>NW_027526407.1:115990594-116590594 GCF_048455015.1 Haemaphysalis longicornis | reverse complement strand
TCCGTGGTAAAGGATAGACATCCTTCCGCGTTATGCTGTTCAGATGGCGATAATCTACGCAAAAGCGGATGGAGCCGTCCTTTTTTGTGACAAGCACCACGGGAGACGCCCAGGGACTGTTGGAGGGCCGAATTACTCCCCGCTTGAGCATATCGTTCACCTGTTCGTCAATAGTGCTGCGCTCCTTCGGCGACACACGGTACGGTCGTTGGCGCAGGGGTGCATGCGAGCCGGTGTCGATGGAGTGGGCAACTGCAGATGTTCGGCCCAGCGGTGCCTTTGCGCCGTCAAAAGAAGAGCGGAACCGATATAGCAGAGCGAGGAGCCTCACTCGTTGGTGTGATCTAAGTGTAGGATCGATGGAAGCGCCAATGTCAGGAGGCGACAGGTCTGGTGTTGACGGGGCAGGACTCAGTCCAGCCACTGGAATCCATGACGGAAAGTCGTCTGGTACGGCGATGACAAGCTGTGGCAGAACAACTTCGACGCAGCCAAGGACCTCACCGTGCAGGAGACGAAGGGGCTCCAAGGACTCGTTGGTGACTACTATGGCGCTCGTGCCAGCATGAACTGTCAGTAGGGTGAATGGCAGGGACAGCGATTTTCGATGGAGAAATAAGGGCGACGGCGTAAAAAGAACAGGTGCGTCGGGAATGGAACAGCAGCAGAGCGGTACGATAGCAGCCGAGCGGGGAGGGATGTCCGTGTCGTGAGCCACGGTGAGCTTTGCTGGGGCAGCGGACTGAAGGTCGTCGTAAGGCGCGTCCAAGGGAGAATCAAATTCTACTTGCGCATGCGCACAGTCGATTATTGCGCGATGGCGAGATAAAAAGTCCCAGCCTAAAATGACGTCATGTGAGCAGGATGGCAGCACGAGGAACTCAACGGGGTACACGACGTCCTGGATCGTGACATGCGCCGTGCAGGCTGCCAAAGGTTTTACAGGTTGCGCAGTTGCGGTACACAACGAAAATTGCGGAAGCGGCGTCGTAACTTTTCTAAGCGAGCGGCAAATATCGGCGGTAATGACGGAGACGGCTGCGCCTGTATCGACTATTGCGACTGTACATACACCCTCAACAGATACGTCGATTACATTTGTAGGCCTGTTGCAGTTCGAAAGTCGCGCAGCTCTTGCCTCCGGAACTGCGGCGGCTAGTTTTCTTGTTCAGTTGGGCTTGAACGACGTCGCATCGGCGATAGTGAGCGGCGACGTGGGGAGCTTGAACGGCGGCTATCGGCGTCACGACGGCTAAAATCGTTGTAACCGGAGGCAGGTAACGGCGACCTGGGTGACAAGTCTGTCATTAGCTGCGGAGACCCGTGTGGAGAGCAAAAGCCAAAAGTGTGCTTTCCAACGTCATCATACATTGCGGGCACGCGGCGGCGGCAGTAACGGGCCATGTGGCCTGGAAGTCGGCAGGCGAAACAGATGGGGCGATTATCAGCCGTGCACCACGGATTCACCGGTGGCGGATTCCTGTGTACCGCAGAGCGTGGTGGCGTTGGTGGCATTGCCCGAAAAAACGTCCCAGTTGGCTGTACTGGTCTCCCGATAGCTTCGGCATACGTGAGGGGTGCATAATATGGAGTGGGTGGCAGTGCCTCAGCCACCTGTTCTTTGATCATGTGGCGAAGCGCTGGAAGCGTCGGCGAGACAACGGAAGGAGTCACTTCGGTAGGCTGCGTAGGCACTCCGTATCGTGGAGATGGGCCAGGAACAGACGGTGGCATCGTTGATCTAGGCTCCAGGCTAAGAAGGGACACTTGCCGAGCGACTTCTTTGCGAACAAACTGTTGAAGCTGCCGCATCAAGGATGCATCGGCCCCCGGCTTTGTCAAGCTCGACAGCGGCTCTCCCTGGGCAGAAGAGTTCCGGGCAAGCGCCCTGTGTCTGCGGAGTTCTTCGTAGCTTCGGCAGTGGGTGATTGTCACGCGTCTCACGCGGCGGAGAAATGAGGCTCAACTTGATTCATTTGATGACCACACAATATATTTACAGAACCAAAACCTCAAACGAGCGCGAACATAACACACTCACAAGCATATCACACTATACAAAAAAAAAACAGGCACAACCTCACACTACCAAAAATCTACTCCTAAAGTCACTATAACACATTAACTGCATCTGTCACATTCAAACAAATCCTACCGCCGGTACCACGGTGCGATGCAGATGACGTGGCCCAATGGGTTGGTTGGCTTCCGCGTTGCCGAACGTCGCGATGGCCCGTTCTGGTGCGTCGTGGTCCGGCGGACCGCGGTGCGATGACTCGGCTTCGCTGAGCAGCGCGGCTCAGCAGGGGGCCAGCAGAGCGAAGCTGCTGGTAATCGGTGGTCTTGAGCTGCCCGCTGCCAGACTGTGCGGTGCCGCTGGTGCGTCGTGGGGCACTGCTCGACGGGTCGCCGGCGGTGCGATGCCGCCGGTCAGCAGGAGGCCAGCAGAGCGCAACTGCTGGTAATCGGTGGTTCCGGGCAGCCCGCTGCCAAACGGTGCGATGCCGCTGGTGCGGTGTGCAGGCACAGCCCGAACTTCCCACCGTTCCTCCAAAGAACCCGTTCCACTCTGTCCACTTCAACGTTGTTCTCTTCCTCTTCACCTCGCATTATTCGTGTGCAGTTCCCATTCGCTGAACAAGCTACCTCCTCCACCTCTTCGATTACCCTGTGTTTCTTCTCCATTGGTCACTTCAACATCCTTCTCACCATCCCGTATGCTGATTTTTCGTTTTCTTCATCTTTTCTGACAACATCTTCTTCTGGGGCCAATCCCCCTTCGGGTATGGGTTCTTACCACATGACAGTGATGATGTCAGCAACTTCGCAGATCTTTCGCTAACAGCATCTGGAAAGCATCATCATCGATTCCTTTCATCAGGTGCTTAATTTTCTCTGCTTCCGCCATAGCTGAATCAACACGGTTGCAGAGGTTCACAACATCCTCGATATAGCTTGTGAAGGTCTCTCCAGCACGCTGTGCTCGTGTGCGGAGACGCTGCTCAGCAAGAAGCTTCCGCACGGCGGGACGGCCGAAGACCTCGACAATACGATTTTTGAACTCAGCCCAGGTAGCCATGGTGGCGGCGTTGTTGTGGAACCACTTCTTGGCTAGGTGGTCCAACTGAAACACAACGTCATTAAGCTTCATGCGATCGTCCCATCTGTTGTGCGCGCTTACTCGTTCGTACTGCGACAGTCACTCCTCCACGTCGTTGTCATCCGTTCCATCGAAGTTAGGGGGGTCGCGCTGGCGAAGCACACCCGAACACATGATGGGCTGCGGTGCCATGTCCCGGTCGGTGTTCAGCTGCATCACGGGCTGTAGCCGCCTGCTTCGTAACTCCAGGATGTGGTATCGGAGTCTTGCGATGTGAAGGTAGAGTCACGCTGGGAACGAACCCGCACACTCCACCAAACTGAAGCGTGGTTTATTGGACCGCTAACGAGCAGTTAGACCTGCGGAGAAGCCGAGGTTCTTCGTGCCAAGCAAGCTGTGTCCGACGCGATACTCGATCGGCCCGTGCGCCAAGCGATACTTCTGCCTTCTCGTAGTCGGGTGTGCACCAAGCCGAATATCCCCAACGGGGAATTGTCCTTGCACGAGCGCCTATGATGATTACATCAATCGCGTCCACAATCAACGCTACAATATATATATATATATGTCCTAGAGAACAGAAGAAAAGAAAACTTTGAACAAGGTAGAAGCCACGATTGTTGCCAACGTTTCTTTAAAGAGGCTGTCCTCCAGACTGCAAAGGGTAGGTCCCCAGGTGAGAGGAGACAGGAAGTGGATTTAAGAAAGCGGATTGGTTTAGGAGTATGGGGGGGAGATATTGAGGGGGAAAGAAGTGTTTATGGTTACAGCCGTGAAGTCGGTAAGAGTGAAGTCAGCCGGGGGTTGATATTCCGAAAAATTCTTGGAGAGAAAGGATCAGAGGGGTTTCTTGCCCGAGCGCGCGGCCTATGGAAATGTTCTCAGAAACACCGGAAGCAGAACAGGCGGAGCGACCATTTCTTATCATAAGCTATTTGCAAGCCCAAGGTCAAAGAACAGGTAGAGAAGGGGAAAGAAAGAAAAAAAACTAGGTCAAGGAAAGAAGAAAGAAGAAAAAATCCCACCCACTGAAAGACAAAACAATAACTGCACAACGGCTTACCATCGTTGGTCACGTGTCCCTAAAGCTGGTGTCCTGCCGGATCCTGCCAAGGTGCGTGCTGCGGCGGAGTTTACAAACCCGACATCACTGAAACCCCTTCGCAGCTTCATTGGGCTGTCTTCGTACTTTCGCCGATTCGTACGGAACTTTGCATCCCTCATCGTGCCTCTAATGCAGCTCGTCAGCAAGGAAGGTGGCTGTCAGGTTCGGTGGACAACAAAAAACTAGAGAAGAAACTCTTTTGACGAGACTATATTTGTATACCCCTAAAGCACAACAAAATGCACACAATGAACAGATACAAACGAAAGTGCAACTCGGGGCTGCGAGGAAACGGTATAGAAAACGGGAATTAGTTCAAATTGCGGAAGAGTCACAGTCCGGGAACTAAGGAATGAGACACGGTACGTAGTGATTACCGACACTGGTCGAAGTAGCCTTGAAATGTGCAGGTAGTATGTCGTAACCGCGGTAGTACAGCGCGCTCCGAGATCCCGTCACCGTCGTGGAGAACGCAGCTCTCTGGAAGCGCCGCTGTCGTCACCGATGCCCGGCGCGACGACTTGCTTGTGGAGAAGATGTCTTGAAGGTTGTCCTGGTGAAGGACCTCCTGGAGCACGGCACGGGTCCGGTCGCCCGACCGCCGCGCAGCCCGATCACGCTCCACACTTCAGTCTCTCTTCTCTGTCGTCTTCCTCTCGGGATCGCCTCTGCCCGCCGGTCGCTGTCGCTGGCCGCTCCCGATTGGCTGGTGGCCGGCGCGAGCTCGTGTCATGGTCGCGAGCACTCGGCGCCGTAGCTGGTGTCAATCAACTTGGCGGAGCATCTTGCGCGTGTCGTCTGCTTCGTAGTTTCTTTTCGTCGTATTCTTTAACCGGCGTTTGTTTTTGTCCATGCGAATTCTTCGCATCACATGTCCCCCCACTCAAGCATTTTTCAACGAAAAATGTCTTTTTGCAGTGCTACCACGCCACGCACACAGGCTCTAGTCCTCACAAATGCACTTGAAATGTCCCCAAGAGAAAACACGCGTTAAACATACACTGATCAGAGTACATAATGAGTCAAAACACCAACCATCTCTACACATGGTATTCAAGTGGGATTTCGGACCAGACGTCAACCATAAATGCAAACCGGCAGGTGGTTCGTGCCTTTTTCGACAGTGGCTGCGGTGCCATCCCCTGCCTTTTCGATACACGCGCGTGCCAGAGTTGCGAGTATATCTACCATTACAACATATCAAAACGCGAGGGCACTCGTGACAGCTCACAGAGGAAATTCCATGGGAACTTTTCGTCCTACCGGTGGCGTTCTTTTCTGAACTTCTCGGCTTTGGCTGTGCCCTTCTTGCCACCCTGCCTATCTTTTGCTCTGTTGTTAAATGTCGCCCCTTTGTCCGATTGAAATTGGTACACCGCTTATGTGGCGGTTGCTTTTTCCCCAACTCTTTCTTTGCACTCTGGGTGAAAGTCTGGGGTTGTATGACCCCCCTGTCTCCGATCGGGGCGCTTTCTTGTATTGATTTGCGTTCCTGAGGGAGGATGTCATACACACCCACTTTATGGTCATCCCTACCCGCAGGTTCCACAAACTCGTCAACAGTCAAAAGAGATCTCACCGTCTGCGTTTCATTTGGGGCTTCTTCATCGCCCTCTGCCTGAACTACCTCTCTTTGCGTCGCCTCAAGCTCCGCGAGCCGTAGCCACAGCTGAAAAGTTTTTTCCTGTTTTGCGGCAATCTATTTTTTTGTCTCGGCTAGCTCTTTGGCCGCCTCGAGCTCTAGAACTGTTTCCTCGAGCAATCTATTTTGCTCCTCGATCAACCACTGTTTAAGCTCGTCGCCGCTCAAGCCTAACCTCTTCCCTGGTTCATATAACTCGGCCGTGTGCATTATGAGTTTGTTTTTTTAGGGGTATGCCAAACGAACTAGCCTCGTCCTGCCGTGGACGCCAATTATTGTCAGGTTCGGTGGACAACAATAAACTAGAGAAGAAAGTCTTTAGACGAGACTATATTTGTATACCCCTAAAGCACAACAAAATGCACACAATGAACAGATACAAACGAAAGGGCAACTCGGGGCTGCGAGGAAACGGTATAGAAAACGGGAATTAGTTCAAATTGCGGAAGAGTCACAGTCCGGGAACTAAGGAATGAGACATAGTACGTAGTGATTACCGACACCGGTCGAAGGAGCCTTGAAATGTCCAGGTAGTGTGTCGTGGCCGCGGTAGTACAGCGCGCTCCGAGATCCCGTCACCGTCGTGGAGAACGCAGCTCTCTGGAAGCGCCGCTGTCGTCACCGATGCCCGGCGCGACGACTTGCTTGCGGAGAAGATGTCTTGAAGCTTGTCCTGGTGGAGGACCTCCTGGGGCACGGCACGGGTCCGGTCGCCCGACCGCCGCGCAGCCTGGTCACGCTCCACATTTCAGTCTTTCTTCTCTGTCGTCTTCCTCTCGGGATCGCCTCTGCCCGCCGGTCGCTGTCGCTGGCCGCTCCCGATTGGCTGGTGGCCGGCGCGAGCTCGTGTCATGGTCGCGAGCACTCGGCGCCGTAGCTGGTGTCAATCAACTTGGCGGACCATCTTGCGCGTGTCGTCTGCTTTGTAGTTTCTTTTCGTCGTCTTCTTTAACCGGCGTTTGTTTTTGTCCATGGGAATTCTTCGCATGACAGTGGCATGTCTGAGTGGTCAGCGGCTTTCAACGATGCTTTTACTAAACTGCGACATCTCCTCACAGCTCCACAAATTTTGCGATATTTCGATACTGTCACCCCCACCGTGATTCACACCGATACGAGCGGAGTCGGTTTGGGGGCAGTTCTCGCTCAAAGCAAGGCAGGATATGGCGAGTATGTGGTCTCCTACGCCAGTCGTACGCTACGTAAAGCCGAGACCAACTATTCTCTGACTGAGTGGCGATGCTTAGCTGTTGTTTGGGTGCTTGCAAAGTTCCTCCAGTATATCTGCGGCAGCACTGTCGAGGTTGTTACGGAACACCACTCGCTTTGCTGGCTGTCCTCACCTAAAGATCCGTCTGGTCGCCTAGCGCAGTGGGCTTTCGGACTCCGGGAATGTGGTATTCGCGTCACCTATTGTTCAGGCCGGAAACACCATGACGGTGACGCCCTTTCTCGCTCCCCGTTGCCGCATCAACGTGAGCGACTCTCGAGTATCCATTGCTACCTGTCACCACTAGAGATCCACTCCATATCTTCTGAGCAAAAGAAAGATGCCTGGATTTCCTACATCTTCAAATGTCTGTCTAGATTGTCGGCTAACGGTGCATCTAAAAATCTACGCCAGCAAGCGTTGAACTTCAGCATTCGTGATGATTTACTTTTTCGTCGCAAGTACCAACCCGAATGTCGCAAGTGGCTACTGGTAATTTTGCGCCACTTACGCGCAGACTTATGTGCCTGCTTTCATGAAGAGCTGCATTGCGCCCATGCTGGTGTACCCAAAACCTACCACCGCTTGTGCATGTGGTACTAATGGCGCGGCATGTACCGTTTCGTTAGTCAGTTCGTTCGTTTCTGTGTTCCCTGCCAACGCCGCAAATCTCCACATAGCCGAAACATTGGACCTACACAGCCTATACCATGTCCAGAACGGCCCTTCGACCACGTTGGTATCGACATCTACGGGCATATCCCTTGCTCCGCAGCGGGGAACAGGTGGATCGTTGTCGCTGTTGACCACCTGACCGGATATGCACAGACGGCAGCACTGCCGGCTGCAACTGCGCGTGAAGTTCCCTATTTCCTCCTTCGGTACTTCATTCTACGTAATGAAGCGCCTACAGAACTACTCAGTAACTGAGGAAAGGTTTTTCTTTCTGAAGCTTTAGAAGCCCTCCTCACAGCCTGCCGTACCATTCATCGCACCACAACGGCGTACCACCCACACACCAATGGTCTCACTGAACGTTTCAACCGGACGCTGGGGGATATGCTCGCTCTGTACGCGTTATCAGATGATTCTATTTTGGACACCGTTCTTCCATTTGTCACGTATGCGTATAACACCACCACGCAAGCCACGACCGGCTTCTCTGCGTTTTTCTTTTTATATGGCCGCGAGCCCTCTTGTACCTTGGACATAATACTTCCTTATAGCCCTGATGACCCGGAGTGCACGCCCATCTCATACGTCGCCAAACTCGCTGAAGAATGCCGTCAACTCGCACGATCACTAACCAAGGCAGACCAACTTCGACAAAACACACAGCATGGCGAAAAGACCTCTGCGCCAAGCTTCTCACCCGGGTCACTTGTTTGGCTGTGGGTGCCAGCGACTGCGCCCAGTATGAGCAGGAAAGCTGGTTTGGCGATACGATGGTCCCTACAGTGTATATTACAGTGATGGTCCTTACAGTGCCAGATATATTGTTGAGCCCGTTGCGTCATCCTCCGACGAGCGACGCCGGGCCCGTGATATAGTACACGTCCAGCGCCTCAAGCCTTACGTTGCGCCTCTCACCATCTCGTGTCCCTGTTCGCCAGGATGGCTCAATTTCCCCGAGGGCAATTGCAAGGATGTCCTTCACCTGCGCAATTCACGACTGAGCAACCGGAGTGTAGGTAGAACTCTCCATCCGGCTTGAGAGGGTAGGTACCGAAACGCGGCAGCATCATTATTGTAGTCAAGTTGCCACAACCCACGCCAGCTGCATCACGAGCGCTTAGAACGAAGAAGCTGCTTCTCGCATTTGCTTTCGGTGAACAAACACAACCGAGCACCACCCTGCGGGATGCACACACGCCCGCAGGCCGCGGAACCGGAGTGAAACCGCCGATTCCGGAAGGTCTCTCCTCGTCACCACCCTGCGGGATGCAAACACGCCCGCAGGCCAAGGAACGGGAAGGAAACCACCGGTTCAAAGGAAATGCTTCACGGAGGGTCTCTCCGGTCACCACCCTGTGGGATGCAAACACGCCTACAGGCCGCGGAACCGGAGAGAAACCGCAGAGCGGCGCGCTGCTGATTTCATCAGCTGATTTCGTTGTCTCCCACCGTCTAGAAAAAAATCCTCGCTGCCATATATATATATATATATATATATATATATATATATATATATATATATATATATATATATATATATATATAGTTTGACCGAATCGAAGATCCATGCCTGTGCCGCCATCTTATGTCCGTCTCCCTTCATCCCCCCCCTTTTTTTTTCCGCTGACTTCTTTTACACCATTTGCGGAGCGCCCAGGACTCACTCTTGTTTTTGATCTTGTGTTTGCTTGTGTGCCTCTTGTTACGTGTTTTCGTGCTGCCTTTTCGTCCGTGTTCTTTCCCCTTCCCTCACCTTCCACCTTTCTAGCCAATAGGAATGTTTCACTTGCTCAAACTGTTTGAAACACCTCTCACCCGCGACCTCTCCTGCAGGGATGAGGGAAGTAACCCTCCCTCACAGAAGTTTTTGTATAAAGACGCAATGTGAGAAATTAAAATACAGCCCTGAAGAAGGAGTTTCTAACTCCGAAACTGTTGGCAACAAAAACGGGAAACGTGTCAGTCGACTTCTTTCACTATTTTTATACTGGCCCATCGAACCTCATGATCTCTCTCTCTCTATATATATATATATATATATATATATAGATATAGGGAACGAGAGGGCTTTGAAGATGGTCACTAGAGAGAAATTAAGTGAAAATGCACTTTATACGCGACCCTGAATTCCGTTGACCGCCGTCCGTCCACATAGCAACAGCTGCAGGTGCGCGCGCTCCTCGTCTTCCTTGGCAACCGGGGTAGATGGGTGCGCGCTGCCTGGCCGCTGACATGGCACATACCCACGTGGGGGATTGGCCAGGAATCTCCTCGTCTTCCTTGGCAACGGGGGGAGATGGGCGCGCGCTGCCTGGCCGCTGACATGGCACATACCCACGTGGGGAATTGGCCAGGAATCGGGCGTGAGAAGGGCTAATGCACCCGCTTAAAGGAGTACTGACACGAAATATCAAAGCTGAGATCCGCTCTAGCAATCAAGTACAACGACAACACAAATAGGTGTCTGTGCATGGCACGTACCCACGTGGGGGATTGGCCAGGAATCGGGCGTGAGAAGGGCTAATGCACCCGCTTAAAGGAGTACTGACATGAAATTTCAAAGCTGAGATCCGCTCTAGCAATCAAGTACAACGACAACACAAATAGGTGTGAATAAATGCATCTTTCTTTCTTTGTAGTTGTGTGTGTGTGTGATCTCTCTTTCGCGAACATTACCGAACCGCGCAAATTCAACTCCTGCATTCGCACTGTCACATTCATCCCCTCGGGGAAATGCGGGGAAATGTTTTTATAACTTTGGAGAAGGTAGCGGCCGCAGACCTCTGCCAACGTTTTTGTCGGTGACTGAACGGAATCAGCCACTCGTGATAATGATTATGTACAGATGATGGTGATAATGGGTATGCACAGATGAGGGATTTGCCCTACCGAATGACGGCGATTGGCCACAGCATGTAAGTGTCCTAGAGCGCAATAATTGTCCTGTAATATTTGTAATATTGACTGTGCTTACACACGCTCACAATATCCCCCCCTCGGCTGGAAGCGGCCGCCTGGTCACCGAGAGTAACGATGTACGCTGGTTGTAACGTTTCTTGCGAGAGACGTGCACTATTTCAGTTCCTCGCCATCGGCGGTCAGTAGGGGCAGCTGCCGGAGACACCAGATAGTTTACAGGAGATGTCTGCTTAACTACGATGTAGGGACCAACGTACGTATGCAAGAACTTCTCGCATAGACCGGGGGAGCGTAGTGGCATCCACAGTAACACTTCGTCCCCAGGGCGGAAGTGAACGGAGCGGTGAATGGAATCGTACTGGCTTTTGCGTTCTTGCTGTGTGAGTTCAATGTGAAGAGGGGCCAGGTGATGACAGTGGTTAAGCCGAGAGACGAAGACGTCAGAAAACGGGGCGGCAAGGGAGTCCGTGGCAGAAAAGAAAGCCGTGTCAATGATGGAAGAGGGGGAGCGTCGAAAAAACAGGAAGAAAGGTGAGTAGCCAGTGGTGCGCTGGATAGCCGAATTGTAGGCGAATGTAACAAAAGGAAGAATTCGAACCCAGTTAGTGTGATGCGGCCCAATACACATAGATAGCATGTCGGAGAGGGTACAGTGAAATCGTTCGGTGATGCCGTTGGTTTGAGGATGGTAGCTAGTGGTAGTTTTATGCACAGTATTTGTTGCTTGAAGCACTTCAGCCAGAATTTGAGAAAGGAATGCCTTGCCTCGGTCGCTCACAAGTACGCACGCGAGGTGCACCGTGGCGCAGGATGATGCTCTGAAGTACGAAATCTGCAATTTCTTGAGCGCATCCAGATCGCAGAGGTGATGTTGAATCCAGCGGTAGCCGGTGGGTGTGCGTGGCAGTGGTCCATACAGATTAATGCCCACCGTATCAAAAGGAGAATGGGGACAGGGAAATGGTTGTAATGGACCAGCTGGGGAAGACGTACTGCGGTTCTTGTGTTGGCATTTGGCACATGATGAAATGTATTTTGCCACACTTGTGGACATTCCAGGTCAGAAAAACGACTACGAACTCGGTCGTACGTTGTCCCAAAATCAAGGTGTCCAGCGGTCGCGTCATCGTGGAATGCCTCCAAAATGACTGGCCTGAGCATCCGAGGCTAAACAGTGACCCATCGACTGCCCGCAGGCTGATGGCTGTAACGGCAGAGAACTCCACTAACGAGCTGAAAGTTCTTGAGCTGCCGACGTAAGCAGCTGTTGGGTGGTCGTGCATGCCTTCAAGTCTTTCTGATTCGGCGACAATAATTATCGCCACGTTGCAAGGCCGATAAGGTGAGGGCGTCTTCAACCATGGCGCAAGAAATGAGTGCGATGGGCAGGACAGGTTGCGTCGGCGCGGAGACAGGGGCTGGCGATTTGGACAACCGACAAGGTGAAAGGGCGTCTGCATCCAAATGCTTCTTGCCGGAACAGTAAAACTGTACAGCTTCAGACGAAGAACCCAATGGCCAAGGCGTCCGGAAAGGTTCTTGAGTGTCGACAGGCAGCACAACGCATGGTGATCGGTAACGACATAAGCCGTTATAAGTAAGGGCGAATAAGTAAGGGCGTATAAGTAAGGGCCGTATAAGTAAGGGCGAAACTTTTGAAGGGCGAAACTCGCCGTGCCGTATAAGTAAGGGCGAAACTTTTGTATTGCCCAAACTAAGCCGAGGCACTCCTTTTACGTTATGCTGTAGTTTTTTTCTGGCGCCGTAAGCAAACGACTGGCATATGCAACCACTCGCTCCAGCAAGACGGCACGAATGCCTTGCCCACTGGTGTCCATGTGTAGGATCGTGGGAGCGTTGTCGTTAAAACGGCAAAGGACGGGGCTCGACGTTAGGGCTTCTTTGAGGGTCTGAAAAGCCCGTTCGGAATCTTTTGTCCAAACGAAAGAGATGCCAGGGCGTAGAAGGTCATGTAGCGGGGAAGCAACTGCTGCGAAATTTTGTATAAATCTGCGGAAGTATGATGCGAGTCCGATGAAGCTGCGAAGTTCCATCTGCTGTTGAGGACGGGGAAAATTTAAAACTGCCGAAATCTTTTCAGGATCCGGTTGAATTCCTTTTTTGCTCACGACGTGGCTTAATACTTTGATAGATTTGATGGCGAAAGTGCATTTTTTTGTTTATCTGCTGTCCCGCATTGGAAAGACAACTCAGTACTTCGTCCAGACGGCGTAAGTGTTGCTCAAATGCACCTGAGAAAACAACAATGTTGTCCATGTAGCAGCGACAAGTTTTCCACTTAAGACCACGAAGGAAGGTGTCAAACATTCGTTGAAACGTGGAGGCGCGTTACAGAGCCCAAAAGGCATCACGTTGAACTCAAAAAGCCCGTATGGGGTGGAAAACGCCGTCTTCTCTTTGTCATTCTCGTGCATTGGGATCTGCCAATATCCCGAGCGTAAGTCGAGACTCGAGAAGTACTCTCCTCCTTGGAGACTATCCAAAGCGTCGTCGATGCGGGGCTGCGGATAAGCGTCTTTTCGAGTGATCTTATTTAGGGCACGGTAGTCGACACAAAAGCGAACTGATCAATCCATCTTCTCAAATTACACAACCGGCGATGACCAAGAGTTTGACGATGGGCGGATAACGTCGCGCTTGAGCATCTCAGCGACCTGCTTTTCAATAATTTTTCTTTTGTGAGAAGAGACGTGGTATGGTCGCCGGCGTACAATCGCTGAGCCAGCTGTCTCCATTCGGTGAGCGGTCAAAGTCATCCGTTTTAGTGAGTTAGCAACCACGTCAAAGGATGCAAGGTGCTTTGCCAGTACTGTGAGCAGCTGCTAAGGTCGGGGCTGATGGTTGCAGCGATACTAGACACACCACCCGAACAAGCAAGGTCACACGCACGCGAAGGTGGAACTGCGTTGGACAGGACAGAAACAGGCTCTCTGTCAACCACAGCAGCGATGGTCATGCCCTTGGCCAACAAAATTGGGTCTGTGGTGGTGTTCCGAGCGGCCGAAGCTGCAGGTCCCTGTGAAAAACGGACGAGGCATTTGGACGTAGCAAGTTCTCGCGGAAGCATACGGCTTCATGGAGGCGCTATCACATCACCTGCGGAAATGCTGCTCGAGGACACCAAAACAACTTTTTCACAACCCGGCGGCAAAAAACAGTTCGTCCGTAAGGATACGTTCTGCTGTCGTGAGTTTGGTGAAGGGGAAGGCTCGGTGCTGGAAATCTGCATGGCTCGTTGGCGACAGGAAATAAACCGCAGAAACTGAAGAAAGTCCCATCCAAAAATAGTTCATGGGCGCACTCTGGCAAAAAGGCAAACTCAATATGGTGACAATCGTCTCCGATGCCAACACGTGCTGTGCAAGATGCGGCAAGGTGCATGACATTTCCATTGAAATGCAAAATGAAGGTCCAGAGTAGGGCGTCTTCACTTTTCGTAGCCGGCCACACAGATCCCTATGCACTCTCGCACCCCTTAACTCGCGCGGCGAGCTTCGTCTGTCCGACGAAAGAAGACGGCGAAAACGAACTGACCGGCCGCAAGTGGTAAAGAGGAGGAAGACGTTGGTGCTTCGCGCTACTCGCTCTGTGCTCACCGCTACCCGCCTACGAGTTCCCTGCGCACTGGTCGCCCCATCTTTAATAAAGCCCATCTCATTCCCTACGACCGTGTCAATATATACAGGGTGTCCCAGCTATCATGCACCAAGCTTTAAAAAAAGAGCAATGGCGTTACTCGAAAAAAACCTAGTGCGTAATATTTGCAGTAGTGTGGAGAAGCGGACAGTAATTTTTTCGTTAATGATACTTCACTAATTAATTGTAAGTATTTTCAGCGACGAACTAATTGCGCACTTATTTATTCGGACTGGTAAAAAAACCCCGCGAAATATGAAAAATAACACGTGACGGCGCCTCCGCGCGCATTAGCGCGCATCGTAAAGCAATGCCCTCAAACAGGCGGCCTCCGAGTTAACCAAGAAATCGCGACCGAATTCGTGCCTTATCTGCACACGCACCCCGCGAATCTTGCTGTTGCTGCTCTTTCGATGCATGCCATTATCAAGGTTATGCGCTGTCTCTTCAGGCGGGTGACAGGCGAAGCAGTTGCTTCCAATCAGCTTATTTGGCGGCGCTGCTTTACAATGCGCGCGGAAGCGCCGTCACGTGGTATTTTTCGTATTTTGCGGGTTTTCTTTATCAGTCAGAATAAATGAGTACGCAAATAGTTTCTTCGCTGAAAACACCGAAGTTAGATGCCCCTCGTGGGTACCTACAGGTGCCTCATTGACACTTCAGTGATTGGGACAGTACTTCTCGAGTTACATAATTAATTGCAATTCATTAGTGAAGTATCATTAACGAAAAAATTACTCTCCGCTTCTCCACAGTACTGCAAACATTACGCACTAGGTTTTCTTCGAGTAACGCCATTGCTCTTTTTTTAAATCTCGGTGCATGATAGCTGGGACACCCTGTATATATATATATATACATATATATATATATATATATATATTCTAATAAGGACCCAGCTATCACCCCCTGGACTGCTTCAACCGGTTCTGGGAACCTTTCCGCATGCACCTCCAGCGCGTCAACAAACACCCACTCATCTGTTCTATCCAAAAAATCCCGGAATTAAACCCCCCGAAACTCCGCTTGACTTTCCTGTGACCTACCTCGCAGCTCAAACTATACAACAATCTTTCCCCCTCTATATCTCCCTAGATATACTCCCTAACCAATCAGCTTGCTCAATTTCTCTTCCGTCTTTCCTTCTCGCCTTTCACCTGGGGTCCTACCCCTATATAAACCGTGCCTGCCAGGCGAGAGATTGAGAGATTGCCCTGAGGAAAGCAAGTTCTCTTTGCTGAAACGTAGGCCACAATCGTGCTGTTACCTTGTTCGAAGTTTTTCTTCTCTTGTATAAATATATATATATATATATATATATATATATATATATATATATATATATATATATATATATATATATATATATTGTAGCGCCCTTTTGTCAGCGCTCTCATCCGGCGCCAAGGTGCTGGCTATTAAAGAGGACGACAATAAAGAGACGAGCTGCGCCTGCTGGGTGCATGAGCACGCACTGCAGTTCGATTCCAAAAGCCTGCTACGCTGGTACTCTCTCTCTTGCGCTGCACTGCTACCCCGCGGTTCCCGACAGTGGTGACTCCGGACTAAGACATGACCGACCCCAGCAACCTCGCGCATCGGGCCGTCGTTTGCCTGACGCTTCATTGCGGCCGCCGGACATCGCAGTCTTACAGCTCCGTCTACCCACTTTCGTGCGCAAGAACCCGCACGTTTGGTTCGCCCTGGTCGAAGCCGTCTTCGACCTGCACCGCGTCACCTCGGAGACTACTAGGTTTCGTCACTTGCTTTGCAACCTGCCTCCTGAGGTGGCTGATGAAGTGGCAGGCGTCATCGGCGCACCTTTGAACGGTGCTCCGTACCAGCGGCTCAAGCAGAGTATTCTGGACCGAACTACGGCGTCCGAGAGCGCGCGCCTCTGGCACCTGCTCACCCACAAAGAGCTTGGAGATCGCCGCCCTTCCCAACTACTCAACACCAGGCGACAGATCGTGGGCGCGGGAAACGTGGACTCGAACGGTGCGCTTTTAAAGGAGCTCTTTCTGCAGCGCTTGCCACAGTCCACTCGCATCGTTTTAGCTGCTGCAGGGGACTGGAGCCTCGAACGCGCCGCCGAGCTTGCTGTTAGAGTTCACGACGCGACTTCTCCCTCCATCGCCAGCCTCGCTTCGACAGCAGAGTTATGGGCCGTGTCCCGCTTAGAGTCTCGGATCGATCAACTTGCCGCTTCCATTGAAGCGCTTCGGACATCCCCTGATCGCCGATGCGGCTCCTCCCCACGTCCTAGCCGTCGTTCGTCTTCCCCAGGCGGTTGTTTGTCGCGCAGTCCTCGAAGGTCGTTTTTCTGCTGGTACCATCGCACGTTCCAGCACCGCGCCCGTCACTGCACTTCCCCATGCAGCTGGTCGGGAAACGCGACGCGAGATCACTGATGGCGGCATGTGACCTCGCCTTACAACCTGGCCGCCTTTTTCTGGTCACGGATCGCATTTCTGGTTTGCGCTTCCTTGTGGACACGGGTGCTGATGTCAGTGTATTACCAGCCACCAAGGATGAGCGTACTTCTAAGTCACCTGGACCTACGCTTCGTGCCGTGAACTCTACCTCTATCGCCACGTATGGTCTGCGGTCCCTCACCCTCGACCTCGGGTTGCGGCGCGCCTTACGGTGGGTCTTCGTAGTAGCTGACGTCAATAAGACCATCCTCGGCTCCGATTTCCTCACCCATTTTCACCTCGACGTCAGCATGCGTCACCATCGCCTGATTGACAGCAAGACACGCCTTTCCATCCTGGGCGTACTGTCTACTGTCGCTCCAAGTGGCACCCGCACGCTGCTTCCCTCATGCCCGTACGCAGGAATCCTCGACGACTTCCCTGAGGTTACGAGACCTAGCAACTTAAAGCAGCCGCCCAAACACAGCGTTACCCACCCCATCGTCACGCGTGGTCCACCAGTCGCAGCTCGGCCGCGCCGCCTCTTCGGTGAGCGTCTGGCGACTGCTAAACGTGAATTCGAGCACATGCTGGAACTCGGTATTATCCGCCCATCGTCCAGCAACCACGCGTCTCCGCTGCACATGGTTCCAAAGAAAAGTGGAGACTGGCGCCCGTGCGGCGATTACCGGGCGCTCAACGCTCAGACTGTCCACGACAACTACCCCTTACCCGACATCCAGGATTTCACCAGCCACTGCTGCCGATATCCTGAAGACGGCCATCACTACACCTTTCGGCTTGTTTGAGTATGTGCACATGCCCTTTGGGCTACGCAACGCAGCTCAAACATTTCAAAGGTTCATTGCCGAGGTGACGCGCGGCCTTCCGCCCGTATTTGCGTACATTGACGACATCCTCGTCGCGAGTCGCACTCCCCAAGATCACGAGCGTCACCTCCGAGAACTCTTTGAAAGCCTCCAACAATTTGGCCTGGTTGTCAACGCCCAGAAATGCGTCTTCGGGGCTTCCGAGCTCGAGTTCCTGGGCCATCACATCTCGGCGCAAGGAATCCGCCCTTTACTCTCTCACGTTCAAGCCGTGAAGGACTTCCCCGAGCCTACCAGCCTCCGCCAGCTTCGTGAGTTCCTGGGCCTGGTGAATTTCCCGCGACACTTTATACCCCCCTGCGCCGAACTTCTGCATCCACTGACTGAGCTTCTGCGCACAACCAAGAGCTTCTCATTCGCGATTTCCTGGTCTCCCGAAGCTCAGTCGGCTTTCAACGCTGCTAAACAAGCCGTCGCCGATTCGGTGCTTCTCATCCACCCTAGAATCGACGTCCCCACTCGCATAATGGTGGATGCTTCCAGCGTTGCAATTGGCGCTGTTCCCCGGCAGAGAATCGACTCCGAGTGGGACCCGCTGGGTTTCTTCTCTCGGAAGCTCCAACCTGCCGAGACGCGCTACAGCGTTTTTGGTCGTGACCTGCTCGCCATTTACGCCACCATCCAGCACTTCCGGCACTTTTTGGAGGGCCAGCCCTTTCACGTTCTCACGAACCATTAGCCTCTGGCGTACATTTTCCGTACGAACTCCTCCAAATACGCCGCACGGGAGCTCCGTCAGCTCGCCTATATTTCGGAATTCACGACGGACATTCGGCACATCAAAGGAACCGACAACGAGGCTGCTGACGCACTTTCACGCATTACCTCCATCGGCAGTGCTGCATCTGCTGTGGACTGGGAACGCATAGCTCAGGCGCAAATTGAAGACACTGAGCTGAAAGCACTCCGGGACCACCCGGGTTCCCTCCGTCTACAGCTTATGCCTGATCCGTTCGTTCCTGGCTCACTGTGGTGTGACATGTCATCGGCGGCGCCTCGACCCTTCGTTCCGGCTGCCTTTCGTCGTGCCGTTTTTCCCTCGTTCCACGACATCTGCCACCCCAGCATCTGAGCCACCCAGCGCCTCGTTACACAGAGGCACGTCTGGCCGAGCATCAATGCGGATGTCCGCCAGTGGGCCCGTTCGTGCCTCGCTTGTCAGACAGCGAAGGTGACCCGCCACACGAAGACTCCCGCGCAGCCTTTTTTGCCACCTAGCTGTCGCTTTGACCACGTGCATCTGGATTTGGTCGGGCCATTCACTCCCTCTAGTGATTGCCGCTATATTCTGACAATGGTTGACCGCTTCACCCGTTGGCACGAAGCCGTACCGATTCCGGACATCACGGCAGAAACGGTCGCAAAAGCCTTCGTTTCGGCATGGGTTTGCCGTTTCGGATGCCCCGGCATTGTTACCACGGATCGAGGCAGGCAGTTTGAATGTACTCTGTTTACTTCCCTCAGCCGCTTGCTTGGCACAAAACACTGCCATACCACGGCGTACCATCCATGTGCCAACGGCATCGTTGAGCGGCTCCATCGCCAGCTAAAAAGTGCCCTCACTGCGCGTCTGGATCGACAACACTGGGTCGATGACCTTCCCGTAGTGCTTCTTGGCCTGCGTGCCGTCCTTCGTCGCGACCTCGGCTGTTCAACTGCTGAACTTGTCTACGCCCTTCCTGGGGACTTGTTCGTCCCTTCGGCCTCCTCGCCCCAGCCGCTTGAGTACCTCCAACGCCTACAGGACTGCATGCAGCACCTGCGACCAGTCCCGCCTCGGTCTTCTGACCACCGCATCTTTGTGCATCCCAACTTGGCGTCTTCGACACACGTTTTCCTCAGGCGAGACGATGTAAAGGCGCCTCTTACTCCCTCGTACGACGGGCCGTACCGTGTCCTTAACAAGACCCAGAAGTCCGCCAGCATAGTGTTGAATGGCCGAGAAGAAGTCTTCTCGTTGGACCACATCAAACCGGCGTAGCTCGAGACGCTACCCAACGAACTCCGCTCAGACATCACAGGCATAAACACTTAACTCCTTGCCCCCAAATCTAACGCTCATCTGCCTCGCCGTCACGTGAGGTTCGACATTCCATCTGGGCGGGGGGCCCTGTAGCGCCCTTTTGTCAGCGCTCTTATCCGGCGCCAAGGTGCTGGCTATTAAAGACGACGACAATAAAGAGACGAGCTGCGCGTGCTGGGTGCATGAGCACACACTGGCAGTTCGATTCCAAAAGCAGCCACGCTGGTACTCTCTCTCTCTTGCGCTACACTGCTACCCCGCGGTTCCCGACAATACATATATATACTCTCGACATGTCGTAGACACTCGAGTCACGGCCCGGGGGTTAAAAAGAAGGTCCCCTTCACTCCGAGTAGTTCGAGTGGCGCTGGCTACCGCCCCCAAGTGCAGGAAACAAAAAATAATGTAACATAAATACCCGAGAAAGCGCTGGGGAAACAGCCCCGCTGGTAGCGTAGTGGTTATCGCACCAGACCGGTATTGTGGAGGTCGTGGGTTCGGATCCCACCTGGCGGGCATTTTTTCACCACTTTGTTTTCGAGTCAAAAAATTCTTCATCTCTTTCTATGACCCACCACAACCTCCCCTTTGCTTTCCGAGGTTTTCGTGACTGCCAACCCTTTTTTTCTGTCTTATTTCACGGAGCCCCTCATTTTCACATTTTCTGATTCACTACAAGCTTAGCGAGGGCCTCTGTTCTGGCTGTCCTGGTGCCAAAGGGAGCTTAAGAGGGTTCAACGCTGGTCGACCACTCTCGACATGTCGTAGACACTCGAGTCATGGCCCGGGGGTTAAAAAAAAGGTCCCCTTCACCCCGAGTAGTCCGAGTGGCGCTGGATACCACCCCCAAGTGCAGGAAACAAAAACACTTTAACATAAATGCCCGAGAAAGTGCTGGGGAAACAGCGGCGGGCATTTTTTCTCAGCTTTCTTTCCAAATTCTTTATCTCTTTCAATGACCTACCAGAACCGACCCTTTGCTTTCCGAGGGTTTCTTGACTGCCAACCCTTATTTCTGTGTTATTTCTACGAGCCCCTCATTTGCTATTCTTATTCGCTACATATATCTATATATCGCGGATGAGAATTGGAAATGAGTGGCTCGCTGAAAAAAGACGGAAATAAGGGTTCAAAGTCAAGTAAACCTCGGAAGGCGAAGGGGAGAATGTGGTAGGTCATTGAAAAGATTGCTCATTTGGAAATACAGAACGAAAGTGGAGAAAAAATACCTTCGATGTGGCATCCGAACTCACGACCTCCAGAATACGCGTCTAGTGCTAATGGCCACTACGAAACCAGCAGGCCTAGTTTCTCGTCTACTTTTGGGGTATTTATGTTTAGGTATTTTTGTTACTGCGCTTGGGGATTTCTGCCACAGCCACTCGGACAACACGGGGTGAAAGGTATCTTCTCTTTAACCCCGGGCCGTGACTGGAGTTTCCACGGCATGTCGAGAGTGGTTGACCAGCTTTGAACCCTCTTAATTTCCCCATACAACCAAGACGGTCAGTGCACTGGCTCTCGCCATGCATATAGCGAAGCAAAATGGGAAATGAGGTAATCGTTGAATGGAGAGAGAAATAAGGGTTGTCAGTCAAATAAACGTCGGAACACAAATGGGAGAATGTGGTAGGCCATTGAAAGAGATAAAGAAGTTTAAAGAAAGAAAGAAAGTGGAGACAAAAATGCCCACCGAGTGGGAGCCGAATCCAGGGCCGCCAGAATACGCGTCTGGTGCTATTATCACTACGTTGCTATCGGTGCTTTTTTCTCCTTACATTTCCATGGTATTTATGTTAAAGTAATTTTGTTGCTTCGCTTGGGGGTGGTAGCCAGCGCCACTCAGACTAATCGGGGTGAAGGGGACCTTCTTAACCCCCGGGCCGTGACTCGAATGTCTACAAGACGTCGAAAGTGGTCGACCAGAGTTAACCCTGTTAAGCTCCCTATGGCACCAAGACTGCCTGAAGAGAGGCCCTCGCTATGCATGTAGCGAATTAGAACGGGAAAGGAGGGGCTCGCTGAATTACGACAGAAATAATGGCTTGAGGTCAGGAAAACCTTGGAATGCAAAGGGGAGACTGTGGTAGTTCATTGAAACTGACAAAATTTGGAAATACAGAAAGAATTGGGAGAAAAAATGCCCCCCGCGTGGGATCTGAACCCACGACCTCTATGATACGCGTCTGGTGCGATGACCTCTGCGCTACCGGTGGGGCTATGTTTCCCTTCACTTTCTGGGGTATTTATGTTGAGGTATTTTGTTGCTGCGCTTTGGGGTGGTAGCCAGCCCCATTTGGGCTACTCGGGGTGAAGGGGACATTCTTTTTAACCCCCGGTGTGTGATTCGAGTGTCTACTACATGCATACCTCGGCAAAGGTGGAGCGGATCACTCCAACTCACAATTTTTTTTAATCACCACTCACTCCAACTAAGACTCAATGCTGAGCAGCAAATCTGCGCTCACTCAAACTCAAACTCACAGTGAGCCCAGAACTCTTAACTCACTCGGCACAAAATTCAAAATGTACTCATAGCTCAAACTGCACTCAACCTCAAAATGCACCAAACTCAAAACGTACTCAGTACTCAAAATGTTCTTAAACTCCAAAAGTACACAGAACTCAAAATGTACTCAAAATCAAAATGTACTCCTACTCAAAATGTACTCCAACTCAAAATATACTCAAAAAGTACTCAAACTCAGAATGTAGTCTGTACTCAAACTCAAAATGCACTCAACTCATAACACAGAATGTACCAAATAGAACTCAAAACTCAAATGGACTGAAAATTCAAAATGAATTCAGAACTCAAATGGACTCAAAACTCTCTCGTGCTAAGAATTTACTCGGGCTCAGATGGACTCAGATTTCATGAGCATTCAGTTTTTGAAAATTGACGCGTGGTAAAAATATTACAGGTGCAATTTCGTGAGCTCAAACTAGTGCATTCTGTACGAAATGACACCGTAACTCCTGTGAGGTCGGAAACAATTTTAGCTGCATATTTTATATAGCTATACCTGCTGGCCGTGACGATTAGCGCTGGTTGCAAGCAATGGTACGGATATATTGGATACCAAACTCTTAATTCAGGCTCCGTGTTCGTGTTCATGGCAGAGGAGTTCCAGACTTGATGTTAGTCTGAGGCCCTAGGGTGAAACAAACAAGGTTGGGCGAAGAGACGTGCGCTCACTGCTCAGTTCGTTTATATGGAAGGTGTTTATATTTACGCTCCCGGGCATCCCTGCACTGCTTCCTAAAAAAACGCCTTGCGTGAAAGCGAACTGTCCCCCCAAATCTCTGAAGCGCTACGGGCTCATGGGTATGCCTTTTCTCTTTTATTGCGTAGCATTCTTTGCCGAGTACCCCGCTCGCCTCCTTGGAACAGGATCATGTAACGCCCTGCATATCTACAAAAATGCAGATATCACGGAAGTTCAACCTGTAATCAATATAAAAGCGTAAATGTAGATATTTGATTAAACGAAATAAAAAAACGTACAAATTATATTAAAAATAAACAATTAACGCCAATACACGCTGTGAATGTGTTTGGAAAGCAAAGCGGTAAACGGCACCCACAATGCTTACCAATGCGACGTCACATAATTCACTCACTTCGCTCCACAAATATTGAAACCAGACAGAAGAGAAATTCACTTTACATACCCTCTACCCTCTACTCCTTCAAACAGATTTTCTTGGTAAGGTTAAATTATTGCATGAAGCATGAACGGTGGTTCGTTGAGTTGTATTGGTATCGCACATGAGTGGAAACTTCTTTCACGAAATAAAGCTAAAACCCGGTGTAAGACGATCTCACTTTTCCGTCTCTGCCGTCGGGAATGGAGGCGACGAGATCAGCGGCAGAGAGGGAGCAGGAGCCGCAGAAGGAGTAGGAGATGCAGAAGGAGGAAATACTTCTATTCAGATTCCTGAAAGGCCCAGAGTGTGGTCCAGGGGAGTGCTTCCTCCTTCAGGGTAGCCCATATTTAGTCCGCGCCACCTGTGCTCTCTCTACCAGCTGAAGTTGGGTAGGCAGAGGGGGGCTGGACAGCAGCATCTCCTATGGCTCTTCTTCGGTAGTTGATGGAAAGAGAGAAGGGTGCTCAGGGCTGAAGTCACACACCCCGATTATGTGGCACAGTGTTCATACTTCTGAGCAAAGTTTGCATTCAGCATCGTAGCGATTCGGGTGCATTAAGTGAAGACACGTTGGGTGTGGGAAGGAGCCGGATTGTATGAGCCGTAGGGTAGGTTGTTGTTCTATGGAAAGGTCAGGGTAAGGCGAAGGTAGGGTCTGTCTCAGAAGGTGATAATGCTGGGTTACGTCCCTGAACGAGACAAGCGGTTGACTGTGATCATGCAGCTTCATAGCAAGGGGGCTAAAAGTACGGCTTGGTGGACGTAATCGTTCCCTTCCGTGGAAGCATGACCGGGCGTCCAGATGAGCTGAATGGAACCATTTGGGGAGTGGTTTTTTAGCACACGCCGTGCGGGTCGGGACACCAAACTCGACAGGGAATTCCGGTAAGCTTGTTGGGAATTGGTGACTACCTTACGAACCCAGGGTTTGTGAGAGCCAAGGTGATGGCTGCCTCTTCTGCTGCCGTCATGTCTTCGGTCTTGAGTGAGGCACAAGCAAGGAGGTTGGTTCTGAAAGTAGCCACGATGATGGCGTACTGCTGCCCTCGATGTTGGAAGGCGTCTGTGTAGCTAATTGCATGATCCCCACCGAGGGTGGTGTTGAGCGCTTGAGGCCGTGCTTGTCGGCGAGCCACGTAGTTTGAGGGGTTCATATTTCTAAGTAGAGGGAGCATCTTTGTTTCTTGTCGCCAAAAGTCCGGGAATACACCAATTGGAGTGAGATTCTGTGCTGCCCAGCGAACCTCGTGAAGGATAAGGCGACCCGCCGCAGTTCTGCTCATTCGGAGCTTCTGGATCGAAAGATGGCCCTCTATCAGCTCTTTCACCGTGTTGTAGAGCCCCGTGCTAAGCAGGGTCTCTGTAGACGCTCTCATTGGAGCACCAATGGCTTCCTCAACCGCCTTTCTAATCATTATATAAGGCATGTCTAGGTTCTCGTTGCCGAGAACAAGACAGGGGTTTTACGTAAGTGATTCTCGAGAGGACTAATCGAACTAATCGAACGGTATGGGATTCCTTGAGGCCTCGATTCTTGGTTGCAACTCGCCTGATCATGTGTATGATTTACTGAAGGCGTGTTTGAGGTGCTGCAAGTATACGCCACGCATGTTGTTGGCCTGAAGATTGAAGCCCAGGATCTTGATGCTGGGGCTTGGAGTGATGGCCTGGCCATAAAGGAGTATTCCAATGTGTTCCTTGAGGTATCGATTGGCGTAAGGGGGCATGACAAGGAGCTAAAAATTTAACGTGAATGCTAGAAGCCACAGGCCCATTGGCGTACTAGAAGCGAGATGACATGGGTTGGTGTGAGCTTCCTTTAATCGCTTTTACGTGGAATGTAGCAAGAATGCAGGGGTTATGCCCCTAGATGTGCTTGGTGAGTGCACCACTTGTCTTCCGCAACTCCACGTGGGCTCGTAGCTTAATCGGTAAGACAACGGGCTCTTGCTTTGTTTTTCCGTTAGTTCCAGGTTCGATTCCTGGCGGTGCAGTAAATTCTTTTATTTCTTCACGGGAGTTTTCTGGTGACACCAACGGTCGCGAAAGAACCCTTGGGGGGTACAGGTAGAAAGCTTTGCTTTAATATAAAAAAATTTCCCCGCATTTCCCCGAGGGGAAGAATGTGAAAGTGCGAATTCACGAGTTGAATTTGCGCGGTTCGGTAATGTTCGCGAAAGAGAGATCACACACACACACACAACTACAAAGAAAGAAAGATGCATTTATTCATAGACACCTATTTGTGTTGTTGTTGTACGTGATTGCTAGAGCGGATCTCAGCTTTGAAATTTCGTGTCAGTACTCCTTTAGGCGGGTGCATTAGCCCTTCTCACGCCCGATTCCTGGTCAATCCCCCACGTGGGTATGGGCCATGCACAGACACCTATTTGTGTTGTCGTTGTACTTGATTGCAAGAGCGGATCTCAGCTATGAAATTTCGTGTCAGTACTCCTTTAACCGGGTGCATTAGCCCTTCTCACGCCCGATTCCTGGCCGATCCACCACGTGGGTATGTGCCATGTCAGCGGCCAGGCAGCGCGCGCCCATCTCCCCCCGTTGCCAAGGAAGACGAGGAGATTCCTGGCCAATCCCCCACGTGGGTATGTGCCATGTCAGCGGCCAGGCAGCGCACGCCCATCTCCCCCCGTTGCCAAGGAAGACGAGGAGCGCGCGCACCCGCAGCTGTTGCTATGTGGACGGACGGCGGTCGCCGGAATTCAGGGTCGCTTATAAAGTGCATTCGCACTTAAAATGGCGAACCGTGTAACGTGGGAGTCATGCATAGCCAGAGATTTGGTTGAAATTCAAAGAGATGTGCCGCTAGCGCATGTGGGGTATCAAATCGAAGGTCTCGAGGAGGAAAATCACGTGGAACAAAAAAGAATGCTTCGTGGTCATAATAATGACTTAGTTATCGTTAATCATAATAAAGGTTGGAGTTCATTAGAGTGACCCGTAGGCGTATGGTGTCTCAGATAAATGTTTCGATTAGTGAAATAACGTTGGAGAAATAATAAATACATCCTGCTAGTAATAATGATATAGTGACGGTGAATCATATAAAGATTTAAAATTCATTGAGATATCGCTAGTGGGTCCCCCCGCACCGAATTGAAGATGTTGGTCCGGGGATATTCGTGGGACAAAAAATGCTTCCGGGTTATAATTGTAACACAGTCATGGTGACTAATAGATATGGGTAACATTCAAAGTGGTGCCGCCGCGAAGTATAGTGTATAAAATTAAAAAGTCTTGATGTGAGGAATCACTTTAGACAAATAAAAGATGCTTCGTTGTTGTCCTCTTGCGGTAGTCATGGTAAGTCATAAATTCGGTTAACATTTAAATAAATTCCGGCAGAGTTTATGGGGTATATAAATAAATGTTTTGATGAATAAAATCATGTTGGGCAGATAAAAGTGGCATCTCGGTGATCACTACTAGTTAGCAGTAAACAACGCAAATTCATCACAGATGCTAGAACGGTACCACAAAAGGAATTGTGGTGCCATAGGAAAGGAATTTGAGGTAGAAAATGTCAACCGGGCAATTACCGCATCGTAAGATCACTATGTACACTGACTTCATAGACTGAAGTAGCAGTTGTGTCGTAAGATCATTGAGGCTGTGCACTTATCGGTTTCCGTGTCGGGATTCGCCTGAAGCTAAAGGGAACGCATGCTACATAGCAATGGCAAGTCCAGTTTTGAAGGACGGTAATATTGCAAGCGCTAAGCTCCAAAGCGAGAAAATTCATTTATTTCACTTACACATTATCCTCATCATCAAACACTTCGAAGAATACTTCGTCTTCTTCTAGATTGACCATCGCCATTGTTGGTTCCTGGACCGGTGTTCGGAGACGGCTGTCTGGTAGATAAACGTCCCACTTCTCCTAGTACTCAAGGCCCTTACAATTAAAAACTCTAACCTAATGCTTCAAAGGAATGAATCGTGTTTGCGGCATTTGACCAGGCCATCTATAAAACGTGGCTTGGTCGACACCCTGCGGCTCGCGATATCTGGAAAAATTCCGCATAGCCACCAAAACAACGCTGGTGAACAGCCACAGGGGCAAGAAGTATATGTAAATCGGGGAATTTTTTTTTAATTTCGGGATGAGCCAACATCCGCTGTACCCCGCTTCTATGACTTGTATAAACTAGACTTTTGCTGCGTCGGCCATTTTATTAACTATTGAGGGAGCACTTGGTTGGCATTTCTTAGGGACTGCTGGGCGAGCAGACGACGTCGCAGTCCCACGCTGTTGCTCCGTGCCGCGCGTGGATATCAGATGTCCAGGCGGCATCAAAAATCAGTAAGTGTCATTTATTCGGTACGTCAGCAGCTCCAAGTTCACCAGGGCCCAAAGAGGACGTTCAGAGTGTCCGAGAGCTGTCAGATTTGCCCATAAATTCTGTCCCCAACCCGCTAAGGTGGCGGGCCACCCCACAAGCGCTTACTGACAGGGGTTGCCTTTGAGGCTAGGTTTAACCATGCAAGCAGGACTCCCGAATTTTCATCCCCAATTGATGTTTGTTTTCTTAATTGGAGGCAGGTTGCCGTCTTTGCCTGTACTTGGTAATAAGCAGCACCTACTCGCCCGGGCGTGATTATGCCATTGTTGGCTGCACCGACAATCAGCTTTAGTGCAAACGGCTCGTGCAACAAACGTGTGAAGTGTACCACGACAAAAGAAGTGTCTGCCTGTGCGGAATCTATTCGCTGCCCAATATTCTTCAGCCCCTTGAGTGCCGCCGAAAATTGGTCGCCGTGCTAAATCGGAAAGACTTCGAACCAGGCAAATTTGCCACGCTGCTTCCAGAAGAAATGATTATTCATCCTCAGGTTCAATACTTATCTCACGTTTCTGTGCTTTGGAGGTATGTTCTGTTTATCTCATTGACGGGAAGCCAACAAAAATCATCCGAACACCTATGCTGAAGCTCGGGTATGCGAAAAAGTTGAGCCGAAAGCGAAATAAAAGAGGCGTTGAAGAGAACGCCAGGTCGTGTCAGGAAATAGCTGTTCACGGTTCCCAGCCGCGGTTGATACTCTGAAGTTTTCTAAGCAAGCAAGCGGCCATGAAATCTTGCGGCCATGAAATCTTGCCCCTGTTTGGCAGCAGAAAATAGGGTTATGAGGCGGCAAATATTTTACTTTTATGAGCATGTAGGTCTACGACCTGCACGGTTAAAAGAGTATTTTGTGGCCTTGTTCATCAACCAACTCAGTATGAGAGTTTGGAGCACGTAATAAATGTAAACACTTTCGCTCACCAACAGCAGCAAGCCATGCTTGGAAATTTGCACTATCGCACATGCGATCGAAGGTATTCGCTCACTGCGCCAACCCCCTTACGTCGTCGCGTATATGTAGGAGGCATTTCAGCCCAATAGTTCCTAAGCTATTTCTTTGGAACGCAGGCTTTTTTACGGATGTGGAGTGCAGTAATGTGTCGAAACAACCATGCTTTCAAGATGGCGTTACAACAATTAACCAGTACTATTATATACATGGAGTACTTATAAAGACTTTTTTACCCAACTGGTCATTATTCAGTCCCATAATTTCCTATGGTTGCATCCGATCCACCTTCACTCACCAAGACAATATTTTGATACCCTACACGCCCTATCGGCATCACTATGAATTTTAACCCCATCATTGACTTGCCACTACTATATCATGATGATAAGGATGACGCATTTATTTATTTATTCCACGTGATTCCCCTCATCGAGACTTTTAACTTGATACCCAAAAAGCAATAATGGCGTCACTAAAATTTTCACTCGATATATGACTCACCACGACTATCTCGTAGCTACAACTAGAAAGCATTTTTATGTTTGACCATCGTGATTCCCCTCAAGGAGACATTTAACTTTCCGAATCATTTGGAGACAAGGAGACATTTACTTTCAGAAACACAATCTTTCAGAATCATTTGGAATATTAATCAAATCTGACTAACCATGACCCTCATGTCTGTAAGCAGGACGCATTTTTTCTATGCCCCACGTAATTCCCCATTTGATACCACATTTGCTTTAGCGGCCTCACCTTAAATTTTACCAAATATAAGTCTCGGCATGACTATCTGATGATTATTATCTGGAAGCTTTGTGATTCCCCTCATCGAGGCCATTAGTGTGGTACCCAACACAACCTAGTGGCATAAATTTGAAGGTTAACCCAAACAGTGAATAACCACAACCGTCTCCTTATATAGCCATACCGCGATTTTGCCTTATGTGATTTTCCTAATCGCAGCCTTTATTTGATGCTCAGTACAGCCTAGTGGCATCGTTTTGATATTTAACCCAATTTATGACATTTTATGACTTTGTCATATGATAATAGTCAGGAAGCATTTCTGCATTTGTCGGGCGGGATTCCCCTCAAAGAGATCCCTTATTTCATACGCCACACGACCTAGCGCTATGAGTTTGAATTTGAACCCAATCTATCACTAGCATGAAGTAGGTCATAATATAACAATAACGCATTTTTGTCCCACGTGAGTCTCCTCATCTAGACCTTGAATATGATTCCCCACATGCCCTCGTGGCATTATTTTGAATTTTAACCCAATCTATGGCTTAATATGACTGTCCGGTGACTATACACAGGAAACATTTTTTAAATTTGCCTCGGGTGATTGCGTTAATCGGGACCTTTACCTTAATACCTTGCACGCCTTAGCGACATCTGTTTCAATTTTTACACAAACTATCTCATATTGCGGTCATTATTTTATTTAAATGGTGGTCACCCAGTTCATTTTTACAACTCAGTTGAGAACTCATTCGAATCAGTGCAGGGGATAGCCGCCGCCCCTTCCGCCCGGTGCTCACCTCTTCTTTTTTGACTCTAGCAAATCAAACCGTTAATAGAAGCAGGCAAACAACCAGCAAGAAAGCACCGCAGTGTGCTTTCCCACCACGCTCTCCAACCTTGTTAGAAGATCCATCAAGAGGAAGAGGTGCGATAACTCTTTTTATGACTCCATAAGTCGATTAATATTCACTCGCCCAGCCGCTAACCTGGGCGAGTTAGCGGCTGGGCGAGTGCTGCCGTTCCGGCGAATCCTACCGTACCCGCAGCTAACCTGAATTGCGAGCCCAAAGCGGCACATGAAACTTAACCGCCAGCAATATCGGCCTCGAAGCCTACTGATATGTAGAACTCAACTCAGAACTCAGAACTCAAAATGTACTCGGAACTCGAAATGTGCTCAAACTCAACATGTACCCAGCACTGAAAGTGCTCAAACTCAATATGTACTCTGAACTCAAAATACACTCAAACTCAAAATGTACTCATTACACAAAATGTACTCAAACTCAAAATATACTCAAAACTCAAAATGGACTCAGTACTCAAAATGTACTCAAACTCATAATATAGTCAAACTCAAATGTACTCACTATTCAAAATGTACTCAAACTCAAAATGTGCTCAAAACTCAAGAATGCACTGAAACTCAAAATGAACTGAAAACTCAAAAGGGACATAGTACTCAAAATGTACAAAAACTCATAATGTACTCAAAGCACAATATGTACTCCAACTCAAAATGTAATGAGTACTCAAATTGTTCTCTAACTCAAAATATACTCAAAACTTAAAATGTACTCAAACTCAAGATGTACTGACTCAAAATGTAGTCAAAACTCGAAATCTAGTCGAACTGAAAATGTAATCAATACTCAAATTGTACTCTAACTCAAAATATACTCAAAACTTACAATGTACTCAAACTCAAAATGTACTGACTCAAAATGTAGTCAAAACTCGAAATCTACTCAAACTCAAAATGTACCCTGTACTCAAAATGTGCTCAAACACAAAATGTACTCACTACAGAAATTGCACTCACACTCAAAATGTACTCACAACTCAAAATGTTCTCAACGTCAAAATATACTCATTATTCAAAATGTACTGAAACTCAAAATGTACTGAAAACTGGTGTACTCAAACTCAAAATGTGTTCATTACTCAAAATGTACTCAAACTCAAAATGTACTCAAAACTCAAAATGTACACAGACTAAAAATGTACTCAGTACTCGAAATGTTCTCAACACTCAAAATTTACGCAAACCTAAAATTTACTCAGTACTCAAAATGTACTCGGACTCAAAATATACTCAAACACAAAATCTATTCAGTACTCAAAATGTATTCAAACTCAAAATGTCCTCAAAACTAAAATTTACTCAACCTCAAAATGTACTAAAAATCAAAATGGACTCAGAACTCTCTCTCTCAGGCGTACTCAAAGTCAGTCGGGCTTAAACTCACTCATCAAAATGGACTCAGAACTCTGTCTCTCAGGCTCAAAGTCAGTCGGGCTCAAACTCACTCAAGATCGAACTCACCATGCTACACTAGCCTCGCGCTCACTCATACTCAGTCATGTGCGAGTTTGATTCCAAGTGACTTTGAGTGACTGGACTCATGAGTGAGTCCGCCGATCTCTGACTACATGTCGAGAGTGGCCGACATGTATTGAACCCTCTTAAGTGGCCTATGGCACCAAGACTGCCAGAACAGATGCTCTCTCTAAGCATGTAGCAAATAATAATGGGAAATGAGGGGCTCGTTCATGTATGAAAGAAATAAGCGTTAGCAGTCAATAAAACCTCAGAAAGCAAAGGGGAGAATGTGGTATGCCGTTGAAACAAATAAACAATATATATATAGAGTGCTGTGACACATCATCATCATCATTACGAGCCTATCTACGGTCACTGAAGGGCAAAGACCTCTGGATGTCGAATTCCACCAGTCCTACGCTAACTGCGACCGATTTATCACCGCAAACGTCTTCATCTTGTAGGCGGCCGATGAGGTGGTGCGGCCGAGCCCACGTTTATTGTGCTTGCGTTGGCTGTGCCATGAACCCGACGAGGCGCGTAGAACGCGGGTGCCGTTCCCCAGGTGTGCCTGGTGCCGAGTGTGTTCCGTGCCGGCTGGCCAATCTGCTGACCTCCTAGCGTGAGGCGCGATAAACTGACAAATGTAAATGACAATGCACGAAACTGCACTATGCACTATGTACAGGTATGTACAGTTTGTCTGTTGTCAGGGAGAGTCCGCGGGCAGTGTGTGGTCAAGTGGCTGGGGTTGACTAACGGCGCGGTCCTGGTTGTCGGCAAGGTAGCGTCCAGTGTGTATTTCCCTCGGGGGGCCTTGCCTGGGAGTGGCGGATAGGCCGTAGGTGGAAACGAGCGTCCTGCGGCGCGGAAGCTGCTAGCAGCGCCCACAGGAGAGAGTGATGTCCCACAATGCTCAAGTGCACTCTCCAGGCTACAAGGTGGTACAGACAAACGGGTGCAGATGGCTTGCGGGTGTAGGGCGGCTCCGTTCTGCTGCCAGCTCTGTGGTTCCACACACCACGGCAGCATGTGTGGAGGGAGTGACGCAGTCGCCGCCGCGTTCGTCTACAGATGAGTGAACCATGGGCCATTGACCGTCGTGATAGCTCGAAGCGACGGTGCTTATGTGCGAAGGCCTATGAGGCACCCAGAAGGGTTTGTATGCTCTGGGAACTCGAACGCGTTGCTGTCGAAGGGGGGGGGGGCGAGTTGTCTCCGCTGATCTTCTGATTCCCGCACTGTCATGAAAGAAACGAGTTGACGGGGAGCGACAAGTCGGTCGTAAGGTGCATGATGTTTGTGTGGTCTAATACGGCGTTGACGGCTCGAAGCAGAAGACGCGGCTTCCGCAAGCGAAACAACCGGCAAGTGTGCACGTGGTGGGTGGTTCGGAGGCCGACTGCGGTCTTCTTTGTTCTGGTCTGACTGCCCCGTCATCGTTTTGGTCACAGGTAGTTGGAGGGTGTCCATCGTTGCTCGTTGTGAGCCTACTAGCCCAATTGCTTCCTTGGAGGAGTCACGCTGCTCTTGCGCATCTACCAAGACGGAAGACGTAATGTCACGACGGCAGATGGTTCGTGCGTCGATGGGAGTCTCGTCGGTGGCGCACTGTACCTGTCGTGTATGCCATTCAGGTGGCTGCGTTGCGGAGCACACGTTGTGGAGTGGTGTCAGGGAAGGGCTCACAGTGAGCTTAGTTGGGGGTGGCGTAAACCGTGGAGTGAGGGAGGTCGCCGCCTCAGTGCTCTGCGGATCACCGGTGCCTTCTTGTGGTGTGGTAGTAGTGGACAAAGCAGGCGGTGGTTGGTGGGCGCCCGTGATGTCGTTCGCCTCCAGTCCTCTCGTGGAAGGTGCTGCTGGAGGCTCGAGATACGCGCCCATGATCGCAGACCCGTCACCTAGTGAGGGTTCGGGTACATGGGCCGAGGGCGGTGTCGGAGGAGGACTGTTGCTGGTAACGGCACCAGGTTCTTTCGGGATTGTCGTCTGCTGGGTGTTCATGCCGTAGTGGTTGAAGACAGTGTCTTTTAAGTTGTCATACGCACTGGGGCCTGGGGTCCGCAGCTGGATCTGCTCAATGAGGTCAGCAGGTAGCTTCTGTAGTGTGAAGAGGTACCTGATTTCCGGGGAGCAGATATCATTTGCGTAAAAATGGCTCTCCAAGATGACGATCCATGCAGCGTGGTTTGAGATGGCGTCAAACGGAATCAGCAAGGGAGCGGTTAGGGTGGAGAACGTTCTTCGCGTGACGTCGTCCGCGTTGTGTCTGGGGAAGCAGCGTCTCGAAGCCATGGCGAAGCCGCTTGTCAGGTCACCAAATTGTAGGCGGCCGATGAGGCGGTGCGGCCGAGCCCACGTTAGTGTGGTTGCGTTGGCTGTGCCATGAACCCGACGAGGCGCGTAGAACGCGGGTGCCGTTCCCCAGGTGTGCCGGGTGCCGAGTGCGTTCCGTGCCAGCTGGCCAATCTGCTGATGATGATGGTGGCGCCTAAGAAGATGATGATGGTGGCGCTACAATCTCATCCGCGTATCGGTCCTTCTGCCACCCCCTGCCACTCTTGCTTTCTCTAGGGATCCACTCTGTTACTCATAATCACCAACGGTCATCTTGCCTTCGCAATACATACCCTGCCCAAACCCTTGTTTCATAATTTCAATTATATGAATTTAACACGCGTTCTTTCCCTGACCCACTTCGCTGTCTACTCATCCTTAATGTTAAACACATCATCTTCCATTCTATTGCTCGCTGAGTCGTCCTCAAATTTGGTCGAACCCCTTTCGGGAGCCCCGGATTTCTGCCGTTTACGTGAGTACCGGTAAGATGCAGATGTAAAACCCTTTCTTTTTGAGGTAGAATGGTAGGCAGGTATTCATTATCTGAGAACGCCTGCCCAATGCAGTCCTTCCCATTGTTATATCTTTCTCGGGGTTGGGATCCGGGATCACTACTTTGCCTCAGTATATTTATTCGCTTACCACTTTCTAGTGCTCCCCACCAATGGGAAACCGATATGCTGTCCTGATGTTATTGGGTATTATTTTAATTTTCTGCGTATCAATTTGCAGGCGGACTATTCTACTCTGTTTGTCCACTGCGATAATCATGCTTTGTAATTATTACCCGGCGTTATTTACTGAGGCAACGTGATCAGCAAATTAGATGTTACTGAGGTAATCTCTACAACCCTTAAGCAGACCTGAGCAAAAAACAATGTTCTGAATACCTCGTGTAACCATACTGTAAATAATATTGCAGAGATTGCATCACGTTCTCTGACGCCCTTCCTTATTGGTATTTTACTGCTCTCCTGATGTACGACGATGGTAGGTGCCGAGCCATTGTAAATATTGTAACGTGGCCAAAAACGACGCAGTTGTCTTGAACAAACACAAGTTTATTGGAGCGAACTTGTGCTCCCCCAGCAACTCAAAGAATAAAGGCGGCGAAGCAGCAGTCAACAAAGTGACGTGCGAAGGGGAGCGTCGACGATTCGAATGCTGCGGCGTCTGCTCTGCAGGCTTTTCTCTTTCGGCGCGAGTGTTTCTGGAGCCGTCGATTTACATCCAGAACATCATAGATCAGAGATTATTCTGGGCTAGTGACGTTAAGACGAAACAGTCTGCTTCTGTGAATGACATAGCCCATGCGGGGTAAAAATAAAGAATGGAGGACGCGCTTTGCTTGGGACACAGATAATAGAGCCGGGCGTGGCCGGGCAGTAAAAGCAAACAATAAATAAACAAAGCCATACCTGGTTCGCCGCATGGCCCCCCTCTAAGAGTGCATCGACCCGATGCTAAAACAGAAAGCAATGCGAACAAATTAGAAAAGTGAGTCCATCATATTGCATAGTAAGGTTTAAAGCAAGCCGCGTGGACGACTTCGGGCCGCGTTTGTCGTCGTGATATTCCGGAATCACCATCAGGGATCACGTCGTAGGTAGGTTGGCTGACACGTCGTGGAATCTGGTAGGTTCCACAATACAGTCGCAGAAGCTTCTTACTGCGGTCGCGTCGTCGGATAGGAGTCCAATCCCAAACACGGTTAGTGTCTCGGCGTCGGAGGCTGTAGCGCCCGGCCTCCACCCACTGGTTGTCCGTTGTATGTACTCGATAGAGCTGGCGGGCGTCCTCTGCACGCTGAAGGTATCTTTGGATGACGGGGTTAAGGTCGTCGTATTCTGCATGCGGAAGCATGGCGTTAAGCATCGTAGTCGGCCGTCTTCCGGAGACAAGGTCGAACGGTGTCATCTGTGTGGTTTCCTGGATAGCCGTGTTGTACGCAAACATGACTTACGGAAGGACTTCGTCCCAAGTCTTATGTTCAACGTCGACGTACATCGACAGCAAATCCGCGATTGTCTTGTTCAGGCATTCCTTTAGTCCGTTCTTTTGGAGGTGGTACGCTGTAGTTCTCCGGTGATCTGTGTTGCTGTAGCGTACGATTCCTTGGATAAGCTCCACAGTGAATGCTGTTCAGCGGTCCGTGATTAGGACTTCAGGCGCTCCATGTTTCAGCACAATTTGGTTTATGAAGAGCCTGGCGACTTGTTGAGCAGTCCCCCTAAGAAGGGCCGCGGTCTCTGCGTAGCGCTTCATGTAGTCTATCGCTACGACGATCCACTTGTTCTGTGATCGTGACGTAGCGAACGGGCCTAGAAGGTCCATTCCGATCTCTTGAAATGGCCTCGACGGGTAGGCGATCGGTTGCAGAAAGCCGGCGGGTCTTCTTGGTGGCGTTTTTTCTTCGCTGTCAGTCACGGCAGCTTCGTACCAAGTGGGATACATCGGTTATACGGCGGGGCCAGTAGATCATCGCCTTGATTTTTCCAATAGTGCGGGCTGCGCAAAGATATCCGGATGACGGGTCATCGTGGCACGCTTCCAAACTTTCGTCGCGAAGTTCTGCAGGGATTAAAAGAAGATAATTTGTTTTCATTCGAGGTTTGAAATTCTTTTTCACGAGAACGGAGTTTTTTAGGCTGAATGTTGGATGATTGCGTTTATTGGCCCCAGGCCCGGTGACGTTGCATCCTTCTAGGTAGTCAATTACGACGCGTATGTCGGGGTCGGCACGCTGCTGGGCGGCTAGGTCGCTCTTCGTCACGACTCCGAAGAACGCGCTCTCTCCATTCTTGTGCTGGTCGGTGGACGGGAGCGCGGGACAGGCAGTCGGCGTCACAAAGTTTTCTGCGGGATTTATAGACGACTGTAACGTCGAACTCTTGCAGGCACAAGCTCCACCGCCCAAGACGGCCTCAGGGGTCTTTCAAATGAACGACTAGCCAACACAGCGCATGGTGGTCTTTGACAACCTTAAATGGTCTACCATACACGTATGGGCGAAATTTTGAAATGGTACATATAATGGCGAGGCACTCTTTTTTATGCGCTAAGTAGTTCTTTTCCTCCTTCGACAGACTATGGCTGGCAAAGGCGATTACTTTTTCGCAACCGATTTGTTTTTGCACTGAGATGGCACCCAAGCCTATATCACTGGCGTCCGTGTGCATTTCTGTTTCGGCGTCTTTGTCGATATGAGGGAGCACGGGCGGGCTTTGCAGGTGTTTTTGGAGCTCGCAGAATGCTTTTTCGTGTTCGTTTTCCTAGCTAAAAAGGGGTGCTATCTTTAGTCAAGCATGTGAGTGGCTCTGCCATGCGTGCGACGTTTGCGACGAAGCGGCGGTAGTATGCGCATAGTCAGAGAAATCTTCGCATGCCCTTCTTGTCTTTCGGCATTGGGAAGTCAGCCATGGCTGAAGTTTTTGCCGGGTCAGGTAGGGCTCCCACAGCGTTGACGACGCGGCCAAAACATGCGAGTTCCTCGAACACGAAACGGCACTTTTCAGGCTTCAGCGTTAAAGCCGACGTAGAAATGGCTTCGAGTACATTCTTCAACCTTGCCTGGTGCTCGTCGAAAGTCTGGCCGAATACCACAACGTCGTCGAGGTATACGAGGCACGTGTGCCCCTTTAGGCCAGCTAGCGTATTGTCCATGACCCTTTGAAAAGTTGCTGGTGCCGTGCACTTCCCAAACGGCATCATCTTGAACTCGTATAGGCCATCCAGGGTTATGAATGCAGTCTTCTCACGATCTCTCTCGTACACTTCAATTTGCCAGTAGCCTGTCTTCAGATCCATCAATCAGATGTGCTTCGCATGGCTGACGTGCTCGAGGGCGTCGTCAATTCGGGGCAGGGGGTACACGCCTGTTTTCATGATTGTGTTTAGTCACCGGTAGTCAACGCAAAACCTTAATGTGCCGTCTTTTTTTGTCACCAGTACGACCGGCGCATCCCAGGGGCTTTTCGATGGCTGTGTAATGTCGTCATTGAGCATGTCGTCGACTTGAATCAGAATGGCTTCCTGCTCGTGTGAAGAGACGCGGTGCGGTGACTGTCGCGTACGTCAGGCTCCCTCTTCGGTTATTATTCGGTGCTGGCCCAGATGTGTCTGATGTAGTTTTGAGTTCGACGAGAAACACTCCCTGTACTGACGCAGCAAAGCCATTATTTTTGTTCCGTTCTGCTTGCAGTAACGCCATATTCACGTCGAAGGGATTCGGCAACAGCGATCACGTCACTTGCATTTTGCGTTTATTCGAGGAACGCAATTGTAGCGCCCTTGTCAAATGATGGTACTCGTCGGTGAAATTAGTGACCAAAACTTGGTATTGGCGTTGCTTAAACCGCGCAATACCTGTTGCAACAGAGACACCACGTCCTCGAAGCAACCTTTGGTCACTGTCTGCGATAACGTCGACATGAGGAACCGCATCTTCCCATTATACGCTGATCATCAAGAGTGCGCGGGATGGCAGGGTGACAAGATGGTCGGCGACCCTTACAGTAGCACGGCTTTCGGGGTTCGGTTCAGGCTTCATGCAGTGATCAGGGGAAAATGTTATAGACTTGGCCTGCAGATCAAATATTGCACCTTTTTTCGTGAAAAAATTTTATTCTGAGAATTACGCCACGGGAACAGTTAGGCAAAATTATGAACGCCGCAGGGTACGTTGTGCTGTCTCTGTTGACAAGCGATGTGCACGTTCCACTTGGCGTCACAAGGTGGCCTCCTGCTGTGGGTATGTGCGAACCGTCCCATCTGGTGATAACCTTCTGCAGCTTTAGCGAAAATGGTGCGCTCATTACTGAGTAGTCGGCTCCCGTGTCTATAAGGGCGACTACATTAAAGCCATCGATGGACAGCTGAACATCGATGCCGCCATCCTAGAGTTCCAAGTGCGTCGTGGCGTCGTATCTGTGCTTGTACGTGTTGACTGTCGGGCACAATGCGTCATCGTGTTCGTCGCATTCTCCGCGGCAGCTTAGGTCAGGTCAGGTACGCGTCCCGCCGTGTAGCTGTCGTCGTGTTCGGGAGTCTCGTCAGGGTTCGGTAGGGTCGTCGGGCTGAGGGCATGCCATAAATAATGGTACTGAGCTAGTCGCTCCATCGTAGGAGGGGTTTCATTTTTCCGCGGTCATGCAACTTTACCTACAGAAGTTGCTGCTTTTAATTTCCCCGCGTGGGCTGGTGTACCTTCCACGTGAGAAGTCGGCAGTGCTGCGGTGGTTCGGCGGGTCGGCGACTGGTTGGTGTTAGAAAGGTATTCTTCGATCTCAGTAGGGCGCTGGCCTTGTCAGCGGCGTGGTGCGTCGACGTAGAACCGTCGCAAATCGAGTCTCTTGTAGGGACAGCGACGGCAGATGTGGTCGGCCTCTCCGCAATGGTAGCACAGCGGACGACTATGGGAGTTCGCCATACGTCGGTGTTCCTCGGCGTCTAGTTTCGGGCTACCGGGGGTCGGGCGGGCGACAGTTGGCGGCGCTACAGCGGGTCCTGTTGGCGAAGTGTTGCAGCAGGGCGGGGTCGGCCAACTGCCGCGGAGAAGGACATAGCTTGTGGGTCGCGGGGTACTTCGCATGGCGTAGAAGTTCCCAACGCTTGTTGCACTTCTTTCCTAATCACGTCGGTAAGGAATCCGATGTGGGTCTGCGGCGGCGTGGAGAGAAGTTTTCGCAGCTCCTCTCTCACCACTGAGCGGATGATCTCGCGTAGGCTATCAGCCGGAATTGGCATGTTGTCGATGTAGTTCGCATTGGCCCCGCCAACAAAGTTGTGGTCATACTGCTTAGCACGCATTTCGAGAGACTTCTCAATCGTGCTGGCTTCTGTCACGAATTCGGCGATGGTTTTAGGCGGGTTGCGTACAAGTCCAGCAAACATTTCGCCCTTCACACCGCGCATCAAGAAGCGCACCTTCTTTTTTTTCATCATTTCGGGGTCCGCGCGGCGAAATAGTTGCTTCATCTCCTCAACGCAGATCACCACCCCTTCGTTTGGGTGTTGCGTGCGCGTTTCCAACAAAAGAACGGCTCATTCTTTCCGCATGGTTTTCAACGAAAGAAAACATGACGGAAAGTTTCTTCGTCAACCCACCGGTTAAAGACACGGACGTGCTCCACTTTCTCCAAACAGTCCTCAGGGTCTTCTCCGGGGAATCCGCTGAACAATGGTGGTTCCCGGGGCTGTTAAGAACGAGGGTAGGATTGGCACGGATGGTCATGGTGCCTGCGTTGATCATGGTGGTGGTCACGACGTCTTGTTTCTTCACTTTATCCGGAAGCAGTCAACAGTCCAGCTGAAGACCTTGCTGTCGGCGGCTGGGCCAAATGGGGCTTGCTTGTCGGCTTGACGGTGGCGTAGGGTGCATTTACCCAGCTCCTCCACGAGATGGCACTTGGCCAAAAATGACGCAGTTGTCTTCAAGAAAATAACGTTTATTGGAGCAAACTTGTACTCCCCTAACAACTGAAAGTATACAGGCGGCGAAGGAGCAGTCAACAAAGTGACGTGCGAAGGTGAGCGTCGACGATTCGAATGCCGCGGCGTCTGCTCTGCAGGCTTTTATCTATCGGCGCGAGCGTTTCTGGAACTGTCGATTTACATCAAGAACATTGTAGAATTGTGAAGAATATTCTGGGCCAGTGACGCTAAGACGAAACACTCTGCTTATCTGAATGAGATAGCCCATGCGACAAAAAAATAAAGAATGAAAGACGTGCTTTGCTTGGGGCACAGATAACAGAGCCGGGAATGGCAGCGCAGTAAAACAAACAATAAATAAACAAACCCACACATGGTTTGCGGCAATATCCTTTACTATTCTTACGAAATGCTCGTCTACACCCGGATTTCGCAATTCCTGAATGACTGCGGAGCTTTCGACCGAGTCAAATGCTTGCTCACAATATATGAAGGCAATGGGGGGGAGGGGGGGCCTGAGTATACTCCAAGCATTTCTCTATCCCCTGATTGATCGTGTGAATATGGCCCATTGTTGAATACCCTTCGGAAAACCCTGCTTGTTGAGTAGGTTTACTAAAATCTAAGGTACCAGAATTTCTGTGAGCTGTTATCTTGGTGAGTACCTTGTACACGCCTGAGATTAAGCTGAACGGCCACTAGTTTTTCAAGTCCTTCATGTCAGCTTTTTTATGAATTACAATAATACAATCGTTCTTCCAAGATCTTGGTACACTCTTGGTAATTAGACATAGCGCATACCGGTTCGCCAGAATTTCTAGTTTGCCCGCCATTATTCAAAAGGTCTGCTGTTATCTGAACCGCACCAAGTGCTTTGCCTGCTACCCTTTCTTTCAAAGCGGGATTTACTTCTGTCGTTACCTGTGCAATTTCTATCTCCTCTGAGCTACTTCTTCGTAAGGTATTATCCTAGTCCCGCATACTTTTGGGGTCATGAAACTGCTGTAACGCTAAAGGAGCGCTTCCTGCGCTGCTCAAGAAGGCAGCCCCGTTGCGCTGACGTTGATTGAAGTGCAGGCGCTGAAGTGTTCAGGGCGTTCGGCAGAGAACGAACACTCGCCGTTTTATTAGCCGTAAGCGTTAGCTTCAAATGCCGCTAAAATTGACCTTACATTTTTTGAGTTCGAAAAATCTTGTGTGGTGGTCAAGCTGTTATGGCATTCCTGCCTGCCGATCTGGCTACAGAGGAAGGCTACGTCGTTCTTCTTACAGCTACGCTCGGCATAGAAGCGTAACATTCCGTGAAAAAACTGATGGAATTCAGCTTTGATTTACTGCATGTCTGCATAAGTAAAAAGAATTAACTCCGCCTTGGCGAATGCGTCGTGAATGGTAATAAATAGCGCGTCGATGTGTGCTCACAGGCAATGTAGAAAGCAAACCCCTCGCCAGCTGAACGACTGCTGTATTTCTACAATGCATGTTCATTTAGTGGGCACAGTAGCAGAAAAGATCCACTTTTTAAAGCAAAGCTTTGTACATCTAACAGCCAAGTATTCTTTCGCGGCGTGTGGGACAATAAACTCCCCACGGGGCGTTGGGGGCGCTTGGGGGCTAGAGGAGAGAGGAAGGTTTCACTCACGGAGCGCACCGTAGATGGCGCAGCTAATTTACTCATCGTTACCCACACGGAGGTGCCTGCTCGCCACTGGGTGCGTCGGCGGTATGGCTTGGTCATCTGCTTTAGAGACGGTTGTTATGGGTTTGTTTTGGCGCAGCTTCCCGTCCATCATGCGCTTCCTTGGCCCGGTTTGATTATCTTGTTCGACAGCACCTCCTGTGTAACCCACACCCAAAAAAATTAAGTTGTCGTACGGCAAGGATACGTTAAGGATTAGTTCAAGGCTGGGAAAACAAAATCTACAAACCACATACAGACATCTGGCCGCTAGGAAAATGCTACCTTTTGCGCAGGGCTTTTGACGGATGGGAACCCGTTTTCTAAATTGGTTAATACCAATTCCGTGGTGTTTTAAGAGGTATCAAAAAGGCGGAAGGAGCAACTGGTTCTGATTAATAGGGATTATAAAGTTTCCTCAGCTCTCTCAGAATTCTCAAACTTATTAAACTAACAAGATTTATTCGTCCTGAATGGGAATCACTAAGCTCAGACGCCGAATTGTTTCGGTGCCTGCGCTTGCGTCGTGTGGTGGTGTAGCCCCGATCTTGCACATCAGGGTAGCTGGGTTCCCTGCCTCACCCTTCGAAAGACGCTGCGCTCCCTTTTCTTTCTGCCTCCGCCTCCGGGGCATCCGCCGCTTCACTCCGGCCGTTGCCGTCACTGCGGCGTTCGTGACGCCGCTCCCGCGAGTTTCGGGTAACGGCTGGCAGAATAACTGCTTTCACTCCTTGTATAGCCAATTGAGTCAATTCAAGTGACGTCGCGCACGGGCACTGGTTGTGGGTGTCGTTTAAAGATTTCCTTTCCAGCCACCTTCACAGCGTGGATTGGAGCCATTTTTAATACACGTTAGGAAGTGCTCTAGCTTGAGGCGTGAATGAGTGTCCCTGTATTTTTTAACGTTTAGTATTCTTTGCCCAGTGCTCCCTCAGCCAGGACCGTCTAACGCCCTGCCTTTACAGAAAAATGCTAATATCGCGACAGTTCGAATTGTAATAGTTATAATAGCCTGAAAAGAGACCATTGGTGGAACGAAATTCTGAAATTAAAAATAATAAATATATAAATAACTTACAGAAACTGGCGAACCGTTTAACGCCCTCCATTTACACAATAATGCAGATTTCTGGAAAGTTCCAAATGTAATGACTATAATAACGTAACTGGAGATAATTGTTGAGACAAAATTAAAATAACAAAAAATCTTTAAAAATGACTAAAAATGGCATAACGTATAAGACCTGGCATGTCCACTATCATGCAGGTTTTGCGAAAGTTCCGCGTGTAAACGCTGTAATAGCGTAAACGGGGATAATCGGTCGAACGAAAGTTTGAAAAACCAAAATATCAGAAAAATAGAAAATAATTACAGAAATGGCAAACCTTGTAACTTCCAGCATTTCCCCAATAATGTAAATACCGCTGCAGTTGTAACTGTAATCGTGATAACAACGTGAATGAAGATAATTTTTTCATGTGATCGATAATCCCAAGGATTTGAGCGCTTTGAAACAGCGCACTGTGACGCCGCACGACACCTGAATGATCAGTCAGAGAAAAATATTGAAGAAGCTGACTTCGAAGGGAGCTGGAGAAGAATAATTGTCCACCCGTGAAAACATTTCCTTTCGCAACCCGTCGATATGTCTCACCTGAATTTCACACGGGGTCCGTCCCTAGCAGGTGTTGGAAATAAGTTCCGCATGTCACTCATATTCGCCTCATTTAGGGTTGAAAGAAAATGCTTCGAACCTCAGCGCCAACAGCACGGAAGCACGGAGCATCACGGCCGAGTTATTTAGGCTTTCGTCGCGCTTGTATTTTTCCTAGAGCGGACAGCGCCGTTTCAGGAGCTACAATGGCCGTGCTGTGAAATTGATTTTCAATGTTGAGAGCTGCAGTTAGGCCAGGCTATGAGGTGCGCGGGCAAGCGTCAGGATAGAATTTACTCAATCTCGGAACCCTATAGCCCATAAACTATGAAGACTTTTATGAATTAATTTATTTATTTATATACTTTAATGGCCCAGAAGGCATTACATAGGGGCGATACAAATACCGGGTACAACAGTGTGAAGTATACATTTGGTGAGGGAACTGGAACAAAGTGGTGAGTCAAAACAGCATGTAAAAAACTTGAAAAGAAGCGAGCACGCATTGTCAACACGCGTAATACACCTTACACGAAAAGAATCGTTACATATCTTTACCGGCTTCTAAATAAGACAATAAAGCAGATTTGAAACGCGATGGATCAGTGAGGGAGACTATGGCTGAAGGTAGGGCATTCTATTCATTTATACACAAAGAAAGAGGTGACAACTGGTATTTATTAGTGCGCGAAAATATTGGTTTAATTTTATGCGCATGGTCGATTCGAGCAGATACGTAAGGAGCAGGGTGAGTGAAGCTTCGGGAAAAAGTTGTGTCACTATTATACAAAAAGTGAAAAAAGGAAAGGCGAGACAACTTTCTTGGCATGGCAAGAGAAGGAAGGTTCAAATTATGCTTTAGTAATGAGACACTTTGATAACTACAGTAAAAAGAACAGATGAACCTGCATGCTTTATTTTGTACGGATTCCAGCATATCAGTCAATATTGCCATATGAGTGTGCCAGATAGTTGACGCATACACCAAGGAAGGCCTCATCAAAGCTTTATATAGCCTGAATTTTAGTGTCCGCGTTTGCGCACTTAAGACGACGCTTCAGGAGACCGAGTTTTTCAAAGGATTTATTAGAAATTTACTCAAGATGACTGTTCCATGTTAAATCATAGCTTAGAAAAATGCCAAGGTATTTTATTGATGACGCCGTCTCAACTATGCTGTCATAATTGCATATGTGGGAGGAGGGTTGGTTGTACCGGAAGAAAATCTGATGTGTTTGGTTTTTCCAATGTTAATTTCCATTTGCCATAATCGGCACCACTCCGCGAGTTTCATTAAGTCTGACTGTAGGGTAGAAACGTCGGTTTGTTCGGTTATTTCTCTATATACGACACAGTAGTCCGCGATTAGACGTATTCAAGAGGCAATGTTAGATCCGATGTCGTTATATAAACTAAGAATAATAAAGGGCCACGTAACGATCCCTGAGGAACACCTGATATGATCGGGCTTTTTCTGGAAATTATATTGTTGAATTTTACTGATTGGTGTCGGTTGCTTAGGAACTCGGAAATCCATTGTGTCGCTTTTTCATCAAGTTGAAGTTTACGGACTTTGGCTAATAAACGTTTGTGTTGTACGTGATCGAATGCCTTAGAAAGATCTATAAAGATTGCATCAGTAGGAACAGAGTTATACATGGATTTATGGAGGTCAGTTAACAGTTCAAATAGTTGGGTATTGCAGGAGTGCTTGTTGCGAAAACCATGTTGGTTCTCAATGAGTAAATTGTTTCTGTTTGCGTGCGCTATAATGTGTGAGTGAAGAATATGCTCTAGTAGCTTGCAAGAAATACACGTTAACGAGATAGAGCGGTAATTGTTAGGAGACGACTTTTCGCCAGATTTGAATAGAGGTTTAACATGAGCATATTTCCAATCCTCTGGTACACATCCCGTATCAATCGATTGCTGAAAGATGAGTGTCAATAGGTATGCTGATTTGTGGCAGGATAATTTGTGAAGTTTGGCGGTAATCCCATCAGGCCCCGGGCTTGTTTTGCAAGGAAGACGTCCTATTGCACGCGCAACACCATTTTCGCTTACGGTAATTGCAAGAAAAGGGTGGAGAATGTTAGGTTGGGCCGGCATCGGAAAATTTAGTGGAAGTTCGTCCGCAAATACTGATGAAAAATGATTATTGAAGTGTTCAGCGCTTTCCTCCATTGATAAGATGTCGCCTTTGTTGTTCACTAGTGCTGAATCAGTAGGACTTTCTCTAGGATTGACCACACGCCAGACTTTTTTGGGATCGGATTTAAGAAGGTTGGGTAGAGTGCAGTTCAAATATTGGGCTTTGGCCTCTTTTATAAAAGTTTCTGATTCCTTTGATATATTTTTATAACTAAGCCAGTCCTGCAGTGAATTTGTTCGCGTAGCCTTTTTGAATGCACGTTTTTTTCCTGGTTAAACATCTTTTTACATCACGTGTGAACCAGGGATCATTAGTTTTAGAGCTAATGGTTAACAGACTTCTGATAAATGTCTCAAAATTAAACACATTCACAGACTTCTGATAAATGTCTCAAAATTAAACACATTAACCATTCCACTGTTGTGAGTGTGCATTCTGCCATATACGGATTCCGTGTAGAGGCTCGAATTATTACGCCTTCGTGCCTGCTTCGTGTTGCAGCAACAATAAAGGCACAATGACTAAACAGCGTTCCTAACGATAAAGGTGCGCCAAAGGTTACGCACCTCCTGCGTCGCGTGGCTGCACGCGCGGAGCAGCGGCGACCGCCCGATGCCCACCGATCTCCGGTGGCGCCCTTCGCGAAAACAGTTGTCATCACACGAAACCTGGCCAGGAGTTTCATGATCAGAAAAGCATTCAAGGACTCTGCAATTATCCTTGATATCGCGGCTAGTGTACAGATCTCAATAGTAATCTTCGTCGACTATATCTATGTTATCCCTGTTTGTGATGACATTGCCTTGTTTTTCCTTAAGTGGATTTATCTGACTTTTCCCAGTGGCTAGACGCCTCTTCAATGCTTTCAGTCTGTCTCAGTTCATTACAGCAGGCTCAATTTTGCACCATGTTATACTTCGGTATGTCAGCTTTCTTGCGCTTATTCACTAACTTCAAAAGTTCCGCTACGTATATTCTGAAATCTTGGGTGGATATTTTCATGCTTTACTGTTTCTTATTTACATCTTTTGTCTCCTGGGAAAGTTTTCCAGTATCCTGTCTAGCGATCATACCTCCGACCTCTACCGCACACTCCGTGATAATGCATTATTTTAAATGGCTTCCTGTGTGGCACACTGTGCTTCCTCGGTGAGAGATAACATCGGTTCACAGAGCGATCCCGAATTCTTCAACTTTTCTGTCTTGATGTTAGCGCATTTATCGGTCTCTGTGGTACTAGTTGACTTCGGGCGCTCATCAAATAAAGCCTAATTAGATATCTTACCATGAGGTAGTCACTCCACTTCACCCTCCCGAGCCCTATCAAATTTTGCCTCACGCAAGGGTTATTGCGTAGTATAAAGTCTCTTTCATTTGCAGAAGAAGGTACTTATGATACGTAGAATATTCCGTCCTACGAACTCTGTTAATAAGTCTTTTCGGTTATTTGTACAACACCGACTGACTTGTTAGCAACTGCTTTGTTTCCAGCCTGCTTAACCCTGCTTGGGTGTTGAAGTCTCCCATAACTACGGTATACTTTATTTCTACTTTAGCCCTTGCCGATTCGGCATATTCATGGGAGTTGATGTACCAGTCACTAGAATTATGGGCGCGTATCTCGGAGCTTTCTCTTTACAAACATCCCGACTAGTTGGTTTCTCTTCGTTGGTTACAAACCGCTTTCGAGCCGTTCATTTGAGGCAACAAATGACATTTGCGAGCATGAGTGTTGCGTCCAATGGGTTGTGGGCACTCACACGTTCGAACATGCTTACCCATCCAGGTACATCAGTGTCGTCTGTATCAGTTATGTCGCCGGAACCATGCGGATGGAACACAACGGTGACCAGTAGCGGTGCATATCAGTTCATTGGTAGGCATCACTTGGCGGTGAAGTTCTCGCCCCCTCCGGAGGGCTGTGCTGGGATGAAGGCGCGCTCGAGAGAGGTACAAGAAACACGAAACCCCACATCAACCGAAGGTGTAAAAATAAGGTGTATTGCAAGAGATACCGGAGCCATCGGCACAATGATAGCTTGGCGGCACGCAGCCTTTCCAGCCGAAACTGTGATTACATTGCTCTTATTTTTTCTTCGTGTATCCATCAGCGTCCTTTAGCGGCAGCACATACCCACTTAAGAAGAGATTGGAAATAGCCCGATATGAGGCTATACTTAGTGTCAGTGTTTAGGAAAGGTTGCCAAAGCCTGTTTCATCACTCTGTGACAGAAAGTATGTGATACTACATATATCGCCACAGAAACACTTCTTCTTTGTATAACAGTCTGTGCCAGCCGCGAACCGGGTAAAGGGTCATCTGGCGAAAATGCTCGTAACCCCATCTGACGGGAGGGGCAGTAGCACCGAACGTGAACGGGTTTACCGCAGTGATAGCACAAGGATTGATTGTATGTGGTGCACCATAACATGGCGTTCCTAGCGGGTTGTCCTTGGTGAAGCCGCGCCACGCCACTGGTGAACCGTTCCTACCTGGGTGCATTTAAACGCTGGAAGGGTTGACATCCGATGACCGGTCGCAAGCACACCCAAATATACCATAACGTGGGGTTTTGTCAACTAGTAACTTGGAGCGGTGATGAGATCCGGCATCGGCTAAGGCTGCAAAACCTGCCGTATCTCCTCGCAAACCACGTCGGTGAAGCAGGTTGCATTGGGCTGATGACCCACTGAGCAGTCTGTCTGCAGGAAAGGGACGTACAACCGAATTTAGTCGAGTCTGTGATTTCTATCTCAAATGAAAGGGCATCCTTTAAAGCACCTTAACGTGAAACGGCTTCTGGTTAAAGCACCTTAACGCCTTAGAACTTATTAAATCAAAATTTGTAGATCTACCAGCCGTGTGTATACTTCCATTAGCCATGCTGACAAAAATGATATACAGTAGCGCGGCAACATACTTTTGCCTCTATGTGAGATGGGAAGCGATATTAAAAAGTGTGAATCGCAGGCTTTCTTGTTCTTTTATGGGTTTTTTATTTCACTAGTCTATTTTGCAGAAAGGCGCCATCTATTGAGATGGACGATAGGTAGAATCTGGCTTCACCTTGTAAAGAGCGGCAGTTCAATTGTCCCCGGTCGCGTCCTGTTTTTTTAGCTGAAGCTGGCGTATTTTGAAACGAAAATCGAATATTTCTGCAGAATAAAGTCCCCTGACTCAGGCAGAATTGTCAACGCTCCTTCATTGGGTCTGTTTACTGAACGCTGCTGTTGATTCTGGGCATGGAAGCTCAGTTAGCTACACTGAGATCAACCCAGCGACAGGGGGTGGCGCGTCTGAAACATTGTAAAAATATTGTTAAAGATACCTATACAATTTAAAATTATACAAATACTTGTGTTCAAAGGTTTTTAATAAAGAATAAACGTTTCAGCAGTCACGGTTGCTGCTAGGTTTGTAGGTCACGGGACCGGGACATATATTCTTGTGTCAACTTTGTACACTACGAACCGCCACCCTTCGATTTAACAAAGTTTGGTGGCAAATTAAAATTATTTCCGCCTATTTGTTTATAAAGTGCCTATGTTTACCGTGCTATAAAAAACGCTGGCTTTCATTTGGGATAAAAAACATATACTCGACAAAAATGGGTTGTAAGTCCCGTTAGGTTGCTGCGGACAATGACTATTATGCTCTGGCGCAGAGGAACGCCATCCTGTTTCCCCTTGTCTAGAGTATCACAGTTCGAGGTCTGGGATGAGACTAGCGGCCGTAGTTCATCGCACGTTGCTGCAGTACGTTCTTTATTGGTGTTTCTTCTTTGAGGAAGTCAGCAACGCTACCCGGTGGATTTCGAACAAGGCCTGCGAACAGCTGTTTCTTTACTCCTGGCATTAAAAGCCGCACCTTTTTGTCTTCGAGCATTTTGGGGTGTAAACAGTCTGCAGATGTTTCCCGAAACACAGTCACAGTCTCGTATCTACCCAGAACACGAGACTGAAGGGCGATGGTAGCCCCCTCCTTCCGTTCGCTGCTGTTGCATCTAGCCAAGTGCAATCGCCAAAATTCTTGCCAAGTGCCAAAATGCCCGCGCGAAAGCGTCCTATATGTATGCATGACATACCCTCACCTAGGCATTTGGGCTTCACGCAGACGCCGGCAAGGGTGCGCCGAAAATACTACTGGCGTAAGTTAGCCGCGACAGTGAAGAATTTACGTCATGATGGGCCGTGTCTGTAAGCATCAAAAAACATCACCTACTAGAACAGTCAGCTCCTTTCCACCGATGGATCTACGTCGCTGGCCGTTTCAACAGGTTGGGAGGGATTTGCTGTGCCCATTTCCTTCTTCAATAACTGGCAACAAGTGGGTGGTTGTCGCTACCGACTATCTCACACAATACTGTGACGGAAAACACTACCCAGAGAAACAATAGTTAAGACTGCGAAAATATTCGTCCACAGTATTGTTCGTGGACATGCTGGCCCGGCCGTCATAATCACTTATACGGGCACAGCGTTCACCCCGGATATTGCAGAAGAAGTGATGAAACTTGCCTACATAGACCACCGCCGAACAACTGCGTACCATCCGCAAGCTAATGGGCTGAACGAGTGACTCAACAAGACCATCTCGGAAATTATTTTCCTGTAGGTAAACGTCGAACACATCTGGGACGACGTATCTGCTCACGCTGTATTCACATACAGCACGGAGGTCCAAGCAACAACAGGCTTCAACCCTTTCCGTCTAGCTCACGCTAGATAACGGACGACTATGTTAGATGTCATGCTTTTACCAAACTGCTGTCGTCCTGCCCGACACAAAACGTGTCACCATGTTTACCGTGATTTGCTTGTGCTGCTTTATAAGGCAGTCTACTTGCCATCTGTATTTTATTCTGACGAAGGCTTGCCCCCAGCCGAAACGTTAATACATGTTCGTTCGTTACCCTTCAGTCTTATCTTTTATTGTACGTTTTCACGGCCGAATTGTACTTATATATATATATATATATATATATATATATATATATATATATATATATATATATATGTGTGCGTGTGTGTGTGTGTGTGTGTGTGTGCGTTTTTATATAAGAAAGCAAATAAGGCTTGGCAGTCAAGAAAACCTCGGAAAGCAACGGGGAGGTTGTGGTGGGTCTTAGAAACAGAAGCAGAAACTCATTTCCCATTTCTGCTTCGCTACATGCTTGGCGAGAGCCTCTGTTCTGGCAGTCTTGGTGCCAAGGGTAGCTTAAGAGGGCTCAACGCTGGTCGACCCCTGTCGACATATCGTAAACACTCGAGTCACGGCCCGGGGGTTAAAAAGAAGGTCCCCTTCACCCCGAGTAGTCCGAGTGGCGCTGGCTACCACCCGCAAGTGCAGGAATAAAACAAATACCCTAACACAAATACCTCAGAATGTGGTGGGGAAACAGCCCCGCCGGTAGCATAGTGGTTATCGCACCGGACCGGTATTCTGGAGGTCGTGGGTTCGGATCCCACCCGGCGGGCAGTTTATCACCACTTTGTTGCTGACTCAAAAATTTGTTAATGTGTTTCTATGACCCACCACAACCGCCCCTTTCCTAGTTTTTCTTGAGTGCCAACCCTTATTTCCGGTCTTATTTCACAGAGCCCTTCATTTCCCATTTCTGTTTCGCTATATATCTATCTATATATATATATATATATATATATATATATATATATATATATATACTGTAACAGGAAAGCAGACTGCTGGAACAAGGAAACGGTAATTCCAAGGCACGCCTCTTTACTCAGCTTGCAGTGAACTCGATGCCTCGGCCGAAAGAGCCCGGCCATTATGATTATCCACAAATAATGATTATAATGGGTATGTACAGGTGAGAGATCCCCACTAGCAAAAAGAAATTAATACATACCATGATGCCTCTTACGCAACCAAGACACCAATAAAAGCTCACACATTCCCCCCTCGGTGGGAAGCGGCGGTCTGGATGCTAGCTAAGGGGCGCGCTGGGTAAAACGCTTCATACGAGGAACATGGACAACTTCACTTCCACGTCCGCGACGGTCGTTGCAGGCAACTACAGGAGATAGTCTATAGTTTACAGGTGAAGTTTGCTCAATGACGGTGTATGGTCCAATGTAGCGGTACAGAAACTTCTCGCGCAGGCCCGGTGATCGTGTCGCGGTCCACAGAAGCACTTCTTTACCGTGTCGAAAATTCATGTTGCGGTGCGCGGCATCGTAATGGGCTTTTTGTTCTTGCTGCTTTGCTTCAGTGGGGATGCGGGATAGTGGTCGGCAGTGGTTAATCCAGGAGATGAACTGGTCAGAAAACGGGGTGACGGGAGAGACCGGTGCAGATAAAAAAGCGGTGTCAAAGAAGAATGAAGAGGAATGGCCAAAAACCAGGAAAAATGGTGAGTATCTAGTGCTACGCTGAATTTCTGTATTGTAGTCAAAGGTTACAAAGGGAAGAAGTTGTTCCCAGTTGGTATGGTCGGGTTTGATATACATTGACAGCATCTCTGAGAGAGTTCGATGAATTCATTTAGTGAGGCCTTCCGTCTGAGGATGATAGCTGCTGGTTGTTTTATGAACCGTATTTACGACTTGAAGCACTTCTGCCAAAATTCGGACAGGATGCCCTTGCCGCGGGCGCATAAAAGGACGCGGGGTGCACCGTGGCGCAAGGAGATATTATGCACCAGAAAGTTAGCGCTTTCCTGGGCGCAGCCACATAGCAGAGGGGCTGTCTCCCCGTACCTGGTTAGATGGTCGACAGCAGTCACTGTCCAGCGGTAGCTATTTGATGTGTTGGGAAGATGTCCGTACAGGTCAATGCCAACAGTTCAGAAGGGCGCTAAAGGACAAGGCGGTGGTTGTAGCAAGCGAGGTGGCGGAGTCGTAGCGCGTTTTCGGTGCTGGCATTTGGTGCAATAAAAATATGTTTCACCGCGCTTGTCGACATACCAGGTCAAAAGAAGCGACAACGGATGCGGTCGTATGTTTTTTCAAAACACAGGAGTACTGCTGTCGAACCATCGTGAAATGCCTCTAAACAGCTGTGCGTAGCTGCCGATGTAGGACAGGGACCCACCTGTTGTCTGTAGGGTGGTGGCGGAAATGGTGGAGAACCCCGTTTTTAAGCCGGAACTTGTGGAGTTGGTGATGTAAACGGCTGTTGGGAGATGACGTGGTGCCGTCTATCCGGTCGATTATTCTTCGACAAAGAGTGTCGTCGCGCTGTATGGCCGAGAGACTGATTTCATCAACCGTGGTATTAGCTATGTGCGCACAGTGTAAACAGGCCTGCCTGCCGGCGAGAAGCAGACGCCCGATTGCGACAACGGACAGCGTGAGAGGGCATCTGCATCTAAATACTTTTTGCCGGGCATGTACGGGATGGTAAAATTGCACTGGTGTAGACGGAGAACCCAACGGTCGAGGCGGCTGGACAGGTTCTTCAACGTCAACAACCTGCACAATGCGTGATGGTCATTTACAACATTGAAATGTCGCCTGTACATGTAAAGGCGGAACTTTTGGATGGCCCACACAACAGAAAGGCATGGCTGCTCCCTGATTGCATAGTTTTGTTCAGCCGACGTCAGTGCGGGGCTGGAATAGGAGACCAGTCGTTCCCTCTTGCACGAATCGAGTTGCAACAAAAGTGCACCGTTGTTTACCCACTCTCGTACGTGTGTAGAACCGTGGTTGCAGAGTCATAGAAGTGCCGAAGCACAGGGCGTGACGTGAGTGCGTTTTTCAAAGCTTGAAAAGCTCGTTCGCAATCTTCACTGCAAGTAAAAGCTGTGCCAGAGCGTAGGAGGTATTTAGTGGAGAAGCAACCGTTGCCAAATTTCGTATGAAGCGGCGGAAGTACGGTGCTGGTCCGAGGAAGCTGCGAAGGACTTTCTGCTATAGCGGGCGTGGAAATTTATAACGGCCAAAATCTTGTCAGGGTCTGGCTGCATTCCCGTGTTGCTCACGATGTGCCCTACCACCTTTTTCGATTTGCTGGTGAATGTGCACTTTTTGTATTAATCTGAAATCCGGCATTTGAGAGACATGACATTACCTCGTCGAAACGTGGGTGATGTTGCTCAAACGTGGTTGAAAAAACAACAATGTCGTCGAGATAACGGAGACAAGTTTTCCATTTGAGGCTGCGGAGCACGGTATCAATCATGCGCTCAAATGTCGCGGGCGCATTACATAGCGCAAAAGGCATAATATTGAACTCGTAAAGCCCATCTGGAGTGGCGAAGGCCGTCGTTTCCTTACTATCTTCGTGCATCGCGATTTGCCAATACCTGTAGCGTAAATCAAGGATGGAGAAGAACTCAGCTCCTTGAAGGTGGTCCAGAGCTTCATTGATGCGGGTCATCGGTAATAGTTCTTTCCGAGTGATCTTATAGACGGCACGGTAATTCACACAAAAGGCAACTCAGTCGTCCTTTTTCTCTAATAACAAGACTGGCGATGACCATAGGCTCGATGATGGACGTATAACATCACGCTTGAGCATGTCAGCGACGTGGTCTTCTATAATCGTGCGCTCATGCGAAGACAAACGGTACGGGCGACGGCGTACAACCGCCGAGACATCTATCTCAATCTGGTGTGTGACCACGGACGTTCGTTTAAGTCTGGAGGAATTCACATCAAATCATGAAATGTGCTTCTTGAATACGCGAAGCAATTTTTCCGCCTCTGTGGTTGTCACCTCTGGGCTAATAATAGCGGTAAGAACGGACAGACTGTCCAAAGTAGTGACACCGCACATGCCTGAAGGCATGTGCCTGAAGGCGTGTTAGGCAGCTAGACACAACAGACGCTGGCGCGACATCGACCACTGAAGCGATGGTCATGCCCTTTGGTAATAGAATGGGCCCATGCGTGTTGTTGATGACGACCAGAGCTGCAAGTACCCGTAAAAAGCGGAGAAGGCTCGTTGACATGACAATTCCTCGAGGAAGCACACGGGTTGACGGCGAGGCCACTACATCCCCGTCACAAATGCTGCTAGAGGAAACCTTCAGGCCCTACGTCTTCACTACTGGGTTCTAGAGCATGATCGGAATGCAAAATCAAGAAATGCTGTCGTGGACTTGAAGCAGAAGAAGTTTCGGTGTTCGTAATGTGAATAGCTGGTTGAGAACAGGAGAGAATGGCGGAAGGCGATAACAGAAAATACCAACCGAAAATTAGTTCGTGTTCCACTCTGGAAGAACCGCAAATTCAGTGCGGTGTCGATCGGCCCTGATGAAAACGCGCGCTCTACAAGTTCCAACAGGCTTTATATGATATTCATTGGCGCTGTATAGCGCCGGGCCAGAGTATGGGAACCTCACTTTTCATAAGCGGGAACACAAATCAAAAGGCATAACAGAAAGACTAGCCCCGGTGTCCACTAAAGCTTGGAGAGACATACCTTCTACTAGTACTATCTGATGGGCGTTGTGGAGGAGGTGTGATTAATCCGACCGATGCAGTTTTCCCTCCATAAGCTACAGCATCCGGTTTTCCGACTGGCTGCTCGGATCACGCAAAATGGAACAGAGAGGTACAGACCCTCTATTCGAGATCATGAGGATGGCGAACTGCCCAACACTAACAAATATAGAACACGGTAAAAATGTGGCGTATGGTAACGATGCCGGCAACACGAGAGTACAAGTGAAATTCACTAAAGCAAATAACATCTGCTTTCGCCTTACAGACCGGAAGTCTGGCTGAGAATGAAGAAGCAGGGGAACGTAGGCGTTGAAGGCACGACAGACAGTCCGGCCTTGTAACGTAAAGGTCATGGTTCAGGGGCGTAGCGAATGCAGAGAAGTGTGGCTCGATGGTAAAAGTTCGGCCCGTTGTAAACAATGGGCTCATGGTTCCTGCCAGCCCTGTCGACAGAAGCAGGACGCCGTCGTTATGGACTTTCTGCTACCGTTTGCAATATCACTGGCTTGGCCCTACCCATGGGAATGTACAGGGACTCTCTATTAAAATCGACTTCATCCTAGGGGTTTCTGGGCATCCTGGCGAAGACGCTCTACCAGAATTACCTTCGTTGCGTTGCGCTCCACATCCATTATGTTTGGGCCAATCTTTTTTGATTCGGCAATCCCATTACAATTCTACCCCCTCAAAAAGTTTGCTGGGGCAGAGCCACACACACTTTTAAGGTTCGAAAATCAAAATCAACAATTACACTCTAATCTTTATCTCAAGACAGTTATTTTTAATTACGAAAACTGAATTTTGTGAGTCAAATGCTGTCATACAAATCACAGGTTCATCCACCGGGGGAATGAGCAGCGAAGAAGAGCATGCCATTCCGAAGTCAGGAAAGTTGTCCTGCCGTTAAAAAAGCCAATTGGTTGTTCGCATTTTCTTTACTTCTCTGCTTCCAACAGAACTCGCCGGGAAACTTCAGATGGCGCGCTGTCGTTCGGAACGATTCAGCCTTCTGGCTCAGGTGTATTTCTACACTACCTGTCTGGACTTATGCAAAAAGGTGTACAGAGAACAGTTCTTAAATTGTTCATGTGCCTGGTCTTCATGTTTGGAGACATCAGAAGTAATTTGATGCCGAGCGCCTGGCAATATTCTTTGTTCACTCGAAAAGGTACCGTGTCTTGGCCAAGCCTGTTACGATGTAATTAGGAGCCAGCCTCACACAGCCCCTGGGCACTTGCTTTAAGCATGAGTTGCTCCCGCTAGAAGGCTCAACCTGCTCCTGGGGCGTTTATGGCTCTGGTGTGCCTGAGGGTGTTGGGGTTGGTCAAATGCAAGCTCAAGGAGGGGCTGTGTGTTTTCTTGAGCTTGTATTTTCTTTTCAGTCTTTTCCGCACCTACAAAGTACGTTTTGGCTCTCTGATGGCCTGGTTGGAGTGAAGCTCCAAGTCGTCATTTTCGGGTGGTTCTTTTTATTTGTAACCAGAAAAAGCAGCGTATCGGCTTTGGTGGTAGCTGGTTTCAGAGATGCAGCTGCTTATGTCCAATTCACCGATGGTACTAAGCAGTAACGAATGAGTGATCTGTTTACGTAAAGCCTAGCTTCAATGTTTTTAGGCAATATGTGGTTTGGAACTGAAACCTTGGTCTCTCTCTCTCTTCAAGTGATTTGTATTAGGCCTTATTTGGCTATCTTGTTGGATACCTTCTCCAAAGGCTCTCTCAGATGCGCTCCCAGCCATGTCCGTTCTACGAAGATGAGCCGCTGACATGTTCTGTGTCCAGTTGCCTCTAGGTTGTTTGGATTTGCCTTAGCGCTGTTACTCCAAAGTTCCTCAGCTTCCCTTCTGCCAGGAAGTTCTTTATAACTGCTAACTGCGGGTACAGCTTTGCCAGTTTTTTAGATGCGAAACAGCTTATCGCCGTGCCTGTTCCCTCCGCCGTTGTGTGGGCGCCGTTGTGCGGCGTCCACACCCCCACTGCGCTTTCCTGGCCAGGCACCCCTGACGATGATTATGGGAGGATGCCTCTAAGGATTGGGTAACCAAAGAATCCATCACGAGATAGTTTCGCGTTCAATCACCGTCGTCATCTTCCCGTAGGGGAACCCTGAGTAGTATGCGAGGCATTCCTCCTCTCCGCTTCGCCGCTCCACTCCTCTCCGGGATTCCTCCTCTCCTCTCCAAAGGTCCTCTCTTCTCGGGGATTGCGCAACAAAGAGCAACACCTGCGGCTCCGCGTACGATAATGCGAAGCAGCTTAGGGTTAGAGACGCGATGGTAGCCGCTGCATACTCCGCTGGGGGCGCCACTGCAGCTGCGCGGTATAAATGACGCGCGCGCGTGCTCCACTCCCCTCATTATTTTCCCGGGACGCCACGATCGAACTGAAAACTAATAGGAACTTGAGTCGACACCATGCTTGCTTCGCATACTACTCAGGGTTCCCCAAGGGGAGATGAAGAAATTTTACCCCTTCCTATAGCACCCTCTTTTCAGCTTCCGCTGTGCTGTTAGTGTTTATATTTATACTTTGCCCTGCGTTTTCAAGTTGGCGTGCTCACTGTCTACCGACTCCACACAAATGTCGATGAATACTATCAAACTAATTCAACAATCTGCAGCAAATCTGCGGCATTCCTATCACAAAACAGCTCCCAAATACTTGTGACTTCACGTTTCCGCAAAGAAATCGCATGTCGGCAGTAAAAAAATGCTAGGTTCTCTCTAAGCTACGCCGAAAGTTTTAGTGCTCATTTTTTCACTCACAGAGAAGACAAAATTCTCTTTCTGTCATTAGCAAAACCTCGGTGAGTTTTTTTAAAACAAGTTGCGACAGAAATCACTGAAAATGTTGTGTGCGCATTATATGTTTTTAGGCGCGAAATATCGGCATATACCCATCGTCTAGATGAAGAGCACACAACATCGCCAGCTTACGCCTGCGTTTTTAATCAGAAACGTTGAGCCTTATGTAATGCTTCTGCAACAAATCTATGTTTCGCATAGGAAGATACCTGCTCTCAAAATAAACACACGTCAAGCTTCTCTGTTCAGCCCCTGCATGGCAGAGGGCAATGTTACCCGCAGTAGGATACACACTAAAGAATTAAAAACAAACGAGAAAAATCACGAAGATTACAGAACAGTATGTTTGGAAAAATATAAACTATTCAACTTGAAATAAATGACACAAAAATAATATTGGGTGGAACTAGTATGCCTTTTTGTTCTGACCTATGCGTTCCATATTTCTAAAGTTTAAATGCAGAGTGGTGCGCGATCTCTGATCTTGCAGTGTTACAAGGCACAGGTATAGCCTTGAGTACTTGTAGTACCTACAAGGTAATGAAGCAGTCTTGCTACACTCTTTAACAATACCCCCACCATAGCTGTCCCCGCAGAGGGGTTGAACTCTATGTTCCGAACAAAACATAATGCTTTGAAGGAAAGCGCTATAATTCTAAGACGACAAAGCCGACCTTGTTGTGGTGCTGTGTATCACTCATGCAGCAGAGCTATTCTATATATGTTGTGACAGAAGTAAATGCGGGCTTGCACAAAAATTGCATAAAAACATTTTGTAAGTAAAGCCTACTTTCTGGTGAAGACCCCGTAGCGCTCAATACGATACATTGCTCTAACATATAATGAAATTGGAGCCTAGGGGTACTGCATCACGAAAAGGGTTTTATTCTCTTGTCTTACTTTGGCTGTGTAATAGTAGAAGAAGTGAAATTCTGAAATTTAAAAGCAGCCTGACGCTTCTCTTTAAAATAAAACTATGTGCCTTAAGTTTCATCCTTGTAATTGGCATGGATAATCGCTAAACGTGATTTTTTCCGGTCACTACTTCGACTGCTTCCTGGGGCAAAATCCATCCGCTTCGTCGTCCAACTTCCGTGGTTGAATGGCACATTATTAAATTCTGGCGTCAAAATGTTAGCAAACAGAAAATTCTGCCTGGGTGTTGATCATGTTTAGGTTTACAATATTATTTTCGGAACTTTGAATTACACTGCCACTGATATATTACACCTATTCACATTTCCATGCAGCTGATGAAGCCTGGTATCTACGTATGGACCTACTGTGCGAATAATAACGACAGTGGACGTTACTGCAGGGCTGACAAATTTATCGATGGAACGGCAGCTTCCTTTTATTTTGCCAGGATATACACCTTCAAAGGACGTGTGTAAGTGTTATCACTTTTATTCAGCCCCGCAGAAAAATTTACGTTTTCTTTTATTCTCTTCCCCGAAAGGCAACGGCAGATGATGAACGCAGAAATTGCACAAGCCGGGGATACAATGACGGTTTATGATACAGGTAATTGTCACAACTAATTGAAACTAATGGTTTAAATGAAATGCATCTTTATTATTGTGAGCTGACGATATTTATGAACAGCAAGCTCAAAACGGAAGCAAGCAAACCGCTTGAATAATACAGGGAGCTACACCAGTATTATGCTTGCTGGCTTCCTATATACATACCCGTGAAGTTTTATGCAAGGACAAAGTGCACACTCTTTGTACGCCAAAGCAGTATACATTTTCAAAATTGCATATTTAAATAAAAAATCTTTGGTTACGGGCACGGGAACTTCCAGAATAGATTTTAGGCAGCCAAAAATGTTTGCGTGTGACGACTAGAATAATGTACACGAGCACAGTTTTCAGTGTTCCGGTTAGGCCGTCATCACATTTTCTGGGCTCAGTGACGTTGGTTATAGCAAAACATCAAAGGCACTTCCGACATAATTTTCCTAATGTTAATAAGTTCGGGTTTCTCACCAAAAATGTTCCTGCGGAGGGGTATTGTTTGACAGACAAAAGAAACATTGTTTTACAGGGAAAGGAACATATACATACCGTATAATTTCGACTTCTTGCTAGATTAAATTATTCCACAAGGCGTTCTCAAAATTCGGATTTTTTTTCGTTAAGGACGCTATCCTGGACAGCTACAATATTATAAGCACTTGGGTTGGCTGACAAAAGCTTTGCAATTTGTGGGCAGGGATAAAGCAGAGAAAAAATCAAACGCACATAAATAAAACACTCTAAATTTCTCTCAAAATCATCCTATTGATTTGTTCATTGCTAAGCTTTCTCGATTACGTCGCAAGGAGACCTCAATACCTACAAAAATTAGATATAAGCTCTTGTAATATGTGAAATATCTCAAAACATAACCTAAAGGGCCACTATACCTTCTGTTGGTGGATCTTTTAAAATATTGTCTCTCGCTGTGAAAAATTAGTTAAGGAATTTTGAAGTTAAAATGTAGAGTTCAGCGACTATCGTTTTATGTAGAAAGAAATGCTTTTGTGAGGACGAAGGCATTGTGCATAATATCTAGTCCGAATATCCCCAAGGAAGCTATTCGTACGTTCACCTTTTCATGTAACACTATGTTTAGCAAATTTAAGTGCCTTTAGTTGAACTGCCTCTCTTAGCAGACATGCAATCTCGCCAATACAATTTGAGCCTGAACTGACACCCGAAGTTAAAGTTTTTGTTCTTGGGTTAAAATGGAGACGTTGTATGTGCCGATGACTTAGAAAACCAAGCACTGGATTTAGTGGTTATACAAGAGAGTGCGGAAAATGCGAGTAAAAAAAAAGTAAGTTACGCGAAATGAATCCAAGCCACCAGCTGTTTTTTTTTGTAAAAATAAAGATTGCACACAGGAGCGCATACTAAGGAAGAGCTTACGCAATTGCACGACATAAATGAGGCGTGTTGAGAAGTCTCTGTTAGGGAAAACAACGAGGAATTTTGCATCACTTAGCTGGTCTCCCATTTCATCTACAGGAATGTGTGCAGCGTCATGTGTACATTAGAATGCATTGTTCGATGTCCTAGAAAAAGCATACCAAGTTAATGAATGCTTCTTCACTGGTAATTGGGAACCAACGTCAATGATGCAGTGAATCACGTTGGAGGAAGCAACGAGTCAGGTCCCTAAATAAACTCTGCGTGATGGTAAAATGAAACATGGGTTTTCTGTTTGATGCTGTGTAATTTTCGACGAAATATAGAAATTTTGAAATGAGAACACCTGCCATACCATTTATCCAATATTTTCAGAGAAAGAGTATTCGGAATATTTATGTAATGGTATATTTTCACGAAGGCTGAAGAGAAATTGAATAAAACTTGTATATTTGTCGTGCCGACAAAGATGACGCAGGTTTTTTCTAGGAACGAAGTTTATTGGAGCGAAATCTTGCACCGCTGAAACTCGAAGAAAACACAGCCACGGAGAAGCAGTCAATGAAGTGATGTGTGGAGGCTGCCATAGACAAATCGAATCTCTCGGTGTCTGCCTTGCGAGCAACAATGCTTCGGCTGCAATCTTTCCAGACCCACTGAATCAGATCTAGAACATTTGCGAAGAAGGGTGCAACATGCAATACACTTTTTATAAAAATATGATAGCTTGCGCAGCACACAAAAGTAATATACAGAAACCCGTCTCGTTAACAATATTCAATAAACGTAAGTTTATATTTTCCAATTTACACACCTAAGGTAGCTGGGTAAACACCAAGCTATCTTAAGTGTAAAACATGCAACTCAAACACTGAAAACAAAACACCCAAATGCACAAACGAGACGCTTGCGCACATGTGCATCTGTGTATAACAAGAAGGTAATGCCATGCTAATGAATTTATTTATTGAAGCCTTGTAAGTATTCAAACTTTGCAAATATGCACTGTAACCTAACCGATGTCTTTATTGCTGGGAATTTGGTGGAACTATATACGGCGGTTTGCTAAATCCTATATTTTTGTGTCTGGAACAAAGCCCAACCAAAAAAAAAGAAACTATGATCACATGAAAATAGCATTGAAAGATAATTGGTCAATAACCAGATAACGGCAACGACTTAGAAACATGGCACATAGGTGCTAAGCACTAAGTTAAAAAGTAAAAATTCGTGTAGGTTAGCAAGGCAGTCAACATAAATCTTATTCCGTTTATCCTCCGGAAAGACTGCATTCCTCTTGCGAATAAAATAGGCTATGCAAGCACTAACATAGTTTTTGGTTCTTGTCGCAATTTCTTCTCTTGAGCTGATCTTTGTGGCTTATTGGTTTGATCGGTAAAATTCTTTTTTTGGCTCCTGTTATCACCCCCTTACACTCAATCTGAATACATTTGCTGCGAAACTTCACAGTGGGGCATGGTAAAGCAATGTTCCAAATTATATAATAATCTTAGCTGGATATTTTACTTACCCCACTATGGACTGGTTGACGTTATTATGCAGGTTTCAACAAATAAAAATATTCCACTAAGTCAACTTTGTTACTTTAGTCAGATTTTTTCTGTACCTCATCCTGAGCGTCATTTTTGGTTAAGTTCTTGAAAATTGTCAGTGAGAGGTGAGCTGAGAGTTATGATCGTCGGGTGACCCTCCGAGTCCGCTGCGCTGTGTTCCGTCACCACCACATTCTCCAGTGAGCAGGTATAATATGCTTTGCATGTGTTTATGGCCAAGGACACAGAATGCAATGAAGCACCAAAAGTGTAGTCAGTGGTCCTTCAGTTTTATTTTAGTGACAAAGTGTGCATGTTATGATGGTTGTAATATTTCTAAAACAGCTTAATATATGAATGTAAAATGCCCGGCTCTAAGATGTGAGATGGTGACATTGATGGATAAAGGAGGCAATGTACGGGTGCATATCCCATGAGACCTCCAACGATGCTGCGAGAGCAGAACGTACACGGTGTCCAGGATGCAGTTTAAAAGTTCAGTTCGGCAAGATAAGCTAAAACACGTTTGCGTCTGAACGTTGCTTTGTTTCCTAAAAATAATCAGGGTTGAAGTAAAACTGTGTACTTGTACAAGTCAGGGAAGTGTCACCGCGCGACATCGTTTTGTTCAATTTTATTTCGGACATACCTACATGTGCGTGTAGTTTCGTGCACGTGCCGTGGAAAAAGAGACTGGTACCTCTCCTGACGAGGCCACCGCACCGGGAGTACAGATCGCAAGGCAGTGGATGCCGTCAAAGGTAACACCAGTTTCATAGCTGTGCACAAGAACAAAAAATGGACACTTCAAATATATGATACAGGCACAACAAGCACGGATAATTGGTACAGTAAAAAAATAAGATATGGGTTATTTGTGCAATAAAAACTAATCCCATGTCGAAACAATAGAGGTTTAGAATTGTACTTTTTGTAAAAGAAACTGTTCCTGCAGTTGACGCATACCCCAATAAAACGCTTATTGCATAGAATATTCCACACGCAGGAAAGTCAGTTAACACCGGTTGTATCAAGCAGAAGGAGTGTTATTTTCTTTTGGTGTTGCCAGATAGTTTCAGAGTTTGGTGCTTTATCAATTACGGAAGGATGGCTGTTACAGAGCTGTACGATTTGATTAAGTATAGTATGGCTTCCACAGTTGTTCGGGGTCTAGGTCCAACTAAATAGTTCGTACGTAATTATGCACAACCTTTCGTCTCAAATATTCGTCACTTGAGAGGGCAAAGTTATTCTTAATTTACTGAAATAAATATTGCTAAAACAATTAAGTTTAGCAGAGGATAATTTTTTAGAATTTGAAAAATGAACCTTTCCGTTTAGGATATCGCGCGTACGAATCGTACAGCCTTCCTTTGATGGTACTGGAGCCGATCTGAGACAGGTTTATTACGTAAACCCCATATTAGGTGGCAATTTACAAGGAGTGAAGAAATAACTGAAAAATAAAATTGTTTCTTCAAATAAATTGGTAACATCTGTCCGAGTGGGTAGAGATAACCGCGTGAGATAGATTCTTCTAACAGACATAAATATCTTGGCACACTGGAGAACTCCACCACAGGAGACCGGGGGACAGGTTGGCGTGTACACTCCTGTCAAGAAATGAAAATGAAGAGGAGACGTAACTCCAGACACTGATTTCCGACGTAGCTTCCTTCTCGCTGAACTACGTTTTCCAAAAATGCATTCACAAGATCGTTGGTTGATATGCCGAAGAAGTCTGAGACAGGACACCAGAGCATAAAGCAAAACAAAGAAAATGATGACGGCCACTGCTGTGTGTTTTCTGTACCGGTGTTTTGCGGTAATGTATCAAAGCTTGAATTTTCGCAGTCGTATATGTGAAAATTGCAAAGTTAAAAGGTTTAATCTGTGGGTTTTTCGATGAGGTGATGCAAAGTCATTCACACATGATGCAACACAATTCCAGATTGAATACTGCTGTCTGATTAACCAGTGCCGTAACATGCATACGAAAACTTACTCTATTTCTCAAGTCATTGTTGCTCATGGTGTTTGGAAGAATACAAGCCCCATTGTTGTCAAGGCATGGGAGTTCGATGAAGCTGCGGCTAAGCAATGTTTGCACAAGTACATGGTGCATGTTTTTACCACATTAATGCTGACTGGAGCAGGGAGATTAGGCTATAAGTTTGCATCTGAAGTGTAGGGGGCAATCTCTTTGCTTGCTTAATTCTGTAAAGCAATACGTATTTATATTATTATGCACCCCATGCTAGCCTCAACGTGTACTGTACTCGTAAATTTAAATGCCCGAGTGGGAGCTTGTTGAAAATGGTGTATAAATATCTGGGCTCGAGTGTCATGGCTGTAAGGTGCTACGCTGCGGAGTAGCATGAAGGTGAGAAAGTTTATGGTGATAGAATAGTGCTTCCAGTGGACAATAACCAATCCTGTGGGTCAACCCAATGGGAGCAGGGCCCTGAAATCTTGGCATGATGTTAGACGCGTATCAAAGATAATCGACTTTGTACAGAACCATTTGCACCACAGAAGGCTTAGAAATCGGCTTGCTGCCGACAAAACCCAATGGGCAGATACCGAACGCCTGATTACAGAATTTGTGTCCACACATTTAGGCATCCAGGCACGGGAAGTCGAGCGAGCGCAATGGTTGGGCAGTCCCAAACTAGAACCAAGTCATTCAGTTTTGATACATTTCCGGAATTTGAAAGATAAAAACAATATTTTAAGGAGCGCCTCTAAGCTAAAGAAGTTAAAGAAACCTCGAGTATGGATTGAGGAAGACTTCTCACGACGAATCCCACTTTAGAAAAAAACTGTACCCAAAAGGAGAAGTACAGGGTTGTGTTCCATAAACTTCTCGGAAACAGGTGTTTTTATTCGACTCAGAAAAAAATGCCATATACTGTCTTCCAAGGCACGCAAAAGCTACGACAAGCATGCCACCTACTCACAGAGGGGGTAGTTCAGGCGGACGGTAACACATCCCGGTGGCACAAGTAACAGTGGACACGCTGCAACACCGGTGTAGCAACGTTGAGCACCTAGAGAACTAAGTTCAATGTTGTTCACCACCACACATAAAGTGCACCAGGGAAGAAAACGTAACATTTAGGCCACTGACGTTACAAAATATATAAATAAAGCGAGTTTAGCCGTAGTATTTTACCTGAAGAAGACACGTTTGCCTTAAATTCTTCTTGCAACCTGTAGGCGCTGATGGGGCTGGCAGGCAGTCGATTTGTGCGTCGAAAATTAGTAGCCAGTTTGACCCTGGGTGTGGTGGCGCGTTTCTACTGTGCATTTCCCAAACTTGGCATCACATAACTACTAACCAATGCAATCTGTGACTGTGACACCCGTACAAGTAGCCCGGTTGACGTAGTGAACAGCATAATCCTTAGGGTTAGAGGCATATGTAGTCAACAAGCCCTGAGGCCACGTTTCGTCGAGCCGCCGTGACGGATGCGACGTCCGTCGCAGAAAATGCTTCGACAGATAGAATATTTTCTCAAATTATATGTCGCCTATAACATATTCAGAAAACATTCCGCCCTTGAACCGCCCGTGTTGCCGCTGGATGAAGTCCCGCAATGAAATACTTGTTTACATAAGTGGCCACAGCAATATATATGCACTAAGTATACTAGCCCGGAGAAACCACCAGTGCTGTGATCGAAAACCATGATTAATAATATTAGTTCAAATGGAAATAGGAAATCATCCCAAGTGAGTGCCTAGAGCAAATGGTCATTGTTGATGTCCCAGCCTTGCCGATGCTGAGATTCCGGGTCCACCTGCCTCGGCGACTGCGGTCTGGGCTTTTGCCACAGACAGAAATATGTGAAACAAAGACAGGAGCCTTTCAATCTCGCTGAAACGCACTGAGCAACAGAGAAAATGCCTTGACCGTTGTTGTTTTTAACCGCGTCTGTTGGCTTGCGTCCCCGCCTGGAATGCGTCCGGCATCTATGGCGTGCGCTTGCATTTTGGACCTGGGCATGGAGCTTCCTCCGTACTACCGCCACCTGTCGTAATAATTGCTGCATGCGCCAGTAGGCTTCACACTCCAATAAATATTACCAACTGACTTTTTTTTTGCTTCAACAGCGAAGTTACTGAGCAAGCTGTTTATCTTTCCTTTGTAGCCGTACGGCTGTATTGCGGTGGATGTCACGAAACTTTTGAGCAATTGAGTTTCCTTACGATTGTTGGAAGCGATGTATAAGTATATATATATATATATATATATATATATATATATATATATATATATATATATATATATATATATATATATATATATATATATATATATATATATATATATATATATATATATATTCCCTTAGGAAGCAGGGATATCACAGGCGCATCTTACTAGTACGGTACTTACCGACCGGGAAGAAAATTCGAGGCTCACTAAAAGGTTCAGCATAAATTCCGGACCACTCTGCGAGCAATGGAACGAAATATGGAAGGTGTGCTGTTAGGGACAGGGAGAGAGCAGGGTGGGTTAGAAAACAAACACGTTATTTGTAGAATATCAGAAGAAGACTAATGTGTGGGCCGGGCATGCAATGCGAATGTAAATGTAATGTAACCATTTGCTATTAGGGGAAGAGAGTGGATCCCTAGAGAAGCAAAACGGTGCCAGGGGTGGCAGGAAATTATATGGGCAGATAACATCAAACATCGAAAATAAATTGGTCGCGATTAGCACAGGACCGGGATAATTGTAGATCTACGGGAGAGTCCTGTGCCTGCTGTAGGCCAGACAGGATAATTATAGAAGAAAACTTCTAACAATGTAGCGACTACGCTTGTTTGCAACGTTTTAGCCAAAAGACTTGCCTCCACCATTGCCCTGAAGTTGTGTTTTACTATATATGTACATCAATACATACATATATATATATATATATATATATATATATATATATATATATATATAGATATATATATATATATATATATATATATATATATATATATATATATATATATATATATATATATATATATATATATATATACATATATATATATGTGTATAAAGTAGGGACCTTCAAGGACAGGTGCTGCAGGACGTTTATAAGGAGAGAAGGAGCCCTCGGGGAACACACAATCAGCCGACGGGGAAGAGAAGGACCACGAGCCGACGAGATGGCGGATGATGATGAGGATGACTATCAGGGGAAGATGAGGTATGGGATAGTGACCACTGAGTAACTTTAGTAGCACTGAATGTCCCAAAGGAGTGGCGCACGACTAACTGTTCACAGCCGTTACCCCCTCATGATATGGCGGCCGCCCGGCCGCAAGTGTTTGTGAAGGGTGACGCGTTAATGGCTTGAGGCGCGAGACGTGCGTGACTTCTGTGCCAAAGTAGCGGAGGATCAGTGGAGAGCAAGTAGGGGCGACACGAGAGTTCACGGGGGGGGCGGTGGGGGTTCTCCAAGCATTGAATAGGGATTTGTAAAGCAGCGCAAAAATTTCTCGCGTACTCCTGGCCTACGCGTGGGAGTCCAAAGTAGCACCTCATCGCAAGGCCGGAAAGGAACAGCACGTGGTGTGGCGTCGTAGCGAACCTTTCGATACTGTTAGCTGGTTTCTGTATCGAGTTGGGCAACTCGGCGGTAGTGGTCGGGGCGGGTGACGAACTGCACAGAGCGCGGGCTTGAGGGGTTACAAGGGGCGAAAAAAATGAAGCGTCGAGTACGATGGGGGGTCGCGGCGGTTGACGAGGAAAAATGGGGAATAGCCGGTCGTTCTTTGCACTCCAGTGTTATATGCGAATGTAACGAACGGGATAATCGCGTCCCAGTTGGTATGATTAGGTTGTATATATATTGAAATATTATCAGAGAAAGTCCAATGAAGTCGTTAATTAAACCCGTTCGTCTGTGGATGATAGGCAGATGTAGTTTTATGAACAGTGTTCGACGCACGCAGAACTTGTTAAAAAATGGTAGATAAAAATGTCCTGCCAAGATCGCTTAAAAGGGCGGGAGGGGCACCATGAAGCAGTAGAATGGAACGCAAGAAGTTTGGAACGCGACCTTTGAAGCACATTCCTGACCGAATGGGTGGAGTACCGCATAACGTGTCAAATGGACCACGGCGGTTACAATCCAGTGGTAGCAAGCAACTGTGCATTGCAACGGTCCGTAAAGGTCTATAGCAGCATTGTCAATTGGCCTAAAAGGGCAAAAAAGTGGCTGCAACAGTCCGGCAGGCGGTTATGTGGCTATTTCGTCCTGCTGACAGGAAGGGCATGAAGCGATGTCGCGGGCTACGTAGTTAGAAAGGCCAGGCCAAAAGAAACGACCGCGAACGCGATCTTATGTTTTGTCGAAGCCTAGGTGACCCTTTGTTGCGTCGTCGCGAAGGCATTCCAAAATCTGCGGCTGGATGGTGCCCGGCGGTACGGGATCCCCTTCGTAGCCAGATATGTGATGGTTGATACGATGCAGTACGCCATTTAGAAGTCGTAAGCTCTGACGGTGACGACGGGACTGACTGTTAGGAGGCTGCGCTGAGCCGATAAGCCGGTCGAATATAGTACGGCAGTACAGAACTTTTCTATGAAGTTCCAGGAGGCATGACAGGTCAAACGACGTGCAGTTGATAGGTGGGAGAGGGAGCACCTTGTCTGGTGGCAGCGGCGTTGAAGTAGCACCAGGCGGCTGCAGTGGGCAACGTGAAAGAGTCTCGGCATGAAGGTGCTTTTTCGAGGATTGGTATGTTACAGAGAAGTCATATTCCTGAAGTCAAAGTTTCGAGCGTCCGAAGCATCACTGTAAATTCTTCAGCGTCTGCAAGCAGCGTACTGCATGATGGTTCGTCACGACCATGAAGGGCCTGCCGTAGAGGTATGGTTGAAACTTCTGGATGGCCGAAAACATGGCAGGACACTCCTGCTCGGTGATACTACACTTCATTACCGTGTAACTGAGCGAGCGACTGACGTATGAAGTAACCCACGCCCGACGCTGTTGATCCGACTACAAGACAACTGCTCCGATCACATGGCCACTAGCGTCAGTATGAATAATGACAGGCCTCTATTCATCAAAATGGCACAGTATAGTCTGTGAAGTGAGCGCGGCTTTCAGCTGTTGAAACTCCTCTTCGCAGTAGTCCGCCCACTGCAAGGAGGTTCCGGAGGGGAGGAGCTTGTCGAGGGGTGAAGCAACTGTTTCGAAGTTGCGTACAAAACGGCGGAAGTAAGATACCAGGCCAAGAAAGCTACGCATAGCGCTTTGATACTGAGGGTGCGGAAACTCGATGGCAGCAGCCACCTTCTCTGGGCCAGGTCGGACACCCTCGTTACTCACGATGTGGCCTAAAACTTTGATGCTTCGTTCAGCGAAATGGCATTTGTTAATATTCAGCTTAAGGCCCGCACTTGCGAGGTACGTAAGGACATTATGCAGCCGTCTCAAGCGCTCAAAGCCGTCTCAAAGCTTGAAAAAATTATAATATCGTCCGGGAAAACCACAGGTTTTCAATTCAAGGCCGCTGAGTAGTGTCTATCATACGATAAAACGATAAAACAAAGTTCAAACAGCATTACGTTGAAGTCGTAGAGTCCATCAGGGGTGGCGAAGGCTGTATTTTCTTTGCGGGCCTCATGCATTAGCATTTGCCAATGCGCCGAGTCGAGATCTAGGTTGGATAAATATTCCGCTCCTTCTAGGCAGTCCAAGGCATCATCAATGCGAGGCATTGGATATACATCCTTCAGAGGGAGTTTTTTCAGTGCGCAGTAGTCGGTGCAAAATCGAACAGACCCGTCTTTTTTTCGCCCCAAGACAACTTGTGATAACAAAGGACTCTTAGATGGACGTATAATTTTGCGCTGTAGCATGTCGGCAACATTGTCGCTGATGATTTTCCCCTCAGACGGGGACACCGGGTATGGGCGACGCCGAATAATACGAGATCTGTCTGTTTCAATGCGATGCGTTGCCACAGATATGTGACCAAGTGCAGTGCATTGGGAGTCAAACAAAGCTTTGTGCCTGTCGAGAAGACTCAATAAACAGTCGGTTTTTGTTAGGAAGAGGTCAGAGAGGATTTTCGCGCCAAGGTCAGGGTAGGGAAACAAACTAAAGCGTAAGAAGTGACAGCTTTGTAGCGGTAGCGATCGTGGTACCTCCCCGTAGGAGGATCGTTGCCGGTGTAGTGTTCGTGGCGACTAGCAACGCAGATCCATGCGAGAAACGTACAAGACAGGTTGCGACAACTATACCCCTTGTAGAAAACGAGCGCTGGGATTGATCACCACAAACAGAAATTCTTCTCTGACAGCCAGGCCTAACAACAAAGTCTACTCGCCACCACGTGATACTGCAAAACATTAGGGATGCTGTTGTCTGTTTGATAGGTAGGGGCGATTGCGATGTCCGGGTTTTGACAGGAGATGACAGCAGATGCCAACTAGAGAAAACTGCACCATAGAATGAGTGCATGAGATCAGCAAAATAAGTCCGCGCACGGGACGTGGCGTCGAATTTTCTCTATCCTAACGCGCACAGTACAGAATCGAGACGGCTCCAGCACAACTTGATTAGCACCACAAAATTAGGGGCCAGTGTGCGAGGTTCTTACTTTTCAGACCCGTGAACGTACAAATGTTCGGTTAAGACAAATATGCGGGCTCGGATGTCAACGAGGCCATCAACAACCCAAACCTTCATATTTTACATATAATGTATTCAACAGTCTTTTTGTAGCAGTTTTTTGCTTTTCGACTAACCCAGTTTGCTATCCAAAAGCTGCAGGCGCTAGTTTTCCGAATGGTAGTTTGTGGGGTGGCACTGCACGCGCGTCCTGCGGGCGAGACAGAGGGGAGATATGGTGAAGGACATCGGTGGCATCGTGATGAACGCTCGTTTTGAGGCTTATCAACTGGGGCTGGAGGCGCCGAGTGCCGTCCAATTGAAGAGACGTACTGGTTTTTTCGGAGTTCCGCAGGCGAAGCGCATGTAGCCTTCAAAAGGTGCATATCCTCGACACTCATCCTGCTGACAGCGCCAACAGAAATGAGAGATGTCTTCGCGGATTACGCAATATTACCAGAAAGGTCGATCAATCGAAAAAATCTTGCGGACAGCTCGGACGCCGTTGTAGTAAGCCTCCAAGGGGCTGGCGGGGCGATGGCACTGAAATGTCAATGGGCCGGCAGGATTTCCATTGGTAAGGGTGGTTCCGCCGCGATGGCGGATGATACTGCGTATGAGGACGCCCAAATTTATGTCTCGCGGCAACTCATTGACCCCAGCATCCTGGTGCAAATGAAGAGAGGGTAGCTCGTCCAAACGTTTGACGTTGATCGTAAATCGCTCACGCTCGCAGGCTTTTTGACTCCGATAGCGTTGAATACGAAACGAGCGATGCCTTTTTTGTTCGGCTTCCGGCATGGCAGCATCCACTGGGCGACAGAAAGCAAGGACGTCCTCAATGAAGAAGGCGTACGTCTAAGGGTGTAGGATACGGGAAGCTAGCTTCCTTTTGGCAATGTTCCAATGAGTTCTTGGAGTCCCAAAAATATTGCGAATCTCTTCCTTAACGCTGGTACAATCAGGGATATGGCCGCTCGGGTTTAGGAAACGTCTTTGCCACCTCTTTATGGTAGACACCAACGATGTAGAGCTTCAAGAAGCCGACCCATCATTTAAATGCACTCACTCTCGTGATCTGGTAAACTTGCCATCTACGTCCTCACCGGAAAGCCCGGCAAGAACCGGTGGTTCGCGCTGGTGGCTAATGACCGTAAATATCGGCATCGCAGCAGGGGCGGCACCGGCGGGTTGGATCCCGGCTTCACGTTGCATGGCCTTTGGTGGTAAACGCTGTCCAGAACGGAGCTACATGTGTGCAATGGGCAGACCTAGAGGACGGGATCGAGCCAGACCGCCACCACTTGTAAAGACCTTGAACAACAGGTGCTGCAGGACGTTTATTAGGCGTAGCATCAGAATTAGGATGAGGTATCGGATAGTGACCACTGGGTAACTGCAGTAGCAGTCAATGTCCCAAACGGGTGGCGACTGACATAGTGCTCACTGTAATATATATATATATATATATATATATATATATATATATATATATATATATATATATATATATATATATAACACAGAAATAAAGGTTGGCAGTCGAGAAAACCTCGGAAAGCAAAGGGGAGGATGTGGTAGATCATTGAAACAGATTAAGAATTTGGAAAGAAAGAAAGAAAGTGAAGAAAAAATGCCCGCCAGGTGGGATCCGAACCCACGACCTCCAGAATACCGGACTGGTGCGATAACCACTACGCTACCGGCGGGCCCCCTTATTTCTGTGTTATTTTCAACGAGCCCCTCATTTCCTATTCTGATTCGCTATATATATATATATATATATATATATATATATATATATATATATATATATATATATATATATACGGTTTGGAAATGAGGAGCTCGTTAGGAAATGCAGAAAGAAATGCCGGCAGTCTACAACGCCAAAGAAGGCATAGGGGAAGTTTAGACTATTTTTTTACCGTTAGTAACGTTACATTATTATTATTTTTATTAATTACGTGAGAAAGAAAGAAAGAAAAACACGCGCCCAGAGTGGGGATCGAACGAAAGGATCGAAAGGCGTGGGTTCGGTCCCCACTCCGGGCGCGTGTTTTTCTTTCTTTCTTTCTCACGTAATTAATAAAAATTTATAATAATATAACGTTACTAACGGTTAAAAATAGTCTAAACTTCCTCTATGCCTGCTTTGGCGTTGTAGACTTCCGGCATTTCTTTCTGTATATGTAAATATATATATATATATATATATATATATATATATATATATATATATATATATATATATATATATATATATATATATATATATATATAGTCTGGACACAAAACCTCACACAGAGCGCGAAAAAATAAGGTTAGTAGAGACAGAGACACACAAGCAGGACATTACAGATAAAAATAAAAGTTTACTGACGTTTCAGGGAGAGGAATCCCTTTCTTCAGAGTACAAAATATGTTCGTTTCAGAGTTACATATATACAGAAAATGTACCAAGGGCGAGGGCAAGGTATGAGGAGGGAGAGTTTGTACAAATGGATCATGGTTGATGGGTAGCGAAAGAATTAAGAGAGGGCGGGAAAATAAATTATACAAAGGATAATAAGAACACATAGTCACGCGTCCGAGGTAGGTCCCATGCCGAGGTAGCTCTCATGGGTTTGAGGGTTAGGCTGAGACCCGCAACTGCCGAACTGTCCCCTTCCAACAAACAAAAGTGGCAACAAGTACTAGACAACGCATCCTTGCAATTAATGCAGATAATTCTAGATCACTACAACACTAGGTCCCATTCCCTCCGCCAGTAAGAGGAAATTCTTAGTAAGGAGCTAAGCGAAAGAGAATCAGGCCTTCTACGCAGCTACGAATCCAAAAAGGCATCCCCTATATCCGAAACAAAAGTCCGTAATTTTTCCCGTGATAATATCCCTAGCAATGACTACACCCGCAAGAATACAGTTAGCCCCATTAGTAAGGGCTGTCCATTATCTGGGAATGCACATGAAAATCGCCCCTTAAACACGCCAAATACAAACCATTCACAAACTCTCATTAGTGCCAGTACGAGTGAGTCTGCCAACGCGAACCCAAATTTTTATTCCCCTTCTGTAACCTCTGCCCAGGCTACTAAAACTAACAAAAATCTCACCGGAAATGTGATGAACCTCTCTAGTATTACCCTGTCACCACATCAGATGAGCGCCTTGTCGAAAGGTCGGAATTTTTGCCCGGCAAACGGCGGTTTCAACGAATTTCAACTTTTTAAGGACTTAGACAACTTCGCCAGAATAATGAGACTGCGAGAGTACTTCCATGACCGTCCTCCAACCGACGAAGCCCGAACCGCATTGCCTAGCCACAAGCACTGTACCCCTCCCACGCAGCGCGATACATGCCTCGACATGTACATTAAAGCCGTTGATCGCGATGTACGAGCACCATACCAAAAGCAAATCCCTTTCCGCTGTAACATCACAAATAAGGAAAAGAAAGCCCTGGAGGAACTCGCAGGTTGCCCCGAAATAGTAATCAAACCGGCCGATAAAGGAGGCGCCATCGTGATCATCGACAAAGCTGACTATGTCAACGAGGCTCATAGAGAACTTTCAGAATCTGCGTTCTACAAAGTACTCCCTAGCGATCCCACTAATGATTATAAGCTAACTGCCAAAGAAAAACTCACTGAGCTTGTTCAAAATCAGGAAATAACTGAAACAACTGTTCGTTCTCTTATCCCCTTAAGCCCAGTAGCCGGCAGATTCTACCTTCTTCTTAAGATTCATAAAAATAACAACCCAGGTCGCCCCATTGTCTCTGGCATTGGTACTGTCACCGAGAATTCCCCCCCAGCTTTCCATCCTTCATTAAGGATACAAATGATTTTCTCACGGATATCATGAAGATGGAAATTCCTAACAATTGTTTATTTGTTACCCTAGATGTCGTGTCACTATACACTAACATTCCGCATGCCGATGGGATCACCGCTGTATCATGTGCGTATGAGGGGTCGGTGGGTGACAAACCTATCGATTCTCTCACCCTTGAAACTTTCCTTCACCTTATCCTTGAACTTAACAATTTTGAGTTTGATGGTGTCAATTACGTGCAAGTTAGCGGAACGTCAATGGGAACCAAAATCGGGCCCAACTACGCCAACACCTTTATGGGATGTCTAGAGTCAAATTTCCTCGCAACCAAAAATTTGAAGCCATTGTACTACAAAAGGTATATAGATGATATATTCATGATTTGGCAGCACGGTGAAATGGAACTTCTTGCGAATTGAGGCTTTTCACCTTGCGCATCCTACGATCTCCCTCTCTCATTTCTACTCTACGCACAGCATAAATTTCCTGGATGTTACTGTCACAGTTTCTCAGGGCAGACTTCAGACTAATCTCTACAGGAAAACTACAGAGAAGCGCCAGTCTTGGCACTTCCACAGCAGCCATGTCAGGCACTGCAAGACTGCAATACCTTATAGCCAATCTCACCGTTTTAGGCGAATCTGCACAAGCCAGGCGGATTTCGATTCTAACTGCAGAGAACTTAAAACTGCGCTCTTGAATCAAAAATACCCAGAGCAGGTGATCGATGACGCGATTACATGAGCTAACCAGTGTAACCGCACCGACATTCTCCGAAAAAAAGCTCGAAAATACAATCAACAAAGAAACCTCGTTTTGACCCGTTCGGCCTCTTCTCCGAAAGTTGCATCCATATTAAGAAAACATCACAATATCCTTGCTCAAAGTGAACGCCTAAAGAGAATATTCCCTGAGCCGCCACGTGTGGTTTATAGACGCAGCAAAAATTTGGGCGACGTTCTCACTAAATCCAGCATCAGCCGACCACAGACTACTGGTTGCATGCCCTGTAACAAGCCACGGTGTAAGGTATGCCCACAAATGACCACCACACAGCGCGCCGCCAGCACAGCTCCAAACTATTATGTTAATGTAAAAGGGAACTTTAACTGTGATTCCGCCAACGTCGTATACCTGCTGGAATGCACCCTCTGCGGCAAACAATACATCGGCCAGACAGAAACAGCCTTTCGTTTGAGGTTTAACAATCACCGCTCTCATGCAAAAACCTGCCCTTCTTTGCCTCTATCAAAGTATGTTAACAGTCCTGGTCATTCTTTTGAACAACTCAAGGCCACAATTCTTGAATCTAGTTTTTAAACGCATCACGATCGCGAGATTCGTGAGTCCTACCTTATCTATAAGTTTAAATCAGCGTCGATTGGCATAAATGAAAGTTATGGGAAATTAACCTGTCTTTCCTCCGATTAAAAGTTCGGCTGCATTTTTCAGGCTAGTGTTATGCCTGTTCATTTCTTTTCCTGAATAATATTCTCCCATGAGTTGGAGAACTCCCGTAGTTGGGTATAGTTTCGTGCTAGCACGACGTTTTTTAGCACAATGGATTCACTGAACCAAATTTGACGAACAAGTCTGGACATTGTGTTCTGGGTAGAAGGCTGCCGTACCATTGTTAGCTTTTATATTCTCACCTTGTAATTAATTTGTGAACGCGAGCGTACGTGATTGCTTTCGTGACCTCTTTCTTTTTTGTATTGTTGTTTTCTAATATTCGTTGCTGACCGCCTGGGCGTTCCCTGAACTGGCACCATGCGCCGGCCAGATGAATACCACCTGCTGCCGCGTCATACGCGCGCACCTGCCTGTTTTCTTTCTTTTCATGATTTGTTTGACCTTGTTTTTTTGTATACCAATTTACACGCATATCTTCTTTGAAACTTCTTTGTTCCGCGTGACTAATCTTTTTGCCCATGTCAAACACGTGCATGGGCATATCTTGTTTTGGCCCCTCTTTCACCCCCGTTGCCACGGGGGAGGGTAAGTACCTTGTTAATTTTTCCGCCGCTCTTTGTATATCATTTCCTGTCGAAATTGCCTGTCCTACTGCTTTTGGCCGCGACCCTTACCTCCCACCAACAGAAGGCACGTGTCTCTTGTTTCAATAACCTTACCCGGCTTCTTAGAACGAGTGTGTATGGGCAGATGTGCGTCCTTTGTGTGCATTTGCATTTGCATATGTTCTTTGGAACTTCTTCGTTCAGCGTGACTAATCTTTTGGCCCATGTCAAACACGTACATGGCCATATCTTGTTTTGACCCCTCTGTCACCCCGTCGCCCCAGGGGAGAGGGAAATTACCTTGTTATTTTTGTTAATTATTTATTTTTTCTCTGTGTTTGGTTCTTCTCTCTTTTTTTCCTATGTTCGCGCCGCGTGAATGTGTGTTCATATTATCCTTTTTATAATTTATTTTCCCACTCTCTCATCATTCTTTTGCTACCCACCAACCATGATCCATTTATACAAACTCTCCGTCCTCTTACCTTGCCCTTGCCCTTGCTACATTTGCTGTATATATATAACTCTGAAACGAACTTATTTTGTACTCTGAAGAAAGGGACTCCTCTCCCTGACACGTCAGTAAACTTTTATTTTTATTTTTATGTCCTTCTCGTGTGTGTCTGTGTCAACTAACCTTATATATACATATATATATATATATATATATATATATATATATATATATATATATATATATATATATATATATATATTAATATATACATACATATATATATATATATATATATATATATATATATATATAGGGAACGAGAGGGCTTTGAAGATGGTCACCAGATATAAATAATACTTTGGAGAAGGTAGCCGCCTCAGACCTCTGCCAATGGTTTCGCCAAGGAGACTTGTCTTTTTCAAGGCGTCAGGGTTCCTCTCTGGCACTCTGTTTTATAAATACAGATTGAATTGGAGAGAAAGGGGGTGGTTGTTAAAAGCGCGGCCGGAAGGAGGAAAGAAGAGTGGGTCAACGGCCGGTTGAAAGGAGCGAAATAGTGAGAGAGAAAGGGAGGTGTGGTTACTGTCACAGGACCCCGCATTAGAGAAAGAGGGAAGGCTACGCGAGAGTCGGAGAAAACAGGAGGTAACGGCTTATGCTGGGCCGCGGTGAGGCCGGGCAACCTCAAAAGAGGCTTCCGGGAAGATCGGGGACGAGAGGGGCGTCTTTGGGATGGAATTACAAGGTTACTGAAGTGTTTGCAAAAGAGAAAACTCGTAAACAGCAACAGCCCGTATAGTTTAAAGAATTCCGACTGCGGAGGTCAGTGTTCACAGGAGAATAGAAGGGGTATGTTCGGGTGCAACTCACGCTGAGCTTTGCGGTACATTCAAGGACTTATTTTCTATTTTTTTTTTATTTATTTTTTTCTTTTTTCTTTTTGCGTGTGTCTGTAGAGCAGGTAGTAAGAAGAAATGCCGAAGGTCGAGGGAGGCGCGTCATATTTCGAAAACGGCTTGGAACAACACAGAAAAAAAGAGGGGGGGGGGGAGAAAAGCACAGACATTGTATTCAAGTGTTAGCATTGGGGAAGGGCAGGCAGGAATATTGCGAGTGGAGATGGTCACTTTTTGTAAGAGCATTATTTTTCTGTTCGATTCAGATACCGTAAGGTTTCTAAGCTGCCTTTTGAAGCATTGATTCCAGCAGGCTTCAGGCAGTTGAATTTATGGATTAAGTACTATTCTGTGTGTTTCCGGTACCTTGGACACTTAAAGTTTGACTGCAGAATATAGAACTTGAGGTCATGGAAATTGTGGTTCGGCTGGTTGAGGTGTTGCGCGACTGCCGTAGAGGCACTGTTATGAGTGTCCTCCCGATGTCCATTCAGGGGTAAGCTCATAGGTTGGCTCGTTTCTCCAATGTACTGCTTTTGACAGAATGATCATTCAAGCAAATACACAATGTTAGAAGAATTGCAAGTGAAGCTTGAATAATTCTTGCGAACGTATTCGCTGGCAGTGCTACTGGCAATGCAATCCGTCTGTAGATGTATGCAGGTCTTGCATCTCCCCGCACGGGGCACTTTGAATTACCATGGTGACGGTGAGCTGCGACACCGCGGACCCCGAGCTCCCAACATAAGCCGTGTCCAACAGTGGCGAGGTGTTTAAAGGTGAAGGGTAGAAGCCGTAAACGGTGGCCGTCGGAGCCTTGGTCAAGCTCCGGCCGATGGGCTCCCTGCCTGTCTACCAGAGAGGGAGCTCCGGGGCCTCTTTGACTACCAGGGTAAGGTCAAAGGAGAAAGTACCCCCTTCTCCCTGCTTTTATACTATGCTCTATGGCATTTCCAAAACAACCTCCAAACGTGATCGGCCTCCGAAAAGGGGCCGCACCGAAGTTTCATTTCCACCTCTTTCAACAACAGTCTTTCCAACAACCGAAAAAAGTATTCCCGTTTTCTTGTAGTTGAGTCAACTGACACAGAAAGATCGGTCACTTCGGTGTCTGTCTTCTTGGTATCGAAGTTCCTGACAAGTATACTTGGTGAGGCATAAAAAGCCAATAAACAAAGAACTGGGTATTTGCTGGTCGAAGTCACCAAGCAGCAGCAGGCACATAAACTCTTGAGCCAGACCCGAATTGGTGATCTTAAAATCAGGGTCATGCCCCACCGCAGCTTAAACAGCTCCCAGGGCGTGATCTCCGATCCCGATCTACTGAACGAAACTCAAGCCGACCTGCTGGAAGGCCTTCGAGGTCAGGGCGTAACAGAGGTCAGGCGCATAAACATACGTAGAGAGGACAAACAAGTACCTACAAAGCATCGTATCGTAACTTTTGACAGATCGAGCCTTCCGGAATACATCAATGCAGGTTTTGTTCGATGTCCGGTCCGGCCTTACATCCCTAACCCACGGCGCTGTTTTAAGTGCCAGCGGTTTGGGCATGGCACTAACTCCTGCCGCGGCCGCCTTACCTGTGCAAATTGCGGCCAACATGACCACCAGTCCGACAACTACAACACCCAAAGTTTCACATGTGCCAACTGCCACGGGCCACGCGCAGCGTGGTCCTGCAATTGTGAGAAATTTAAGCAAAAAAAAACAAATCATAAATGTAAACGTCACTGAGAACATCACCTTTCCAGAGGCGAGAGAGAGGTTCACCTGTTTCCCTCTGCGGAGGTACGCCGACGCAGATCGCCGGGGGGCGGAGCGGCGCCTGGTTTCCACAGGGACCCAGTTCAGCGAGTCCGACCTGGTCCCTCCAGGGTGCCTCAGGCAGCCCAATCCGTTGCCACGCCGCTTGCTGAGGCAGCAGCGGTTGTAGTGACATCTCCTGTAGGGACCGGTGCCGCTCCCGCATCTGCCTCTCCGTCCTCCAGTGCGTTGGAGGGTGCCGACCGGATGGACACCGGGGGCCGCCCATCGGCTCCCACCGCCACCGCACCTCCCGTGCCACCTCTGGTGCCCCGGACGCCGTCCGCGGTGCGGGCTCAAACGAGGGGCTCCCGAAAGGGGGCCAAGTCCGGGGGGCCTGGTCCGCCGGGCACCCTTCTGCCATCCGACGAGGAGATGGACGTCACGCTGTTCCTGCCTGCAACGCAGCGCAAGGAGCGGCCTCCGATTTCCAAGCCGACAGAAAAGCCTAAAAATCCTAGAATAACAGCCCCGAAAGACGACACATGAACAAACACACACACACTACAGTTATTCCTAAATTTAAATAATAGAAACAGAAAACATTATCCAATAGAACTGCAAAGGCCTCCTTTAAAATCTTGATGATGTGTAAAAGATTCTGCATGCCAGTCAGCCAAGTATCCTGTGTCTCCAGGAAACCCACCTCAATTCTAAACAAACAAATTTCTTAAATAGGTACATGGTATTCAGAAGGGACAGGGTTGGCTGCACCCACTCTTCAGGAGGTGTGGCCATTATCGCCCGGAAATCATTAGCATGCCACACTCTCTCTTTAAACACTGTCCTCGAGGCTGTAGCGATCCGTACAATAATATTTAATAGGTTGATAACGGTATGCTCCATTTACATCTCTCCTGATTTTATACTTCTGATGTCTGATTTCGAAGCACTGGTTGACCAGCTGCCGGAACCATCAATACTAACAGGTGACCTTAATGCGCACAACTCCCTTTGGGGCTCCTCCGGAGCATGCCTTTTCAACAAAAAATATCCAACATACCATAACTTAGGAAACAATACATACTCGCATTTTGACTTGGCTATTGGTTTCGCAGTTCTCTTTCCATGTCTTGAGTGGGGTGTGGGCACAGACCCATATGGTAGTGACCATTTCCCCACTTCATTAACGTATATAGGTATAAGCGCGAGCAGTACATCTTCCCATAAAAGGTTTAATGAATCAAAAGAAAACTGGAGCACATTCACATAAACATCTCAACTACACCACACACCCATGAAGCACCTACACGTGAAGGAAGCCGCCCAACTCGTCACGGCGCACATCCTCGACTCCGCCGAAAAGTCCTTTCCCCAGGCCTCCAGTGGGTCCCGCACCCGAAGGAGCGCCTGGTGGAACGAAGAATGCAGGCAGGCGGGCGCAAGAGGCCCAGAACAAGGCGTGGGGTGTCCTTCGCCGGTACCCCAACGTCAGATAACCTCATTTCTTTTCAACGGGCAAAGGCTTTTATGAAGCGAGTTCGTCGTGAGGCGAAAAGGGAGAGCTGGCGCACCTTCCTCACTTCCATCAACTCATACACTGACACACACAAAGTCTGGACACGAATACGAAAACTAAAAGGACAAGAGACACACAGCCTGCCCCTGGTTAGTACAACAGGGGACACACTGGAAGACCAGGGTAACACACTTCCACAACACTTCGAACTCGTGTCCAGTTCAGCACACTACACAAACACTTTCATAAAACACAAAACATCTGTAGAAAAGAAGTCCCTGCGTGATAACAACAAGTCACACACTTCTTACAATTCTCCTTTTTAAATTCATGAGCTGAAGGTTGCTCTGAGCACAAGAAGCCTTCAGCTCCAGGTGCAGACAAAATCACATACACCATGATACAACACCTACACGCAGACACTCTTCAAACACTCCTACATCTATACAACAACATATGGCTTTCGGGGCACATTCCTCGCTCTTGGAGGGAGGTCATAATAGTGGCTTTCCTGAAGGAAGGAAAGGACCCTTCCTCTCCCGCCAGCTATCGGCCCATCGCCCTCACAACCTGCCTGTGCAAGCTCCTCGAGAAGATGATAAACAGGAGACTCGAGTACTTTCTTGAGTACAATGGTCTTCTCGAGAGCTTCCAGGCAGGCTTCAGGGCGGGGCGGTCCACCAACGACCAACTCGTCGCGCTCGAGTTCTATTTAAAGGATGCCTTCCTCCACAAACAACATTGTATGATGGTATTCTTTGATCTGGGAAAAGCGTACGATACCGCGTGGCGGTGTGGCATCCAAAACGATTTCAAGTCCTTCGGCATAACAGGTAACATGATGAAAACACTGGTCAGCTATTTGTCTCAAAGAACCTTTCGTGTGCGAGTTGGAAGTGCACTCTCTAGGGTTCATGTGCAGGAAAATGGAGTGCCGCAAGGTGGAGTTTTAGGTTGCACCCTTTTTATTGTGAAAATCAATTCCCTTAGGAAGGCGCTGCCACCGTCGATTTCCTGTTCAATCTATGTAGACGACGTTCAAATCTCCTTGAAATCCTGTAAAGTGTCTGTCTGTCAGCGCCAGGTCCAGCTTGGTGTTAACAAGCTAGCTGGCTGGACACATAGCAATGGTTTTCAATTTAATCCCGGGAAGTGCACTTGTGTTTTGTTTTCCAAGAGGTGTGGCATGCGGCCGGATCCAGACATTCAACTAAATGGTGTTTTGATTCCTGTCAAAAATGAACACAAGTTTTTACGTATAATCTTCGACGAAAATCTCACATTTATCCCACACATAAAACAACTAAAACATAAATGGTTAAAGGCAATGGCTATCCAAAAGGTTCTCTCGCACATTTCTTTTGGCGCTGACAAACAACTTTTACGTGTTTGTACCAGCTTGATAGGTTCACGATTTGACTATGGTAGCGTTGCTTATGGATCAGCAAGTAAAGCATCCCGCAAAATTCTGGACCCACTGCTCCATCTCGGGCTCCGCCTGGCGTGTGGCGCCTTCCGCACTAGCCTGGTCGAAAGCCTCTATGTGGAGTGCAACAAATGGAACCTACAACGTCAGCGAGCATACACAGATCTCCTTTATGCCTTTAAAATTTCATCCATACCACACCATCCTTTTAAATCAGTTTTTCATGATACGTTCATGACTGAACTCCTTCTAAATCGACCATCGCTTCCCTCGCCCTTCTCTTACATAGTTTGAGAGGAAGCGTCAGAGCTTGCTGTCTCCTATTTAGATACAATCCAAAGTTCTCTAACAGATTTTATAGCACCATGGCATCTCCGCCCTGTATCATGCGACACATCTTTCACACATGTAGATAGAAACCGAGCTCCAACATGTGCAATTCTGCAGCATTTCTTGTATTTGCAGCAGAAGTATGAGTGTTCTGAATTATATAAGGACGCTTCAAGAACTCCAACCTCTTATCCTGCGCGGCGCATGGGCCCGGCCTTAATGTCACTAGAACTCTGAATATTCATACTAGTATCTTTACGGCAGAGGCCTACGGTGTACTTCTTGTTGTCAATCATATACTTCAAAGCCACATCCCACAATCAATTATCTATACAGATTCCCTAAGTGTTGTGCGGGCACTGTCGCCAACAATGACTTCGAAAAACCACATTGTCAATCTGATCGTCAAGGGTATTATGTCTGTGTATGTACGCAAATTTGAACTGGTTCTTTGTTGGGTCCCTGGCCACTGTGGTATAGCCGGGAACGAAGCAGCGGATAGAATGGCTGCTCCTGCTACACTCTTGAATACAGTAAACATAACCGCATTACCCTGCACCGACGTGAAACCACACATCAGACAACAACTTCGCAAAACATGGCAGACACACTGGAGTGAACAAACAGACGAGTTACACGTAATAAAACCTCACTTGGAACCATACACCACCGACACACGCAATAGATACTCTGAAGTCGCCTTGGCTAGATTACGGATAGGGCACACACATGCAACGCGCGCGCACCTTCTCACTGCATCTCCAAGACCTCTGTGCAGCAGGTGCGGAGAGGCCCTGTCCGTGATCAAAATCCTCATACAATGTAAGGCACTAGACATTACACGACGCAAACACTTCCCAAAACTACACTCACGACATATTCCACCACACCCGTCATACTTCTTAGGAGACGATGCCATGTTTTCTGTTCAGCGCACCTTTAGGTTCCTATCAGAAGTTCTCTTCTTACCACTCATCTCATACCACCCATAGTTTTACCCCTGGTCCTTAACACCAACCACCTCATTTATCTTTTCACCACTCTTGTTCTTCACCCTGGCCCTTTACACCAGCTGTGCTCATAGTTTTAAGTGCGAATGCACTTCTTAAGCGAGCCTGAATCGTCCGCCGCCGTAGTCCGCATAGCAACAGCTGCGGGTGCGCGCGCTCCTCGTCTTCCCTAGCAACGGGGGAGATGGGCGCGCGCTGCCTGGCCGCGTCCCCATGGCTCATTCTTGTTGTTGTTCCTGCTGACATGCCGCATACCCACGTGGGGGATTGGCCAGGAATCGGGCGTGAGAAGGGCTAATGCACTTGCTTAAAGGAGTACTGACACGAAATTTCAAAGCTGAGATCCGCTCTAGCAATCAAGTACAACGAGAACACAAATAGGTGTCTGTGAATAAATGCATCTTTCTTTCTTTGTAGTTGTGTGTGTGTGTGTGATCTCTCTTTCGCGAACATTACCGAACCGCGCAAATTCAACTCGTGCATTCGACTTTCACATTCTTCCCCTCGGGGAAACGCGGGGGCCTCTTTTTTTAACTTATTTTATTTCGTGTTATCTCCTCATAAAATAACTTGGTATCTGGCGCTCTTTGCCCGTGTCGTCCTTGCGCCAATGAAATCAAACCATCATCATCATCAGGTCTTGCATCGATGGCGGAGGCAAGTGCTGATGACTAGTTCCTGGGAAGCGCTAATTTGGCATTCACTAAAATGTCTTTAAGGTTCTTGTTTCTTCAGTGGGTAACTCTTGGGGGCTTCCGGAAACGTGTTTTTAAGTCGGTCATTACTGGCTAGAATGCGGTAGTATTTCCGCAGGATGTTCTTTTTGTTAGGGAGCGCGTTTTAGAATTTGGTTATTAAGGCTGGTGGTCGGGCGCTTTCGTTTCGACGTTGTTGCTTGAGCACTTGGTCACTTTTTAGCTTGGATGCTCTTTCGTAAGCCATATCCAGCGAGCTGACCGGGTGATTTCTGCTTGCCAGGGTGGACTTTAGTTCGTTAAGGTGTTTTATATAGTCTGTGTTATCACTGCATACTCTTCTTAGTCTCGTAGCCTGTCATACAAACATACATTGTTTGCAATGTCGTGGGTGATGACTAGTGTAGTCTAGGTACTGTTGCCTGTCCGTTGTTTTCCATAAAGTGGGGTTTTCAGTTTACCATTGTCAAGAACAACAGTGGTGTCTAGGAGGTTCCCTTGTTTATCCGAGTACTGGCATGAGAACCTAATGGTTGGATGCGAAATGAAACTTTCTAGGGCTGTGCGGCCGTGCTCCCAAATTATGAAGACTGGCATCTATGTATCGAAGATAAACCTTAGGCTTGAGGGGGAAATAGTCTAAGAGGGAAGCTTCAAGTTGTTCCATAAAAATGTTGGCGTAGGTTGGTGCGAAAGGAGTGCCCATGCTGGTTCCAAAAACTTGCAAGTAGTAATATGAGTCGAACTCGAAATAGTTGAAAGTTAGAACTAATTTTAGTAAGGTAATTTAAACTTCCAATTAATGTTGGTGCCGGTTTTCTGCTACAGCCTTTGATGTAGCTTCTATTCCTTCGGTGAGTGGAATGTTCGCATAGAGGGCGGAGACGTCGAGCGTGACCAGCAGGGCGTCATTGGGTATTTGCCCACCACCGTTTATTGCTACTATTATGCGGAGGAAGTGTGGGTTGTCCTTAACGAATGAACGAAGAGAAGTCGGAATGTCTGCCAAATGGTGATTCAGAACCACAATGTTTCTGTGGGGGTGTTGGTATTAGAAACTTGGGGCCTTCCCGGAATGTCAGCTGAGAAATATGCTTCTTTGGGGACTTTATGGTTTTTGTGGAGGCGGTAGAACCGTCCTGCTTGCTTGTTCGTCGGTCTCATGAAGTTTAGTTCTGTTGTGGTGATTATTTCCCGGGCAGCAGACCTGTAAGAGTGCGAAGGATCGTTTGACTGTATTCGTTGGTAGGATCATGGTCGAAAGGATGGTAGTGACCATGGTTGTTAGGCTGCCTATAGGCTTCATCTTTATATTTTTTCATTGGTAAGATGACAACGCTACCTCCTTTGTCTGCAGGTTTTATGATTATGTCCGTTCTGGTGGCTAGGTTATTTAGAGTGACTTCTTCTGTGGAGGTCAAGTTCTTGCGTTTATTTGATTTCTTGGCCGAGAATAATATTTCTTTTGATACTGATTTTATATACAAATCGAGTTCTGGAGATTCCTCGGCATCTGGCGTCCAAGTGGTTGGTGCACGGAGTGCGCTGTCATTGATTTCAGCATTGTCTTGCTTATCGGAAAAGAATTCCTTCAGCCTCATTCTTCGGGAAAATTTAGTGATATCCTTGTCTAACTCGTATTCATTCACGTGGTTGTTGGTAGGGCAGAAAATGAGGCCTCGTTCTAGGATAATTTTTTCGGTTGTTGATAATGTTTCTGAAACATCTATAATGTTGCTGTTACACGTGAGGGGGAGGCAGATACAACATTCTGTTCGGGAACAGGTGTCAGGTTGCTGTTAATCCTACTGCGGGAGCTAGATTATAGATTTTGATTATTAGCGGGAGGAAAAAATTCCACCGTAGCAGATTCTGATGTGTCTGCAGGGGACGTCAGATGATTTAGTGCCACGTCTTCTGGCCTAGCGAGGAAAGGAGCTTGATTGGTGCAATGTGTGTCAGGCAAAAGGAGCTGGTCACATTCAAATTTCTTTCTGTGTTTCTTGCACAGCTCGTGTTCCTTACGGTCTCTAAAGGCATCAAGATCAATTTTCTCTTGCTCAGTGAGTGGAATGATTTCGATCTGCTCAGTTAAAATACTAGGTTGTTTGTCACAGTGCTCTCTGAGAATTTCTAGGAGGGAAAGCGGTGCATGCTTCAAAGTGTCCTGCCATTTAGCTTCTAGTTGAGGGGGGAGAACTGCAAGAGAACTAAAAGCTTTAAGGCGGAGGCCTTTGATGATTTTTCTTGTTTGGAGGTAGGAGGAATAGGTGTTGAGGTGAAATCTGTAGTGTGTTTGTTTTCCGGCGAGTGTTCGAACCCTAAGGAAAGCGCGGGATTTGAGGAACAAGGCGTCGGGTCCGCTTGGTGAAAGTCATTTTCGTTTGTTCTGAGTGGACCTACGGAATGGTTCTTTTTTGTTCGGAGTCAGTTGCTTAGGGTGGCTGTTAGGGGTGGTGTCAATGTGTAAGTCTGTTTGGGTGCTTGTTTGCGTTTCAGTGCGTGTTAGTGTCTGTGTGAACATTGAGCGTGATGTCCTTGGTGGGTCGTGATGTTGTTCTCCTTCGCGCTGTTCAGCTGGTGTTGTGGCTGCATCTACCGTTTGTGTGCTCGCGACGCGTGTGGGGTTTTTGGGGGACAGGGTGGTTCGCTACTGTTGGGAATGTCAGGTTCGGTCTGCTGCTCGGTGCTGGTCACTGACGGGCCGGTGGGGCCGGTAGTGGAGAGCGTCACCTCAAATGACTTGCTCATTCTATACTTGATGTTATTTGCCATAATCCAAACGCCTCGGAAGTTAGGGTGTAAAGCGTCTTTGACCAGATGTCCCTGGGGTCATGATAGATTTCTATGTTGTAGATGATATCCACGCTTTATTGGGTGAGTTCTAGGTCAAGGAGGGCGTCGTTGAGCTTAACTGTTCGCTCGTAGTGAGTTTAGAGCCTGTGTACCTGAGGTTTATTTCTGGGAAGCACTGTTGTCAGTGTTATCTCCTCGTTGGGTCGTTTGGTCTGAACATCTCGTACGAGAAATTTGATGGCTTCGAAAGTGTTTTCAGCGCTGTTATATTTTAGATCATTAGTTCCGAAATAAAGTATAAAGTGCGTGATGTTGCGTGGGGCAGAATCTATGAGATTCTTAATGTCCTGTGTTGTGGCGCCGCTTTGTAATTTAATGTATGGTGCATGTTGTCTGGACGGAAGGTGATCTTAAATGTATTTGATATTGCTGTCTCCAATTAGAGCTACGTGCGCCAGAGAGAAGAGAGGTTGCTTACCTTGTCCCGTCATCTCCGTAGATGAAATCCAGGGACCGAGATGGCTTTGAAGATGGTCACCAGATACAAACACTACTTTGGTGAGGGTAGCAGCCTCAGACCTCTGCCAATTTTTTGACAAGGAGACTTGTCTTTTTCAAGGTAACAGGGTTCATCTCTGGCACACTGTTTTATAGATACAGTTTGAGTTGGAGAGAAAGGGGGGAGGTTGTTAAAAGCGGTGCCGGAAGGAGGACAGAAGAGTGGGTCAAAGGTCTCTTGAAAGGAGCGAAATAGTGAGACAGAAAGGGAGGTGTGGTTACTGTCACAGGACCCGGAGTAGAGAAACAGGGAAGACTACGTGAGAGTCGGAGAAAAGAGGGGGGAACGGCTTAAGCTGGGCTGCGGTGGTACCTGGCGGCGTAAAGAAGTCTTCCGCAAAGATCGGGGAAGAGAGAGGCGTCTTAGGGGTGCAATTACAAGGTTACTGAACTGTGTGCAAAGGAGAAAACTTGTAAACAGCAACAGCCTGTATAGTTTGAAGAATTCTGACTGTGGAGGTCAGAGTTCACAGAAGGATAGAAGGGGTATGCGCGGTTCCAACTCACGCGGAGCTTTGCGGTACATTCAAGGACTTCGTTTCTGTTTTCTTTCTTTTTTTTGTTTTTCCTTTTTGCGTGTGTGTGTAAAGCAGGTAGTAAGACGAAATGCCGAAGGTCGAGGGAGGCGCGTGGTATGTCGAAGTCGGCTTGGAACAACACAGAAAAAAGGGGGGGGGGGGCGAAAAGCACAGACATTGTATTCAAGTATCAGCATTGGGGATGGGCAGGCAGGAATATTGCGAGTGGAGATGCCCACTTTTTGTAAGAGCATTATGTTTCTGTTCGAATCAGATACCGTAAGGTTTCTAGCTGCCTTTCGAAGCATTGATTCCAGGCGGCTCCAGGCAGTTGAATTTACGGATTAAGTACTATTCTCTGTATTTCCGGTACCTTGGAGACTTAAAGTTTGACTGCAGAATATAGAACTTGAGGTCATCAAAATTGTGTTTCGGCTGGTTGAAGTGTTGCGCGACTGCTATGGAGGCACTGTTATAAGTGTCGGCCCGATGTCCATTCAGGCGTAAGTTCATAGGTTGGCTAGTTTCTCCAATTTACTGCTTTTGACAGAATGAGCATTCTAGCATATACACAATGTTAGAAGAATTGCAAGTGAAGCTTGAAATGTTCTTGTGAACGTATTGACTGGCAGTGCTATTGACAATGCAATCCGTCTGCAGATGTTTCCAGGTCTTGCATCTAGGGCGGAGGCAAGGGCTGCTGAGCGCTAATATGGGCATGCACTAAAATGTCTTCAAGATTCTTGTTTCTTCTGTATGTAACTCTTCGGGCTTCCGGAAATGTCTTTTTAATTCGGTCATTACTGGCTAGAATGGGGTAGTATTTCCGCAGGATGTTGTTTGTGTTATGGAGCGCGTTTGAGAATTTGGGTATTAAGGCTGGTTGTCGGGCACTTTCGTTTCGACGTTGTTGCTTGATCACCTCGTTCCTTTGTGGCTTGGATGCTCTTTAGTAAGCCATATCCAGCGAGCTGACCAGGTGATTCCTGCTTGCAGGGTAGACTTGCTAGAATGGGGTAGTATTTCCGCAGGATGTTGTTTGTGTTATGGAGGGCGTTTGAGAATTTGGGTATTAAGGCTGGTGGTCGGGCACTTTCTTTTCGACGTTGTTGCTTGATCACCTCGTTCCTTTCTGGCTTGGATGCTCTTTAGTAAGCCATATCCAGCGAGCTGACCAGGTGATTCCTGCTTGCAGGGTAGACTTTAGTTCATTAGACTGTTTTGTATAGTCTGTGTTATCACTGCATACACTTCTTAGTCTGGTAGCCTGTCCTACAAAAATACATTGTTTGCAGTTTCATGGGTGATGACTAGTGTAATCTAGGTACTGTTGCCTGTCCGTTGGTTTCCTATAAAGTGTTGTTTTCAGTTTACCATTTTCAAGAACAACAGTGGTGTCTAGGAAGTTCACTTGTTTATCAGAGTACTGGCATGAGAACTTAATGGTCGGACGCGAAGAATTAAGATGCGAAATGAAACTTTCTAGGGCTGTGCGGCCGTGCTCCCAAATTACGAAGATGTCATCTATGTATCGATATACTTGAGGGGGTTGAGGGGGCTTGAGGGGGGCTTGAGAGGGGCTTGAGGGGGAAAGACTCTAAGAGGGAAGCTTCTAGATGTCCCATGAAAATGTTGGCGTAGGTGGGTTCGAAAGAAGTGCCCATGCTGGTTACAAAAACTAACAAGTAGTAAGATGAGTCGAACTCGAAACAGTTGAGAGTTAAACTAATTTTAGTAAGGTAATTTAGACTTCCAATTCATGATGGTGCGGGTTTTCTGCTAAGGACTTCAATGCAGCTTCTATTACTTCGGTGATAGGAATGTTCGTATATCACGCTCGACGTCTCCGAAGGAATAGAAGCTACATCAAAGGCCTTAGCAGAAAACCGGCACCAACATGAGTTGGAAGTCTGCATTACCTTACTCAAATTAGTTCTAACTCTCAACTATTTCGAGTTCGACTCATCTTACTACTTGCAAGTTTTTGGAACCAGCATGGGCACTCCTTTCGCACCCACCTACGCCAACATTTTTATGGCACAACCTAAAGCTTCCCTCTTAGACTCTTTCCCCCTCAAGCCGAAGGTTTACCTTTGATACATAGATAACAATTTCATATTTTGGGAGCAGGGCCGACAGCCCTAGAAAATTTAATTTCGCATCTTAAGTCTTTGCAACCGAACATTAAGTTCTCATGCCAGTACTCGGATAAACAATTGAACTTCCTAGACACAACAGTTGTTCTTGACAATGGTAAACTGAAAACCACACTTTACAGGAAAACAGCGCACAGGCAACAGTGCCTAGACTACCCTAGTCATCACCCACGACACTGCAAACAAGGTATCTTTGTAGGACAGGCTACCAGACTAAAAAGAGTATGCAGTGATAACACAGAATATAGAATACACCCTAATGAAATAAAGTCCACCCTGGCAAGCAGTAATCACCTGGTCAGCTCGCTGGATATGGCTTACGGAAGAGCATCCGGGCTAGAAATGTACGAAGTGCTCAAGCAACAACGTCGAAACGAAAGCGCCCGACCACCAGCCTTAATAACCAAAATCTCAAACGCGCTCCCTAACATAATTAGGATCTTGCGGAAATACTACCCCATTCTAGCCAGTAATGACCGACTTAAAAAGACGTTTCTTGAAGCTCCAAGTGTTACCTACAGAAGAAACAAGAACCTTAAAGACGTTTAGTGCAAGCCAAAATTAGCGCTTCCCAGGAACCTGTCATCAGCCCTTGCCTCCGCCCTAGATGGAAGACCTGCAATCATCTGCAGACGGATTGCATTGTCAATAGCACTCCCAGCCACTACGTTCACAAGATTAATTCCAGCTTCACTTGCAATTCTTCTAACATTGTGTATATGCTAGAATGCTCATTCTGTAAAAAGCAGTATATTGCAGAAACGAGCCAACCTATGAACTTACGCCTGAATGGACATCTGGCTGACACTCATAACAGTGCCTCCATAGCAGTCTCGCAACACTTCAACCAGCCGAAACACAATTTCGATGACCTCAAGCTCTATATTTTGCAGTCAAACTTTAAGTCTCCAAGGGACCGGAAATACACAGCATCGTACTTAATCCATAAATTAAACTACCTGGAGCCGGCTGGAATCAATGCTTCGAAAGGCAGCTTAGAAAACTTACGGTATATGAATCGAACAGAAACATAATGCTCTTACAAAAAGTGGGCATCTCCACTCGCAATATTCCTGCCTGCCCATCCCCAATGCTGATACTTGAATACGCTGTCTGTGCTTTTCTCCCACCCCCCTTTTTCTGTGTTGTTCCCAGCCGATTTGACATACCACGCGCCTCCCTCGACCTTCGGTATTTCGTCTTACTACCTGCGTTACACACACACACAAAAAAAGAAAGAAATAAAACAGAAAAGAAGTACTTGAATGTACCGCAAAGCGCCGCGTGAGTTGCACACGCGCATACCCCTTCTATTCTTCTGTGAACACTGACCTCCGCAGTCGGAATTCTTCAAACTATACGGGCTGTTGCTGTTTACGAGTTTTCTCTTTTGCACACAGTTCAGTAACCTTGTAATTGCACCTCCAAGACGCGCCTCTCGTCCCCGATCTTCCCGGAAGCCTCCTTTGATTACGCCCGGCCCCACCGCAGCCCAGATTACGCCGTTCCCTCCTATTTTCTCCTAGTCTCGCGTAGTCTTCCCTCTTTCTGTACTCCCGGGTCCTGTCACAGGAACCACACCTCCCTTTCTCTCTCACTATTTCGCTCCTTTCAAGAGACTGTTGACCCACTCTTCTGTCCTCCTTCCGGACCCACTTTTAACAACCTTCCCCCTTTCTTTCCAACTCAAACTGTATCTATAAAACAGTGTGCCAGAGATGAACCCTGATGACTTGAAAAAGACAAGTCTCCTTGTCGAAACGTTGGCAGTGGTATGAGGCCGCTACCTTCTCCAAAGTATTATGTCTATATATATATATATATATATATATGTATATATATTTATTTATTTTATTTATTCATTCTGTTAGCCCGTGAGGGCCGATACAGGGTGGAAAAAAAATAAACAACGCTGGGATATGCAGCTGACAATAAGTTAGACGTCAAAACAGGCACTTCGAAAACACATACATTGAAGAAAAAAAGCACACATCGACATTTGGAAACACACAGTTCTTCATGCGCGAAAAAGTGATCACCAATACTCATGATAATGTGAAATAAAGTATATATATATATATATATATATATATATATATAAGTACCCAGGCGGCACAGAAAGTGTGGTAGGACCTGTACATCTATGGCCGCTTTCTGGCATGTCCGGCCAGCATCCAGTATCTGGCAGCCACTGATCATACCATAAACTGCCAACATTCGGCAACCACCAGCGCTTCGGTATTTCTCCAGCCGCCCGTGTTCAGACGCAACGCGGCTGCTGCCCGGGTGCCAGAAATTCAGTTGTCTTTCGGCTGCCGATGTTGAGAAAGAAACCGGCCGGAGTACGACTTGAGGCATCCGTTTTTTCTTCGGGAAGCGGTGTACGGCCGAAGCACGGCAAGCGAGCGGCCACAGGATACCCGTATTCTTGTGGCAGTTGGTGTTCGAAAGGAGACCGGCCGTAGCGCGGCTGCCGCGCATCCGCTCTTTCAACGGTGAAGCGCGCGTCCGGCGGCAGAGTATTCGTTTTCTTTCGGCAGCCGGTGTTATAAGGGAGACCGGCCTACTTACGGCCCCAGAATGTACGTTTTTCATTTGGTTAGAGGTCCTCGCCCGAATTATGGCAAGCGAACGGCCGCAGAATTTTCGGTAACGGGTGTTCAAGAGGAGACCCTCCTTCTTAAGGTAACAGGTTATACGTCATTATGCAAACAACGGCGCGCGTCTGGGCGCCGAGAATTCATGCAGAGACGTGCTTGGACGACCCGCCGATGTAGGACCGGTTTTTCCCTGGGTGAAAAAAGAGCCGTTAGGGAGTCGAATGGCGCAGACACGTTTTTCATCCCCTGGGTGTTTCTACGTTTTAAATGAACGAACTACGTTTGTCAAACAGTACTGTGTGTTCTAGGTGAATTGGCAAGGTGTAAAGACTCACTAAACATTACCAGGGAAACGTTTAGGCCATCGGACTGCCATTTATTGCCACAAGAAGACTGTGCCACACCGACGGGGGAACTAAGCCTCGCCAGTAATAGCCGCTACAACGCCTCGCCCGTCGGCTTCCTCAACGCATCAGCTGGAGGCTATTCGCCCCCTCAAGAAATGGAGACCATTGGAGACATCGACCCGGCAGCGATGTCCGACCCAAGGTGGCGGTGGTACACCAAAATAAGTGGCTTTAAAAGCTGTCGAGCAAGCGGCCTCCACTCAGGAGCTCAACCGGTGCCATGTCAAGGACTCCCCACCAAAGAAAGGCAAGGGCGCGGGAAAGCGCAAGTTTCCGGCTATTGTTCTCACAATATTACTGCGAAAAACGATGTCCACTATATTGTTTGTGATAAACGTAGTACAGGCTAAGCTCGTGCATTGATAGGCTCAACTTCGTGCCCTGCACTATGTTACTTGATGGGATTTTATGACTGCCTATTTAGAACCAAGTGTTAGTTTGAATTTGCCATAATTACAGAGCCTTTTGAATGACGAAGCCTCGATGTTAATTTAGTTGCAGTGTTTGACATTGAGATTAGCTACACTTGGGATATGACTCATTTGGTGAAAAATAATCGCCAGCATTCTAGCAAACACAGATTTCGTCGGGTTTTTCTTGCTCAACTGGGCTTGTTGAGTTCACGCACGATTTGGCTCTAGCCATACATAAGCTTAATTAAAGTAGCTGACTATTTTCTTCTGCGGCAAAAAAGCATTTGACGGTGTTTCATATCACCTTGTTGTTAGTACATTGCGGGCAATAAACCGAATGAATCGGTTATTGCATGGATGGGCGAGTATATCTCTCTGAGACAGCAGTTGGTTGTTTTCAATGGTTGTTCGTCTGGATATGTTCTTGCGACCTCAGAAATTCCCCAAGGCTCAGTTGCGGGCCCTCTTTTGTTTGTGTGGCCTCAAATCTTTGTTATAAATGTTCGCGAATGACTGTGTAATTTAAAGGTCTATAGCGAATGAACGTGATTCCGAATACTTGAAGCATGATTCAAATTAATAACATCCTACTGTGCTGATTCAGAAAAGACGTTGAATCTTAAAAAAGTCTGCTAACGTCAAATTTACAAGAAAACCTTCATTCCAGTTGAATGCGTATACAGTAAATTACACTGCTTTAAGAACGGCCGTGGAATAAAAATTACGATGAGTTTATTTAACGTGTTGTTAGAGAAATAGGCACGTTCACAACATAAAAGTTACGGCTGCACATGTTTGTGGCTTTCCGAGATAAAATTTCAGCGAACCTCCACCTAAGTTAAAAGAACATCCGTATTTCAATAATGTGCGCTCAATGTAGGAGTACGCATGTGTTTTCTGGGATCCCTACAGCAAAGAGCTGGTATACGCCCGAAAACATACAGAATAGGGCAGTGCGATTCGTATTAGGTATTGTTACTGTCAACTTAGGATGAGAGAAAGTGAAGATAAACCTAAATGGTAAGACCGGAAAGATCTGAGACGAAACCTGAGGTTGAAACTGTTTCGTAATATCTATCATTCGAAAACTGGAATATAAGGGGAGAAGTATATCCAAGCGCCATTCTACATATCCCAAAGTGGGATCGGTAGCTTGAAGGAAATTATTAACTTTCCTTTAAGGGGACGCCTTCTGCGGTTCATTATATTTTAGATCAATATGAGAGTGTAATTATCTTCCACGTATGATTTTATCCACTGTTTATAATGACGATTTTCACGGCGCTCTGTAGAATTATTTTGTTATTTGCTACTTGCAAATGGGTTGTCTGTTTTTTACGTTAAAAACAGTGCCAACTGTACACTGGAGAGCGCTCTGCGAATAAGAACAAGAATAAAACTATTCTTTGTAATACATATTGCTACGCAACAAAATGGTCTTCTCAGGAACCCTACAAAACAGGCGGGAGAATATCAGGACGCGTGACGTGTTCGTAACTAGCATTTGCACCGCAATTCTGCCGCCCAGCAATTCAGCCTCTTTACGCACGATATTGCGTGCCTGCTTTCTTGCAAAGCTTTGTTGTCGTGCAATGAAGCCTACTTTATTGCAGCTGGTATTCACATTCGCATTTTACCAGTTAAGCAGTATGTTTAATGCTTCATGTGCCACTAGTAATTTTGTACATGAAGTACATATCGATGTAAAGCATCGCACTTGCGCACGTTAAGAGCTATGTGCTCAAATGTCGGGTAGATTTACACCAAGCTGACCGACCATAAAGCAGAATGCAAGTGTTAGTCATTCAAATCCTTATTTCTAGTTGCTTTTTTTCAATAAAAAACTACTTCATACTGAGGCAATCCTTTTATGTATACGAATTATGCGTGTGGCCCACAATTATGATGTATTTGAACCTGTGTGCGAGCGCCTTCTCTCTTAGTGCGTTTAAAAAAATCCGCCAGGTATTCACGTGACTGATTTGCGTTCGTAATATAAAAACTATGTACATTACGTATAACGTATATATATCAAAAGTTTGTGCCAAAACAAGTATTTTTTGTCTAGCGTTTGCTTTAAAAACCAATAAGAAGAATACAAATGCAAATACCTTAGACAACGCTAATCAATAGAATCCACTGCGAGCCAAGTGGAGTAAGCTTGGTAAGCCAGTGACTGGCGCGAACATGGAGGATGATGGGCGGGAAGGCAGCGGGGCGAGTGGACGCATTTTTGTAGAATTCGTGTAATAAAACATCTGCGGGATGGAAACGGAATGACACCAGTATCAAATTTGCTGTGTGAAATCCATTGCGCGCCGCCTGATATCATCTACTAGAGTTCTTCAGTTCGGCAAGTCGACGGCGTACTACGGTTGAATGCAAAGCCGGAATAAAGGCTGTGTCATCGTATTTTTTCGCGGGAGTACTGTCCCTGCCAATAATATCCAGTTAAAATGGTGTCTCGGTTAGCTTTCCGTTCACATGCAAAAAAAGTTACATATGCTGTGCTTGTTTGCTTGCTGGCTGCGGCTGCTCGCGGTCAGCGGGCGGCGATATGGACGGCGAAACTGCCGTACTCCCTGTTCTGTGGCCGTACTCGCTCGCCAACGCGCCCCCACAGCATACGCGTTGATCGGGTGGAGGCGGCGTCGTGCTGGAAAAAAAGTTGGCAAGAGATCAGGACGCAGGGCGTGTAGCTGTAGTTAAACAGATGAGAATTTGCAACGTGCAGGGGGCAGAAAAGAGTATGCAAGGGCAGGATACGGTGAGAGAGTGGGCGCCGCGCGCTAGCGAGTGAGTACGGTACGGTAATGACGACGCCCGTCTTTGAGTTCACGTAGACTTCACAGGGGCAAAAAATTCACATACGGGGAAACTGGAGGTGAAATCCGCACATGTGGCTTTGCAGGGAATTAACAGTCTCTGGGTGTGTGTTTAGGGGTGCGGGGGTTTGCAGCGCCTACAAGGCGCCGGTTCCAGCGCGTTCATTCTGTCCATATTCTTTAGCACACCATCATTTTGCCCTCGTCGATTAGCCCACCTCAAGCTTGTCTCTAGCGCTGTTGTTGTGTTCGCTGTCTAACCGTTGAGTTTTGCACTGTCCGTCACAGAAAACAATTAGACCGTTGGACGGAGTGGTACAATGCTGTAATAAACGGCGCTAGTTTGCAATGGCAGGCTATTCAAAAGTGTCAAGTTTTTTTCCTTTTTTCGTTCTGTACTTTTCGTCTCTGACGATTCGGGAAAACGCAAACCAAACTACAAAAAAAACAATACATGGGCGGTGTTAATCCTTTTCAACCCTTTGTTATTTGCTGAACTCTTTTGTTAAGCGTCATTTTTGACGCTCTGGACTGCCCTTATAGGCAAACTTGTTGTGACCGTTTAGTGTGCTTTTTATGTGGAAAGCCGTTATGAGTAGCATATTCCCTTGTATTGTCACGTTCGGGCGATATTTGCAGGTAAAAAATTAGACCCCAAATGCAAAATTAATGCTTTGATATAGGCATCAAAAGAAGCATGGAGCATGCTAGAAAATATTCTTTTAAAGATAAGTTGTGCTTTTTATGATCACAGAGACACACACAGGAAAGTTACATACAATTTCACAAGTAGGCGGCGCCGTCTTCTTGTAAAAGTGTACGTTTTTTTCTGTGCCTGTCTCTGTTATCATAACAAGAGCAACTTACCTTCAATAGCTTACACCAACTAGCCCGACATAAAGCTTTGCAAAATATTACATGTGGTGATCACATACTCAGTGTGTACGTTATTTAGTGAGTCGCCTGTTTGCATCATTATTGTCTGCCAGACGTTTCTCACTTAGGACTACTCTAACGTGCAGACCAGCGTTGCACATGTAGACATGCTTCATCTTCACACGAGGGAATAGGACTGCAGGAAAGACGAGGATGAAGACTAGGGTGACATGACAGCGCTCGTTCTGTCACCCTCATCTTTTGTGCAGTTTTTGTGCGCCATGAATCAACTAACCAGCAACCAAGTCCTATTAAGCTGTTAATCTTCCCTCTCGTTATATTTCGTATGCACTGTATTACAGAGCCATAAACACATCAGCTTGCAAACATAAATTAAGGAGGAGGTGCTCAAGCAAGGAACAAGGCTCGGGTGGAGGCCGATCGCGGAACCAGAGGACTCTGAAGCTGGTGAGCTAACGAGGACTTGAAATGGGCCTGAAAATCCTGTGAACCAGTGGTTCCAGACGAGTGAGTTGGCTTGCAGACCACCGGGTTGGGTTCTACACCTGCCGCGGTTGGTGGTCACGGCCCAGGATGGATCACCACACCTGCCACGCAGGACGTGGTGCTGCCTGTGCTGCTTTGTCCAAGCAGTACTTGCATTCGGGGTCCAATGCTCTGCTGCAACCTGGAACAGCGTTGACCCGCGACACACATCGTTGAATGCTGTTTCTCGAGTTGGTGAGAGCATTTCCGTTTTTCTCTTCGCTTGAACTGAAATTCGGGGACTGCACTTTGACCCTTGTGTCCTTGTTTGGTGCTAAGTTTCTCTTTCACCGTTCGCCATTGTAATGTTGCAAATACAACTCATTCTGTTCCCTTTCTCCCGAGTTCTGTGTCAACGTGTCACACTCCTGCAAGGCCAAGCGAATCTTCACATCAACAATTAATTTTTCCCGAAAGGATAGAGTGTCAAGCACCATACACACTTGGCTGTTTGGCATGGAAAGACCCAGCATTGAAACATGTCACGACAGCAGGTAAAATCTTGCAGCGCAGCAGATTTTCACCGACATGGCTGTCTGCAGTGATGCGGGAGGTGCAGGGATGTCGCGCCATCTTGTAGCAGGTATCAAAGGATATAAATGTGCTTGTGCCTGCTTTAGAATTGCCCTTGAGACTTGGAATTGCTTGTGTGCTTGACTTCTGTGTAGAATTGTCATTTGTTGTAACTGCTCCCACCCTTACTTTTTTCTTTCACCTTTGGCTCTATCAGGTATGACTGCTCCTAATCCTCAGGTCCTGTGGATGTCCATGCTCACGGTTTTCTCTGCCGGTTACAGGTTTGTATTACACTTGTCTTTAAATATTGTTGATTTCAAATTATTTCCAAGTAGCGGTTGGCTACTGTTATTGCACGAAGGCATCTTTGGATGTTATAATGCTGTGAAAATTGCTAGAAATTGAACCTTGGTGTCACTCCTTTTTTATTCGCAGAGAGGTTGTGTCAATTCTGTGCTTTACGTTTACGCACCAAAGGCTTCACATAAAACAACCAAAGCTTACTAATGGGTCATGCTACTTGCCGTTTTGCAAGTAGAAAATGTTTGCTACTTGCGATTAGGTTTAAAAGGCCTGCGCTCAGTATTTTTGTTGAAAAATTTTTTTACGTCGTCTGAGTTCTCCTTGAAATTTCTGCAAACGCGCAAAATATGGTTGCAGATAATAAATTTTAAATAAAAAGTAAAACTATGTAGCATGACAAATATTTTAGAACATTCCGCTTGTATTTTTCTTTGATGCAGGACCTTGACTGAAGCCGTGTAAAATTTTTTTGCGTTGTATGAGCAAAGTAATAGCGCAAGAAATGGCGCTTTTTCAGGACTTTCTCGCATAGGCGCCATAAAGCTCGAGTCAGAATATTCATATCGTGCGTTGATATGATCCTTGAGTGTCTACAAAAAATAATTGAAGTCAAATAAAGAGCGTAATTTTTGGGCAGATCGCTTACAAAAATGCAACTAAAATGCATTTTTGGCAAACCTAAGTTCTAAAAAAGCACCTAGGTCCTCGAGGTACAATTACATGAGATGGTTCATTATATGCATCAGCACTTTAGATTATAATTCAAGAAAATTCGTTCAAGGAAATTTTGCTTGGGGTGAGAAAAAAAATTTGAAGTTCGCAATAAGCCACACTTGTGTCCTCGGGGGAACTGTGTCCCCAACTCCGAACGCATACGTGCCGCTGATGTTTTTTGTGGCACGCATGTGCACCCCTGGCTCTCTGCTAAACGAAGTTTGTTTGTGTCGCTTCACATTACAAAAAACACACCGTAAACGGCAAACACCAGTCCACCACTTGTTATGTTTGGGTTTTCGCACACTCACTTACAGGAAAAGAGCCAGTTTTTTTGTAGTTACCCGCGAGATTAACCTGCCGCTTTCTGATGCGTAGAAAGGAGCATAAAAGAGTCATTTTTCCCTGCCCACCGCACTTTACCTGGCCCAGAGAAATTCACCTCAGGATACCTCTCACTGCAAACATAAAATTTCTTGCCACTTGTTAATTTTGCCTTCCGTTTTTTACCGCCAGATGTTGAGTGGTTTACTAGTTGAATAGTCAGCATTAAAAAAAGCTGCCTAGTTGTTCATTTTTTTACCTGAGTTTGTGGGGAGGTTGAGTAGGACGCAATGGCAACACGAAGTGTTGAAACTGTAGCTGCTTCGAAGTGATGTAATTGTTGCGCTCCTTTGACTTCTTTTGCCGTTACGAATTGTGAACCACGTTGTGCCATTGTTTCTTGTAGTTTTGAGTTGGGAACCCAGATTATTGTTATTACTTTGATGTTTTCAGCCTAGGCATACAGGTCCTTTCGGGTTTGAATGCGATCTTCCAAAGATCTCTGGAGACTTGCGCATGCTACCTGACTTTTAAGTGTGCTGCCGACGCCGTCACGTGCACTTTTGCCGCGTGAAGTGGCTAAGAAATTCCATTCTGCCGACAGTTTATGGTCGTCCTCGTGGTAGCAGTGATTCACGAAGTTCTTTTTGGTTGTTATTGCAAAGCTCCCTCAGAGTAATGATTAATCTATTTTAGTTGAGGCATATCTTGTTTTTATAGTCAAGCACTGTGCTCTGCAATATATGAGCAGCAACTGGATGAAGTGAGTGTGCGAAAACCCCGAAATAAAAAGTGGTGGACTGGATGGAGTATAGCCGTTTACGTTGTAATTTTGGTAACGTCAAGCGACACAAAGCATCTTCGTATAGCTGAGAGCCAGGTTTGCACATACGTGCCACAAAAAAGGCTGGTGCGACGTACGCGGTCCGAGTTGGGGACACAGTTTCATAGAGGACACGAGTGTGGCTCTTTGTGAAATTTAAAACTTTTTTTCTCGTGTCAAACAATATTTACTCAAAAAAAATTGTGTAAATGAAAAGCTCAAGTGCTGATGCGTAAATGAGTCATCTCATGTAATTTCACCTTGAGGGCCTTGGTGCTCTTTTTATGTCTGAATTTTGGCAAAAACGCATTTTGTCGGATCTTTGTAAACGTTTTGCTTAAAAAGTACGCGTTTTAATCGAATAAATTATTTTTAGTAGATACTGAAGGACCATATAAACACACGGTGGGAATATTGCGGCGCAAGTTTTTGTACTGCCTTTTGAAAAAATTTCTCAGAATGCGCCTTTTCTTGCATTTTTATTTCGCTAATTCAACATGAAAAATTATTACACGGTTTCATTCACAGTCCCACATCAAAGAACAATGCTAGCGGAGTGTTTTAAAATATTTGTCATTCTACATAGTTTCACTCTTTATTTAAAATTTATTATCTGCAACCACATTTTTCACGTTTGTAGTAATTTTAAGGCGCCCTCAGACAACGAAAAAAAAATTTCAATTAATTTTGCTGTGGTCGATTTTTGGCCAGGGACGTTTCGCGTCAAATGACCCTAATTGGAATTTTTTCAGCAACATGACAAATAGATGGTAGCATAAGCTATCATGTGTCATTTATGCATTTGACATGGTAATAAAACTACTTAACTTTTTAAGAGTGAATATAGCTAAGAAGTTTTGAGTTCATAGTAGAGGCTGACTAGGAACACGCAATGCAGCAGTTTGCAAGAAATTATTTCGTGTACTTGATTTCCCTATGCTTTGGGTAAAATTTCAAATATTTACAACCCATTGTTGTAAGCAAATGCGTATGAATGATGGTATCACGGAAGCTACATGCTTTGTATTGCATTAAACTGTCATCAACTTTTTCTTATAGAACAAACTGCTGCAGTTATTTGATATCCAGTGAATTTTGGGATACTCAACAGCATTGTGCATTGTCATCGTCAGTTACAAAGCTAATTTTACCAACTTTTTAACCGTTCAGGTAGGAGAGAGTGAATCCACCTTTTCTGACTATACTTACATTTTTCCTAAAAAATGCAATATTTGCAGTTTTCATTTTGTACGTTACATAAGATTCCCGTCATGTTGTACTGACACATGCGCATACATATGAAATGATGGAGATTACAAGATAGGGAGCAAGCAGGAGACAGATTTGGAGGAGTAGCTTCAACCCGAGCAACAACGGTGATCCTTGACATGCCTAAGACGGCTGGCGAGAGAGAAGCAGTGTCTGAGAAGAAAGTTGATTTGATTAGAGCGAGTTTGCAAAAATACAAACCAGGTGTTGCTGCAGTTGCTTTTCAGAGCAGCCAATTGGGGAAAGGGAAGCCATGTGTCAATATCTTTTTTTTTGCATTTAAGGAAGGGCATGGGGGAGGGTTGGACGGTGCAAGATTGTGATGCTGCAGTACTTCGAGTGATGCTTTGGGAGACATTATTAAGGACATGGGTGGCACAGGAAGCACAGTGCTCTGATGACTACGCGCCCAGGTAGTGGAATAAACAAAACTAACACGTCCAAGAGCAGTGCTTGCAACAGTAAGTGTTCTTGAGGGATGTATGCGGCTTAGGAAGTGGACATCTGTGGGTGAAGAACATTAGGCTGATAATCTTGCAAGCGGGGCTCTTGGATGTGTTTTTTTATATCACCCTTCCTGTGCGTGTCATGCTGTGATAACATAATAGTCATGTACTCTCGTGCTTGCCTTCCTGCTGATGTCTCCTAAAGCCTCAGTGGAAGTGCTATGGTGTCACTATTCAATGCCTTCCGCTCCCTGCCCCTTTCCTCACTGAAAAGAACTATTTCGACACATGACTTCCCTTTCACCAACTGTCTCCCCTGAAAAAAAAAACATTCAGCAATATTTGATTTAACTTCTGCGAAGTCACTCACGTCAGAACAACTCTTTCACACTTTGTGTCTGTCTCACAAATGCTGAATCACCGAGGCAACGTATCCTTTAATCAGGCATACCGAAACTGACTGTTGTTTTCTGGGCTGATGCTGCTGATATTTGGTCTTCTAAAAGTAGGTGTGTGTGTGCTTGGTATGTACAGACATAAAACAGGTGAAGGAATCCTGAACTACTATGAATATGTCAAAACGTGCATACGACAGCTGTAGAAACCGCAACGAAGATCTGAATATTCAGACAGATATGATCAGAGGACAGAGCTTAGTCAAGGCAATATTAGACTAAAATACCGCCGAGCACACCAAGCACTAGTTCGGAAAAGTGTTTTTTTTTTCACCATGCGGTTTGTAACCAACAAAAATGAAAACATGCAAACCAGTTATTCTCTACAGCACAAAGGCAAAGGAGATAGGGAGAGGGTAAAATGGGGGACAGAAGAAAAGGAGGACTGGTCAGCCTTAACAGCAGAAATTGACAAATGGAGCAATAGAAGAGCGGAAATTTGAAGGGAAGAGTGCAACAACGCCTTCTCGGAGGGCTCAAATTGGTGCGAGCGGCCAAATATGGCCTACGGTCTTAACAAAATCTAAGTAAAATTATCAGGCTAGGTATAAGTTGTTCCAGACAGAGCTCACTACGTGCCGTGTGGCTTCTATCATTACTTGTGGCAAATTTCGCTATGCATAATGCACATCTGATGTTATTTATAACCATTTTTGTGGGCCACAACACAGGAAGAAGCAGTTTTCTTCCCTTCAACGACCAGGGCAGTAGTCTGAATTGTTAAGTCTAGAAGTGAACACATGCCAAGAAAACGCTAGGAAAACACCTAAGAGGACGTGGTTGAGAAGCCCCCGCGTGCCATCTCTAACGTAGAAGGGCCGGCCGTAGACTCTTGTCTGTCGACATTTTTTAGTGCTAGCCCACATTGCGTCTCCCATGCTAAGCCTCAGTGAGAAATTTGAAAATATTCTGTGTTGCTTGAGTATTCCCGGCTAAATAATGTATTCTTGGCTTGGAAGGGAGCCGGGTGAGTACCCAAAGGCTAGGTTTTTTCAATTTAAACAAAGCTGTATGCAGTCTTTATGGACCCTTTACTGTATGTGTTGTTGCTTGCTTGCTGCAGAAACAGTGCTGACATTGTCATTTGTCTGTTTACAGCAATTAAGCATTTTTCACAAACTTGTGAATCGGGTCAACTTCTAATATTGCTAAATGAAAGTAGTGTGGAAGTAGAGACCGCGAAAATAAAGCAATGGTTAATACACCGTGAAAATATGAGGAACGTAGCAATTATCACATTGCATTTGTGAAGCTGGTGCCCTGTGGGGCATTTTCTTATCGCCTCGTCTATACCCTTTTTCTTGGTCCCGCACAACTTAATACTTTCTGTCACAGGGATATTCACATTTTTTGATCATTAGATACAAGAGGGGTGGATACACTGTCCTGCGGCCTGTTTTGCTGAATGAAAGTGGTGCCGAGGCCTTCAGAGGAGCACTGGTAAGTATAGCAATAATTACTTCTAATGAAACCCCTTCGCAGGAGCTTTAAAAAAACTGAGTTTTGCTTGTTTCTGTGGTTTTAGGATTTTTACAAAAACGGTTGTGTCAGCGAAATTTCTTAACTTTCTTGGAATCGTTACCAGTCTTCAAAAATTATCTATCGATTCCTTGATATTCTCGCTCCGAATAATCTTCTGAAAAAAAAAACCTGAAAAGCAAAAAAAGGCGTATTGTGAGGTACTAGCTACCAATCTTCAAAACTACCTGGTTTGTTAACCACGCCACCACTGCGACACCGTGACATATCTGCCAAATTTCCCATGCTGACCCTGGCATCAACGAATATCGATGTGTGGGTAGGTATTGTATTTTTAAGCTGTTTTGGCAGCGATAACACTCGTTTTTTAGGAAATGTTCTTTCAGATCGGCCCTGTCATGCTAATATTATAAGCAATTAGGTTAAAGCTCCCTAATTCAACTCATAAGAAGCTCTCACACAGTCGCAATTTCAAAAACTTCAGCCAGCGTAGTCATGAATAAAATGAATTGCGAGGGTAATGCTTGGGCGAGTTGGTGCATGATTACAAAAAGGGGCAACACCGCAAACTCAGAGAAACAAGAAGAAGCAGAATGTGACAAACACAAGCGCTCGTGTTTGTCACATTCTTCGTGTTTGTCACACTCTTCTTGTTGTGGTTTGTCTGAGTTTGCGCTGTTCCCCCCTTTTGGAATAAAATGAGCCACTAGAATAACTGTTGTCTTTAGTAACAGCTTTCCAAGAAAAAAAAGCTTGGTTGAATTTGTCTCACGGCAGCCGATTAAAGCTAGAGTTAAAATGTACTTATTTTTTTTTGAACAAAACGATGCTTCCCACTACTAAAATCTATCCCCAACATTAACACGCTCGAGACGGTCCGAAAATCGAGAAGCTGATTGATTTGATTGATTGTCGGGTTTAACGCGCCGACGCAACGCAGGCGATGAGGCGCGCCGTAGTGGAGGGCTCCGGATTAATTTTGACCACCTGGGGATCTTTATCGTGCGCAGAAATCTCGTACACACGGGCGTTTTTGCTTTTCGCCTCCATCAGGAAAGCGGCCGCCGCGGCCGGGAATCGAACCCGCGACCTCGTGCTCAGCAGCGCAAAATCGAGAAGCTGCCGTATGCATTGCGATGCTGCCTATGTACACTACTTTTGGCGTTCACGCTGATATCTGCCAAGGATAGACTTCGGAATATGGCACGCATAAAGGACGGTAACTTTATTTTTACCGCAGAAAGTCGACAAATTTTTGTTGCCTAACAAAACATTTTTGTAAAATGATATTGATTAGAAACATTCTGCATCAGCTCAAAATGCAGATTATTTGATGCCCTTTCCAAGAAGGGCAGATGAGCAATTTACGAAATCAGTTTTCCCGAACGTTGAAGATATAAAGAAGTTGTGTATACCAATTCACCAATAGTTTAAAAGGTTTGAGGTATAATTTTTGCCAAACATTACAAAAACACATCCTGGAAAAATTTAGTTGCCTGATACAGTTTGTCTGATATGAAAAAAAATGTTACCATGTGTCGTGCCCTCATTCTGCAGTTAAGCCCTACATCTGTTTCAAAATGTGCAATTTCTTGTAGTTTTCTGAAAAAAAAAAATCTGGTGGTTTGGCATTATTAGAGGCACTAATTTGTCCCCACATCACGTAGAAACATATTGCAAATGGTTGACATCGCATTGATGGTCAACTAAAAATTTGGGATGGGAGAAAATCTGCTTGGGGCTGAAAACAAAACTCGTTCACTGTCAGTTTACTATCACGCACCTGTTGAAGCTTTCACTTGCTGGTTATTAAAATCATGTGGCTCGCTTTTCTAACCCTTCTTTCAGGAATGAACTGCAATGCACTGGAACAGTGCCCAGCTAGCTATCCCTGAGTAGCTGTCGCGTGATAAACCAAAAAGGCGTTCAGCTTCATGAGCCTCTTGCATTGAAGCTCCACCTAACATTTTTGAAAACAAACAACACCAAAGTTGTTGCAGACTCTGTGAGAATATCTAGTTTTACTTAGGAGCAACTCTAGACCTCCGAAAATATCCTTGTACAGAATCAAAACTGAAGCCAATTTGAAGCTTTCTCTTCTTGTATTAACTGATGTCCGATGACTTGAGGTTATCTTATGACTTTCAGCTGGAACTGTTATTGCACAAGTAAGGCATGGGTCAAGTGAAATGACAAACGGCATGCTTTTTTCGAGGAACAGTAGTGGGCGACGAAGGCGGTATGGCAAATCAGGTTGAAGTTCTGCAACTAAGTAGTAATGCCAAATACAAATTGTGCAATGCAGAAATGAAACAATTTACTTGAAAGGGCTGAAAATGCTAAGTGCACTTGTCAAAATCAGGTTGAAGTTCTGTACCTATGTAGTAATGCCAAATACAAATTGTGCAATGCAGAAATGAAACAATTTACTGGAAAGGGCTGAAAAGGCTAAGTGCACTTGTCAGACATGCGGATACCTTCACAATTACTTTTTGACTGAAAAAAGCTACTCGTTCTCTAATCCAAAGCTCACTAGTGAATAGCTGGAGTCACTTTCTTGTATTTCTCACCTTTAAACGCTGTCGGATTGCAACGCTGACGACATCATTTGATACTTGACTTTCTGGGAGCATTTTGATAAAAAAATGTATGATTGTGCAGCGTAACCACAAGTGACATCCTTTTTTGTCTAGCGTTGCGGCCACGGCATCTACCGAAAAAACACAAGCTGCTTAACCCTCGAAAAACACCGTCAGAAATCTCAGTGTAGCCAGACCAGGAAAATTAGAACTGATTTTAAAAATGGAGTGCCTAGACTAACCAGTCGGATGCGTTATGTGCAAGAGAAATGCCAACATAGATATCCGCAATATACAGCATTTATCACCGGTGATTGCTGATTTATATTGCCGATTTTGTGATGTTGTAGTTTTCTTATGCACCCCGGTGTTTGCTCTAGGCACTGCACCTTTAAAATTGGTTTATATTTTCCCGCTTAGGCAACCTTGAGATTTACGGAAAAGTTTTTTGCAAGCGGAGGTGTGTATGTTTTCTCAGAAGGGAGCGTGGCTGCTGCGCTTAGCAATAACCATGCGGCTTGTGGTCATGCTGCATTACCATCAAATGTTCTTCATCAAAAGTCTCCCAGCAAGTCAAATACCAAATCATGTTGCCAGCGTTGCAATCCGACGACGGTGACAGATGATAATTATCTGGGAATGACACCAGCTTTCCACTACTGAGCTTTAGTTCGGAGAAAGAATCGTTTTATTTTGCGAAAGCTAATTTCTGAAGGTTCCCTGCATGTGTATCAAGTGGACCTAGCATTTTCAGCCACTTTCTAGCAGTTTTCAGTCTGTTTGTGTGTTGCAAGCTTCATATTTCGGGCTACTACGCAGTTACCCAACTTCAAGCCGATTTTCTATAGCACCCCCGTCGCCCTATACTATTCCTTCAAAAAGAACGCCTTTCGTGATATCGGTTCACCCATGCCCTACTTTTGCGACAACAGCTCCCGCTCAAAGTAAAAAAAATAACACCAAGTCATCGGATATTATTTCAGACAAGGAGAGACTTCCAATCAGCCTTGAACACTGCCAGCTCTTCACTGGCCAATTTTGTTAGTACGAGGCTATTTTTGGAGGTCTAGTGTTGCTTCTTACTAGAATCGTTTATTCTGGCAATCTCCAAAACGTTTGACATCGTGTCTTTTTGAAAATGTGAACAGCACTCTTTTCGTCGTGCGAAAGCTTGCTGGGCACAATTCTAGTGCATCGCAACTTACTCGTGCAAGCAGGGCTACCATAGCGCGTCTGAAGATGACAATAAACCGCCGGTGAAAGTTCTGGTAGATAATTAATGATGAGAATGTCAACAAAAATGCGCCACTGAGTTTGGTTTTCTATTCCAACCGGATTTCTCTGCATCTCTTGCTTGCCGTGTATCTGGTGCTTGCTGTAGTCATTATTTAGATGTTTTTACTCACGTGGGGACTAAGTTGGGCCCTTAATAATATCAAACCATTTCAGAGAACCATCCAAAATTGTGTATTTTGGAGTGAATGTTCGGCTTCACCACGAGACACGGGCACCACGCGTGTAAGCACCACGTGGGCAGCTTGGGGACAATATAATTTGCAGTACTGAATTTTTTCTTGGACAGGCTTTTGAATGGGAAGCTTCAAAATGTGTATTCTAAATTTTTAAATGCGAATGCATTTCTTAGTCGGGGGTTGTCCTGCGTTGGCCGGCGTGCGCCTAGCAACAGCTGTGGCGCGCCTAGCAACCAGAGCACGTAGTAGCTCGGGCAGGAGTAGCGGAGGGCAAGGGGAGAGGAAGAGCGCGCTCGGCGTGTGAGGGCGCTCTCATCGCAGAGCTCGGGCGGTGTAGCGGAGAGTGAGTGGAGAGGAGGAGCGCGCTGGAGCGTGTGAGGGCACTCGCATCGCGGAGCTCGGCGAAGAGAGCTCGCGCGCGGGGCGGGCGTGTTGCGCTGGTCTCTCTCTCCTCTCCGCGTACCCTCTCTCCGCTCGCTGCGCTCGGAAAAATATATATAAATGCAGTGGAGCGCGCGCCTCTCTCCGTGACTGCTTGCCGCAGCGCACGCATCGGTGCACCTAATGCATTCGCATTTCCGCACGATCCCCTTAGGGGAGGTGGGGGGAGTTTTTTTTCCACTGTTGGTGGTTTGTTATACACATCTTTTTTGTTTCATTTTTTACCTTGAAAAAAATCTTGTTTTGGATTTTTTGCAATCAATATTTATGCAAACATTATACAGCTGGTGCTAGAAAGGGCGTTGAATCATCCGCATTTTTTCCACTTCACTATGTGCCTAACCAACACATTTAGCAGAAAACTGGTCTAAAAACTGGTCAATTTTCTGTGTTAACAAAAGAGTTGAGATCAAGTCGTGAGTCAGCTTTGCTGCATCACTCTCAATTTGTGCATAGAAGCCCATCTAGTTTATGAGAAGTTTGAGAACAAAAAGTTGGATATCCAAAGTCAATAAATAGGGATAGGGAAACTAATTATTGTGTCATGTTCCATTAAGGCTGTAGTGTAAGCTTTACTGTATTGCTCAAAAATTGTGCAGAAACGCCCATCCAGTGCATCAGAAACTTTGGAACAAGTTTTGTTCAAAATTTAATTTATGAGGAGTTAAAAATCAAGGGTATGGAAACTAAAAGCGTTCACATTATTTCAAGGAGACTAGTGGTATAAAATTTTATTTTCGTTTGGCCACTGAAAACATGAAGAAACCGAAGCACATAACAAAGCAGTGGTGCCCTTTGTGCTGACAACCTAGGTTTCTTTTCAAAGAGTATTAAGTGTGATCTCGATATCTATAACTGTAAGCATGATTTAGTGGTTCATGCTTTCACTTAAGCTAACAACTGTTGAAGGAAGGGGTGCAGACATTGCATGCAGAGTAGCAAATATAGTCACTCTTATTGAATAACTTAAAAAAGTGCGAAAGTTAATCAGTGAAGCGTAGATTGAAGTTTCAGGAAAATTGCTGTCAAGCCTAAACACAAAAGAAAAGCGCAAGAAGCAGCACACCCAGCGGTTTTTGTCCAGGGAATGGGGGGTGACCTATGATGTGTCGTTCTCATCTGGAGAAGCCGATATCCTATTTGTCTCTTGGCAATGAGGCTTTTGCCATGTACCCACTCACTGCGAATTATGCAAGTACAAGCCTTTCTTCGGCCAAGTTTGACTTCTGGAAAGAAGCTAAATACCTTATTTGGGAGCTCTTGGATATTTATATGAGGAAAAAGAGCACAGCGAACCTGTATGGCAATAAATTGGAATATTTAGAATCTTCGCTATGATATCTTTGTTACCCTTGTGCGGCCTACTAATAAAGGGTGTTATTTAAGACGATGCATTCAATACAGTTAGTTGCAAACAAGTGCTGGTCCTATCATTTTCTTTGTCATGTGCTTTGGACTTGACTTTTTTAAAACTATGTACCAACTTGCGTAATGCTTTTATTTTTACTGAACAGATTGAGTTAGACTTTGTCCCCCTCCTGTGTTTTGCAATATGGAGCATGCCCTTTGTGCAGCAGGTGTCTCAGCGCACTTACTGCTTTGTTACTCGTGCCGGTTTTATGCTTTACATAGATATTTTCATACCATCAAAAGTGGGGAGTAGCAGCCTTTTGCACTCCTAAATTCTTAGTCTCGCTCCCTGGAGCTGTGAGATCCTCTTTACGGATGCAATAATTTTCGAAGCCTTTGCAATTCTGAGGTGTCCATATGTAACGTGATGTTCCCCCATACAAAACATTTCATAACAAAAGGAGAACGGCGAAGCAAGGAAATGTAATGATAAGAGGTGAAATCACAAGAGGCGAAACCTCGCCCTCGTTTTTGCCAGGTACTAGGCAGCTAGCCTTTTGTTGATGATTTTATTGTGCCGGCGACAATTTCAGTTTGCTTTTTTCTTATCGTTCTATTTCTTTTTATTGATATTTCTGACAGGTTCGAGACAAGGCCTGGTCCGAGACGGGAGGACCCGAGGACACCTTGCAGCGCTTGTGCATGGCCTGTGAAGATTTCTGGATTGACTTCCTGGACTTCTTATGTAAGAAGTCTGTCTTAAAAAAACAGGAAGCAAGAAAGAAGCCTTTAAGAATTATTGCTATTTATTTTCACACCACTTTAACCTTGCAACAGCAAGTATGCAAAGCTGGTTAGCACAAAACCTGGTGTGGTGATTCAATATCATTCCTGTTAGTCTAGCAAACCTCTGTTATGACAAGCCATAGCAAACAACAAAACATGCTTTGTGTATCCGTTAGTTTTACGCTATTTGCTGTTTATTTTGTGATTTAAAACAGCTGTGATACACTAAGCAGGCTTTTCATTCAAATATGTATCATATTCGTCTTTAATAAAATAGTTTTGAATCACTTTTGGTTTGCTTTGCTTTACTTGTATGAAACAGCTCATGAAGGTGCATGCATTGGGTCTAAAATTGTAGTTAGGTGAGCTAAGTTAAGCTTTTCCATAAAAAAAGAGAATTCTCCTAATGATTACAATGACTATGTTTGTGTGACGAAGTGACTGACTTACTTGACTGGCTGCCATGATATTTGTATCTCCTCAAGATAGAGAAGTGGTCATAAAGTAACAATCATGACTCTCTTAAGACAATAGGGGTAACTAGGGGGTCTGTGTTGACCACCTACGTCAGATTTGCACATATACTGCAATGATTCTACTGGCAGTAGCTCTGACCACCTCTTGGAGGGTCACCCATACACTTCAATGACTCTTTCACCACAAGCATCGCGGACTCTTCATAAAAAGGACATCCTCAAATCTCTTGCTACAGTGTCGCGATGATCATCATGAAGTAGTCCTCTGACTCTCTTTTTTCATTAGCTTAGGGTCGTAGCAATCAGTGCTCACTCTAAGAGTCTAGTCACCAATACTGTACTGTGATTCTACTGTGATACGGTCCGCATGACCCTCTTTTAAAAAGAGTGCTCTGACTCTGCGAAAGGAATCGAGAAAGAGTCAATTCTGTGGCAAGTTAATATTGCCCGAGTAGGGTCCCGCGAACCCCTTTTTTTCTTTTCGTGTGTCATGTCCAGTACGACCTTTCGACCGCGTAGGAATCGATTTATATGGGCCGCTTCCTTACACTGTTTCTGTAAGCCGCTGGGTCGCCGTCGCGGTACACCACTCCACGAGATACGCTGAAACCGCCGCACTACCACCCGCTAACGCCCGTGAGGTGGCCTAATTTCTCCTACGCCGCTTCATTCCTCGTCACGGTGCCCCTACAGAGTTGCTCAGCGACAGAGGCCATGTGTTTCTATCTGAAGTAATTAAAGCCCTGCTCGCAAAGTGCAACGTTATCCACCGCACCACCACTACTTACCATTCACAGGCCAATGGACTCACGGAAATATTTATTCGGACACTAGGCGATATGTTGGCAACTTATTTTTCGGTAGACCACACCAAGTGGGACCAAGTTTGTCCGTACGTAACTTAGGCATACAACACCACCACTCAAGCAACAAGGGGGTTTCGCCTTTCTTTCTCCTCTACGGCGGCGAGCCGTCATGTCCGCTCGATACCATCCTGCCGTACCGACCAGATGCATCTGAACGTACCCCCGTGTCCCAGGCATCTCGGCACGCCGAAGAGTGTCGCAGCTCGCCACGGCCTTGACTTCCAAGGAAAAATCTCGCCAGCAGCAGCGTCACGACGATGGAACACCGCCCCCTGAGTTCGCTGCCGGTTCTCTTGTGTGGCTGTGGATACCCTCGACTGTTTCTGGTCTTGCTCAGAAGGTATTCTCCAAATATCACGGTCCTTACCCTGTAATCCAGCGCGCATCTCCAGTGAACTACGCAGTTGAGCCGCTCACGATGTCCCCGGACTTTTGTTGTCGCGGTCTCGAACCTGTGCACGTTGACCTTCTCAAGGCTTACCACGAAGGGATGGATTTATCTTGCCCTTAGGTCGTCAGGATGGCTCCTTTTGTCCGCGGGGGGTAATTGTAGTGCAAAAGAGTTGCCAATTTATAGTGTGCTATCAGACACTGCGAAGGACGCACTGTGCCCCATGTGGGTATGCTCTGATACGGTTACCATGGGCAATAATGGGTATGTACTGAATGGGGGCTGTGAAGACGACGGGGAGAGAGCACCGCCCTCGTGGAGAACGTGCCACGAACTCTGATGGCTCGCTGCATTGCGATCACTGCTCCGGCTGTCCTCTCAGTGCCTACCTGAATACCGTCAGATAGAACGCTACCATTCCCTGCCAATAAACGCCTCTGCAATATATATATATATATATATATATATATATATATATCTGTGCATATCATCATCATCATTAACGACCTGGTTGTGCCAACTGCAGGACGAAAGCCTCCCCCAACAATCTCCAGCCACGCGTATCGAGTGCTCGCGGAGTCTACATTTTGCCCCAAATTTTCGACTGTCATCTGTCCATCGAGTTATAAGCCGAGTTTTAATGCGTTTACGGTCTGTTGGCTGCACCTCTGTTAAATCGATGGTCCAACGGACGGGATTCGCCCATTCCTATTTCGTTCACTTTGTTTGAAATACAAAGTCATCAACCTGAGTCTGTTCCCTAACTCTTGCGGCTGTTTTCCTGTCCCGCAGCCGTACCCCTAGCATTCGTCATTGTATGGTCCATTGTGCCAATCAAAGTTGCCTTTCTAGTCGTATGGTGAGACCCCGAGTTCCAGCCTTGTAAGCCATTTGTGGAATGACGCATAGAATAAATACGAGCTTTTTCAGTGACAGAGGAAGCTTATAATCAGCATATCTGTGTTATTACCAAAAGCAGGCAACCCAATGATTATTCTGCATGTTTTTTTTCGTTGACGACTTCGCTGAGCAGCCATGACTTTCATAACGTATAAGCATTCGGTGAATGTTTGCAAGACCTCATTGCGAAGCTGGAAGTGATTTTCCTTGTTGTGTTGATTTGACACTACCTTTGATGTTTTTGTGTGTATTTTAAAGTCACCATCCATACTTTCCGAGCACAATTTGCAAAGCATGCGCTTAAAATCGAGGCGGTTTTGACTCAAAAAGACAATGTCGACTGGAATATGTGGGTGACTGAGAAAGTACCCATTGATTCGCGCTGCAGTTTTTCTCCAAATAGGCATTCGGAGCACACCCTCCAGGCACGCTGTAAATAACTCTGGCGATATGGTGTCCAAATTCGGAAACGGTTTGGTATAGACGACTTACAAGTTGTCTGATGGAACAGTTTAGTTCCCGTAAATCGCCGTGTATATCTTCGAATAGCGTAATGTATGCCTCGTCGACGCCGTGATCACGTGATGCCGTTATTACGGTTGGAGTAGGCCCTGAATGAAATGCCTTATCATAATCTCTGAATGTCATAATAGCCCGGCATTAAACTCTGAACACTTTTAGATTGCAGGGTTCATAATGGCAATATTGCAACAAAGCCGAAAACGATGCCATTGTGTTGGAAAAAACAAGTTTATTGGAGCGAACTTGGGCTCCCCTGTCAACTAAAAAGCACACCCGGTGAAGCAGCAGACGACAAAGTGGCGTGTCCAGCCGAGTGCGGGTGAATGGAATACCGCCGTCGCTAGCCTGGGAGTATTTCTCTTTCGGCATGTCTGTATGTTGAAACGTCGAAGTACCAAGAAAAAGCTGGGTATCAAAGATTTTTCTATGCTTGTGATGTCTGGTACAAAAACCATCTTCATATCAAAATAAGACAGCCTGTGAGAAAGAAAGGAAACAAAGAAAATATACAGTTCGCTTGAAACACTGATAACTGCAGCCCAGTGCCACCGGATGAAAAAAAACAAGCATAAAAACACTATACATGGTTCGCGGCATAACCCACCCCCTAAGAGTACATCGCCGTAATGATAAAATGAAACCACCGCCAAACAAAACACAAAAAGAATGTCCGTCACCTTGCGTAGTAAGGCATGAGGTGAATGACGGCGGGCTGCACACGTCGTCATGATGTGCCGCAATCACGGCGAACTTATTGACGAGGTTGTACCCTAAAGGGTACCGCCTCGCCGATAGGTTGGCCAACTGGTCGTTGGATTCTTTTGGGCCCGAAATACCGTCGCTGGAGCTTCTCACTCAGTGCGCGCTGTCTAATAGGATTAAAAACCAACACACCATCACCTTAGTGATACGCGGCTTATCAACGCTGGAGGTTGTAGCGTCCGGCATCCGCCTGCTCCTGGCCCGTTGTACGTAGGCGAACAAGCTTGCGTGCCTCCTCCGAAAAATCTAGGTATCCTTGGACGTCCGCGTTGAGGTCATCGTCGTTTATGTGAGGCACCATGGCGTCGAGTATCGTCGTCGGCTATCGACAGTAGACAAGCTCAAATGGATCCATACTGGTAGTTTTTTGGACAGCTGTATTGTGCGGAAACACGACGTATAAGTAATTCGTCCCACGTTTTATGCTCAACAACGACGTGTATAGACACCGTATCGGCCATTGTCGGTTTAGACGTTTCGTTAGTAAATTCGTGTGAGACTGATACGCCGTGGTCTTCCCGTAATTCGTGTTGCTGCAAGGTAGGACACCTTTTCTTAGTTCCGCAGTGAATACCGTTCCGCCGACTGTGATTAGTACTTCAGGGACTCCATGTAGCAGCAAAGGAGATGGATAAAAATTTGCGCCTTCTTGTGCAGTCCCCCTCGGAAGAGCAGCGGTGTCTGCGTAGTGTTACATGTAGTTGGATAGTACGACACTCCACTTGCTTTCGGATCGTGACGTAGAAAACGGGCAACGAAGGTCTATTTTGAGGTGTCGGGAGGGCCTCGATTCGACGGTGATTGTTTGCGAAAGTCTAACTGGTCCCGTCGGTGCTGTTTTTCGCAGCTGGCTGCCGCGGCCGTTCCAGACGTAGTGGGAGATATGAAACGTAAGGTGGGGCTAATAGTTCTTCGCATTTATATTTCAAGTAGTGCGTGCTGTGCCGACATGTCTAGATGACTGGTAGTCGCGGTACGCTTCGAAGGCAACCTAGAGAAGTTTTGTGGGTTTACATGATGTAAAAACAGCGACGTAAGACGAAATACACGAGTAAAGGACACAGACAGGACGAGCGCTCTCCACGAGCACACAGTTTAGAGGCTGATGCAAGTAAGTTGCGTTTGGACGTCTTTGGCACGCTGATGTGCCGCCCTTCGAGGTTGTAGATCGTGAAGCAGTACTCGTGGTCGGCACGCTGGTGACCGGCTAGGTCTCTCTTTGGGGACTTCGAAGAATAAGCCGTACTCACGGTAGTCTATTTACAATGGGTCGACGGGAGGTAGATACAGGCCGCCGGCGTAGAAGTGTTTCTCACCGGATTTACAGGCTGTTGTCACAACGAATTCTTTTAGGACGCAAGCTCCACCTACCGCAAAGGCCAGAGGGCTGTTTCAAATTACCGAGAAAACATAGCGCATGATGGTCTGCCACAACCTTAAACGGTCTGCCAAACACATACGAGTGAAATTTTGAAAGGGCCAATATATTACCCATACATTCTTCCACAAAGTTTGAGTAATCTTCCTCTTCCTTCTACAGAACATGGCTGTCATAGGCAATTACTTTTTCGCAACCGCTTTCCTTTTGGTTGAGGACAGCACGGAAGCCTAGACTACTTGTGTCCGTGCGCATTTCTCTCTTGGAGTTTTCATCGAAATGAGCGAGAACGGGCGGGCGCCGCAAGGTGGTAAACAGAAAACAGAAGTAAAAAAAACAGTGCATGGCTCATAGCAATATAGTCTAAAGTGGAGACGCCTGTTGCTGAAATCCGCCGGTTCTCGTGGCTGTTGAAAGCCCAAAGTGACACGTATGGGTTTGACGATTCTCGGGGCAAATAACTTCGAGCTAACGGAGAATAGGCTGATGGGACTGTAATTGTTCAGCTACTAGGTGTCACCTTTCTTATGTAGAAGAACAAATTATGCAGTTTTCCACTTATTTGGCACCAATAAAAAATCGAGCATTGCGAGACTCTGGCTGGAAGCTTTGATAGCACAACGTGTCCTCCAAGGCACAATATATCAGACGGCATGAAATCATCCCCTGCCGCGTTGTTTTTCCTCAGTGCTTTGTGCGCCTTCCCTACCTCATATGTCCTAAGCGGCGGAGCCTTATCGACACCATTTACGGAAAAACTTGGCTGTGTCTGTGGTGGGAAAAAGTGTACATATCCATATACACACGTTCTATATATATATATATATATATACACAGAAATAAGGGTTGACACTCAAGAATACGCCGTTCTCTACTGCCAACCTTATTTTGATATTTATTCAACGCGCCCCTTTTTCCCATATATATATATATATATATATATATATATATATATATATATCTAACAGTAAAGGGCTTGCTAGCTGAATAGTATATTAAATTCGAATGACCACGAAAAACATAACATTTATTACAACGTTTCGGCTGGGATCAAGCCTTCTTCAAGGGAACCGCAATATCAAATACAGGTTATTTAGAGGCTCGTAGGGAGCGCTGCGAGAACTTGGACACATGATTTCAAAAAGGCACAAAAAGAAAGTACAGCAAGAAACAAGTGGAAAGTGAAAAAACGTAGGGCAGGATTGGGCGCGCCGGTAATCCATCTCAATATAAAATGCCCTGACGAAGGCAAGTCTCTTTGCTGAAACGTTGGCAACAATCGTGGTTTCTACCTGTGTCGAAGTTTTTTTTCTTGGGTTCTCTACCATCTTTCAAGTTGTGTTGCTTCCTATATATACATACATATAAAATAGGGAGTAGTAGAACTTTGAAGATGGTAGAGAACACAAGAGAAGAAAAACTTCGAACAAGGTAAAAGCACGATTGTGGCCTACGTTTCAGCAAAGAGACACCACAAATGTCACGAATAAAGGTAGAAAAGCAGTATTTACTCGGCTTAAAAGACCTACAGACGGCACCGAAGCTGACGCACAACCAGAGCTGCCGTGGTAGCACCTAAGCCTCTTCTTCTTCTCAGATCCAATGTTCCGAAAGGCACATACCAAAACAGGGAGATTTCCTCTTTGCTGAAACGTAGGCCACAATCGTGCTTTTACATTGTTCGAAGTTTTTCTTCTCTTGTACATATAAAAAAACTTATATATACATGTATATACATATTTATAAATATATATATATATATATATATATATATATATATATATATATATATATATATATATATATATATATATATATAGGGAACGAAGGGACTTTGAAGATCGTCACCAGATAGAAATAATACTTTGGAAAAGGTAGCGGGCTCAGAACTTTGCCAACGTTTCGACAAGAGGACTGTCTTTTTCATTGCCTTGGAGAAGACAAGTCCCCTTGTCGAAACGTTGGCAGGGTTCGGAGGCCGCTACGTTCTCAAAATTATATATATATATATATATATATATATATATATATATATATATATATATATATATATATATGTATATATATATATATATATATATACATATATATATATACAGTCAAACCTCGATATATCGAACAGTGCGGTACCCGCGAAATAGTTCGATATAACCAGAATTCGATATATAAAATCACGTAAAAAACGCGTCATAAACTGGTACAAATAAATAAATGAACGAATTGTGCAGTAAATACTCACTTGGTGCTTCAAAGTATTTATTCTTTTGGCTTAAAGTACTGCAGCAAGGTAGCCTGGCGTGTTATACACGACTTCCTCAACGTAGTCCAAACGTTCCACAAGCGACAGGCCGGTGCCTTCTATAGCGCTGCAGTAGGGATGCGGTAGGGCCAAAACCTCTGAAGCCTCGGTCGAAGTTGGGAGCGGGGCACTATCAGCGCTTGCGGGTACAACCTCGGCAGCGTCTTCGTTTGTGCGCTCAGTAGTAACCCCCGCTAGGATCTCCACATCCGTCAGATCCGCCGTCGTTCCGGTGCTGTCGTCACCGCCAACAAAGTCATCAATGCACATGCTTCGTGGCTCAGCACCAACAAAGCGCTCCAGCTGGCCCCAGGTTTCTTCAAGCTCGCATTCTTCTTTTGCACCGTCCAATTCTGCTTCGGTGCAACCGATGCGCAGCAGTCAAAAACGCCCATCGCGCCACCGCTATCCTTGAGGGTACTGCGGGATAGCTCGCCGCCTGTCAACAGAGCGCGAGCGGTCTGGGCAGTCTGGGGTGGCGGAGTTCGATATACCCATTTCATGTCCGTCCCAGTTCGAATTAAAAATTAAAAAATGCATGGGATTTTCCGCGTGATATAGAAAGTGTTCGATATATCGAGGTTTGACTGTATATATATATATTTATATATATATATATAGATATATATATATATATATATATATATATATTGTTGCGTCTCGATAGACGCAGGCAAAATCGGCTGTACGGTGTTGCACCGATTTATTAGGGGCGGCGCGCCTAAAATGGAAAGGCGAGAGAGCACGTCAAAGCTCAGCGAAAATGGCTGACCGAGTCAAGAGCGCGGGGCCAGGGGCACGCGTTTGTGTCGTCGTCTTCGTGCTAGCCGGCTTACCAGGAAACACGGCACGTATCCATTACTTGTACCAAGTGCAATGAGATTGTACCAAGTGCAATGACACACACCTTAAACAGGAGATTGCCCTTCTTAACACGCAATCCACGCGACAATATATATATATATATAAACCGCATTCTCCATTGTCGATACCTTCAAAAAATGCTACTGTAGTCCCTCTCGCGATGTGCCGGCGTTCGTTGGAGAAATTAGTCAACAAGAGATTGGTGCGGCCGCCTGACAGGCGCACAAGGCTTCTTGCGATGGCAAAGCCCTGGTCGAAAAAGAGCGCAGTATGCAGTTTGGCAACCCCGTCGGCGGTGCATGGATCGTCGCACGCTATTGAAACGAATGCGCTGGATCGCAGTTGCAGGCTCACGTCTTCATCGGCGATACGAAGGGGCAACCGGCGCTGGTCGGTAAGCTGTTCACGAGGCAGGCTTGTGGACAGTCTCACCAGGTGCTCTCCGAGATCTATAACGGCATTGTGCTCGCGCAGAAAATACATACCCAATATCAGGTCCTTGCAGCAGCGCGGAAGAACGACGAACGTACCAACAAAGTCAGCGCCCCCCAAACCAATCCGCGCTGTACACTTCCCAACTGGCGTCATGAGGTGACCTCCCGCAGATCGAAACTGCGGACTATCCCACGGAGTTTTGACCTTCCGTAAACGGTTGGCAAGTTCTTGGCTAATGATTGAATAATCCGCGCCGGTGTCGAGTAACGCGGTCACCTCATGCCAGTCGATGGTAATAGGAAGGTCGGCATTCGCGACTCCGTCAGTATTCAGTGGCGTCGTCGTTGTGTACTTGCATTGGGGTGGTAATATGTCGGTAATTCGTCGGGTCTTCGTCGTTATATCTTCAGTGGTCGTCTGCGTCGCTTGGAGGTGTTTACATTTGCGATATTCAGCAACCTTGCCTCCGGAGGTTGCTTCGCCTAGTTTTCCCGCCGGGGGCTGGAAAACCTCCCCGGGCGGCTGTCTCGAGGGTTACGACGGGTCGTAGAGAAGTGGGCTGTGGGAAACGGCGAGCGTGATCGATGACTGTCGGGAGACGAAGCGTTTTGTGCGGCGAGATAATCGGCGATTTCGGCAGGCCGCTGTCCCAACCACGGACGATGAGCTGTAGGAGAGAATCCGGGAACACCAATGTCGCGATTGGGGCAGCGTCGCTGTATGTGGCCAGGTTCACCACAGTGGTAGAACAACGGCCGCCCGTCTGCCATGCGCCACAAGTCCGTCTTTCGTACTGGCGGACGTACACCAGGTTCCTGTGTGGGCCAAGGATGTGCTGGCAGGAGTGGCTGGCGACGTGGCAGGACAACAGGTTCCTGTGTGGGCCGATGATGTACAGGCAAGGGTAGCTGGTGACGTGGCGGGGGTGGTGGACTCGGCATTGTTGGAGCTTGCTGACAAATAGCCGCGGCGTAGCTTGTAGGAAAGGTTTCCTGGAGCTCCTGACGGAAGTCGTTCCAAGTCGTCAATCTCCTCTCGTGATTCTCGTACCATGTGCGAGCACCGTCCTCCAGCGAGTGGTAGACTCGCCGCATCTTCTCGCGATCATCCCATCGGTTGAAATCGGCAACACGCTCAAAATGCGCGAGCTAGTCTTCAACATCTTCGAACACCTCACCATAGAACGCGTTCGGGGTGCGGGGCTGATGGAATATCACCTGGGAGGTGGCCATCACAGGAGGCGGTCGAGATTGAGGCTGAGGTGTTAACACCAGAGGTTGACTGCGGGGCACGTTGTTAGGCAGGCCGAGAGTTCTGGGGACATACCAAGCGTGCGGCGACTGGTCCGATGCACGGGGGTGTTGACGAGACGATGCCTTTCCGGGCTGGTGTCCGACTGTGATCCAGGCATGGTGTACCTAGCACTTTCACCAGTGTTGCGTACCGATAGACGCAGGCAAAATCGGCTGTACAGTGTGGCACCGATTTATTATGGGCGGCGCGCCTAAAATGGAAAGGCGAGAGAGCACGTCAAAGCTCAGCGAAAATGGCTGACTGAGCCAAGCGCGCGAGGCCCGCGCCACGCGTTTGTGTCGTCGTCTTCGTGCTAGCCGGCTTACCAGGAAACACGGCACGTATCCATTACTTGGAGATTGTACCAAGTGCAATGACACACACCTTAAACAGGAGATTGCCCTTCTTAACACACAATCCACGCGACAATATATATATATATATATATATATATATATATATATATATATATATATATATATATATATATATATATATATATATATATATATATATATATATATATATATATACACTCAGAATCGCTAATGAGGGGCTCATTGAAATGAGACAGAAATAAGGGTTAGCCGTCAAGAGCACCTCGGAAAGGGGAGATTATGGTAGGTCATTGAAACAGATAAACACTTTAAAAGACAGAATGTGGAGACAAAATGACCGCCGTGTGGGATCCGAACTCACGACTTCCAGAACACACGTCTGATGCAATCAGTACTACGCTACTGGTGGGGCTACACATCAAAACGCACGAAAACAAAATACCTTAACATAAATACCCAATAAATTGGAGGGGAAACAGCCCCGCAAGTAGCGTAGCGGTCATCTCACAAAGCGCGTATACTGGACGTCGTGGGTTCAGGTAGAGCGGGCATTTTTTCTCTACTTTCTTATTGTCTTTTCAAATTCTTTGTCTGTTTCAATGACGTACCGCCTTCTCCATTTTGCTTTCCGAAGTTTTATTACTGCCAACCCGTATTTCTGTCCTAATTCAACGAGCCCCTCATTTCCCATTCTGTGAGCTACATGAAAAGCCAGGGCCTCTGTTCTGGCAGTCTTGGTGCAATAGGGAGTTTGCGACGGTTCTCCGCTCGTCGACAACTCTCGACTTGTTGTAGGTTCTAGAGTCACGGCCCAGGGGAAAAAAAGGTGCCGTTAAGCCCCAGTAGTTCAAGTGGCACTGGCTACCAACCCCAAGCGCAGGAAAACAATATACCTTTAACATAAATACCCTAGAACAGTGGTTCTCAGCCGTAGATGTGTCGCGGACCCCTTGTGGACTGGTGGAAGTGATGGGGGACCCCTTGCAGCGGAGGGGAGGGAGGGGAGGTGGGTACGTAGGTAAATGAACACAAATGGAGCGTGAAACAGGTGCCTTTTATTGCCACCAAAAGATCAAACAAACGTGCCACATCACTTCATTTTGGACAGTTCATCAATACGTGGCACAGTCGCGCTTAAACAGAGTTGCATATCTGCAGCCACATTCAGCCTGTTTCGGTATTTACTTTTCAAGTATGCAAGTCTGGAAAAAGCATGCTCGCATGCATACGTCGTAGAAAACTGTAACAGAAGCTTTACAGCCATCTCATGGAGAAGGGGGAACATTTCTGCAGTCCCCAACCAAAATGCCTCAAGGCTCACAGTGGCAGACTTTGCCTTCATCACTATGTTTTCCTGGAGCTCCATCAGCTCATTTTCAGCTTCGACACATTCATATGTAAAGCAAGCTACGTCAGCCTCAAAAGGGGCCACAAGCCATGTGTCTGGGGCAGATTCTGGGAAGTAGTCCTTAATGTGGCACCTTAATGTGCTCAGATGGGCCCTGATTGTGGCTCTGTCACTTCCAGATACTACCCCAGAGCCTGCAAGACCAGCGAGCAGCTTAAAAGAAGAATAGTCGCCTGTGTTTACCCGGCTCAACCAACTTTGAAACTTTTTACAAAAGCCTCTCACCTTGTCCCCAGAAGAGACAACAATAGTGCCCACCCCCTGCATGCTGCTGTTAAGATGGTTCAGGTGCTCAAACAGGTCACACAGATAAGCAAGCTTTGCCACAAAAGAAGAGTCCTGAAAAGGATCTCCGAGTGCCCTATCTTCTGCCAAAAAAAGACTGAGCCCCTCTCTAAGCTCGAACACCCTTGCGAGCACTTTTCCGCGCGACAACCAACCCACCTCGGTGTGCAGGAGCAGGTGTTCGTGCTCGGCACCCATCTCCTCGCACAGTACCTTGAAGAGGCGAGTGGCCTTAGGCCTTGCCTTTACACTGTTCATGACTTTGACAACATGTTGCATAACACTCGCAAGCAATGGACTCAACTCCTTCGATGCCAAAGCTTCCCTATGAAGCATACAGTGTGTGAACGCTACTGCACTGTTCACTTTCTTAACGAGTCCTAAAAAACTACGCAGTTTCCAACCATGGCTCGAGCGCCGTCGGTGCACACAGCTATACACATGTCCAAACGAAGACCGCGCGAAACAAAAAAATTGTTAATGGCATCGAAAATATCTTGACCTCTCGTTGTGGTCTCGAGTTCCAGACAGCAAAGAAGTTCTTCGGCAATGACAGAGTTATTCATAAAGCGCACAAACACTATAAGCTGTGGGCTGCCGGATACGTCGCAGCTTTCATCGACGGCGAGGGAAAACTTCCAAGCGGACTTGAATTTATCAATTACTTAGTCCTGCACATCAGACGCCATTTCTATGATTCTCCGTGCCACGGTGTCGTTCGAGCACGGTATTTTGTCCAGTTTTTTCACATGCTCTTTCCCTAAGACAGCACCGACGACGTCCTTCATGCAGGGCATAAGCAGAGACTCGCAGATGGTGTGAGGCTTCATCTGTTTGGCCACGTGGTAGCTGAGCATGTAGCTTGCCTTGATAGCATCTGCAGAGCTTGCCAGCTGACACGAAAGTCTAACTTTGTACACTGAAGCGAACCTACAAACACTGCATCAACAGTCTAAAACTGGTGCCTTAACCGATCGCCTTCCCCACCCCGCGACGCGTTGTCTACATGTGGAAAGTCGATGGCACATGCACTAAAGCGAACCAACATAATCTGCAGCTAACCGTGAGGCCGGAGCCTCGCCGATCAGCGTACGCACAGCGAACATAACGCATATCGAGGGTCGCGGCTGCCGCGAACCTCGTATGCGCAACTAACGTAAAGCACGTCGAACAAGCATTCGGCGACCGATCGAGGCTCTCTGCCGCAGCAAACATCGTATGCGCAACTAACGTAAAACTGTGTTATGATAATTTCGACCTCACCTTGTTTGGATTATCCAGCTTTTGAGATTCCAACTGTCGTTTCTTGGTTTCGAAGAACTGTATGTCCTTGTCTCGGTAGCTTGGATGCTTTGACCGGAGATGGCGTGTCAACTTTGTCAGCACCATTGAGCTTACAGCGAGTACTTCACCGCACAAAACGCATTGCGGTTTGCCGCCGATATTGACAAAGCCAAACTTCAGATAACTTTCTTTGTAGCCACGTAACTTGGACATGGCTACGCGACTCAGACGAACACGTAGCTTCGCGACCTAGGCCAACCGGGTGAGACTCACGGCACAGCCAGTGATGCCAGGGGAAAATGGCGATATGATAATGTATCTGCGGGGCACCGAGACACGTTGTTCGGGAAGGTGTGGGGAAGAGGAAAAGGAGGTGATTGAGACGACCTTGTGCGGATTGCGGATCGCTGTGGCAGTTCCAGGAGCAGGTCCCGGAACTCCAAATTGGTCACGGCCGGAATAAACTCCAAAAAATGTAAAAAAAAAGCGGGTGAGAGTTTCGCGGATCCTAGAATTGGCTTCGCGGACCCCCTAGGGCCCGCGGACCCCCATGTGAGAACCACTGCCCTAGAAAGTGGAAGGAAAACAGCCCCGCCAGGAGCGTGGTGGTCACCGCAACAGTCGCGTATTCTGAAAGCGTTGGGTTCGGATTCCACAAGGCGGGCATTTTTTCTCCAGTGTCTTTCTGTGTTTCTACATTCTTTATCTATTTCAATAACCTACCACGTTCTCCCCTTTGCTTTCCAAGGTATTCTTGACTGCCAACCCTTATTTCTTTCTAATTCAACGACGAAAGTGCAAAGTTAGGGCCCCTGTTCTGGCAGTGTTGGTGTCATAGGGAGCTTTAGTGGGTTCACCGCAGCTCTACCGCTCTCGACATGTCGTAGACGCTCGAGTTCCGGCGTGGGGGTAAAAAAGGGTCCCCTTCGCACCGCCATGTCCGAGTGGCACTGGCTACCACCACCAAGCGAAGAAAACAAAATACCTTAACACGAATACACGAGAAAGGGGAGGGGAAACAGCCCACCGGTGGTGTAGTGGTAATCGATCCAGGCGGGTATTCTGGACGTCTTGATTTCTGATCCCACCAGGCGGGCATTTTTTCGCCACTTTTTCTCAGTATTTCATAATTATTTATCCGTTTCAATGACCCACAACAATCTCCCTTCTGCTTTCCAGGGTTTTCTTTACTGCCAACTCTTATATATATATATATATATATATATATATATATATATATATATATATATATATATATATATATATATATATAGATATAGATATATATATGTATAAAGATAGGTCGGCAGTCTACAACGCCAAAGGAGGCATAGGGGTGTGGTTAAGCTCTTTTTTTTTACTACGAATAATGAAGTTAATATATATATATTTTTAAATATACGGAAGAAAGAAAGAAAGAAAAACACGCGCCCAGAGTGGGGACCGAACCCACGCCTCTCGATTAGATCTCGAATGCCTTCGAGATCTTCGAATGCCTTCGAGAATGCCTTCGAGATCGAAGGCATTCGAGATCTAATCGAAAGGCGTGGGCTCGTTCCCCACTCTGGGCGCGTGTTTTTCTTTCTTTCTTCCGTATATTTAAAAATATATATATATTAACTTCATGAACCGTAGTAAAAAAAAAGAGCTTATTCACACCCCTATGCCTCCTTTGGCGTTGTAGACTGCCGACCTATCTTTCTGTATTTCCCCAACGAGCCCCTCATTTCCTTATTATATATATATATATATATACATATATTTATATATTGTAACAGAGATAGTGGCCGTTAGAAGGAGCGCCACCAGTGTGGCCAAATGGGTGTGCGCTCAACTGAGACCGAGGCTGACTGTTTGGTGGCGTCAATCCCCCAACTGGGTCTATGTGCAAGGCTCAGTCATCGGAGCAGCCCCATCGAGAACGATCTTGCTGAGAGACCTGCGAGTGGACTCCGGAGCTAGCTTGGCCTCTGGTACAACCAGCCCCCGTTACGATGCTCTAGCCGTTTGCTAATAAACCCCATTATAATATATATATATAAATATATATATATATATACATATATATATATATATATATATATATATATATATATATATATATATATATATATATATATATATATATATATATATATATATATATATATATATATATATATATATATATATATATATATATATATATATATATATATATATATATACATATATATATATATACCAATGTACATATATGTTATATGTATGTTTCCTTATCATCATCATCACCAGCCTATGTACGCCCACTGCAGCGAATGGTCTCTCCCATTATTCTCCATATACCCCTGTCCTGTGCTAACTGCGACCAATTTCCCCTCGCAACGTTCTTGATTTCATCTGCCCATCTAACTTTCTGCCCACCCTGCAACGCTTGCCTTCTCTAGGGATCCACTCTGTTACCCCTAATGACCAACGGTTATCTTGGCTTCGCATTACATACCCTGCCCACGCCCGTTTCTTCTTCTTAATTTCTACTAATATGTCCTAATACGCATTTTTTCCCTGACCGACTCCCCTCTGTTCTTGTCCCTTAATATTACCCCTATCATCTTCCGCTCCATTTCCCGCTGAGTTGTTCTCAATTTAAGTTGAACCCTCTTAGTGTGTTTATATGTTTATTAACATACATACCTACATACATATATATTGCTTGCGAGGTGAAAACGTGGTAGAGAAAAAATGTTTGCAGTAATTTTACTACAGAAAGAAAGGCCAGGCTGCCGCGAACATTCAGAAGCTACCAAAAAAGACGTTGTCATCTTCTTCCATCAACACCCTTCTCAAAACGCCCTGTTTTTGATTGCATAGATGCACCTCATAAATACATCCTTTATCTGCTTCTAGTTTCCCTGTGGAATTATCCCCCGGTGGAACGAGTGCTGTCACGGCGTAACGGCGAATCGATGAGAGGCCGTTGGTACGGCGTTATACAGACAACCTGTTCAATGTCCGTAGGAGGTACACGACTCAACGACGTTGGAGAAACGGGGAGGATTTCATGCCTGACATAAATCACTTGACGTAGTACGGGATACAGGCCACAGTGTTGGGGCAGAAGTTTTAGATGCGACTGAATCTCATTCACTCTCCTTGTCCCTCCATACGGCGTTGTTGTTGTCCGTCCCCACCCCTCCCCCATTCTCCTCGCCGCGGGAGCTGCGCTCTCCACCGCTCACCCCCTCTCCTCTCCGATAGCGAACACTCTCTCGCGAGGGGAATTGGATTGGATTCGATTGGGTTGGCTTGGCTTGGCTTGGATTAGAGTGGATTGGAATGGATTGGATTTGGATTGGATTATATTAAAGTGGATTGTGTTGGATTGTGTTGCGTCATAGCCACGCCACGTTGCGTCATAGCCGCGGTCGTTCCAGCACCGGCGTTCCGTTTTCCATTGTTCCGTTGAATGGAGCCTAACAATTCTGCTATCGCCCGTGCGACCGTAACAAGCACCGATCACTGTGATAACAGGAATGCTAGCACCACTGAAGACAAGGATGCGAAGCGGCGTGAACGTGATACTGAACGCAAACGTTTGAAACGAGCAGCCGATTGCGAACTTCGTAAACGTGATACCGAACGCAAACGGTTGAAGCAAGCAGCCGATGCTGATCTTCGTCAACGTGAAGCCGCTGCCGTACGCGAGAAGCGAGTGCCGAGCGGCCGCCAACGCCGACGCCGACGCTAGTGCCCCAAGATGCGTCGCATCTCCACAGGGTTCCCCTCGCGGGAAGGTGGGGTAATTTTTTTGAAAAAAATCCCGACTTGGCGTTTAGGTGTTCAGAGAAGAACAAATGATCCCGGAGTGAACTAGGGTACGCGGTGTTTGCGGTCGTAAATTGTATTCTCAACCGCTTTCGCCAAAGAAAGTCGGCAATGGGCTACCTGCACCGCATAATAAGCGCGATCACTAGCTTTGCGAGCGTGCTCCGACCGCCGTAGGAGTAGATCGACCAACGTGGGGAAGTGTCCATTTAATGTTGTGTGCCCACGGCCATCGAACGTATATTGGTGAATATCCGGCGGTATAATGCCCGGTTGACTTTATAGTGAAATTCACATAAAGCATCATGACGTCCAAGTGGCGATAATATGTTGAAATATAGCAAGATATTTCATCTGTCAGGATGCGATTGAGGCGTTCCGTAGGGCAGTTACTTTAGGGTGATATGCTGTAGATAGCTTGTGTTTAGAAGAGCATGACTGTAGAATATCGTGAATGACTTGGGACATTCAACAGCCACGGTCAGCAACAACCGTGGTCAACAACAACAACCGCGGTCAGTAAGCAACTGCCGAGGTGCCCAATGCTTGAGAAAAAAAATTCAAAGCATATCCACGGGGTGAATGATGATGAGTGGGTGAAGCTCCTGAGGGGAAATCATCGGTAAAACCGTGACTCTTCAGTGAAAGTTCGCCCACTACATCTGTGTCCGAACGTAACGTCTAGAGAGTCTCGCTTAAACCACGCGTCGGCACCTTGGGGCTGAGCTGGCCTGATGCGTTTTTCAGACGCCTCACGAGCTCTCACTGCATCGGGGTCTGCCTGCCGATACGCGCGCTTTCTCGCCACTTCCCGTTCTCTGACGTTTTGGAGATCGTCTTCGCGCCGCAGCCGTGCCGCTTCGCGTACGGCAGGGTCCTCGCGCCGTTGCCGTGACGCTTGGGCCTCTCGTTCTCGAACGCTGGGATCTTGGCGGCGGCGTCGCGCAGCCTCACGGAGCGCTTCTGCCTCGCGGGCTCGCACATCTGCAGCCTTATCCATCGGGCGACTCCGAGCGCGCGCCAACAGCGAACGGATTTTATTACAACGCTCCCCGCCATCTAGTAAACAATCCAAGAACTAAACTAGAGGTAGCCACGCCATCTAGTAAACAATCCAAGCGCATCTTTTCATCATATACAAGTACCGCCATCTAGTAAACAATCAAAGAACTAAACTAGAGGTAGCCACGCCATCTAGTAAACAATCCAAGAACTAAACTAGAGGTGGCTACATACATACGTCGAGGATAGACAGACCCACACCTTAAGGAGCTTCGCCCCTTATATATCTCGAAGCAGAAAATTGGGCACATCGGCAGCACGGCTAGTCGGCAGAGCAGCCGCAGCGCTGGGTATAATTGGTCGCTATAGCAATTCAGTCGTTTCCCAACGAGAACAAGGGGATACGGCCAAGCTGGTTCAGGCCTACACAGAAGAAAGGTTCTGTCGGGATGCCAAGAGGCTGGAGCTGGCCTGCTGGAACCGAAGTAGGTGTTTTTGTGCGCTGGCACTGATCGCAATCCCTAATGTTGCGGCATACACAACACTGTAGGTAAGGGAGAAGAATCTGCACTGGGCTCAATCGTAAGTTGGAGATGCCGAGAGGCCCAGCAGTCGGCATGTTGTCAAGCTGCTGGAGCACAGTCGAGTGTAAATGCTGGGGAACAACGAACAAAAGCTCAGGGCCGTCTGGGCGGAGATTGCGATGGTATTGGATGTTGTCACGGAGCAAAAACAATACTGTTGAAGTGTCAGGTGAGGCCGACCTAAGCTTCTTTATATTAAATCGTAGTGGCGGGTCACGACGCTGCTCTTCCTTAATCTTAGAAGGTCAGATATACTGTATAGAAAAGCGGCAGCGTCCTTGTCATTGTCTTCGTGTGTGTCTACAGAGTGGCGGGACAGGTAATCTGCGTCTTGTATTTGTCATCACATGTATACTCCTCAAGGCGCAATGGCGACCGACCTAGCCGCCATTCCTTGTCGTTCACCGAAGAAAGCCAACCCAAGGCGTGATGGTCTGCCACGACCGTAAACAAGCGGCCGTGCAGGTAAGGATGAAACTTGCGTACCGACCACATGAGCGCGAGACATTCTCGTTCAGTGATTGAGTAATTGCGCTTTGTGGAAAAAAGGCGCCTGGCATACGCAAGAACACGCTCAGTCCACCCTGCCGTTGCGCCAAGACTGCCCCGATACCGTAATCACTGGAATCCGCACGGACTTCTGTGTGAGTATGAGGATCAAAATGACCCAGAAGTGGTGCATTGGTGAGCTTGGAAATAGGCGTCGTAAAAGCGGCCACTTGATCGGAGCCCAATGAAAAAGGAGAGGTTTTTCGCCAGCAGACTACCAAGGGGTCGGGCAATGTTGGCGACGTTATTGATGAAGCGGCGGAATTAGGAACACAGTCCTAGAAATCTTCCATCATCTTTTGTTGTGCGTGATTCCGGGAAGTTCTTGGCTGAGCGAACTTTTTGGTGGTCTGGTTGAACACATTTTGCATCGACGAGGTGCCCCAGGATTGTGATTTTTCTACAGCCAAAATGACCTTTTCAGGAATTATGCGGGAGATCCGCCCGTGGGAAAGTGCCAAAAGTGTCTCGCAAAGGTGCTCAAGTAGCGTGGTAAACAAGGGCGAGAAAACGATAACATCTTCCAAGTAACAGAGTGATGTGGACCACTTAAAGCGCTTGAGCAGCCAGTACACCACGCGTTGGAATGTTCCTGAAGCATTGCGTATACCGAAGGGCATCATCTTGAACTGATAAAGACAATCAGGGGTTATTTCATGGTCCATTTCATCAGTGGCAATTTTGCCAATATCCCGCCCAAAGGTGGATTGATGAAAAATACTTGGCTCCGTGGAGGAAGTCAAGGGCGTCGTTTGTTCACGGAAGGGGTAAACGTACTTCTACGTGACGGCATTACGGTGTCGATAGTCAACACAAAAGCGCCATGTGCCATCGGTTTTCTTAAATAGCACCAGTGGTGAAGCCTATTGATTTCAGGAAGGCGCAAATATATTCTTTGTAATCATCTTATCCAGTTCTTGTTGGTTTACCGGCCTCTCAGAACGGGAAACTCTCAACTGGCGTTTGCGAATGCGGCTTGTGCTTCCTGTAATTATTCGATAAGTGATGGACGAAGCTTTACAAAGAGGGCAACCTTAGAGGTAGAAAATGTCCCAATAGGAAGCCAGCAGGCGGAGGAGATCATCAGACGTCGTAGGCGGGATATCGGAAGCCAAGATCTTTGAGTGTGGTAATATCGGTGTAGGCGCGCAAGGAAAGTCACTGGCGTAGGGTTTTTGGGCATCGGCTATTGTCGTACGCTCCTAAAGTGGACAGAACACCAAGAGTAATGCCTTTGGCTACGGATTGGAGAGAAGGTGAAATTTAGACACAGAAGACATGCTCTGCTTCTTCACTGTGACAACTGCGTGCGGGGGTTTCACACTGCGCTCCAGTGCAATGGCTGTCATTGGCCAGACAATCTAATCCCCGTCCGGTACAGGGGAAGAGTTAAATAGGAGGACATAAGGTAATGATTGAGGCAGTAAATGAACGTCTTCGAGACAGCGCAGATGCCACAAGGGTGCTTCTTTAGTGTTTGGTAAACAGGGGAGAGCGAGATGGACGACGCCGAGAGAGCACTCGATGAGCTCTGAACCGTAAAAAATGTTGCTAGAATAGGGTCATGGGTCGAGTCATGGTGAGGGTTGCCACCAAGTGCTCTTTGCGAAGTGTGCAAAGGGGAGTGCTCTTTGCGAAGGGAAGTGTGCGCGACGTGGCATCCGCTCCGCAGCTACGTCTTCAGAGGAGGCCCCACAGCTCCAGCACAATATGTTACGAGGCAAGGATGCGGTGAAGAAAAATGCATTCACAGTTTTTATTGTATTTACAGAGAAAAGGAAGGGCTCCCGCTAACATTCAGAATCTACCAGAAAAGAACTCGTCGCCTTCATCCACCAACGCTCTTAGCTGAACGACCTGTGTTTGATTGCACAGCCGCCCCTGCGGTCTTCTTCATCTAGTTTGACGCGTGGCAATATATCTACACACATACACACACACACACACAGATATATATATATATATATATATATATATATATATATATATATATATATATATATATATATATATATATATATATATATATATGGAGTAGTAGAACTTTGAAGATGGTAGAGAACACAAGAGAAGAAAAACTTATCTTATATATATATTCTCTTATATATATATATATATATATATATAAGAGAAGAAAAACTTCGAACAAGGTAAAAGCACGATTGTGGCCTACGTTTCAGCAAAGAGAACTTGCTTTCCTCAGGGCAATCTCTCGCCTGGCAGGCACAGTTTATATAGGGGTAGGACCCCAGGTGAAAGGAGAGGGAAAGATGGAAGGGAAATTGAGCAAGCTGATTGGTTTGGGAGTGTGTCGGGGGAGAGATTGAGGGGCCAAGAAGGTTGTCTAGTTTAAGCCGCGAAGTTGGTCACACGGAAGTCAGCTGGTGGTTGATATTCGTGGAATCTTTGGAGAGAAATGATGAGAGGGTGTTTGTTGACGCGCCGCGGGGTATAGGGAAAGGATCTCAGAACCACCGGAAGCAGACTAGGCGGTGAGGGTGGGGTCCTTATCAGAAACTATCTGCAAGCATCTGGTCAAAAGAAAAGATAGAGACGGGGGAAACTAACTAGGTCAGGAAAAAAGAAAAAAAAGGAGAAAAAAAACAGTTAGGGAAACCACATAAACCCACACACAAAAGAAAAAGCAGTGACCCCGCAACTTAAATGGCACGTGTCACCCACGGCAACATTCCTGGAACAGGCCTGTCCTGAAACTCAAAAACGAAAAGATAAAGTTAGAGTGACGTACGGGACACAAGACCACGCGGAGTAAACAAAGAGAGAAATTAAATTTATAAAATTGAATTCCAAAAGCAAAGGTTCGAGGGATGAGGGCGAGTATTAAGCTAGACGCTAAGGAATGAAAAAGAAAAAAAAACAAATTAGGTGACCAGGTACAGAGCAGAGTGAACGGTCACAGTCTTTGGATGAGGTATATGCACGAAAATGCCTAAGGCTGTATTCCCGGTGAATATCGGAAGGATTCCAAGTTGCCCTGAGACGCATTAATTCCAGCAGGTTTCATGGAGTTGAATTTGTGAATTAAGTAGGATTCTCGGTATTTCCTGCCCCTAGGAGACTTAAAATTTGACTGAAGTATATATAACTTAAGGTCATCAAAATTGTGGCCTGGTTGGGTGAAATGCTGCGCTACAGCTATGGAGGATTTGCTAAGAGTATCTGCCCGGTGACCATTAGGCCGTAGGCTCATAGGTTGGCTCGTTTCGCCTATATACTGTTTGTGGCACATTGAGCATTTCAACATATACACGATGTTGAAGTGCACGTAAAACTTGAATTAATCTTGTGGACATAATTACTGGTTGTGCTTTTTACAACGCAGTCTGTTGGCAGGTGCCTACAAGTCTTGCATCTGGGGCGGGAGCAGCTGGCTATGACTGGTTGCTTTAGCCCTGTTTTAGCATGCACTAAAATATCTTTTAGATTCCTGTTTCTCCGGTAGGTAACCCTTGGTGCTTCCGGGAAAGTCTTTTTAAGTCGGTCGTTACTGGCTAAAATGGGGTAGTACTTCCGCAGTATATTGTTTACGTTTGGGAGGGCGTTTGAAAATTTAGTTATTAGGGCAGGTGGCCTGGCGCTTGATCGAGCGAGCTTTTGGGGTGGTTCCTGTTCATAAGGGTAGCCTTGAGTTCGTCTAGGTACTCTACGTAGTCACTGTCATCACTGCATACTCTTCTAAGCCTGGTGGCTTGTCCTACAAAGATCCCTTGTTTGAGTGTCTGGGGTGATTGCTTTTATAATCTAGGTACTGCTGCCTGTCTGTTGGCTTTCTAAAAAGCGTGGTTTTAAGTTTACCGTTGTCTAGAATGACGGTAGTATCTAGGAAGTTCACTTCTTTTTCAGAATACTGGCAGGAGAATTTAATAGTCGGATGCGAAGAATTGAGATGGGATATAAACGTTTCTAGAGTCGCGCGACGGTGTTCCCAAATCATGAAGATGTCGTCTATGTAGCGGATGTAAACCTGAGGTTTATGCGGAAAAGAGCTTAATAGGGTAGCTTTAAGTTGACCCATGAAAATGTTGGCATAGGTCGGTGCGAATGGAGTACCCATCATAGTCAAATTCAAAATAATTGAGAGTTAGAACTAGTTTTAACAAAGTTATGTACACTTCTGGTGCATGTTGGTACGGGTTCACTGATAGGGATTTTGAAATCGCTTCAATTCCTTCGGCGAACGGAATGTTTGTATACAATGCAGCAACGTCAAGAGTAACAAGGAGGGTTCCACTGGGTAGGCGCCCGCCCATATTTATCTCTTCTATTATGCGGAGGAAGTGGGGGGTGTCGTGAACGAATGAAGGAAGAAGAGCCGGAATGTCGGATAGGTGATGATTCAGAAACAGAGATAGTGCTTCGGTTGGGGTATTGTTATTCGAAACTATGGGTCTGCCAGGAATGTCGGCAGTGAACAGAAATTCTACGGGGACTTTATGGACTTTTGGGAGGAGGTAAAAACGTCCTGCATGCTTATTATTCGGTTTCATGAAATTTAAGTCAGTAGTTATTAATTCTCTATATCGTAGATCCTTGAGGCTCTGAAGGATTTTTAGTCTGTATTCCTGGCTCGGGTCGTTATCTAAGGGCTTGTAGTGGCAAGGGTATTGAGCTGCCTATAAGCTTCCTCTTTGTATTTTCCCATAGGTAAAACAACTACACTGCCACCTTTGTTGGCTGGCTTTATGACTATGTCGGTTCTGGCTGATAGGCAATTCAGGGTAACTTCTTCCGACGGAGTCAGGTTCTTGCGCTTGTTTGATCGCTTTGTTGTTGCCAATATTTCTCTTGATACTGATTTTAAGTACAGATCCAATTCTGGAGATTGATCTACATCTGGAGTCCAAGTGCTAGGAGGGTGGAGGGTGCGTTCGTTAATGTCAGGTTGGTCCTGCTTCTCACAAAAAAACTCGCTTAGTCTCATTCTCCGAGAAAATTCAGTGAGATCTTTGTGTAACTCGTATTCATTCACACTGTTATTTGTGGGACAGAAAGTTAGACCTCGTTCTAGGATACCTTTTTCTTCGGCCGTTAGTGTTTTGGAAATGTCAATAACGTTGCTGGAGCAGGTAGGGAGAGAGCTCGTTTTTTCTATAGGATTATTGGCTGGGGGAGGAGGTTCTATTAAAGCGATCTCTGTATCGAGGGGGAACATTACATGACCTAGTACTTCATAGTCGCGGCTATTGAGAGGCTGATCTCCTACAGTACATGCTGCATTTTGCGAGGGAAGTAGGTCACGCTGAAACTTAACCGCATGCTTATTGCTAAGATCATTTCCCTTACGATTTATGAAAATATTGAGATCTAGTTTCTCCTGCTGGGTTAGTGGAAGAGCTTCAATCTGGTCGTTGAAGAGGCTGAGTTGGCTAGTACAGTGCTCTCTAAGAATTTCTAGGAGGGAAAGAGAAGACTTATTCAGAATATCTTGCCACCTGGCAGCTAGTTCAGGAGGGAGCTCACCAAGGGCACATCTAACTTTTAGGCGGAGGCCTTTGGGGATCTTTTTGCTTTGGAGATACGAGGAGTACGTTTTTAGATGAAATCTGTAGTTGGTTTGTTTGCCGGCTAGTTTTCGGGCTTTGAGAAAAGAGGGGGATTTAGGGGTTGGAGTATACGGCCTACTCGGTGGTAGTCATTTGTGTTTGTTCCGAGCAGACCTCCGGGGTGACACTTTTTTGCTTGGAGTCAGTAGTTTAGGGGGGCTGCTAGGGGTGAGGTCCACATCGATGCCTGTTTGGGTGCCTGATTGCGTTATACTGCGTGTTGGGGTCTGCGTGAACCATGAGCGTGTTGTCTTTGGTGGGTCGGGTTGTTGTTAGCTCACGTGCTGTACAGCTGGTGTTGCGGCCTCGTCCACGGTTTGTGTGCAGGCGTCACATGTGCTGTTCTTAGGTGGACATGGCATTTCGCTACCGTTGGGGTTGTTGGGTCGGTTCTGTTGTTTGGTGCTGGCCGGAGACGGGAGGTCGATACGTGAAGTTGGGAGCGTCACCTTAAATGTGTTCCTAAGCCTGTGCTTGATGTTTTCGGAAATCAGTCGGCTGCCTCGAAAGTTAGGGTGTAGTCCGTCCTTGGCCAGGTGTCCAAGGGGGTCGTGGTGAATGTTTACGTGGTGGATGATGTCAACGTTTCCTGTGTTGTGTCCAAGGTACATGAGGAAGTCGTTAAGCTTAGCTGACCTTTGTGAGTGAGCTAGAAGTCTGTGTGTCTGGGGTATGTCTGGCTTGTGTTTGTTTTCGATCCTGGGAAGTACTGTTGTCAGGGTTACCTTTGCTTTGGGCCTGTTGGTATGAACATCGTGAACTAGAGTTTTCATGGCCTCGATGGTGCTTTTAGCGGTGTTGTTCTTTAAGTCGTTAGTGCCAAAGTGCAGAGCGAAGTGAGTGATATTGCGTGGGGTGGCGTCAATCAGTTTTCTGATGTCATGGGTTGTGGCGCCGCTTAGAAAGCTGATGTATGGTAAATGTTGTCTGGAAGGAAAGTGGTCGTGAATGTACTTAAAATGGCTATCACCGATGAGAGCTATGTGTGCCAGGGAGAGGAGAGGGGGCTTACCTTGCTCCGTCATCGTCGTACACGAAATCCAGGGAGTAGTAGAACTTTGAAGATGGTAAAGAACACAAGAGAAGAAAAGCTTCGAACAAGGTAAAATCACGTGTCACGGTCTTGTGCATGGTCTTGTGCCCCGTACGTCACTCTAACTTTATCTTTTCGTTTTTGAGTTTCAGGACAGGCCTGTTCCAGGAATGTTGCCGTGGGTGACACGTGCTATTTCAGTTGCGGGGTCACTGCTTTTTCTTTTGTGTGTGGGTTTATGTGGTTTCCCTCCCTGTTTTTTTTCTCCTTTTTTCTTTTTTCCTTGACCTAGTTAGTTTCCCCCCGTCTCTATCTTTTCTTTTCACCTGAGGCTTGCAGATAGTTTCTGATAAGGACCCCACCCTCACCGCCTGGTCTGCTTCCGGCGGTTCTGAGATCCTTTCCCTATACCCCGCGGCGCGTCAACAAACACCCTCTCATCCTTCCTCTCCAAACATTCCACGAATATCAACCACCAGCTGACTTCCGTGTGACCTACTTCGCGGCTTAAACTAGACAACCTTCTTGGCCCCTCAATCTCTCCCCCGACACACTCCCAAACCAATCAGCTTGCTCAATTTCCCTTCCATCTTTCCCTCTCCTTTCACCTGGGGTCCTACCCTATATAAACCGTGCCTGGCAGGCGAGAGATTGCCCTGAGGAAAGCAAGTTCTCTTTGCTGAAACGTAGGGCACAATCGTGCTTTTACCTTGTTCGAAATTTTTCTTCTCTTATATATATATATATATATATATATATATATATATATATATATATATATATATATATATATTGCAGCAAGTATGTATGTAGCGGACATGGAAGAGTAATTGTGACGAGCATCAGCCATAGCCGGCAAATCCGACGCTGACGAAGAAGAGGACGCTATTGTTCAAGCTCAGCCTCGCGAAAACTGGTCGTTTCGGCCCGACCCTCCTGCGTGGACACCTTGTTCACAAATAAACAAGCCTATGCTTCTACAGGTGCGTCGAGCATCTCCTTTACAATTTTCGGTAAGGTGCGCTCTTGCTCGGGTCCCCATTTGTCAACTCTGGATCTGCACAGTCGGACACTTTCCTCGACGTTGTCCATGGTAACTACCACGAGTCCACACCTCCGGTGGCACCCATCCTCAGCCCTGCCACGGTACGTCAACGAGATCTCCCCTTCTTCAACGGCACTGATGACCATAACGCTAAGGACTGGCTCACCACCTTCAAACGGGTGACCATCCATAACAACAGGGACGATAAAATGAAGCAGAAAAACGCCAGTCTCTCCTTTACTGGTGTTGCAGAGACGTGGTATAAGAACCACGGGTCTGATCTCCGCACATGGTCATACTTCAAGACCAAATTTACCAAAGTGTTCGGGCGCCCAGCAGTTCGGAAACTGCGCGCTATACAGCGTTTCCGTGAACGCGCTCCGCACACGAACGAAACCTTTACCTCTTACATCGAGGACATCCTTGGTTTATGTAAAAGGGCAAACAACGCTATGACCAAAGAGGGAAAGATCAAGCATATCCTTAAAGACATAAACAAGGATGTCTTTTAAATGTTGCTCGCAAAAACTCTCGCACTGTTGCTGAAGGCATGAATGCTTGCCAAGAGTTCGATGAACTCCGCCGTGATAGGGCTCTCACTCGTAAACCCGCGAAGCAAGACCATTCGTTTTCAAGCTTAGCCTATAATGTTATTGGTGTCCTCTTCTCCCGGATTCAGCGGTTTGTTCGCGAAGAAGTGGCTCGTCTGCGTTCCCTCGCAAGCGTCGTAGTGAAGCTACCTCAGCCCGATTTAGCCGCAACCCTCAAGGACGTGATACAAGTCGCTGATGAGCTTCCACGCACCCGGTAGCCCAGACTCGCGGTAGCTCCAGGGGCTTACGCCGACCTCACGCCGCAAACGCCGATGGCCGCTCCTTTGACTTTTGCCGACGTAGTACAACATGTGCCTCTAACGTGGGCCAATACCGTGGCAAGGCCTTTCACTGGAACGATACCGGGACCCTATCTTGCGACTCCTGCAAGCTCTGGGAGTCATGCCGCTGCCGGGGCTCAACACTTCCGGTCCACACCTGTCGTGGCGCATCCGGCATCTCCATTCTCAAATTCTTGGTGCACGCCAGAAAATCGCGCTATCTGCTATTCGTGTGGTATTGGGGGACATGTGGCATGCTACTGCCGCCGTGGCATAACGGGTACGCGCAACTTATCGTGGTCGTTTCCCTATGCGCCCCCACCGCCCATGATGCACGCCCCAGCCCCGTTTTTGACGACACCTATCTCGTCCGATGACCGTTAGTTCGCCAGCCGTCGCTCGCAGTCTCCATGCCGCCGCTCACTCTCTCGAATGCGCAGTCGCCCTACGATTAGTCAGACGGAAACCTAGACGGCGCAGTTCCAGAGGCACAATATGCATCACCGTCGAAATGGCAAAGTCATCCTTCTTTGCCGCCTAATTTAATCAAACTGTATATTGATGGTGTTTCTACCCTGGCGCTCATTGATACTAGGGCTGCGGTTTCTGTTATTGACGATACATTTTGCGATTGTTACAAAAGGTGGCGACACCTATATATGGTGTTACTCTGCTCACCGCTAATGCGGAACCTCTAGAACCACTGGCGGCATTCACTGCTCGGGTTACTATTCAAGGGGTCGTGTGCATCATAAGTCATCGTCTGCCATCTTGCTCTTACAATCTCATTATCGGATAGGGCCTCTTGTCACGCCATGACACCATTATTGACTGTGCGCGCGCTGAACTAGAGCTGTTTCCGGTACTTGAAAATGATCGTGAGAAAGCCGACGCAAAGTTGCTTGTTGCTGACGACACGGCATCCCACCGGATTCATCTGTGCTTGTGCCACTGTCGTGAAGCAGTGCTTCGGACACCACAGTTATATTCGCTCTTTCTGGTATCTTGTGGCTTCGCAAATCCTTTCGACTGCCGTTCGCTGAGTTCCTGTTCTGTGCCTGCCTCAAACCCTAATCCATGCCCCATCAAACTATATCGCAGTGGATTCCTTGGCCTTATAGAAGAAGTTGACGCTTCCGTTCTTATCGACGTAGCTAAATACGTTTCTCCCATTCTTATCACCACGCTTAGCTCCGGTTGCTTGCGTGATATCTCACCTGATGTGTCTATGTTGCTCAACGCTGCTGACAACGCTCTTACTTCGACCAAACGTGACCAACTATTGACTGGTCTACGACGCTTCCGTACTTCATTCGACTGCAATGACACTCTTTTGGGACGCACGTCAGCTGTTTCGCATCAATTCGACACTGGCACCCACCCACCATTGGGATAGCTGCCGTACCGTGTGTCCTCCACCGAGAGTCGTGTTATTGAGGAACACGTGGAGGACACGCTAAAACGCGACGTCATTCGACCATCGAGGAGTCGTTGGGCTTCTCCTCTGGTACTTGACAAGAAAAGAGCTGGATCCATTCGGTTCTGCATGCATTGTAGACGTTTCAACAAAATAACTCGCAAGGATCTTTTCTCGCTTCCCCGAATTGATTACGCGCTTGACAGCTTCCAAGGGGGTGAATACTTCTCAACAATGAATTTTAAGGCCGGCTACTGGCAAGTGCCCATGTCCGACACAGATCGCTCTAAAACGGCTTTGTATCACCAGATGGCCTCTACGAGCTCAATGTCATGCCATTCTGACTTTGTTATGGATCCGCGACGTTCGAACGAATGATGGACGACGTATTGCACGGTCGGAAATGGAAAACATGCCATTGTTACTTAGATGACATCGTCTTGTTTTCACCAGATTTCACGACCCACTTAACACGCCCAGAACAAGTATTGAAATGACAGACTTCGCCGGTTGTCAGCTGAACCTTAAAATGTGCTGCTTCGCTTCCCGGAAACTGGCCATTTTGGGCCTTGTTGTTTAAAAAGACGGCGTGCTCCCGGATCCAGCGAAACTGCGTCGTGGCGTAGTTCCCAAACCCAAATACGATGAAGGGCCTGCGAAGCTTTATGGGCCTCTGCTCCTATTTCCGGCGCTTGCTACAGAACTTTGCCACCATCATTGCTCCCCTCACGCACCTTCTCGGTGGAAGTGGGGAAATTTCTGACTGGTCCCGTGACTGAAAAAACGTCTTTCTGGGGCTACGCTGGGTCCTTACGTCGCCACCCACACCCAAAGATTCCGATCCGCGCGCAGGAACCTACCTCCACACTGATGCAAGCGGTGTGGGATTGGGTGCAGCACTCGCCCAACGACAGGAAGGCTATAAGGAATACGTAGTCAGTTATGCGAGTCGTAAATTGACGAAGGCGGAAGCGAACTACTCTGTAACATAGAAGGAATGTTCGGCTATTCTTTGGGCCATCAACAAGTTTCGGACCTACCTATTCGGACACCCGTTCGACGTCGTGACGGATCATCATGCTGTTTGTTGGTTGTATTCACAAAATGATCAATCCGGTCACCTCGGTCGGTGGCCCCCCGCACTCAAGAGTATGATATCCGTTTTGTGTACAGGTCAGGACACAACCATAACGACACTGACGCCCTTTGTCGCTCCGCGCTTTCATCAGACGACGCGAGCTTGTCGATAGCAGATAACACCCTGGTGCCTGTTGCCATAGCGGACTTGGCTGCTGAGCCGCGTAAGGACCCGTGGATCACCTCCATTCTCAAATACCTGTAATGCAAGCCGGAAAACGCTGCTCCAAGGTCACTGCACCGACAAGCTGCCCACTGCGCCATTCGTGACGAACCCCTATACCGCCGAAGCTACAACTACCACGGTCGAAAATGGCTACTAGTGATTTCTCGCCACCTTCACAAGGAAATTTGCTCATCCTTTCACGATGACCCGCGTGTGCTCACAGTGAAGTCTTGAAAACGTGCGAGCGCCTTGGACTACGCTACTACTGACGCCGGATGTATACCTTTGGGAAAAAGTTTGTTAAATCGTGCCCAGTCTGTCAACAGCGCAGGACTCCTCAGCAGCACACTGGCGCTCAACTTCAGCCATTGCCTTGTCCAGCGGGTGCCTTCGACCGAGTGGGCATTGATCTCTACGGCCCACTTCGCAGCACAGCTTCCGGTAACCGCTGGATCATTGTCGCCGTTGATCATCTAACGTGTTACACCGAAACAGCTGCGCTACCGGCGGCCAAGGCTGGAGAAGTACCATCATTCCTCCTTCAGCTGTTCATTCTTTGTCACGGTGCTCCTCGCGAGCTACTCAGTGATAGAGGTCGCGTGTTTTTATCTGACGTCATGGAGGCCCTTTTAGCGCAATGCAACGTTGTCCACCGCAAAACAACATCGTACCACCCACAGAACAATGTTCTGGCGGAGCGGTATAACAGCACAATGGGAGATATGATCGCAATGTACAATGTCTCGGAACATTCAAATTGGGTACTTGTTCTTCCTTTTGTGATGTATGCTTACAACAGCGCCAAGCAGACAACCACCGCATTTTCACCGTTCTTTTTGCTCTATGGTCGTCAGCCTTCATGCATGCTGGACACTACACTTCCGTACCAACCTGACGCCTCCAAAGTTATGCCAGTTTCAGACATCACTGGACGCGCCGAGGAATGTCGCCAGCTTGCTCGTCGATTTACATCGGGAGACCAGCAGCGCCAGAAGGCACGTGACGATGTTTCGGTCTCAGCTCCAACTTTCTCGAAAGGATCTTGCTCTACATATCGCGCTCAACTGCCGGACTGTCAGCGAAATTTGTGTGGCAATAACACGGCCCTAACGGGTTTTTGAGCAAACATAGCCGGTGAAATATGCTGTTGAGCTGGTAACGTCCACTGCGGACCGCCGCTGTCGGGGGAGTGAGACAGTTTATGTCGTGCGGCTCATGCCCTACATTAACCCGCACATCTCATGTACCCCTTAAGTTGCCAGGATGGCTTCCCCTTTTCGGCGGGGGTATTGTAGCAAGTATGTATGTAGGGCACATAGACGAGTAATTGTGACGACCAGCAGCCATAACGGGCAAATCCTCCTATACGGGTATGTGTCGGATGCCGACGAAGAAGAAAACGGTCTCATTCAAGCTTAGCCTCGTAAAAAGCTGGTGGTTTCGTCTCGCCCCTCCTGCGTTGACGCGTCGTTCACGAAAAAATGAGTCTGTCCTTCTACAGGAACGTCAAGTATCTCCTTTATATATAAATATATATATATATATATATATATATATATATATATATGCCTTTCAATCATGTAACCTTACTCTGATGAAGGCAAGTCCCGTTGCCGCTACGTAAGTAAACATTGTTTGTTATTGTTCTTGCTGTGTATCCGACTCTTTACTTATACTATATATATATATATATATATATATATATATAGGGAGTAGTAGAACTTTGAAGATGGTAGAGAACACAAGAGAAGAAAAACTTCGAACAAGGTAGAAGCACGATTGTTGCCTACGTTTCAGCAAAGAGAACTTGCAAAGAGAACAGGAAAGCAAGTTCTCTTTGCTGAAACGTAGGGCACAATCGTGCTTTTACCTTGTTCGAAGTTTTTCTTCTCATATATATATATATATATATATATATATATATATATATATATATATATATATATATATATATGTATATATTGGTCGGGTATCTTGTTCAGTGGGCCATTTCAGCGTACAGCATTGTGAGGGAGACGGTAGCGTTTGTCCAGTTTCCTAGATTATTTATAACCCAACAGTTTCGAAAGGAGTACCTTTCTTCGTCGGGGGTTGTCTTAGAATAGACAGGAAAACGCTTATGCACACTTTGGATCCGAGGGCTTCCCTTTCTCCTCACCCTCGTCAATGAGAACTCTCGGGGAGAGTAAAACAGCGACAGAGTAACAAAAACATATAACTATACTACAGAAGGTGGGAAAAAGAGGAAGAGAGAGAGGAAGGTTGTAAATGGGAAGGAGGCACAGTTGCGGCATTGATGGACAGAACACAGACTTATGAGGTTGAACCAATGTGCGTCTACAGAAAAAACGGTGTGCTGCGTAGAGAGAACAGGATGCATATCATTTGGAGAGTCTCAGCTCAAAAGCCTGAACGAAAAGGCTCTGGATGGCAGTGGTTGGCATACACTTAGCCCGACTGCATGCATACTCACCGTTTTCGAAACATCTTCCGACTCTTCTCACAGTTTTCTGCATATCTATATAAAAATTGTGTTCCCAATGTTTGTGACAGCAAAATCATGCAACTGTACTCTCATGAAAGCAAGTCCCGTTGCCGCTACGTTACTAAATGTCCTGTGTTATTGTTCTTGTTATCTATCCGACAATTTACTTATGATATATATATATATATATATATATATATATATATATATATATATATATATATATATATATATATATATATATGGGGAGTAGTAGAACTTTGAAGATGGTGGAGAACACCAGGGAAGAAAAACTTCGAACAAGGTAAAAAGCACGATTGTGGCCTACGATTCAGCAAAGAGAACTTGCTTTCCTATATATATATATATATATTTATATATATATTTATGTTTGTATGTATGTATGTATGTGTGTCTGATGAATGGCAATGTGAGTGAGTTGCCCCGCAAGTGAGACAGCCGGGACGACAGCGACAATGACAAGGTAGCGGGGCCGCGCGTCAGTGATCGCGAGCGCTGAAACAGAAACGGCTGGAAGCTAAGGGGCGGACAGGGCGCGGTCCAAGCAAACTAACCCGTGAGACGCCTGGGCCACCTTAAGCTGGACCGTTGCTACCCTCCGCCAAGGCTCGGGAGCGCATCTAGGCACCGTCATCGCGGCGCTGGTGCGCAAATTGCTGAGGCTCCATTCCGGCTGTTGGGTGCTGCCGCTCCTGCTCTTTCAGCATCTTATATCACATCGAGACGGAAAGTATGCTGACTTGATTATCGGGCATTGCTCGAAGCTTCCGAACTCCCAGACTATTTCCAAACTCTTGACTGCGCTGCAGTGCGACCGAAATCTGTCATGTATATAACGTCCCACCGTCTACTGTCTCGTGCATGTCTTTAATCCTGTTAAATATTGTCTTCGACGTGATAACCAGTGTTCGACACTGCCTGCGTGGTAAAATGGTAGACGCACGATTAGAAACAAAAACAGTGTTTTTCTGACGTTTCGACTGCGGGACCAGTCTTCATGTTGAGTAACATACAACGTTGGAGCACGCACGCTTATATAGGTGCAGAGGGTGTGCGTCAGTGTACCCTTTTTTTAAACAACATTGGCGGGTTTGGGGCGAGGGAACAGGGAAGGGAGGGCATTATACATGTGGCACTATACATGATGACAAACTCTTTTCTAAAAAGCCCAGCCATATTCAACTTCATCCATTAGAAAAAAAAGGATAGGAGAGCTGTTCAAATACACTTTTCATGCGAATTACACGAATAAATTGATGGTGCAGGGAACGTCTCGACACACGAAATGCAAGTACACGAACAACAAATAAATACAGAACAGAAGCCGCCGGTGACACATCCATTCCCGAAAACACCAATTACCAGAGGCGTGGGGAATGTCAGGGCACTTTACAAGTTCACAGAAGTCACTGAAGAGCGCAGGTGCCAGCAACACAACCAATTATTTAGCCAGGTAGGAAGTAACTGGGTGTGTCCTGCGTGGAAGCAACTATTGAATCGGTAGCCAGTAAGGGTCAACAAGTTTCTGTGTATACAATAAAAGCATGTCACAGCATGGTGGAGGCATGCAAAGAAGTGAGTAATGATTGACAGCCCAAGAAGCGGAGGGGTGGGGGAACCGCGCAACATCGAAGAAGATGGTGAGGGACCGCGCGGACGGCGCGTTGGCGATAAAAAATTTAACCCCCCAAAGGGGTCTGCCAACCGTGGGAGGAGAGGCGTCCTGGGAATGCAGCTACTATTCCACGAAAAAAAGGGGAGACAGACAAGGGTGGGGAGGGGGGGGGGGAACGTGTGGTGGCTGACAGTGTTCGGTAGGGCGAATGAATAAAAAAAAACGGTGAAAGGAAAACAGTGAAAATGGATTAGGTACCCACCAAAGACGACAATTTCCCCGAACTCTCATTAATGCCTGAAGATGCGGATTTGCAATTGTAAATGAGATACGATTCGCGGATTAGTCGATCATGGTGAGAGCGAAACCCAGATTCTAATTTCGTGGCTCTGAGGTGGTCAAAAGAGTGCCCAGGAAGGTTAACGTGTTTTGACAACGGGAGAGATGGCAGAGTTTTGGAATGTGACTTGTGATTATTAAACGTAGTTCTGAACGACTTTTGTGTTTGCCTGATGTATTGTAGGTGGCACACCGTACACTGGAGAAAATATACCACATTGGAACTATCACAGTTCAGGTTTCCTTTGATTTTTAGACGAAAGTTAGAGGCTGAACACAACGCGGCGTACATATTTGACATCCAGGCTTCCCGCAAGGACTGCATCCGCCGGTCGTTTGAGTCCTTATTTTGGATGAGGTCAGGACATCCCTAATGTTTTTGTTTCTCCTGTACACAATCCGCGGGGGTTCGGGAAAAATATGTTTTATGCACTTACTTTGAGTAAGAATATTCTAGTGCTTGTTTAGTATAGACAAGACTTTGGGAACAGATGCGGAATGTGTTAAGACCAAGTTCGTTTGCGGTTTGTCGTGGGAGGGTTTGGTGCCTCTGAGAATGTCTGAGCGATTCAGGTTTCGTGCTTTGTCTATAGCGTTCTCAATTATTTCAACGGGATATTTTTGTTTCAAAAGTGCACTGCATAGCTCCTAACAATCATCATTGAAGTCATCTTCCTTTGAGCAAATTCGACGAAAACGATGAACGTGACTGCTTTGAAAATGTAGGTACTGTTGCTTGTCGGTCGGTTTTCGGTACAGTTTAGTGATCAGTTTGCCCTCTGAGACGGTGACGTTTACGTCAAGAAAATGAACAGTAGACGGGGAGTATTGGTAAGAGAAAGAAATGAAGGAATGCGCAGAGTTGAACGCGTCTATGAAGGTTATCAGGTTCGTCTGCCCGTGGGTCGAAATCAGGAATACATCATCAATGAAACGCTTATAATAGAGTAGCTTTAGGCTCTGGCTATTCAGAAATTCACCCTCTAGGACGCCCATAAATATATTAATATAGTTTGGCCCTACGCGTGTTCCCATAGATGTGCCACTTATTTGGACGTAGTGTTTTCCATCGAACTCAAAATGGTTAAGCTCTAGAATTACCCGAAGAAGAGTGCTTAGTGTAGAGCCATCAACAAGTTTGTGAAAGGTTGCTTCTCTGTAAGCGTGAGTTACTGCTCGGATTCCATCGTCGTGCAGAATATTTGTGTAGAGTGACGCAACATCCATTGTAACCAGGAGGGAAGTGCTGGGAATATCCAAATCTAAAACGTCCGAAAGGAAGTGGTTAGTATCTTTAATGTAGGAAGGAAAACTAGGCGGTATGGTGCTAGTTATCGAGTCCACGTACCGCGAAAGGTGTTCCGTGACGGTGCCTATCCCCGCGACGATTGGGCGGCCGGGATTTTCTTTTTTGTGGATTTTTGGCAGCAAGTAAAACCTGCTAGCTACAGGATTAAGCGGAACAGTGAATGGGCGGTCTTTCTGCCATTACTCCATCCTTCACCAATTGAGTGAGATGTTCTTTAACGGTTTCTTTAAAGTCGGCTGTAGGATCATTTTCGAGTGGTTTGTAGAATGACGAGTCTGATAGCTGCCTTTGTGTTTCTTTAACGTAGTCAACCTGGTTAAGTATTACTATTGCACCACCTTTGTCAGCTGGTTTAATTACAATATCAGTGCGGTGAGAGAGGGTTTCTAATGAATTTTTTTCACTGATGGAGAGGTCATGGCGGAAGGTAGACTGCTTTTTGTACGCTTGAATGATGTCTTGTTGCACAGCTTTGATATGCATATCTGAGCACTCGTCCCGCTGGGGGGGTGGTGTCCAGTGTTGAGGGCTTGGAAGCAATTTAGCAGTGTCAATTCATGTTTCGCGGTCATGAAAGCATTCCTTCAACCTCTTGGTACGGGCAAAATTTTCCAGATCTTTAAAAAGCAGGAATTCGGAAAAAAACCCTGTTGTTGGGCAAAAACTCAAACCCCTAGAAAGTGTGTTCAAATCGGCGTTGGATTAAACCGCATCTGACAAGTTGACTATGTTACTACTCTCGACATCTTCTTGCTGTGTGACTGGTAAGGTGCTAACAGGGGACCGGTCTGGTTTAGGGATAACATTATCACGCGAGAATTTTTTGGCCTTGACATCAGAGACCTTATCTCGAACCTTTATTTCGTGCGAGGCCAATGACTCGATCTCATGTTTGTTGAGATGGGGAAAGAGAAGTTTTTCGTTCCTTACCAAAAGTTCAAAATTTGTCTGGTAGTGATCGATAATTATGCGTATCAAGTCCAATGAAGCGGATTGTAGCACACTGTCCCACTTTTCCTTATTTGCTGGCGACAACTCAGATGTGGCTGGTTTTAATTCTATTGCAAGACCTTTGGGCACAATGGAGGAATTGAGGTACTGTTTAAGAGTGGAGGCATGCATCTCATATCGGACACGTTTGTCGGTTAGTTTTCTGGCATTTAAAAATTTCCTAGAGACATTATGGTTGATTGCGTTACCGGCATCAGTAGGGCACAGTCAATCCTTGCGGCCGCGGGGCAGGCGCTTTGAAGTGTTCGAACGGAGGTTGTACTGCCGGCTCAAAGAAGCTGCAGTGGAAGGCACCGCAGGGGCAGCGGCCGAGGCGGCGTAGCTGTGCGGCGGTGATGTTGAGGCCTGAAGGGAAAGCTCCGCCGGCGCGGAGTTGGTCGGGCAGGTCTAAGACCAGGTTGTAGACGGGCCCCTCCTGCTGAGGCACATGCCATGGAGGTGGATGGCCATGAGCGCGACGCCTTCGAAGCTGGGGTGAAAAAATGCCCGCCGCGTGGGATCCGAGCCCGAGACCTCCAGAATACCGTTCTGGTGCGATAACCACTACGCTACCAGCAGGGCTGTTTCCCCACCACTTTCTCGGTATTTATGTTAAGATATTTTTTTCCTGCACTTGTGGGTGGTAGCCAGCGCCACTCGGACAACTCGGGGTGAAGGGGGCCTTCTTTTTAACCCCCGGGCTATGACACGAGTGTCTACGACATGTACAGAGTGATTGATTGATTGTGGGGTTTAACGCGCCGACGCACCGCAGGCGATGAGGCGCGCCGTAGTGGACGGCTCCGGATTAATTTTGACCACCTGGGGACCTTTATCGTGCGCCGAAATCTCGTACACACGGGCGGTTTTGCTTTTCGCCTCCATCAGAAAAGCCGCCACGGCCGGGAAACGAACCCGCGACCTCGTGCTCAGCAGCGTAAGACATGTAGAGAGTGGTCGACCAGCGTTGAACCCTAGTAATCTACCTTTGGCATCAAGACTTCCAGAACAGGGGCCCTGGCTAAGCATGTAGCGAATCATAACATGGGAAATGAGGGGCTACGTGAAATAAGACAGAAAATAAGGGTTGGCAGTCAAGAAAACCTCAGAAAGCAAAAGGGAGGTGGTTGTGGGTCATAGAAACAGATGAAGAATTTTTTGAGTCAGATAGAAAGTGGTGAATAAATGCCCGCCGGGTGGGATCGGAACCAACCACCTCCAGAATACCGGTCTGGTGCGATAACCCCTACGCTACCAGCGGGGCTGTTTCCCCACCACTATCTCGGGTATTTATGTTAAGGTATTTTTTTTCCTGCACTTGTGGGTGGTAGCCAGCGCCACTCCGACTACTCGGGGTTAAGGGGACCTTCTTTTTAACCCCCGGGACATGACACGAGTGTCTACGACATGTCGAGAGTCGTCGAAAAGTTTTGAACCCTCTTAAGCTACCTTTGGCACCAAGACTGCCACAACAGAGGCCCTCGCTAAGTATGTAGCGAATCAGAAAATGGGAAATGAGGGGCTCGCTGAAATAAGACAGAAAATAAGGGTTGGCAGTCAAGAAAACCTAGGAAAGCAAAGGGGAGGTTGTTGTGGGTCATAGAAACAGATGAAGAATTTTTTGAGGAAGAAACTTTTCGGGGAAGAAACTTTGGGTCTCACTAAACGACTTCAAAGGAAACTTTGAATGGCACAACGGGCCATAGAATCCCGAATGCTAGGGGTCACGATGAGGGATATGAAAACAGCCGAATTGCTTAGAGAACAAACTGAAGTGGATGACATTGTGATTCGAATTAGGCAAAGAAAATGAGAATTGGCGGGTCCCCTAATGCGGGTGAGCGATATTAGGTAGAGCTTTTGCTCCACGAGAGTGCTGCCGCGAGGCCGCAAACGCAGCTGTCAATGAATTGATCAGGTACGAAAATTTGGGGAAAAGCTAAGATTCAGCTGGCACTCGATGGACATGGCTGGAGATATTTGGAAGGTGCTTTTGTGCTGCAGGATCCACAACCAGGGTTATGATGATGCTGATGAATATCAGAATTTTTTAGGTGTGCATATGTTATTTGTGGATTGGCTTGACTTCTTATCCTTGTGTGGTTCCCTTTCAGGACGAAAGTTTCATACCGAAAAACTTTATGCCAAAGATCCGTATAACAGATGCGGTGTGTTTACTTACACATTACGTGGTGAGCAAAATGCTTTCTTGAACTTTCTGTCCAGTGAGGTTGGTTCCTGCTTATACGTTAAGGTAAAAAACATTTTCATATGCTTCAAGTATTATAAGGTGGAGGGGCTTCTTTGTGCTAAACGAAGATGCCGTTCCTTGGAAGTGGTAATAGCAGTCGTATACAAATAGACCAATATTTTGAAAGGCAAAACGAAAACTCATAAAACAAAAAGGAGCAGCCTTACGGTAATGGGTTGCAGATACCAATGAATTTTAATAAAGACGCAGTATCTACACTCAGAGATTACATAACGTGCACTTGTCGTACAATGTACTGGGGGCCGTTCGGCAGAACAGTGAATACACAGGACTCCACACATAATTGCCCCACTTGAACAATTCCAGGGGATTTCAAACAACATATCAATCAAACATCTACAAGGTGGTTAACGAGATGGGGCTGCGAACGAGGAAGACCCAGCTGTGAATTTCACGGAATTTGTTGGGTATAAGACCAATTCAGGCTGTCGCAAATGCTTCACTTGTACGTCAACGCGTCTGAACACCACGGGTGAAATACTGAACACACGTTTATTGACCGAATTATTTTTTTATACAGATATTGAGAAACTCTTCAAATGCACCCGACTTTCTTCATTCGCATTGAGAACAACAGAAACGAGCCTACAGCAAAAGAGCTTCTTCCTAGTCTTATAACCGCAGTTGTAAGTAGTGTACAGTGTGTTGCGACGATAACTGGAATACTTTAAAAATTTTTCCTGAGCGATAGGCCGCTCTGTTCGCGCTCAAACTTCACACAAAGGTCGCATTTTGTGGTCTATTTTGTTTGACACCGGGAACAACAACGGTAGTTACCTGTTTATTCTGAAAATAAATAAAAACGATTTTCGCCTATGGGAAAATGGCGGCGATTTGGACGTGCGAGCCCGAAAACCGGGTTTTCTGATCGTCTGTTAGCTCATTTCTAGGTGCATTTTCTGATCGTCTGCTGCACCATTTGGCTCCGTACGTGAATCCCAAACATGCGTTTCACTCTGCAGGTGGTTCCATCGTTCCAACATCAACTTGCGCTGGCTCGCACGTCCAAATCAGCGGCCATTTTTCCATAGGCGAAAATCGTTTTTATTTATTTTCAGAATAAACAGGTAAGTACCGTTGTTCTTCCCGGTGTCAAACAAAATAGACCACAAAATGCGACCTTTGTTTGAAGTTTGAGCGCGAACAGAGCGGCGGATCGCTCAGGAAAAATTTTTAAAGTGTTCCAGTTATCGCCGCAACACCCTGGCAAACAACAAACAAAAATAAGGGTATACGTCGCATGGTAAGTAAAACTGTAGGTTAAATCTTAAAGTAGTGGACCTTTGTTGTACGGGTGAATAAAATCCGGGAATTTTAAGTTTACTTTGATGTGCGGAAGGAAATGGAATGCTAATAAGAATGTTGACCCTTGGCGTTTGGAAGTGCTTTTGATTTTAGTGAATCTGTTTTCTAAACTGTGCAAACACTCAAAGATGTGGCAGTGCGAAGCAACTGTACTGTCTAAGATTGCAAGTTCAGCAAAGGTACATTTTTCAAGGCCATTGGCAACACAACAGAAAGATAACAGAAGAAAAAATTGTGCATTGGTCAACCATCGTCATCCCGAAAATTAAGAAAAGAAACAAAATGCTTATATGCGTGTTTGGCAGTAGGAACTGCTTCGGCGAGGCACACTATTTCGCAGCTATTGCAACCTCATTCCACTTTTTTTATGGTTGCGGGGTCATTCGGGACATTTCATGTAAAAAGAACCTCGTAAAGTCCAATTCATGCAGAGTAACCCATGAAGGTCTCAGTGGCCTAGCCAAATATTGAGCCGTGGCCGCAAATCCTTCCTCGCAGAGGCCCGCTTTCGCACCAGCCCAAGTTTCCAAGGCAGCACATCATAAATCGACCAACTGCCCTAGGATCCTAAAATGACGCCGGCGAGACACAGTGCCATGATGTGCCAATCCCAGCTGGAGGAAGCGTTTGTGACCCTGAGCGCATATACCTCGTTTTAAATGAAAGCTTTGTACACCAATGTTTCTTTCCCGGCGTGCGGCACAATACACTCCTAACGCGGCGCAGCAGGTGGCGAGGGGAGGGGGCGGGATGGAGAGTTTCACTCACGAAGCACAGTGATGATGATGATGATGATGATGATGATGATGGTTGGATGTTTATGGCGCAAGGCCAACTGGGGCAAACAGCGCAAAAACAATAGTCATATATGGGGTGTGAAGCCTTAAACACTAAGTAAAGTCAGCAAAAACAAAAGTAAAATCACAAAACGACAATGAGCATGGCTCGTGTAAAGGGCTAGATTTCTTTATGCGTGATAGGAAATGAGGTTTAAAAACTTGACGTCTGACAACTACTCAAACACACGTTTCACGGAAACAATGACATCGTCACCTGGAAAAAACGATGGATGTAGGGGAATATGTTGCCTGTAGAGTTCTGTGAAGTGTTTGTGTCGTGTTGTGTGAAGTGCCTTGCGTGTGGTTAGTATGTGCACTACGGGTAGGGCCTCTCCGCACCTGCTGCACTGGGGTCTAGAAGATCCCGTCAGCAGATACGAGTGCGTTGCATGGGTGTGCCCTATCCGCAGCCTACCCAAGGCGACTTCCATGTGTTTGTTGCGTGCGTCAGCTGTGTACCGTCCCAAGTATGGCTTTATTACATGTAGTTTGTTGTCTGTCTTTTTATACCAGTGTGTTTGCCATGTTCTGCGCAGGTGTTGTCTTATGTGTGGCTTGAGGTCTCTGTATGGTACCGTTGCGATGTCCACAGTGTTCCTGAGTGCAGCAGCAGCGGCCCTCTCGTCTGCCAACTCGTTCCCAGCGATCCCTGCGTGTCCTGGGACCCAGCAGAAGAGCAGCTCATGCTTTTGTGCATACACGGACATAATAGTGTTAATACAAGAATAACTATGTGGTTTTTGGAGGGCTTGTGCGATGCCAGTGGGCGAACAACACTCAAAGAATCTGTATAGGTGATGGAATTGGGAATCTGGTTCTCAAGAATGTGTCGTACAATAAGTAAAATTCCATACGCTTCTGCTGAAAAAATTTTTGTGTTCACGCTCATGGTTCTGGCTGCATTGAAATTCGGACCATGAGCAGCACACGACACCATTGTGGAGGGTTTAAAAGCGTCACTGTAGAATTCTGCAAGTGGGTATTTAAATTGCAAAGAAAAAACGTGCTGCAGTATTGCAGCTCGCGGAACCCGATTTTTGTCGTTTCATAAAAGAAAGGTCGGTGGACACAGGACGAACTTTCCAAGGAGGTAAAATGTCGTAAAAGGATGATCTGTACACATAAAAACGAAGTGCCCAGATCCGAGGCTCGCTCTTTCACTCTAAGTGAAAAGGGCAACAGAACGGATGGGCGATTTACAAACAGCACAGATGTGGATGTGTCGTTAAAGACAGGATAAAAAGGATCGTTATTCAGCGATGAAATTTTAAAAGCATAAAGTAAGTCATGTACGTCCGTTGGTTCTCAAGGCTCCACTTATTACACTCGGCATACAGACTCTCGACAGGGCTAGTGGGAAAAGCACCCGACGCAAGTCGTAGCCCCAAGTGTAGCACTGGGTCAAGCATTCGCAAAGCTGTTTTAGTCGCCGACCCATATACCACACTGCCGTAGTCTAAACGAGACCCAACCAAAGCAGTATAGAGCCGTAGTAGGAGTTCTTTGTCGGAACCATACGATTGATGGGAGAGAACCTTAAGTATATTCATTGTTTTCAGACATTTTTGTTTAAGTTTCTTGATGTGTGGAATGAATGTGAGTTTCTGGTCAAACACAACATCTAAGTACTTGTGCTCCTTCTTCACAGGAAGCGACACGACTTTAAGAGTAATGTCTGGGTCCATATGGACCCCGCTCTTCCTGGAGAACACAAGGCAGGAGCTTTTTGCAGGATTTAATATAAAACCATTCTTGTCTGCCCAGTCGGCAAGTTTCTTTACGCCAAGCTGGACTTGACGTTCGCTGATTGACATATTGCATGATTTATAGGATATCTGCACGTCATCTACATACATGGAATAAGAGATTGTAGGTGGCACTGCCTTACCAAGAGTGTTAATTTTTACTATGAAGAGAGTGCAGCTCAACACGCCACCCTGTGGCACGCCATTTTCTTGCACGTGAACCTTTGAGAGTGCACAACCAACTCTTACTCGAAATGTTCTGTCTGACAAGTAACTAACAAGAGAGTTAAACATGTTACCCGAAACACCGAATGACTTGAGTTCACTAAGGATCCCATAGCGCCAAGCGGTGTCGTTTGCCTTCTCTAGGTCGAAAAACACAGTTAAACAATACTGCTTACGTGCGAAGGCATCCTTGATGTACGAGTCAAGAGCGACCAGTCAATCGTTCGTCGATCGCCCCACCCTAAAGCCTGCCTGGCTGCTCTCGAGAAGACCGTTGTACAAGACAAAGTACACGAGCCTGCGATTTACCATCTTCTCGAAGAGCTTGCACAGGCAGCTCGTCAGGGCTATAGGATGGTAGCCTGAGGGGGACGAAGGATCCTTTCCCTCTTTCAGGAAAGCTACAACTATAGCCTCCTTCCAAGAGTTTGGAATGTGCCCCGAAAGCCATATCTTGTTATATAGGTGTAAGAGTGTTAGAAGAGTGTCTGCGTGCAGGTGTTGTATTATTGAGTATGTGATGTTGTCTGGGCCTGGAGCTGAGGGTTTATACGTGCTCAAAGCAGCCGTCAGCTCATGCAGTAAAAACTCTGAGTTATTAGAAGATGTTGACTTATTCTTATCTAGTATAGGCTTCCTTTCGGCCGTTTGTTTGTGTTTCATGAAAGTGTTTGTGTAGTGTGCTGAACTGGACACGTCTTGGAAGTGTTGTGCGAGGGTGTCAGCCTGGTCTTCGAGTGTGTCCCCTGTTGTGCTGACCAGAGGCAGGCTGTGTGTTTGTTGTCCTTTGAGTTTGCGTATTCTTGTCCATACTTTCCGTCTGTCTGTGTAGGAGTTTATTGATGTTACGAAGAAACGTCAACTGTCTCGTTTTGCCTCACGGCGCACACGTTTTCCTAACGCCTAGGCCCGTTTGAACAAAATGAGGTTATCCGACGTGGGGTACCGACGAAGAACATCCCACGCCTTGTTCTGGGCCTCTCGCGCCCGCTACACACCTCATTCCACCACGGCCTCCGCTCGTTGCGCGAGGCACCCGAGGTGTGGGGAATGGAATTTTCGTCGGCGTCGAGGATGTGCGCCGTGAGCAGTTGGGTAGCTTCTTTAACGTGTAGGTGTCCTATGAACGTGTGGTGTAGTTTGGATGTCTCTGTAAAAGTACTCCAGTTAGCGCTTGCATCATTAAACCTTTTATAGGAAGATGGACTGCTCGGGCCTGTACCTATATACGTTAATCAAGTGGTGTAATGGTCACTACCATATGGGTCCGTGCCCACACCCCACTCAAGATATGGAAAGATAATTGCAGAGCCAATATCCAGGTCAAGATGTGAGTATGTGTTGTGACCTATGTTATGGTATGTAGGCTGTTTATTGTTGAAAAGGCATGCTCCAGAGGATGTAAGAAACCTCTCTATCAGGCGACCCAGGGCATCCGTACGGGAAGAGCACCAAAGAGAATTGTGAGCATAACGTTGCCTGTTAGAATGTATGGTTCGGGCAGCTGGTCAACCAGCGCCTCAGAGTCAGAGCTCAAAAGTGTAACATCAGGCGGAATGTATATGGAGCATACCGTTATCAACCTATTAAATATTATTCAGCGTATTGCTACAGCCTCAAGGATAATGGTTAAAGTGACAGGGTGGATGCTAAGGATTTCCGGACGATTATGGCAACACCGCCAGAAGAGTGTGTGCAGCCATCCCTGTCTTTCCTGTGTATACAAAAGAAATTTCAAGAAATTTGTGTGTTTAGTATTCAAATGTGTTTCCTGAACACCCATTACACTTGGCTGATTGGTATGCAGAATCTCATACACGTCGTCAAGATTATACAGAAGGCCTCTGCAGTTCCATTGAACAATATTTTCTCATCCCATTATTTAGTGTGAGAGCTACATGAGTGTGTATGTTTATGTGTCGTCTTTCGGGGCTGTGACTCTTGGATTGGGCTTTTTGGGCGGCCTATCTGAAGGCTTGGACGTCGGAGGCCGCTCCTTGGGCTGCGTTGCAGGCAAGAACGGCACGACGTCGATCTCGTCGTCCGATGTCCTGGGTGTGCCCGTGGAACCGGGCCTCCCGGACGTGCCCCCGCCCTCTTTCCGGGCGGCCAAGTCCGGACTTGGATTTCCGGATTTCCGTATTTCCGTACTTGGCGGAGGCCCTTCGTTTGAGCCGCCACCGCCGCTGGTGTCGGGGCACCGCAAGTGGCACGGGCGGTGCGGGGGCGGTGGGAGCCGGTGCGGGGCCCGTGGTGTCCATGGCACCCTCCAACGCACTGGAGGACGGAGAGGCAGAGACGGGAACGGCACCAGTCCCGACGGAAGAGGTTGCCACCACAACCGCTGCTGGCTCAGCGAGCAGAGTGGTGCCGGGCTGGGCTGCCTGAGGCACTCCATGGGGGGGGGGCGGTGGCGGGACCAAGTCCGACTCGCGGTACTGGGTCCCCGCCGAGACCAGACGCCGCTCCGCCCCCGGCGAGCCGCGTCGGCGTACCTGCCCAGGGGGAAAGAGGCGAACCTCTTTCGCGCCTCTGGGAAGGTGATGTTTTCAGTGACTTTGATGTTGATAATTTTCTGTTCTAGTTGATACCTTTCACATTTTCGAGAGTAGGCGGCCTGGGGTCCCTGGAAGTTGGCGCCGGTAAGGGTTGATGATGGACAATTGTCCGATGGGTGATCATGCTGGGCGCACTTTGCGCAGGTCAGACGGCCACGGCAGGAGTTGGTTCCATGCCCGAACCGCTGGCACTTGAGCAGCGGCGCGGGTTCGGAATGTAAGGACGTATGGAGCATCGAATGAAGCCTGCGTTGATATGTTCAGGTAGTGAGGAGCGGTTGAAGGTCAGGATAATGTGTTTGGTGGGGATTATCTTATCATCCCTGCGCATCGTGATGCGGCGCACGGCGGTGACGCCCTGACCCTTTAAACCTTAAAGAAGATCGTCATCAGTCTCGTTTAGGAAGTATGGCTCAGAGATCACACCCTGCGAACTATTCAGGCTGCAGTGGGGTGTGACCATTATGTCCAGATCGACCAGTTTCGTCTGACCAAGGAGTGTGGTTGCCTGCTGCTTGTTTTTTTACCTCGATGAGCAGTTCACCTGTGCGTTGTTTTTTGGCATTGTAGGTTTTCCCAATTATTCCGTCAAGGTATTTTGTAATGAAAAATGCCGATTGTGACGCAAGTGGGTGGGCTGCGTCAAGAGATTCGATAACAATGAAACGAGAATAGTTGTCTGGCTTGGGGAAGCTCATGCTTGGAAGTGAAGGAAACAAGACTTCGGTGCGGCCCCTTTTCAGGGAGCGATCACGTTCAGGAGGGGGGTTTGATTTTTCCATACGGCATAGAAAAAGGCAGAGAGACGGGGGTACTTCCTTCTTTGACCTTACCGTGGTAGTCAAAGAAGTCCCGGAGCTCCCTGCCTGGAAGACAGACAGGGACCCATCCGCCGGAGCTTGACCTGGGCTCCGACGGCCACCGTTTGAGGTTTCTACCCTTCACCTTAAAAACACATCACCATGGTAGGTCACAGCTTATGTTGGGGGGCTCGGGGTCCGCGGTATCGCCAGTACTGTAACCAAGAGTACTCAATGTGCCCCGTGCGGGGCACAGTGATGATGGCACATCGTATTCACCAAGCGGTTCCCGTGCTGAGGTGCCAGCTCACCGGCGGGCGCTTCTGTGGTACGGCTTTGTTGTCCGCTTTAGGTACGGTTGTTTGGGCACAGCTTTGCGTCCAATATGCGCTTCCTTCACAATGCTTGATTAACATGTTCGGCAGCACCTCCTGGGAAACCCGGACCCGACGTAATTAGGTGGTCGTACGGAAAAGATATAATAATCATTGGTTTGAAGGGCGGGAAAATAAAATGTAGAGACAAGATACAGCCATCTGGCCACTAGAGAAACGCTAACTTTCGCGCACTGCTTGCTACGAATGATATTCCGTTTTCTAAATCGGGAAATAATAATTAGGTTGTGTTTTAAGAGGTGTTACAAAAGGTGGAACGAGAAACTGGTCTTGGCAAACGGCGGTTATGAGGGTGCACTCAGCTTTCTCTCAATTCTCAGACTTATTAAACTTACTGTACTTACTACACGCTTACCAGCGGTTTGTGTGTGTGCCTTCTCTTCTCGTCGTGTGTTTAGCTCGCTGGTTTCCCCTTTTCTGAACAATATGAACCAACCAGCCCAGCAATTCACTCTTTTGATTTTTTAATAAAATAAATTGTTTAAATCGGTATAAATAAAAGCACTAAGCTCACGCCAAATTGTTTTGGAGTCTACGCCTGTATCGTGCTGTGGTGTAGCACCGATCTACCACATCAGGATGGCTAGGTTCCGGTGTCTCACCCTTCCAAAGACGCTCCTCTCCGTTTTCTTTCTGCCGATGACTACGGCTGTGGCGTCCCCAGCTTTAGACCGGCCATGGCCGATGCTGGTGCGTTCGGGACGCCGCCCCCGCGAATTCCAAGTAACAGCTGCAGAATCTCTCCTTTTACTGTTTGTATGGCCACGTGTGGGAATTCAAGTGACGTCAAGTGATCAATTGCTGTGGGTGTTGTTTAAAGCTTTGCTTTCCAACCACCTTCACAGCATAGATTGGAGCTAATTTTTTTTCTGTTTCTGCAAGAGTGTAAGATACGTGTTGCTGTTTTGACGCTGCCACCTTGTGTGTATGGAGGGCTTCAGGCTTCGTCAAGCTGCTCAATGAGCAGCATTTTTCTTAGGTGGATCATTTTTTTCTTAGGGAATATAAAAACCATTTCTAATTCTGATCCTGGTCCTCATATTGCGCACCACGTTCCGTACACCTGAATTTTGCTTTGGCAAAACGTTTGAAGACGTCGAAACCTGGATCGAGCAGCACGAGCAATTTGGTGGCAATCGCGGCAGAACAGTGCCTCTATTGTCTGCACGTTTCTGGAGAGGTTACTGCTGTCAACTTGTTTGTGAACCACGAAGGGCCCCTTATGTCATACGAGCGCTCCAGGGAACGACTCTGGAGATTCTTCGCCAACCGCTTTGGACAATAAAGAACCAAATATCTCCTACAAACTAGGAATCAGGTGCCGAACAAAAACGTTATAAGCTTCGTGGGAGAAGCTCTACGGATCAGTACAGGAGTGGTCCCACAGGCAACTGAGAAAAGCGCGGTGCTTGTCCTTGTGACACGTGTCAGAAGCAATATTTTCGATAGCCTTGGTGGGAATCCGAAAGCAATAGTTGGTGAGTTTGTTACTTAGCCTCCTCTGGAGGACACGCATGACATAACAAGCGCTGCAACCAGAGAGCCACCACTACCATTGGTTACAGGCCACACCCGCCTGTTCCCCTTCGCTACTTGACCACGACGGCAACTGTAAGAGGTGCCTCCACAAGGTATTCCGGGAGAAGCTACAATACCTGTTCCCGGTACACGAATCGTCAGCCTCACAGTGGGTAGCAAAGGGCGTCACAAAAGAAGTGCGGCGGACCCATGCTTTTTGAATTCTAGCTGACGTCATCCTGTCACGTCCTTTAGTGCCGTAGCTCACGCCGCCTTCCCAGAAACCCTCTTCAACTACTGCACCTAACGGAGACCTAATAGGACTAGAAGTTACCTTTTAGTGGTCTTATACTCGACCCATTAATCCACCGCATTGTCATTTTCCAACATACAGGTCGCCAACAAACATCGGATAACCAATCGCTGTGCTCCTATTCTGGGGAGCCAGACCACTTCTTCGGCCGCTGCGTTTACAGGGATCTTGGGCTTTGCGGATTCCACCCAAGTGGTTCATGCTCCCTTTAGGGCCGGAATATTTGTGATAGGTAATATCTCCAAAGCTCGTCGCCCACACTTCAGGTCACTTCCCGTGGACCCTCTTCGCTGTCACCCTGTTCCCATCATTCGCGGCTCTGACTTTTAGCTGATACCGAACTCTCATCAGAAAGTCCAGAACACGAGAAGAGCATAAAACCTCTCCTTCAAGCGTGAAGGGCTCGCCAGATCTTTCCGCGAACACAAAGATGAAACACGCCAGGGAGGTATGTTGGATACATTACTTCAAGCTTAAAGGAAGTGCCCGCGTAAAGCGGGTGCAGTACACAGTCCGAAAAATAAATCACTAGTTGTCCAACAAGTTACTGAATGGTGCGCTTAACTCACGACGGTAACTTCAATGTCTTTCGCCTAAGCCAGGTGTCCATTGTGTAGGCTTGTTGCTGCTCTGTGAGGGCGTCGTTTTCCGCCCTCGATTGCGAATGCTCTAACGCGTCGCTGCGTCTACAACCCGCCCTTCCTCCATCCGCTTACACGGACGCCGCTTTTCTGCTACACGAGATCCATTTGTACATGTTCTCGGTGTCATAGCTTAATGCGCACTTGCCCCCTCCCCCCCTGTGTTCTTTGCGTGCTCACTATGCACAGTCCTCCGCACGTGCTTACACATGCACCTATGGTGCTCACGTGCGTACATGCTCGATATCTCAAGAACAGACACCTAATTTATGCTGTAGTAGGAGGAACCCTAAGGCTGAAGTTAAGATGCCTGAATGCACGCGGTCTCCGCCACTCAGTTCAGGGTGGAGACAATTGCATCGTCTCCTACGGCCTATGTCTTCTTCAACCCATATCCAAACGGGGCGTTATAAAACAGCCGCGCCGGTTCACAAGCACTTTTGAGGAAGTAATGCATCGTTTTTGCCGGCGATAACACAGCAGAAATGCGGTAAAACCTCATGGCATTTACGTAGGCAATATGATTATGGCATTTGATTTAACAGAAGGCCTGCATAATGTGCCTGCCGTTATCTAGTGCTGTCATCTTAAAGTACCCTCTTAGAATGCTCTTCAAGCGCTTCAATGCGTGGCGTGTTTTGTTCACCATCTCTAAATACACAACCTAAGTTGGGAGGCTATCGCTTAATTTGTTTCACAGCGGACAATACCGCGGCTACCACAAACGTTGGTAGAGGAATGAGACAATTTGAAGTTTACACGCATTGCTGTTCGGCAGGAAGAGTTAAGTGGGGAACCTGTGCTGATCGTAAGCAGCTTATTATGCAGCCCGCTAAATTCCCATTGCAGAGAAACGAGCTGGCGGTGAGGGAAGAGGAAAAAACAGTGACGAGTAGACACGTGATAACGGTGTCATTGTCTCGGTCGCCGTGCAGGGTTTTATGATAGCTGGAGGTGTGCATTGTCTCAGGTCCTTCGGCAATCTTGAAAAAACGACCGAAAAATGAAAAAAGCTTTCAATTGCTTCACAAAACGAATTCCAACTTTAGCTTGCTGCTCAGCTGGATAAATAAAAAAAGATAGCGGAAAAACTTCTACAAACACAATACAGAAAAGCAGCAGGCCTTCAAATTGTGAATAAGCACATGAATGAAAGCTATATTTTAATGCTAACAGAGAATGAAGGGACAATTTTGAATTCTAGCGATGCGCACGAAAATGCATTGCAGGCCCGTTAGGACAGCGCGTCCGGTACTGTACTTTTGATGCCGTTTTGGGACGAGGCAAGTCTGGTAAACCAAAAGAGAACATCAAGCTGCATCATATAAACTGCATCAGGACACAGTGTACAATGCCACTAATGGCTTTTTTTATAGTCTTTGCACTTTTGTGTCCCAAGCACCACTTCTTTAAAATTATACATTAAACCGCCTATAGAGATCTACAGAGCCATAATATGTATTCTTCGGTCAGTGTAACTAAGTGCTTTGTATTCGGCGCCATGGTTTCTAATTAGGCTATGTAGAAAAACATAGCGACACCCCCACCGTCCTTTTACCAATATATCTCTGGCTTAATGTCACATCCGACCACCCCTCCCGGAAAAATATCTCGGCACAGTTACGCCCGTCAATATTGTTAAACTCAAAAACAAATGGCAACTTTGGGCGAAAGCGACCTGCTACCTGAAAATAACATCTGAAGTAAAAAAAACAACTTACTTTTTTACTATTGCCGCACTTAAATTCACACTCAATTAGAATTAGAGGCACTGCTACTATCAAGAACATGCATGAACAATAAAATTGTGAAATCGCTACAGACGGGAAAAAAGATGAATACCGTTTACACAAACTCTGGAAAAGGAAGTACTATCTTAGTACTGAAACAATACCATATCGCGCGGTACTTGCTTTAGCTTTTTCAATCCATCCTCCCAGTTTTCCTCTAAGTGGTTCCGTTAGAAAAAGGAGCCAATTTTTTTTCTTCACAAGGTTTGACCAGTGTTCGCGCGCAATGAGTTGAAAAGCTTTGTAAATTCCTAAGCATTTTCCCAACGTTACATCAACTGTGACATTTAAAACCGCACGGGTATATAAAAGAAACTTTTCCGCACATGGGAGTAACATCCAAGTAACCGAAATTAGTAATGTTGTCCAGAACAGTACCTGACCAACTCTGGGTGCATTCTTTAGCATATTTTTGTCCTGGTGGTCCTGAAACATACGGAAGGGGAAAATAAACGACTCAACTGATTACCCTGCAACACCAAAATGACGAAATACCACCACAAATGTGCAAGACACCGCCCAACCATTATTTCACATACATGCGTACATAGCGTTTAGGAACATAATAAGGGCAGTCGCGATCATCTCTTGATCACTTCGGTGGTACTGTTTTCATTTCTTGTGAGCTTTAACGCACCGGCGCCACACACACGATGAGGGGCGTCTTAGTGGAAGGCTCCGGAATATAACAGACCACTTGAGAATCCTTAGGTGCGCCGAGATCACAAATTCATGCACGAACGTTTTCGGTTTTCGTCACCGTCAGAAAAGCCGCCGCGTCCGCTTTTCACGGTAATGCTACTAATTTGCTTAACTGGTAAACTTCCTCTCAGCCCAATGTGAACTATCTGTAAATATTATCAAAAAGTTTTTCGGTCACCACTCACGCGTTAAAATTCGTGAGGAAAAGTAATTCTCTTGCAACCCCACAGTACTCGCACAGTATATGCACGAGGTTTTCGTAGGCCGCCCATTGTCTGGTCTGGTCTTTGCAGTCCATTTACTCCTTTCTGATCTCTTGGGGGCTGCGCATCTGCCAAACCACTCCTAGAACTGCTATTACACAACTGCACGCATCAACCGGGCATTCAGCGCCAACGACACCAGGTGAACACGTCTCATGAGCAGCGTATTCTGCAATTGTGTGCCTCGGAGCGCAATTGCAGGGCTTGAACATAGAGACGAAGGCAAGAAAGAACCGGTTCTGGCAGCACCAGCTCCGTAAAACGATGTCCTCACATTCAACGAAGCAAGCTCACAGTAGCGCTCGAACAAAGCGAAACTGCCAAAAAACAGAGCGAACAGAGCGATTCTGTCAATAGGATGAATAATGTGCTCAGAGGAACCGCGTATTTTTTTACCAGAAAGGCTAACGGTAAAATCGTGCTAACAGTCGAACCGCTTCCCTAATGTTATCCACACCGACTGAACACAGTACATATACGCACGAACACCCTTTCCCGGGTTCCTGAAAGCCGTAAGTAGCGGATCACGTGGAGTCTGAGAGAGGGGGAGAGAAGATTTCGGCGAGCAGCACGCGCTGGCATGTTGAAGTCTCTACATGTGCTTGCTTCTCCAGAAGTTTGGAACTGCTGTGGTGAGAGTCACCTACAAGAGGCTACCGCGCCTATCGGCCTATCGTAGCATGTTCAAGGAACGGAGGCTCTGCGGCCAAGCACAGGAGAATTCCACGGCACTGCACCAACTTGTTGCATGCGGTTACACAGCAGCGGAGCACTGTATCGTAACAGCTTCGCCCTCGAGAGACCGGAGATTCCTATAGACAAGCAGCTGCAACCATTCTCTGGAGTGATGGTCTTAAATAGATTTGCTCGACAGACGCTCGACTCCAGGCCAAGGCTGACGGACGCTTTTCTGGAGGTTTACTGGGTCCATCACTGGGCGTCGAGTGGTTCCCCAGGAACGTCTCTGGCTTGGTAGGCACGTGACAAAACACCGAGAACACAACTGGATCACAAAAAAGTGTTAAGACGAATTGACAAGGAAGCTCTACGATGTTTTCAATGGCAAAAAACAAGCAGTAAGTTAACCGTTTACTGCACAAAAGTTTTTTTGTTGTCTAATATTGTTAAAATATTTTATATGATGTAAAAGCACTTTCGACCTTACAAACATGAAGCCATGAAAAGATGTGCTTTGTTAGAACGGACACAATGGCCCACGGGCTACTGCGAAGCACTACTCCACGAATTACTTCAACAAAAAAGCTACCTTGGTCAGCATAATTAAGGTTAAAAAAAAACGGCAGCGCAGATTGTATTGCTTTTTTTTGTTATGAGAACCAAATTGCAAAATTTCGCTTACGTGCCACAAGCCCATGAAGCTACTTTGCTGGATGCGAGTTGACATGCATGAACAAGACGTGTTTTAACCCTGGAAGTGAACGATGCCTTCTCTTTTTTTTTAAATTTTTCTGGCCCCGGAAACCTTTGCCAGTCAACAGATGTCGTTTTTTCCAGCACATTTATTTTAGTAAAAAGACGGAAATAGTGCCTGTGCATACTTGACCCTATTGCTGTAGCTTTTCGGCGTCATCAAAAAATGAATGCTCAATGCGGTACCGCAGATCACTCCCGAAAGCAGGGTTTCTAATGTAAAACCAGTCGAGCTATTAACCCTCGTTCTGGATCCGAAAGCCAGTGCAGAGTCTTGAGGATGCCAGTCGCTCTGTCAGGCCTATTATCATTGCTGTAAGAGGGTATGCGGTAGTTTCCTGTTATTGTGCCCCTAGTAGTCAGCAATTGTCCGCAAACTTTTGTGGGTGAAGGGTGTGTCACTGTGAGTTATAAGCTTCTAAGGATGTTCCGCTCCACCAAAACGTATCCATCATTTTGGCGCAGATGAGAGTTCAATAAAGTTTACGCTGTGTATATCATGTTATCCACTTTTAATAATGGCCTGTGACTGCCAGAAAGTAGGGGTTCTCGTTTACTGATCGCGCTGGGGGTCATTACGTCACACGCCGCAATTTGCCACAAAAATCGACTTTGTACCGACTGTATGGGGCCTGCTGTATGACCTTGTTTTCCTCTTACGGACTAGCAAACGGGGCATGTACGTGCCCACCACAATAGATTCCTTCTCAAACGCGGCCATGTGCCGACACGACACAATTTTTTGTTTTCTGTCGGTCACTGTGACCGGCCAAGGTGGGGATGCAGACACGGAAAGGAGACACCAATATCCGCGGCCAATTTTTGAGCGTACAGCAGGAGGAAGCCGTGCTGAGTTTTCGCGCAGCAATCGTGGACCGGTGCTAGCAGTGCGGTAGGCCTATTCTGCTCTGAGGACGAAATGCATAACATATATGAATGCCCTACTCATGCGTAATTTGCGCATTTAGCATCCGCTGATCACCGATAGTTCACCAGATTTCCTCATGGTTTTTAACTGCCAGCACCTCTGGAGTAGATTGACCATGTGCTGCCACGGGAGCACGAGAGAAGACATCCGCGTCCTTGCTGCTAATCCCTTTGTTGTACTCTATGTAAGGTTACATCTACAGAGCCAGTGGGCAGCGGTAAGACGACCAGTTGAGTTTTGCAATACTGATAACCAACCAGGTGCATTGTGGTCAGTCTGCATTATAAAACTGGCACCGTCCCTGAACATGGGCTATTTTTATCAAATACTATGGGAGAAAGTCTTTCTCCCTAGTGGAATAGTTTTATTCTATTGCCGAGAGGGAGAGTGCGACTATCGAATGGAATGGGGTACATCTTCTTAGTGTTCTCCTGTAACAATACAGTCCCGATATCATGCTCACTCTCGTTCATTTAGGAATGAATAAGCGGTTTATTGCTGTTAACCGCGTCCTTGTGGTGTCACTAATGGTTATAACCAGTATCTTTTATGCGTGCTTCACCGAACTCACCAAGGACAAAGAAGCTTGTTTACTTGAACGCTTTTGGAGGGGCCTCGCCTGCTTCACACAGCTCACAATAAAGGGCTCGTAAAAACCGACCCTAAATAGTTAGGGCTACCAATTATGACTTCCTGGGTTTCGGGAATCCCACATGGTCTCGAACTTTTTTTTGTTTGGCCGAACTAAATCTTGGTTTGCAATGAAGCCCATGAGATAGATCCAGCTAGGAGCCATTTGCATCTTGCGAGTGTCACTGTAATGCCAGCGTTCTGCAGTCGCTGCGATACAGTCTGTAAGTGAACAACGTCCTCATTGTGGTTGTGAGAAAATAGGACCGCATATTCTAGTAACGCCATTGCGTATTTCAACTTGGCACCTCACAGCAAAATATGTTTCATGCGACAGAAAGTTGCCGGAGAATTCCACAAGCCGAAAAGCATCCTGACAAATTCAAGCATTCCTCTGCTGCAAATGAATCCTGTTTCCTTTTATATCCTCTATACCCACGGGAATCTCTAGGTAGCCTATATACAGTCAAGTGTGGTGAATAGATTTGCTGAGCCCATTTTCGTACGTAACCACATCGACGGATGCAAAGGGATAGGTTTCCCTCGTTGTTCTAGCGTTGACGCATATGTACTTTACGAACATGTGGAGGTCACCATTTATTTTATATGCCAATGAAATCGGAAATGCCCATTGGATTTGTGTTGGCCTCCGCGCTCCAATATTCATCATCTCCCAGAGGGCTAAATACAGCTGTAGGTGACGTGGGCCCTCAAGGAACTGACACTGACACAGAGTAGTGGCGGATCACCCGTATCCATTTAGTGTTCCAAAATGTTAACCATCCCAGTATTCTCAGAACATGTATTTAATGGGGTGGAATGCTACTGTTAGGCGAAATTTGATTCCACTTGCCTTCAAAATGGCAAGATTGCAAATCGTTTTCAACCTTGCCGTCCGAGATTTCTCTTGTCAGCCACCCCGAAATCGATTAGGATGGTCTTACTGGAGGGGTATTTCGCGGAGTTCCGACGCCTAAGTCCGCAGACCAAACCTCAGTGCCATCAGAGTACGCTTGGGACGCCATTGCTCACGCTGACCATGCTAGGCACATTGGCCAAAGCCGGCTTTGTTCCTTCTAAGCTGATAAGTAAATGATTTATGACCGAATACTTCGGGTGACGCACTTCGCTCCGTGATTCCTTGTCCCCCTCTTGAAACTTATCCACCGCATCGGCCTTTCTGAAACACTTCTCTCCCGCTCCTGTGTTCCACTGGCGTCTTGCGCCAAGTTACCGACGTGACGTACGAGATCTCCCCAGTGGCGTCGGCACCGTCAAGTCACGCTACTTCTACAGATATTGTACATCTTGTACAGTTGAAGCAATATTTTTCGCCGGACGCTGTTTCCCCCCATACCGCTGCGATGGCGCTCGTTCCGCCAGGGAATAATGACACGAGACACTGACAGGTGACATACAAATTATGTGGTTATGAAGGATCGGCTTCAGGGTAAACGAACGGGGATTGTGCGACGAGTTTTCATGGAAGAAGAGGACGAGGTGTGATGGTTCCGCATCCCTCAGTGTGTACTAGCGGCACCCAGCCTCTTTCGTCTTGAATATTCCAAATGCATTTTTCTATGGCATACTCGCCTCCTAACAATATAGTGGTACTTTCTTGGGAGCGTTCGAACCAATATTCTGAACAGGCCCTAAAATTGCCGCCCAGCATTGCTCGACCGAACAGCCAAGAATGGGCAAAAAGGCTTTGTTTCTAGGTTCTAGGTCCGCGGCTCGTGTTCTAGGCCCAACCTTTCATGAAGGTGCCCTGATACTAGTACTGACGTGGTTGGTTTTGATCTTTCTCGCAGAGTACCGTTCTCTAATAAGGTCTTCGAACAAAGAAATCGTCGCCTAAGGTTCCATTAAGGCAGGGAATCTCAGGCGGCTTACCTTTACTGTAATGAACTGAACATTATCCGTGCTTGCAGCATGTTCTCGGAATTTCAACGTCCTACAGCTCCCATCAACTTATTATTGCTGACGGGTGGTCCTCTTTTTCTCCTGCACGATGCCTCTGCCTTCCACGGCCTGCTCAAAGGTAGTTGGTTTTTAGCGTGGGCTTTCCATCTCCGTCGAACATCAAGATTTTTACGGTGGTTTTGCAGCTTTGATCATAGCGATTGGTCTCTCAATAGTTTTCGTGAGGGTTTGGCCACAGAGTACCCCTGGGAGGGGAAATTAGTAGAACACTGGCGCACTGTTGTTTGCTCCAGTTGGCTGTGTTGGGATGGGGCTGAAGTATTTTCTGTATTACCCTGGCTGGATATGCTCGATTGGTTGTACTGCTGTACGCCTTTTTCTATGTCTGGTTTGGAAAAAGTTCGGAGAAGCGAACCGAAATACGTGACCGATGTCTACAGGGGTTGTTCGTTAATATCTCCCCTTTGGCAGCAAAGCACAAAGAGCTCTCCCACGGTGGCACCTGACTGTGCGGGTCAGTCAGCAATCGGATACAATCTCCCCTGGTAAGGCTCCGCACAGCTGGAGTGAGTAAGCCCTGAAACCATTTCTAACATTAGCAGAGCTCCGCTTGGGTAACTCAGTGCTGAAACCATGTTTCATGCCCTGGCATGGTTGGCATGCTTCTCTGCCATCCAGAGCCTTTTCGTTCAGGCTTTCGAGCTTCGACTCTCCAAATGTTATGCATCTTTTTCTCTGTCTATGGGACACGCCGATTGCTCTGTTGACGCACATTGATTGAAACTTATACGCCTGTTTTCTGTCTATCAATGCCGCAACTGTGCCTCCTTCCTAGTTACAACCCTCCTCTCTCCCTTCCTGTTTTTTCCACCTTCTGTAGTATAGTTACGACATGTTTTTGTTACTCTTCTGCATTTTTACTCTCATCAAAAGTTCTCATTGGTGAGGGTGAGGAGAAAGGAAAGCCCTCGGATCCAAAGTGTGTATAAGCATTTTTTTGTCTATTGTAAGACGACCGCCGAAATAAAAGGTCCACCTTCAGCAACTGTTGGGTAATGAATATTCTAAGAAACTGGACAAACGCTATCGTCTCCCTCACTCTGCTCTACGCTGAACTGGCCCGTTGAAGAAACAACCCAACAAATATATATAAATATATATATATATATTTATATATATATATATATATATATTTATTTTTCTCATTTATTTCCCTAGATAATATTCTCTCATCAGTTGGCGACCCCCCATAGATGGCACAGATTGTTGTAGTTTCGTGCTAGCACGCGTTTTTTAGCACAATGGCTTCACTAAGCCGAATCTGACAAGCCAGTCTGGACCTTATGTTCTGGGTAGAAGCCTACGGTACCATCGTTAGTTTTCACACTCTCACCTCGTACTCAATTGATGCACGCGAGCATGTGTGATTTTGCTTTCCTCACCCCTTTCTTTTTTGTATTGCTGTTTTCTAATATTCGTTGCTAACCACCTCAGCGTCCCCTGACCTGGTGCCATGCACTGGCCAGCTGCATTCCGGCCGGTGACGCGCCATACGCGTGCACCTGCCTTCTGTTTTCTTTCTTTTCGTGACTTGTTTGACCGTGTTATTTGTTCTGCTTCATGTAAACCAATGTAAGCTCATTTCCTGTCGAAACTGCCTGTCCTACTGCATTTGGGTGCGACCCTTGCCTCCCTTGCAACAGAAGCCAAGTGTGTCATGTTTCAATCACCCTGATTCTGAGAACGGGTGTGTAAAGCAGATGTTGGCCCTGTGAGTGCACGGGCATATCTTCTTTGGACCTTCTTTATTCGCGTGAATGATTTTTTTCCGTTGTCAAACACGTGCATGGGCACATCTTGTTTTGACCCCTCTTTCACCCCTGCTGCCACAGAAGAGGGGGAATTACCTTGTTAATTTTTCTCCTCGTCATTTCTTTTCATGTTTGGCTCTTTTTTTTTTTTGTTCGTACCGCGTGACTGTAGGTTCTTGTAATCCTATTTATATATTTTTTATTTATTTTCCCCATTCGTTCGTCCACTTGTCTCATTCTTTGGCTGTCACCAACCATGATGCCATTCTACAAACTCTCCCTTCCCTTGCCCTTCCCTCGCCTTTGCTACATTCTATATATATATAAAGGGAACGAGCCCACTCGTCACCGGAAAACTCGTCATAGGCAAACTCGTCACCCCGGCTATTTGGTACACTGCCATCTCGAGATAGGAACTCTCGTGCAAGGTGCCTTTTCGTCTCATGGATTTCGTTACACCGCGGCCGTGTGCACACAATCCTAGAAGTCCTGACCGGAAATCGGCGTTGAAAGCCCGTCTGAGGCTTGCTTCTACAATGGTAAATTCGTTACGGATGTTTAAGAGCGCGTGGGATGGTCTGTGCGACCAGCAGGTGTGGTTTTCTTTCTTTGGGGGGAAACGGAGGGGACGAGTGGACAATGCCCCCTGCACTTCTTCAAGTTCTGATCGTCAGGGGTGTTGAGGTGGTGTACTTCCGTATTTTTGGTGCGTATAACCTGTTCTTACGTACAACACGCACCTCCACTTTCAGTCTGGCAATAAAAAAAATAAAAATTGGCGATGCTTGCATTAACTTTCGCGAGGCTTGAATCATAGATAAGCTGGTGGATTTTTTTCTATGTAGACACTGAAGAACACACCACCACGCATTGAATTAGGTTTTAGATTGTTTATTTGTTGATTTGATTGATGGTGGGTGTTTAATGCGCTGACGTTACACAGGCGGTGAGGCGCGCCGTAGTGGAGGGCCCCGAATTAATTTTGACCACCTGGAGATCTTTAATGTGCGCCCGCCGAAATCTCGTACAGTCGGGCGTTTTCGATTTTCGCCTCCATCCGAAAAGCGGCCGCCACGGCCGGGAATCGAACCCGCCTCCTTGGGCTCAACAGCACCACGTCATATCCATTGAGCTTTGCTTACTTTTTCTACGTGATGTTTAATTGAAATTTGAATGGAATTATCCCTTTAATATAACTAAAGCTCGGTATGACGGAATATAACCCCAACTTCCTACGTCAAAACTTTGGAAGCACACTAGCTCTCCTACATAATTTTTTTAAATGGGCGACACATACCAGGCGGAAACGCCGCTTTAACGTTCCAAAAGAAGCTCCCAATGCGAGTTTTCCGTGTGTCGAATATTTCGGTGATACGAGAATTCCTCGTACGAAAGGCCCTGTGACGAGTTGCCCTATAAAGAGTGGACTTGTGACGAGTGGGCCTTCCTGAAACGTCAGTAAACTTTTATTGCTATGTTCAATATCTTTCTAGTGTGCCTCTGTCTCTACTTACCGTACCTATCTATCTATATATATATATATATATATATATATATATATATATATATAAATACAGGAAAGCAAGTTCTTTTTGCTGAAACGTAGGCGCCACAATCGTGCTTTCACCTTGTTCGACGTTTTTCTTCTCCTATATTTATATATATATATATACATACATACATACATATACATATATATATATATATATATATATATACTGTAATTTTATATTATATATATATATATATATACATATATATATATTTCGTCGCTGGCCGTGACTGCCAGCGACGAAAAGCGCCGCCGACAAGACCCGCCGGGCTTCTGCAACCGATCGCCGTCCCATCGAGACCATTTCAACAGATTGGAATGGACCTTTTAGGCCCGTTCCCTACGTCACGATCACAGAACAAGTGGATTGTCGTAGCGACAGACTACATGACGCGCTACGCAGAGACCGCCGCTCTTCCGAGGGGGACTGCACAAGAAGTGGCAAAGTTCTTTATAAGCCAAGTTGTGCTGCGACATGGAGCCCCGGAAGTCCTAATCACCGACCGCGTAACGGCATTTACTGCGGAGCTGATGCAAGGAGTATTACACTACAGCAACACGGATCACCGAAGAACGACGGCGTACCACCCCCAAACGAACGGACTAACAGAACGTCTGAACAAGACAATTGCAGATATGCTGTCAATGTACGTTGACGTTGAACATAAGACTTGGGACGAAGTGCTCCCGTATGTCACGTTTGCGTTCAACACGGCTATCCAGGAGACGACGCAGCTGACGCCGTTCGAGCTTGTCTATGGTAGAAGGCCGACTACGATGCTCGACGCCATGCTTCCGCACGTAGAAGACGACGACCTCAACGCCGACGTCCACGGATATCTTCAACGTGTGGAGGAGGCCCGCCAGCTCACTCGAGTTCGTATAACGGACCAGCAGCTGGTGGATGCGGGCCGCTACAACCTCCGACGCCGAGACGCCGAGTACCAACCAGGGGATCGTGTGTGGGTTTGGACTCCCATCCGACGACGCGGACTCAGTGAGAAGCTCCTGCGACGGTATTTCGGACCCTACCAGATTCTACGACGTGTCGGCCAACTTACCTACGAGGTGATCCCCGATGGTGATTCCGGAACATCACGACGACGCACGCGGCCCGAAGTCATCCACGTGGTTCACTTAAAAGCTTTCTACGGACGATAACGAATTTTATTTTTATTTCCGGACTGTCGCTTATGTTAGCATCGGGTCGATGCACTCTTAGAGGGGGGGTAATGCCGCGAACCATGCATTGGGTTTGTTTATTTCTGTTTTGCTTTTACCGCCCGGCTGCGCCGGTCTGTTTTATCTCTGCGCCAAGAGAAGCGCGTGTTCCATTCTTTCTTTCTGTGCCGCATGTGTTATCTGTCGTGATAGGGAGAGCATTCCGACCTAACATGAACAGCCCAGAATAATCTTCTTGGATCTACTATGTTCTCGATGTGAATCGACGTTTCGAGAACCACGCGCGCCGAAAGATAAAAAGCCTGCAGTGCGGACGCCGGGGCATTCGATTCGACGACACTCACCTGTGCAAGTAATTTTGTTGACCGCTGCTTCGCCGCCTCTGTATTTTTTTGAGTTTTTACGGGAGCACAAGTTCGCTCCAATAAACGTGTTTCTCATTCAAGACAACTGTATCGTCCTTGTCTTCGCGACATCTGGTGAGGTGCGGGGTACTAAGCCTTTATGCTCTCTACGACATCTCGAAGCCGCCAAGCCAGTCCAACCAGAGAAAGCCCCCGACTGCAAGGATTGCTACCCGAGTTCGGTCTTCTGCCAGAAGGGCCCAAGAGAAGGAACGCTGCAACCAACACCTTGGTGCAAGAAACAACGTCGCCAATCATCCTGCAGCAGCCCCGAGAACCGCCATCGTTCCGGGGAGCCCCCGCTGAAGACCCCGAAGAATGGTTGGAGAAGCTGGAGCGCGTCCGCATCTTCAACAGGTGGGACGACGAACAAACTTTCCGGCATGTCTTCTTTTACTGAGAAGAGGCTGCTCGAACTTGGTTCGAGAACCATGAGAGCTCTTTGACCGACTGGACTCAATTCAAAAGGGAGTTCCTTAAGACTTTCACTACCGTGGTGAGAAAAGAGCGCGCTGCGCTTTTGCTTGAAACTCGAACGCACAACCCAACGAAGGAGTCGTGATATTCGTTGAGGACATGAAGCGACTTTTTCGTCGTGCGGACCCTGTAATGACCGAGGAAAAGAAGCTCAGGTTTTTAATGCGAGGAGTGAAGCAAGAGCTTTTTGCTTGTCTAGTCCGTAACCCTCCAAAGACAGTGGCAGAATTCGCGTCTGAGGCGGCCGCGATGGAGATGACGCTAGAAATTCGAACGAGGCAGTACGACCGCCCTGTCAACTCGCTGTTGTCGGAGACCATCGGTGCCGCAAATGGAAGCTCCGATACATTTCGAGAGACCATCCGAGGAGTGGTCAGGGAGGAGCTTCGGAAGCTTTTCTCAACGACGCCGCAACCTCAAGTGGCTTCCCTGACCGACGTAATCCGAGAAGAAGTCCAAAACGCACTGGGAACTTCTACGCCGTTGGAAGCACCCCTCGAACCACAAGCCATGACCTACTCCTCGGCTGTTCGTCAACCCCGCCCTGCTCCAACCCGTCGTCAAGAGGCCGAGCCATACCGCCATCCAATGCCGCCCGCCCGACGCCCTGTAGACCAATACCAGACGCCAAGGAAGACCGCCGTGTGGCGAACGCCCGATAATCGTCCGCTGTGCTACCACTGCGGAGAGGCCGACCACATCTACCGTCGCTGTCCCTATAAGAGGCTCGGTTTGCGAGGGTTCTCCCTCAACGCCCCTCGCCCCGATACGGCCAGCGCCCTGCTGAGATCGAAGAATACCTCTCCAACACCAACCGAGGACCAGCCCGCTTCAACCGTTCACCGTCGCCCTACCCGAATCAATCACCGAACCGCCGCAGCACTGCTGACTTCTCACGTGGAAGGTCCCATAGCCCACGCGGGGGAAACTAAAAGCAGCAACTTCGGGAGGTAAAGTTGCACAATGGCGGAAAAATGAAAACTCTCCAACGACGCAGCGACTCGCTGAAGGCCATCATTCACGACATGCCCTCAACCCGACGACCCGACCTAGCCCTAACGAGACTCCTGAACACGACTACAGCAACACGGCGCGACGCGTACCCGACCTGACCGAGACGTCCGTTGAGAAGACGACGACAACGACGATGCACAGTGCCCGACCGTCAACACGTACAAGCAGAGATACGACGCCCCGACGAACCCGGAACTCGAGGAAGACTGCATCTGACGTCAAGGTGTCCATCGACGGCTTTGACGTAGTCGCCCTCGTAGACACGGGAGCTGACTATTCGGTAATGAGCGGACCATTTGCGTCTAAACTGAAGAAAGTTATGACCAGATGGGACGGTCCGCATATACGTACAGCAGGAGGCCACCTCGTGACGCCAAGTGGAACTTGCACATCGCGCGTCACCATAGACGGCACAACGTACCCTGCGGCGTTCGTCATTGTGCCTAACTGCTCCGGAGACGTAATTCTTGGAATTGACTTTTTGATGGAAAACGGTGCAATAATCGATCTGCAGACCAAGTCAATGACTTTTTCCCCCAATCACTCCATGACACCGGAACCGAACCCCGAACAATGTGCTGCTGTAAGGATTGCCGATGATCATGTCACCCTGCCACCCCGCGCAAGCTTGATGGTCGCAGTCTACTGTGAAGATGCTGCTCCTGACGTCGACGCTATCGTAGACACTGATCAAAGGGTGCTTCTCGACCGTGGTGTGTCGGTCGCAAGAGGCATTGCGCGCTTCAAGGAACACCAATCCCACATTTTGGTTACTAATTTCACCGAGGAGTACCAGCATTTAAACAAGGGCGCGGCAATTGCATTCCTCGAAGAAGCGCAAGAAGCAAGTGACGTGATCGCGGTCGCCGACTTTGAACGCACACCCGTAGAAACCTTCAAGCTCCCGCAGCCCTTCGACGCGAATCCGGCGCTACCGCAAGAACAACGGAACAAGTTATTTGCTTTGCTGCGTCGCTATAGCGAATGTTTTTCGTCGAGCGCAAAACTACGTCAGACCCCTCTAGCGAAGCACCGAATAATAACCGAAGATGGAGCCCGACCTACCCGACAGTCACCGTACCGCGTCTCTTCACACGAACGGGAAGCCATCCGGACTCAAGTCGACGACATGCTCAGCGACGACATTATACAGCCATCGAAAAGCCCATGGGCTGCGCCCATCGTACTCGTAAAGAAAAAAGACGGCACATTAAGGTTTTGTGTTGACTACTGCCGACTGAACAAAATCACGAAAAAGGACGTGTACCCCCTCCCCCGAATCGACGACGCCCTCGACCACCTCTGCTACGCGAAGTACTTCTCATCGATGGACCTGAAGACCGGCTATTGGCAAATTGAAGTGGACGAGAGAGACCGAGAGAAGACTGCATTTATAACCCCAGACGGCCTATACGAGTTCAAGGTGATGCCGTTTGGGTTGTGCACAGCACCAACGACGTTTCAAAGAGTCATGGACACTGTGCTAGCTGGCCTTAAGTGGCAGACCTGCCTCGTATACCTCGACGACGTAGTGGTATTCGCCCGGACTTTCGACGAACACCTTGCAAGGTTGAAGTCTGTATTTTGTTGTTGGTAAACTTTATTGACACACAAAAAACAAAAAAAAAGAACCCCAAAGTCCGGGGTTCTGAAAGGAACAAAATTATCTATACAGACGGGAGAACCTGACGAACGTGAGCCACCAAAGCTCGCCACCAGGCCACTCGGTCTGTTCCCTCCGGTGGCGCGAGCCAGTCTTGGAGAGAAGAGGGAGGAGGTGTAAGGGATTTAAGATGAATTGCGAGTGATGGTTGCGAACCAGAACAGTCCCAAAGAACATGCGGCGTATTGGGAAAGCCAGACCACTTGGAGCACAGCGCAGGGCTGCGATGGCCTTGTAGTCGATGCAGTATGTGCGCAGTTGGAAGGCTGTGGGTTTGCGCTTGCCGGATAAGACAAGCATCTGCCCGGGGTAACAGGTGAGAGGGAGACGGAAGAGTTTGCCTATCCCTGATTAACTGTTGCACAGTCTGGCGTCGACGAAGACGGGCTTTTAGCGCTTGCGTGGGTGGGTGGAAAGGATTTGGCCAGGGCGTCTCCGAGTCTCCCGGTTGGGACGGAGCACGGGAGAGCTGATGCGCCAGCTCGTTGCCCGGAACGCCTGCGTGACCAGGAACCCAGTCCAGTACGTAGCTAGTACCAGTGTGTTTGGCCAGATGAGTGTGGAGTGCATGCATAATATTGATGGGAAGCGTCTGCTCCTGGAACAAGCGCAGAGCATCCTGACTGTCGCTGAGGATCACGTGGTTACCAGGAGTGGCTAACGATAAGATTGCGTCAGTTATTGCTTGAGCCTCTAGAGACAGGACGGAAGGAACAGCCGAGTGTCTTTTCTGCAAGGGCGGGTGGGTAGGAGGGACAACTACTGTGACCCCGCGTGCGTCTTTGGATGAGAAGGAGGCATCTGTGTACGTCACTGTTGCTAGATCACCATAGCGGTAGCGAAGAGTGCATATTCGAGCTCGACGACGTCCTGCATGCGAGGTTGCGGATACATTGATTGGAATGGTAGGAACTTTTATGCGAGGGAGTGGATACCAAGGGGGGTATGTCACTGTAATTTCGGGTAATGAAGCTACCTCGTAATGAAGTGAGGATAGGAAAAGACGCCCATGCCAAGTAAGCTGGAGACGAGTCTGTTGTGCCGCCAAATGAAGATCAATTTGATCTGACAATGATGCGAACGGCTCAGCAGCCTCCAACTTAGCGAGGGGGGTATATCTAGGTACCCCTAGAGCCAGGCGGGTGGCAGGCCGGAGGAGCCGCTCAAGCTGGGATCGTTGCGATGACGTTAATTTTACGTATGGCAGTGCGTAAAGAACGCGAGTATATATTAGAGAGTTCATAAGTCGCGTAATATCGTGTTCTCGTAGGCCTTGGCGACGTCGAGGCAGCCAGCCGATTATGTGAGTTAGTTGGGTAATTTGAGCCTTACATCGATTGAGCCACTTTAAGGCCTTCCCATTATCCTGTAGGTCGAAGCCAAGGACGCGCAGCCAGGCCTTACGTGGAAGAAGAATGTCATCAATCACGAGTTCTACTTGAGAGCGTTGGTCGCTAGCTTTAGCCCGCAAACGCTCATCAGTGACCACGAGGAACTCAGACTTCTGCGGAGATAGTGTGAGGCCTACGCTTGACCCGAACGAGAGGACCGCATCAATTCCAGCCTGAAGTGTGTCGGACAGTGCAGCTGGGCTGCCGGTAGAACACCAAAGGATTATGTCATCAGCGTACACTCCAAACGAGAGATTAGGAACCGAATGTAGCATACGAGGCAGGGGGCGAAGTGCTAAATTGAACCGAGTAGGGGAAAGGACAGATCCCTGAGGAACTCCTCTCGTAGGAGTCCAGGGGGTTTGGCGGTATTCCTCTAACACCAAAGAGTGTAGTCGTGTGGTCAGAAAATTGTGGATGTAGTTGTACAGTCGGGAGCTAGGCGTAAGTATCCGGATTTGTTCAAGAATTGCAGAGTGCGAAACTGCATCAAACGCCTTTTGGAAGTCTAGACTCATGATTGCTCTAAGTTGGGCTGCGCTCGGATATGCGTACACCTCTTGTTGGATTCGCAGCATTGTATCCTGTGTTGACCTGTGAACGCGGAACCCAGTCATAGTCCAGTCAAAGAATTGGCTATTTTCAAGAAGCCAAGTGAGACGATGCAGGACCACACGCTCCATCAGTTTTCCAACACAGGACGTAAGTGAATTTGGGCGTAGACTGTTCAAAGCAAGTGATTTGCCTGGTTCTGGAATAGGGCGGATGTTAGCAGTCTTCCACTCAGGGAAGACTGCTAACATCCGTTCTCGTCCGATCACCGAAGCTAAGCAGCATTGGGCTCGGTCAGTACTTGGGATGGAGTCTGTACTCGAGGCCATTCGTACGTCGGGGTTGAAGCTGAAGCCTGAAAAGTGCCGTTTCGCATACGGGGAACTCAAGTTCTTGGGCCACGTCGTCAACGCCGCGGGAGTCCTACCTGACCCGACAAAAACTTCAGCCATTGCGAACTTCCCAAGGCCGAAAGACAAGACGGGCGTGCGAAGATTTCTCGGGCTGTGCGCATACTACCGGCGCTTCGTCGCAAACTTCGCACGCATTGCAGAGCCACTCATGCGCTTGACGAAAGATAGCACCCATTTCAGCTGGGAAAACGACCAAGAAAAGGCATTCTGCGAGCTGCAAACACGCCTGCAAAGCCCGCCCGTGCTCGCTCATTTCGACGAAAATGCCGAAACGGAAATGCACACGGACGCCAGTGATATAGGCTTGGGTGCCGTCCTTGTCCAAAAGCAAAGCGGCTGCGAAAGGGTAATCGCCTATGCCAGCCGTGGTCTGTCGAAGGAGGAGAAAAACTATTGTGCCTCTGAGAAAGAGTGCCTGGCTATTATATGGGCGATTTCAAAATTTCGCCCATACGTGTATGGAAGGCCATTCAAGGTTGTAAGAAACCGCCATGCCCTGTGTTGGGTCGCCAATTTGAAGGACCCTTCTGGCCGTCTTGGGCGGTGGAGCTTGCGCCTGCAGGAGTTCGACGTTACAGTCGTTTATAAATCCGGCAGGAAACACTCCGACGACGACTGCCTGTCCCGTGCCCCCGTCGACCCACCACCACAAGACGCTGATGAGGACAGCGCGTTCTTGGGGATCGTGACGGAGAGCGACCTAGCCGCCCAGCAGCGTGCCGACCCCGACTTACGCGTCATAATCGAGTACCTCGAGGGATGCAACGTTGCCGTTCCTAGGACCTTCAAACGCAGCTTACCAGCATTCAGCCTGAGAAACTCCGTCCTCGTGAAGAAGAATTTCAGCCCCGGAACAAGAGCGAATTACCTTCTCGTCATCCCCGCGGATCTTCGTGACCAAATTTTGGAAGCGTGCCACGACGACCCGTCTTCCGGACATCTGGGCACAGCCCGCACTATTGGAAAAATCAACGCGAGGTACCACTGGCCCGGCCTTACCTCTGACGTCACCCACTACGTCCGGAGCTGCCGTGACTGCCAGCGACGAAAAACGCCGCCGACAAGACCCGCCGGACTTCTGCAACCGATCGCCGTCCCATCGAGACCATTTCAACTGATTGGAATGGACCTTTCAGGCCCGTTCCCTACGTCACGATCACAGAACAAGTGGATTGTCGTAGCGACAAACTACATGACGCGCTACGCAGAGACCGCCGCTCTTCCGAGGGGGGCTGCACAAGAAGTGGCAAAGTTCTTTATAAGCCAAGTTGTGCTGCGACATGGAGCCCCGGAAGTCCTAATCACCGACCGCGGAACGGCATATACTGCGGAGCTGATGCAAGGAGTATTACACTACAGCAACATGGATCACCGAAGAACGACGGCGTACCACCCCCAAACGAACGGACTAACAGAACGTCTGAACAAAACAATCGCAGATATGCTGTCAATGTACGTTGACGTTGAACATAAGACTTGGGACGAAGTGCTCCCGTATGTCACGTTTGCGTACAACACGGCTATCCAGGAGACGACGCAGCTGACGCCGTTCGAGCTTGTCTACGGTAGAAGGCCGACTACGATGCTCGACGCCATGCTTCCGCACGTAGAAGACGACGACCTCAACGCCGACGTCCACGGATATCTTCAACGTGCGGAGAAGGCCCGCCAGCTCGCTCGAGTTCGTATAACGGACCAGCAGCTGGTGGATGCGGGCAGCTACAACCTCCGACGCCGAGACGCCGAGTACCAACCAGGGGATCGTGTGTGGGTTTGGACTCCCATCCGACGACGCGGACTCAGTGAGAAGCTCCTGCGACGATATTTCGGACCCTACCAGGTTCTACGACGTGTCGGCCAACTTACCTACGAGGTGATCCCCGATGGTGATTCCGGAACATCACGACGACGCACGCGGCCCGAAGTCGTCCACGTGGTTCGCTTAAAAGCTTTCTACGGACGATAACGAATTTTATTTTTATTTCCGGACTGTCGCTTATGTTAGCATCGGGTCGATGCACTCTTAGAGGGGGGGGTAATGCCGCGAACCATGCATTGGGTTTGTTTATTTGTGTTTTGCTTTTACCGCCCGGCTGCGCCGGTCTGTGTTATCTCTGCGCCAAGGGAAGCGCGTGTTCCATTCTTTCTTTCTGTGCCGCATGTGTTATCTGTCGTGATAGGGAGAGCATTCCGATCTAACGTGAACAGCCCAGAATAACCTTCTTGGATCTACTATGTTCTCGATGTGAATCGACGTTTCGAGAACCACGCTTGCCGAAAGATAAAAAGCCTGAAGTGCGGACGCCGGGGCATTCGATTCGAGGACACTCGCCTGTGCAAGTCACTTTGTTGACCGCGGCTTCGCCGCCTCTGTATTCTTTTGAGTTTTTAGGGGAGCACAAGTTCGCTCCAATAAACGTGTTTCTCATTCAAGACAAGTGCATCGGCCTTGTCTTCGCGACAATATATATATATATATATAAATATATATATATATATATATATATATATATATATATATATATATATATATATATATATATATATATATATATAGCGAATCAGAATAGGAGATGAGGGACTCGTAGAAATAACACAGAAATAAGGATTGGCAGTCAAGAACACCTCGGAAAGCAAAGGGGAGGTTGTGGTAGGCCATTGAAACAGATCAAGAATTTGGAAAGAAAGAAAGAAAGCGAAGAAAAAATGCCCGCCAGGTGGGATCCGAACCCACGACCTCCAGAATACCGGTCTGGTGCGATAACCACTACGCTACCGGCGGGGCGATTTTCTCCCCCGCTTTCTGGGGTATTTATGTCAATGTAATTTTGTTCCTGTGCTTGGGGGTGGTAGCCAGCGCCACTCTGACTTCTCGGGGTGAAGGGGACCTTCTTTTTTTTTATAATCCCCGCGACGTGACTCGAGTGTCTACGACATGTCGAGAGTGGTCAACCAGCGTTGAACCCTCTTAAGCTCCCTATGGCACCAAGACTGCCAGAACAGAGGCCCTCGCTATGCATGTAGCGAATCAGAATAGGAGATGAGGGACTCGTAGAAATAACACAAAAATAAGGATTGGCAGTCAAGAACACCTCGGAAAGCAAAGGGGAGGTTGTGGTAGGCCATTGAAACAGATCAAGAATTTGGAAAGAAAGAAAGAAAGCGAAGAAAAAATGAAGAAAAAATGCCCGCCAGGTGGGATCCGAACCCACGACCTCCAGAATACCGGTCTGGTGCGATAACCACTACGCTACCGGCGGGGCGATTTTCTCCCCCGCTTTCTGGGGTATTTATGTCAATGTAATTTTGTTCCTGTGCTTGGGGGTGGTAGCCAGCGCCACTCTGACTTCTCGGGGTGAAGGGGACCTTCTTTTTTTTTTTAATCCCCGCGACGTGACTCGAGTGTCTACGACATGTCGAGAGTGGTCAACCAGCGTTGAACCCTCTTAAGCTCCCTATGGCACCAAGACTGCCAGAACAGAGGCCCTCGCTATGCATGTAGCGAATCAGAATAGGAGATGAGGGACTCGTAGAAATAACACAGAAATAAGGATTGGCAGTCAAGAACACCTCGGAAAGCAAAGGGGAGGTTGTGGTAGGCCATTGAAACAGATCAAGAATTTGGAAAGAAAGAAAGAAAGCGAAGAAAAAATGCCCGCCAGGTGGGATCCGAACCCACGACCTCCAGAATACCGGTCTGGTGCGATAACCACTACGCTACCGGCGGGGCGATTTTCTCCCCCGCTTTCTGGGGTATTTATGTCAATGTAATTTTGTTCCTGTGCTTGGGGGTGGTAGCCAGCGCCACTCTGACTTCTCGGGGTGAAGGGGACCTTCTTTTTTTTTTAATCCCCGCGACGTGACTCGAGTGTCTACGACATGTCGAGAGTGGTCAACCAGCGTTGAACCCTCTTAAGCTCCCTATGGCACCAAGACTGCCAGAACAGAGGCCCTCGCTATGCATGTAGCGAATCAGAATAGGAGATGAGGGACTCGTAGAAATAACACAGAAATAAGGATTGGCAGTCAAGAACACCTCGGAAAGCAAAGGGGAGGTTGTGGTAGGCCATTGAAACAGATCAAGAATTTGGAAAGAAAGAAAGAAAGCGAAGAAAAAATGCCCGCCAGGTGGGATCCGAACCCACGACCTCCAGAATACCGGTCTGGTGCGATAACCACTACGCTACCGGCGGGGCGATTTTCTCCCCCGCTTTCTGGGGTATTTATGTCAATGTAATTTTGTTCCTGTGCTTGGGGGTGGTAGCCAGCGCCACTCTGACTTCTCGGGGTGAAGGGGACCTTCTTTTTTTTTAATCCCCGCGACGTGACTCGAGTGTCTACGACATGTCGAGAGTGGTCAACCAGCGTTGAACCCTCTTAAGCTCCCTATGGCACCAAGACTGCCAGAACAGAGGCCCTCGCTATGCATGTAGCGAATCAGAATAGGAGATGAGGGACTCGTAGAAATAACACAGAAATAAGGATTGGCAGTCAAGAACACCTCGGAAAGCAAAGGGGAGGTTGTGGTAGGCCATTGAAACAGATCAAGAATTTGGAAAGAAAGAAAGAAAGCGAAGAAAAAATGCCCGCCAGGTGGGATCCGAACCCACGACCTCCAGAATACCGGTCTGGTGCGATAACCACTACGCTACCGGCGGGGCGATTTTCTCCCCCGCTTTCTGGGGTATTTATGTCAATGTAATTTTGTTCCTGTGCTTGGGGGTGGTAGCCAGCGCCACTCTGACTTCTCGGGGTGAAGGGGACCTTCTTTTTTTTTTTTTAATCCCCGCGACGTGACTCGAGTGTCTACGACATGTCGAGAGTGGTCAACCAGCGTTGAACCCTCTTAAGCTCCCTATGGCACCAAGACTGCCAGAACAGAGGCCCTCGCTATGCATGTAGCGAATCAGAATAGGAGATGAGGGACTCGTAGAAATAACACAGAAATAAGGATTGGCAGTCAAGAACACCTCGGAAAGCAAAGGGGAGGTTGTGGTAGGCCATTGAAACATATCAAGAATTTGGAAAGAAAGAAAGAAAGCGAAGAAAAAATGCCCGCCAGGTGGGATCCGAACCCACGACCTCCAGAATACCGGTCTGGTGCGATAACCACTACGCTACCGGCGGGGCGATTTTCTCCCCCGCTTTCTGGGGTAGTTATGTCAATGTAATTTTGTTCCTGTGCTTGGGGGTGGTAGCCAGCGCCACTCTGACTTCTCGGGGTGAAGGGGACCTTCTTTTTTTTTTTAATCCCCGCGACGTGACTCGAGTGTCTACGACATGTCGAGAGTGGTCAACCAGCGTTGAACCCTCTTAAGCTCCCTATGGCACCAAGACTGCCAGAACAGAGGCCCTCGCTATGCATGTAGCGAATCAGAATAGGAGATGAGGGACTCGTAGAAATAACACAGAAATAAGGATTGGCAGTCAAGAACACCTCGGAAAGCAAAGGGGAGGTTGTAGTTTTTCTTCGCTTTCTTTCTTTCTTTCCAAATTCTTGATCTGTTTCAATGGCCTACCACAACCTCCCCTTTGCTTTCCGAGGTGTTCTTGACTGCCAATCCTTATTTCTGTATATATATATATATATATATATATATATATATATATATATATATATATATATATATATATATATATATATATATATGTATAGATATATATATAAGAGAAGAAAAACTTCGAACAAGGTAAAAGCACGATTGTGGCCTACGTTTCAGCAAAGAGAACTTGCTTTCCTCAGGGCAATCTCTCGCCTGGCAGGCAGGGTTTATATAGGGGTAGGACCCCAGGTGAAAGGAGAGGGAAAGATGGAAGGGAAATTGAGCAAGCTGATTGGTTTCGGAGTGTGGGGGGAGAGATTGAGGGGCCAAGAAGGTTGTCTAGTTTAAGCCGCGAAGTAGGTCACACGGAAGTCAGCTGGTGGTTGAAATTAGTGGAATTTTGGACAGACAGGATGAGAGGGTGCTTATTGACTCGCCGCGGGGTATAGGGAAAGGATCTCAGAACCGCCGGAAGCAGACCAGGCGGTGAGGGTGGGGTCCTTATCAGAAACTATCTGCAAGCCTCAAGTCAAAAGAAAAGATAGAGACGGGGGGAAATCTAACTAGGTCCATAAAGTCCATAAAGTCCCCGTAGAATTATTGTTCTTTGCCGACATTCCTTTCAGACCCATAGTTTCGAATAACAATACCCCAACCGAAGCACTATCTCTGTTTCTGAATCATCACCTATCCGACATTCCCGCTCTTCTTCCTTCATTCGTTCAGGACACCCCCCACTTCCTCCGCATAATAGAAGAGATAAATATGGGTGGGCGCCTACCCAGTGGAACCCTCCTTGTTACTCTTGACGTTGCTGCATTGTATACAAACATTCCGTTCGCCGAAGGAATTGAAGCGATTTCAAAATCTCTATTAGTGAACCCGCACCAACATGCACCAGAAGTGTACATAACTTTGTTAAAACTAGTTCTAACTCTCAATTATTGTGAATTTGACTCTTCTTACTTTTTGCAAGTTTTTGGAACTAGCATGGGTAGTCCATTCGCACCGACCTATGCCAACATTTTCATGGGGCAACTTGAAGCTACCCTTTTAAGCTCTTTTCCGCATAAACCTCAGGTTTACCTCCGCTACATAGACGACATCTTTATGATTTGGGAACACGGTCACGCGACTCTAGAAACGTTTATATCCCATCTCAATTCTTCGCATCCGACTATTAAATTCTCCTGCCAATATTCTGAAAAAGAAGTGAACTTCCTAGATACTACCGTCATTCTAGACAACGGTAAACTTAAAACCACGCTTTTTAGAAAGCCAACAGACAGGCAGCAGTACCTAGATTATAAAAGCCATCACCCCAGACACTGCAAACACGGGATCTTTGTAGGACAAGCCACCAGGCTTAGAAGAGTATGCAGTGATGACAGTGACTACGTAGAGCACCTAGACGAACTCAAGGCCACCCTTATGAACAGGAACCACCCCAAAAGCTCGCTCGATCAGGCGTACCAACGTGTGTCTAATCTCAAAAGGGATGACGTTCTCAACAAACAGCGGCAAAACGAAAGCGCCAGGCCACCTGCCCTAATAACTAAATTTTCAAACGCCCTCCCAAACGTAAACAATATACTGCGGAAGTACTACCCCATTTTAGCCAGTAACGACCGACTTAAAAAGACTTTCCCGGAAGCACCAAGGGTTACCTACCGGAGGAACAGGAATCTAAAAGATATTTTAGTGCATGCTAAAACAGGGCCTTCAAAGCAACCAGTCATAGCCAGCTGCTCCCGCCCCAGATGCAAGACTTGTAGGCACCTGCAAACAGACTGCGTTGTAAAAAGCACAGCCAGTAATTATGTCCACAAGAATAATTCAAGTTTTACGTGCACTTCATCCAACATTGTGTATATGTTGGAATGCTCAATGTGCCACAAACAGTATATAGGCGAAACGAGCCAACCTATGAGCCTACGGCTTAATGGTCACCAGGCAGATACTCTTAGCAAATCCTCCATAGCTGTAGCGCAGCCTTTCAACCAACCAGGCCACAATTTTGATGACCTTAAGTTATATATACTTCAGTCAAATTTTAAGTCTTCTAGGGACAGGAAATACCGAGAATCCTACTTAATTCACAAATTCAACTCTATGGAACCTGCTGGAAATAATGCGTCTAAGGGCAACTTGGAATCCTTGCGATATTCACCGGGAATGCAGCATTAGGCATTTCCGTGCATATACCTCATCCAAAGACTATGACCGTTCACTCTGCTCCGTACCTGGTCACCTAATTTCTTTTCCCCCTTTTTTTTCATTCCTTAGCGTCTAGCTTAATACTCGCCCTCATCCCTCCAACCTTTGCTTTTGGAATTCAATTTTATTTATTTAATTTCTCCTTTTTTTTTTACCCCGCGTGGTCTTGTGCCCCGTACGTCACTCTAACTTTATCTTTTCGTTTTTGAGTTTCAGGACAGGCCTGTTCCAGGAATGTTGCCGTGGGTGACACGTGCCATTTCAGTTGCCGGGTCATTGCTTTTTCTTTTGTGTGTGGGTTTATGTGGTTTCCCTCCCTGTTTCTTTTTTTTTGACCTAGTTAGTTTTCCCCCCGTCTCTATCTTTTCTTTTGACCTGACGCTTGAAGATAGTTTCTGATAAGGACCCCACCCTCACCGCCTGGTCTGCTTCCGGCGGTTCTGATATCCTTTCCCTACACCCCGCGGCGGGTCAATAAGCACCCTCTCATCCTGTCTGTCCAAAATTCCACGACTTTCAACCACCAGCTGACTTCCGTGTGACCTACTTCGCGGCTTAAACTAGACAACCTTCTTGGCCCCTCAATCTCTCCCCCCCACACTCCGAAACCAATCAGCTTGCTCAATTTCCCTTCCATCTTTCCCACTCCTTTCACCTGGGGTCCTACGCCTATATAAACCCTGCCTGCCAGGCGAGAGATTGCCCTGAGGAAAGCAAGTTCTCTTTGCTGAAACGTAGGCCACAATCGTGCTTTTACCTTGTTCGAAGTATTTCTTCTCTTGTGTTCTCTACCATCTTCAAAGTTCTACTACTCCCTGTATATATATATATATATATATAAGGTTAGCAGAGACAGAGACACACGAGAAAGACGTAGAAAATAGAAATAAGTTTAGTGACTATGAAGACAGGAAGTCCTCTTCCTGAAACATCAGTAAACTTATTTCTATGTTCTACATCTTTCTCGTGTGTCTCTGTCTCTGCTAACCTTATTTTTTCGCGCTCTGTGTATGTTTTTTATCTTTCCACAATAGATATATATACACACACACACACACACACACACACATATATATATATATATATATATATATATATATATATATATATATATATACATATCCCACTAGCATCAACTAGCCAGTCTGTCGCAACTCTACTCCTTTCAGCGTACCAAAAATCACACATCACAGACAAAGCAAAACACTCGAAAAAATATTCTAGAAAAACCAATAGGAACCATAGTGCGGCGCAGATACTAAACGGAGCTTCTGAAATCAAAACGTGCCATTCCTTAGAAAAATAAATCACCAAAACGAGAGGCGGTTAGGCATAAAATCACAGAAATAAATTGGTAAAGATTTGTAAAAAAATTATCCCTTCGCCTTTCGGCTTCGTTCTCTGCTTCGCGTAGTTTTTTCATTTGTTTATCATTCCTTGACTGTCCAGGAACCAATTCCTCTGAATACGTTTCACAGCGGTATTCTTGAAAAGCTAAGTCGACTTCTCCCGAAACTGAAAAACCCCTGCCGTTGCCCTGTCTGAGTTGAATACAAGCTGAGTTCCATATTAGTAGGTAATTCTGCATAACTGACTTATTAACGCCAGACGTAGCTTTTACTTCTTGCGTTTAGTTCACTTTACGACCTTGTGGCCTGTTTTATGGACGCCCGCTTTTAGAGCAATTCCCCGCCTTCTTGCTTCACTCAATATACCGGTCAAATACGAGCATTACCTATGGGGGACTGAACCACGGAAAAAGCATGATGGCCACTTCTCACTTTCACATAACTTCTATATGCCGTGCCATTTACCAAGTACCGAGTGTGACAAATTTTGAAAGTGAATTTCTCTATTGTTACGAAGGTACTACCAGCTCAGCATAAATAAATATTTATTGCTAACAGCCGCAGATTACCTGCTTTCGTCAGATACACTTAGCCCAACTAAAAGCCGGCACCTCGTGTTAGTCACCGGACAAATGCCGAATCATGTTCAACGTAAATTGTGTTCTTGAGCTAGTTAATGCTTTATGAATTACAAAATTTGCGCTAGCTGGACATACAAAAGAAGCAAGACAAACAACGCTGAACTCACTTATATTTATTTACAAGAAAAGAATATGTTTTATGTTGGAACTTTCGACGACGATAAGGACGACGCAAGCAGCGCGCGCGACAGACCCAGAGATATAGAGGAAGGCGACCAAGCGAGGCGAAGAGATGGGCGCTTTTTAGCAGGTTCCTATGCATAATGTAAATATATTTGGATTTTCCTAGACAACGACCTCCTCTCTTGCCTCCCAAAACATTTTCCACATGGTGCCGAAACCCGGGACGTGAAGCGACACGACGAGGCGAGCCATGCAGCGGAATTCAATTTTTCGCCGGCCATGCTCACCCCGACGAGAGGAGGAGGCGTCGAGACAGCGGAACCGGCTGCGGATTGCCCAAAACAGCCTTCTCGAATTCCATCGGAAGCTTATCGCTGAACTGACACCCACTGTAAACGTCGATGCCGCTGTTTCGATTGCGAGGCTCTAGCACATCGTCGACCGACTTGCTGCTGTCAGCGAGATGCTGGATGCCCTTGCTTCCGAAACCACAACTTACGGCCAACACAACAATGCCTTACAGTCCATTAAAAAAGCATACATAATTATCCGCTACCTATAACAAATACTTTACGGACGAATAGCACATACCCCTCACGATCCACGTCTCGTAAAAGAAAAAAGGCAACATCGACGAAAGTACGAGTCGAGTCCTACAAGTGAGAGTACAGAGCCTGAGGAAGAGACCGGAACCACCATGAAGCCGACTACTCTGTGTGCTTCTTTGACAGACTCTAGAGCGTCGTCGTGTGTTCCAAGGAATTACGACTCGGCTAAGACAGCGCTTAAGGGAAGCCAACCCACTGTGTATCCCTCTCTCAGAATTGAAAATACGACGATACTGGAAACAACACACCAGGAGCTGAAAGCAGATCATATGGGGCGCCCGCAATATTCTACCGCCAGATCAGCACCAAAAGAAAACACCGTTGATGGTCAGGTAGTTTTCGAAGTTGCCGCCAGTGAAATCTACATCTCTCCAGTTTTTGCGTATACCCATGCTTTTGAGTATCCAGCCATGAGCCTCCCTGCAGACCTTATGCGAAAGGTGATTCATGAGAGGGAACATGCGGAACAAGATAGCGATGGGCTAATCAAAACCATCGAGACAAATCCCACAGAAAATATGAAGTCATCATCGCGAGAGAAGCCTGATAATGCCTCGGAAAGGTGCGGCTGTAGTGCGTACGTCGTAAGGCGGACGGCCGATACAACGAAAGTGAAACCGCTATTCTACTACGCGGACAGAGCCGCACGAAGCAAAGTACTTACATGCAATGACCAGAATAGAACGGACGCCACAACCTCGACACGCCAGCGTCTCGTCAAGCTGGTGAGAACTAAAAAACGCTGCACATCGTCTCCTAGAAAGAGAGCAACAAGGGATACTCGCACCAACAAAAGAACATCGAGTATCAACCAAGTCACCAAAGGTTTTCAGAAATCAAAGAAGGGGGGAGGAGTAAGTGTAGCCACCGATCGTTCCAGAGTCCACAACGTGAATATTCAAGATTCAAGCCGGGATGTCAAGCGCAAACATAGGGCATCGATGAAGCGACTGCCTCGGTAATTGGTGTGCACGCTAAACTATGCTGTAAGACATGTTTGTGACTCATCCACTGGCGTGCTCATCATGAAGAAAGCCAGGAAGAAAGCGAGGCGAAAAGCGAAGTCTAGACGAAAGAAGAGGCCGAAAATGAGAAAAAAATATATATAATATCGGACACGGACTGGACACCAACGGCAAACTGACTAGATACCACCACCGCTCGTAAGAACCCTTGTGGGGCGGGAAGATGTTATAACTTTCGACGACGATCAGAACGACGCAAGCAGCGCACGCAACAGACCCAGAGATGACGAGAAAAACGACTAAGCGATGCCACGAGATGGGTGCTTTCTAGACGGTTCCCTGTACATAATGCAAATATATTTGGCTTTTCCTAGACGACGGCATCCTCCCTGGCCTCGCTGGATGTTTTCAACCCCTTAAACACGCTTCTAACGTATCATAAAACCATAAAGAGATAGTAAAAGCGATAACAACCCCACAATGAACAGATACCGCCTAACGCGTGCTGTCTAAATCCCTTTACATCCCACGCCATGAAGTACGTGGGATGCAAAGTTGGCATTGTTTTCCAAATACCGCTCGCATGTTACAAGCTGTACATTGGGCAAAGTGGACCCTGCAAATATGATTGCCTCAGAGAGCACCATCTAGAACGGCACTGGATCACATTTGCCAAATACTTGCCGTGATTGTGGTTTACGCTACGCTTCAAAGGAGCTATTACTTTTGACACAAGCCGTGACGCTGTGGTGCGTGAGCTTTCAGAAGCGAACTTCATTAAAAAATTTCGAAGGGTGCATCAGTGAACCGTCATTATTACTTTTTAGCACTAAATTTCGTTTTTAAACGGCATGTGGTAGCCGGGATATTAGTGTTGTTGAGTTGTTAGCGCTATTATATATGCTTTTACGGCTTTTTGTTATGTTAGAATCCTATTTAGGGCATCCTATTTGCATGCAAATAAATACTTGTGATTTGCACGCTGTTTGTCTTCCTTACTAATTGCGTCCAGTTAGCTAAATTTTTATTCATGTTTTCCGAGCTGGCCACGCGGTAAGAAAATATTGACGAAATTCACGAAATGGAGTCATAGGAAACGGCTTAAAAGAAAGCGTCATTTAAACTGGCACGGTTGCCGTTTTGTAAGCTCTTCCCTAGGTCAGCCACAACAACGTAAATTTTTAGGTATTCGACCACAGTCCTTCAATCAATGAGTCGCCCTAATTTGTGAGTATTTGTTTTTTAGGCCGTGCAATTGTAAAACATCCTTCTTTAATTCCATTTCCATATGCAGAAATACTGTGCTTAAGAGTCTAAACTTTGTTTTTGTTTTGCAGGAAAAACAAGGACCTGTGAACTTCGCGTTCAGGTACAACCTCGACAGACCAAGATTGATCCCCCTCCGAATTGTTTGAACTTGTTTCATACGCAGTGTAATCCAAACACACCGTTTATAATATCTAATGACACCTGTTTGAAAAAAAGGTTCTAACTGTGGCACCGGCACAACCATTAATTTCTATTTTGCTCATTCCACCTATCAGTTCCAACAGAAACTACATGAACCCACCGTTGTCTTAGTAAACATAAATTTTGGTAACTTTAACTGTGGTATGATGAAGTCGCAAGGTGTTATCTCATCATGCACAGATTGAAACCTGTGTTACTTCCTTCTTACACAAGCCCTTTTCTTTATTGTCACAAACTCCAGGTAAGTTGCACGAACCGAAATGCACACTACAGCTAATTACTGAATGATACTTCCTTTAGATCCACATGGGACTATTGAGGATTCGACGATAAGGAAATCCCCATGTAACACCCACAGATACGTTCTATGGTAGAAATGATGTGTCATATAACAATATTTTTAATCCGTTCTGGAATGATCCGCATATATAGGATTATGGGAACATAACGTTCTTACACATATTGAACCAAGCAGAAGAAACTGCTTATTTATCTGGCTATCATCCGCAACCAGCAGTAGGATCGGAAATAGCACGTGTTTCATCCCTCTTTTGTTTTTCCTGCTTTGTTGCAGTGAACGTATGACTATAACAATTTTATTTTGTACAGCTAATGTCATTTAGTCAGCGCTGTGTCCGCTTCACGTCCTGTTTACATTTTTGTTTCGTTTTTAACAAATGATCGTTGTCAATTATTTTTACCTGCCCTTGTTGATTACAGCAGGTGCATTCTTAAACCGGTATTCCTGGCGCATGCAAACTTTTCTGAAAATTTAACACTCCCTATTTAACAGGTTGTTTACAAGCCAAAGGTTTTCATGGCTTAACAGGTTTCATTCATCTTCTTCTCTTAGGGGGTGGTTGTTTAAGTTGTACTGTATGAATATAGTTTCTGTGGTCAGAGAATGGTTTGTTTTATTTCATTTTTGATGTTGACATTTGCGTCTTTACGGCCGAAGCTATATCATTAGAGCGCTCCTCTCGCGCAACATACAAAATTATTTTTGACTAAGTGGAACTTTGTCTTCATGATGGGCTGAATCGGCTGATTTTGAGCTATTGTATACATAAAGAAAGGCATGCACGTACTGCCTCTACCATTTCGTTCATAACATATAAAAAGGCTAAGAACCTATACTACAGCTTTGTACAAACATTCTTGCAATTTTAAAAGAAACCAGAGCCGCTAACGCCGCAAATTGTAGAGCAGGGGCAATGCATGAAACTCCCTTGTTTGTGCCTGCCACAATCTTGAAGCCCGACAACAAAATCGGTCTTCGAGATTTGGCCACACTCGCTCGCCTGCGCGCGCCCGTCTAGAGACCCGACCTGTCACTCCGTCCAACGCTCTTCTAAGTTTTATCGTTGCACTGTTTCCTGTACTTGCATTGCCTACTTTTCTTAGAGCATAACTGCTGCTAATCAAGCATTTCGTCAGCACCCGGTAGGCACGTAGGCTGTCAGGGTGCATTGACGAGCGAATACCGCACTTTCACGACCCCTGACATTGTTCCCCAGCTACACGAGTACGGCACACAATCACAACGCCCTTCTTCGGGCCGCGAGGCCAACGGTCGCGACGGCCACTGCCGCTCTCGCGATCACAATACACCGAGGCGCAACAGTCCCCGGTAGGGCATCGGGAGCGCTTTTACGACGCTTCAATGCGCCACCGAAAATAGCTAGAATTGGCACCACACAAAGAGAAGCACCGTATGCCAATGCTTTCTTCTTTGCAAGCGCCCACAACACCACGTATCATTCCAGAAGTTGAACGAATATCAGCGATCGCAGAAGTTTAGGCGGGAACGAGCGCATGCTGTTACGTTTTCAGCGGCAGTATATGAACGGCATTATTTGACAGGCAGGTATGCTTCAAACACACGTCACCTACACCAAAGCACACGTCAAAGGAATCGACCGTAGCAAAGCGGGGATTGAATTGCTAAAAACAAACACCGGAGACAGTGATACCTTAGCCCCTACGCCATGAAGAAAATAAACGGAAGGCTACAAACGCTAGTAGTCCGCTGCCCAGCGTTGCGTTAGGACACAGAAATTTATCATGCCTGAAGAACGTGATAAAATCTCGCACGTTACTTCGAAAACACTGCAGTCTAGTTTAAATTGGCTTTGATTTGTGACGTATTGGCGTAAAAAGTTTGGCTACTACTTTTTGCTGCGCTGTTGCCTGTGTACCTCCGACCGACGTGTTAAAACCAGGGTGTCGAACCAGATTTTTTTCTAGTTCCGTTTGGATTCGGGTTCAAGCCGTTCGGGTTCGGTACCAGGTTCAGTTAAGGAGCACCATTCCGTTCGGATTCGAACCGGATCGAACCGGTTCAAACGTGTTCAAACGGCTTCGGAGAAAAAAATTAGGAGTGTTTGTGTGCGGACGCGTGTGTGTATGTCTGTTCGCCTGTGCGCATGTGCGCGTGTGTGTTTGCGTGTGCGTGTTTGTGCGTGCTCGTGCGCGTGCGTGTGTGTGCATGTGCTTGGGTGTGCGTGTGCGTTTGCGTGTGTGTATGTGTGTGGGTGTGTGTGCGCGCTTTTTTGTTTTATTGCTGTGTTTTCTGATGTCACGTCGGTATAAAAAATTCTTGATGTAGGTTTTTTTCTGCAAAAGTTTTAAATTGGCCAACATAGAGGACCCTTCCACACTTTTTTCAACGTTTGTCGAAATCTCATATGCTTGCCAAAGGTATTAAACCAACATATCCAGTAGTTAGTGTACCGCTTTATGCCCCTGAGACAATATACTTGATTGAAAAAATTTTCCCTCTTTCTTGATTTGGTGTTCCTCGATAGCTGAAATTCTGTCACTACAGCTGTGTAGCGGCTATTACAGCTGTGTTGCAGCAATTAGCGCTTGCCATAGCCACTTGAAGGAGAAAGCAAGAAGACGAAACAGAAGTCAGAACATAAGAAAGCAGAAACTGAAGGAGGGTCTTCTGTGACGAGCAAATCCCGCAGTGCCGCTCTATGGTGGCGATACCTACAGCGTTCGCTGGGCTTCGATACGAAACGGAAACAGTGAAAGCGTTTACCGGACGTTTTTGAGAGTCCCTTAAGTGTAGAATCTACTGCAAAGTGTTCTCTATGGTTGGTCAGTGATTACAACACTCATTGAAGGGAAATAAAAGGTTTTCAGGGACACTTCCAGCTGCTTATGTCTATGAATGTAAAAGCATTACTCTGTATTGCCGCAGGATTATTTTTATTTTAATTTATATTATTAATATACTTGAATTAAAATTTTTCTTGACTTCTAAACCCGCAGTTTCATCCACCACAGTTGTGGTCTTGAAGAAAAAAAATTTGCTGAAGATTACGATGTTTAATGAGGCGAAATTTGGTCTCAGCGCGAACTGCAGACTTCTCAGCGACGGCGCATAGCTCCTCCGTGACAGTACGTGATCACCTAAAATATCCCCGCGGGCGGCATGTCTCGCGTGGCCTCGGCATATCGCCCTCCACCTGACATTTTCTCCATACTTTCCTCCTCCGGTTTCCTGCTCGCTCTATCTTAGGTGTCCTCTTCGTTCTCTCTGTTGCAACGATGCCTCCGCTTTCGGACTACGCGGGAACCATAGGAGCAGGCGCCGAATACTTGCTCCCTAAAGCATGAATATACATAGCTGACCCGTTGCCGCTTCATGATCCACTCCCCTCGCCGACCTGTGAAGGGCCGCACCTCTTCATATAATTTATCCCATCCGCGGTCTTCTGCCACCCAGCCAGCGAGGCAGGCAGGCAGGCAGGCCGGTATGGTTTTCTTGCAAGCGGGCCACCTCTTGGAGGGCAGGCACCTTCTTTGGCTAGCAGACAGCCTGCCCGGCCGTTGTTTCTTTAGATGTGAATCATGGCTTGCTCGGGGCTATGTCCCTCCCTGCGCCGTGCGGCGTCCACACCCCCACTTCGCATGCCTGACCAGGCACCGGTGATGATGATTGTGGCAGGATGCCCCTAAGGATTGGCCATCCAAAGAATCTGTCACGAGGTAGCTTCGCGTTCCACCACTGTCGTCATCTTCCCGTAGGGGAACCTCCTCCCGCATCGCCGCGATGAGTGCTACGGACAACGCCGCCGGTAACGCCACCTGCAACGCCAGCGTAAACGCCAGTGTCAGCGCCGCGGACAGCGGTGTGCAGAGGAGGGCACAACAAGAAGAACAAGACAAAGACGGAGCAGCACCTCTTCCTGCCGTGATCGTCCAGCCGGAACACGAAGACGTCGACCTCATCCCGAGCCAATACTTGGTGCACCTGAGCAAACACGCGAGTCCAATCGCGGCCGTGCGCAAGCGCCAGGACATCATGTACCAGGACGACTACTACAACTGGATGAGGATGACAAATGCGTAACAACATGAGCTACTGCGCCAGATCATCCACCGGCAGACGACGACATCAGCACTTCCATTACGGGTCTTATCCACCGGACCGGCCGGTTGCGGCAAGGCGTTCGTCCTCCGGCTTGCCATGGACCTCTGCAACCGGTACAGCAACACTGGCAACTACACTGCCTACAACGCGTTCATCATCTGCGCGAGCACCGGAAACGCGGCTGTGGCAGTCGGAGGAACCACGGTGCACGCGGCTTTCAAGCTCTCTCGGAAGACCACCGGCCCAAACAAGGACGGAGGCCTCAGCGCCAGCAAATTGAACACCTTCTGCGTGACCTTCCGCAACGTCAAATGCGTGATCATAGACGAGGTGAGCTTGATGTCTGCGGACAACCTAAACGCAGTCGACGTGAGTCTTCCCCATGGCTGCTTCGCGTACTACTCAGGGTTCCCCTAAGGAAAGGTGGTGAAATTTTGTTTGGAGCAATCAAATGTCTTTACACGCACCCTCGCACACACACGTATTGGTGCATATTAAAAAAAAAGGGTTTCATTGAAAGTTCGCATTGGGAAAAACTGATTGGTCTGTTAGACATTTCGTGTCCCTATATTTTTCACGGCGTTTCAGTTTTAACACGAGACGCTTAGCAGTGCTAGAAATCTCTAACTTTCTGACACAGGCTTCAGCCTCCATTTTCAAGCGTGCCAGGTGGCGTTAAGAGCGATTTTATTCTCCCCATTTCCCATGTGTAACAGCCTGGCAAGAAGAAAGTCACACGCCGCAGTAACAATCTCTGGTAGTCTTAGCCTCCTGAACGTTGGCACGAACGAAGACAGGGCATTGAAGAATGCCATCGAATGACCGTCACATCAATCCGGTTCATCGCTCCTCATTTTTTTCTTTCGGTTTAATTGCTCCCTTCAATCTTACCTCATATATATATATATATATATATATATATATATATATATATATATATATATATATATATACATATCAAGGTTGCAGTCGTCATTGCCAGTGCTATTCGGCTTTTTTTTCCGAAATATTTAATAGGGCCGAATGACGTGTGCTTGTCACGTTTCTTTTTTGATTCATTGATAAATAACCGAAAATATAAGTCGAGAAAAAATCCGCCGTTTTCCGGGAGCGGGACTCGAACCCACATCTCCGCATAACCGGTGCGGTGCGTTAGCCATTACGCCGTGATCGTAATGGCGTAATGGCTAACGCACCGCACCGGTTATGCGGAGATGTGGGTTCGAGTCCCGCTCCCGGAAAACGGCGGATTTTTTCTCGACTTATATTTTCGGTTATTTATCAATGAATCAAAAAAGAAACGTGACAAGCACACGTCATTCGGCCCTATTAAATATTTCGGAAAAAAAAGCCGAATAGCACTGGCAATGACGACTGCAACCTTGATATGTATCTTTACCGAGTCCCTCGTCCCGTATCTCTCTGTTCTGCTATATATATATATATATATATATATATATTTAAACTTGTTTTAAAAACGCTTAGATGAATAGAATAAGCATTAGGCAATTATCAACTTCGGAGAGAGATGTGAATGTTATAAAAAAAATAACCGCAATATGTGCGTAAAGAAAGACATTTTACAGCATTTATGTGGTCGTCACTCTAATACTTACTGGATATTTGGTGCGCAACTAAAAGTTTTCACTTGTCGACAGGAAGAACGCAGGAAAATTTCCAAATACCAAAGACGCCAAAGATATCAAGGCTGGTCGGACACACTAATCCACCCGCTCAACTACCAACTAATCGCCCCGCTATTTTCTTCAATACAAATTATTCAACACACCAATCCCACGAATTTACATTAGCCCAGCTACTAATCTCACTAATCCTCCTCAGATTATCGTCTAATACGTATTAATCTACATCAGTTCATGCGCCTCTTATTTTAAGTTTGAGAACACTCAAGATGACATGGAAATGCTGTCGTACCTACTTGAGACTTGGAGTTGAGAAAGCTAAAAGATTTTTTCTTCAATTCTCATGCTCTCTTAGGACACTAAACAAGGGGCACAATGTCACCGTACAAGCAGTTCCGGAGACGTAGAGGACCGCGCGTGTTTGCGTATCCTGCTGTTTGTATAGAACTGCCTCTTCAAACTATATGATGTGGAATATATGGAATAATTGTTCATGTTACTCCTGAAGGCTTTGTGAAGGGGGTAGGGATGGGTTCAAAATAACAACACATTGAAAGCAATACACAAGAATAAACATCACGCACATAAGCATGAAGAATAGGCAATGATATGCTGCCTGAGCATACACGTTCAAACCTAACTCATTCGAAAATCAAAAGAAACTAGATGGAGATGTGCACTATCTAACGCAAACTAAAAGTATATACCTACAACTTTACAAATAAATTGAAGGTATTATAAAGAAGAGACCATGATGGGCAGTCTGAGTACAGACTATCCATAATATTGGTGATGCCCTTGCGCGATTGGTAGCAATCTTTGTAGACGCAATGTAGAGCTCCATAATTAAAAACTACAAATTTGTTTTGAAGCCCCGGAACCGTATTGGAACGGTTCTGGTTCGTTGCGGTTAGGGTGCAGTTCTAAAATGGCGGAAAAAGTCCGAGTTGGGTTCAGTACCGATTCTGGGCGAAAACTCGGGTTCGGTTCCAGTTTTCCGTTCAGTTCCGGTTCCCGTTATAGTTCAGCCCCCTGGTTCAAACGCGACGGGCAAGCTTGGTTCACCGCATGCTTTTATTGTCTGACAGAAGCTCCACCACCGATGCGGTTTTTGTGTGGCACTGCTTCGGGCACCATTTGCTTGGCGCCCGAGGAATCATTCACCTGATGTACCGATGGGTGACCGATGGCTCGGAAGCCAATGGCTTCCCAGGTAGTTTCCAGTCATTGGTCATAGGCCAATGCTGCTTGGGGTAGTGCAGTCTTTAAGGTGCTGCGCTGCAGATCCCAATGATGTCGTTCAATGCCAGCCCCGTGGCTGCTTTTCTGTATGTGGAAAGCGAAAACACCTGTTATCGGCGCACATAAAAGATACTTATGTGGTCAAAATTATTACGCAGCCCGACACTGCGGCGTGCCCCCAAGCTCAGGTGTAACTTAGGTGAGTTAAACTCCCCAATCAGTGAGCTTGCGAAACAACAAAAAAAGCTGAAACTGAACCAAAACCTTCCACTTGTGCTAAGGCGATGGCTTTATAATGTTTCCCAGTTGAGGTTTCTGTTTCATAAAAAAACACATTGTGCTCAATACTTCCTCCATGGATTCATTTTGTATTGACATACTCCGGACTTCGTGGCTTTTCATAAAACGCTTTGACAAGAAGCTCCGCAAGCCATGTTTCAAAATACATTTGCAATTTATGGGGCAAGCAATTCAAGTGAACAAAACTGTATAGGGTTTTATACTTGTTCGCACAATCCTGACATCTTTTGCGTTATTGAGCAACTGTTATGGTGTGAGTGGTAGGGATTTGTGAAGGAAAATTTATTTTATGATGAAGGACAACTCCTTCTACGCTTGGATGTTCCTCCATTGCGTAAATAGGGTATGTGAATGATTTCATTTAATAGATGGTTAACAATTATTACCACACATGCGTGCCAAGGCTGCCCTTTCATTCTTCCCTTTCCTCTTTTTATATTCAATTCGCTTCAGTTACCAACTTCCTCATTGACTGCATTAGATGACATATTTGCTTCAGACACTGCATGCCCCTCTACCAGGGATGCTGCAAGGGGCTAGAAAGAACTAGCCTTAGGGAACTTGCCTGAGTACATTCCATCCTTGAAAAATGTTTCTTTAATCAAAATAAGACAACAAATATTAAAAATCTTAAGGTTCCCGTTAAAGGCATAGAGGTGATGTAGTTGAAGGATAGCTATAAACGCACATATTGGTGTGCCAACTTCACATTACTAGTCAAATAACCTAGTGGAACACCACTGAGGAACACTTAGAATCACACAGTCATGTTTCATGGTAACGGCTTTAGATTGCAGCCGCCAATTTCACTAAGAAGGCTCTTGGCATCATAAGAAACCAGCAAGTATGAGGGAGGGGAGTTGCCACTACTTAATCTGTTTTCACTTATGTTTAGCTTAGTTGTTGGATGTCTGCGTTTGAATTGGCCTCATTGTGGTCAGCTGAGGGCAATGATTTGAAAGTACCACCATTGTATTTTGTCTTTGAGGTACACCTCATTTTTCAATGTCAGTGGGGCAACTAGGTCGTATCATGACTATGGTAATTAGCACCGCGGCTTTTGGGGATGCCGAGTTTAAGCAAGTGTAGGTGTCACCTGCAAGGCAGATGAACAGGAAGCTACTACACACCAACAACTATAGCAATAAACTAAACACAGAATACCATACCTCTGAATGAGCTCGATAGTTGCTGCAACCCCTTTGACCTCCTTTGTTGAGGCAAAAGAAGAGGTTAAAAAGCCGCTCCGCACCGACCAGGAAGCTCAAATTTCTATGACGAGTGCACAGTCCGCAAAGGAATGATGGCTGCAGTAAAAGAGCTACTGGCCCGAGAAACACTTAATTCACAATTCTAGACTTGTAAATATATAACGCAAAAGTGTTTGAATCAACGGCTGGTTTCGTTTCTTTAAATGGCTTAGATAATTCGTTAGCATCCCTCAGGGAATTGCTGTTGGAATACATGTGAGTAATAAATGCTACATTAGACTTCCGGCTTACTGGGTCTTCTCATTAGATGGTCACCAATAGACAGTAAAACTTCATTACAATAGACCCTGATAGCTATCGTGATTTCAGTCTGCTGTAAAGGAAGTATGAGAAATTCATGTAGTTTACATATTAACTTTGACGGAATCAAGAATGAAGTATGTTATCACAAGAGTTCGGGCTTTTGAACTGTCAAAAACAAAAATAAAGGCATGCCAGTCGTCTTTGATATTCAGTTAGAACTGCATCAGGTCGATATTTAAAGCAATCAAATTTTCGGCATGACGGGGGTTTTTGGTGGTTTCATCCTTGACCAGTACTATGAAGTATGTCACAAAATCATATGCAGACGCCTTCTGATATTTAATGCGCTTCTGTTGTATGGCCCCATATTTGTCTTCATATTCACTCGCACTATTACTAGTGCGCTTTCACTTTCTCAGCCCCCCAACGTTTGCATTTTCATTTTCTTCAGGTGAATACAGGCTAAGTGCAATTTAAGGTCCTGTTTTAAAGCATTAGAATATATAAACCCACATTTAAATTGCATTTAGGTCCTATATTTGTTCTGGTTTCACCTATGGTGACTTATTATGCCCATCTTATCTGTTGCACTAACATTGCGAAATATTAAATTCTCTCGCTTGACTGCCAGCGCATCACACACACATGCTCCAAAACTATGACTATGCAATTTACCATGGTAGTTTTTGGAAAGCAAACTGCTCCACCTCTACTACTTGAGAATTATTGGTAATTGTTTCAAATTGTTTTTTTGTCACCATTGCAAAGTAAAAGCAGATGCACTGCAAACACATGTAAATGCATAACACTCCCCGATTGAGTTGCAAAAATGGACTGGCTAACCTTAAAACTTGTCTGTAATGCCCAAAGTAGGTTGTAACAGCGTCCACGGTGAACGCATTTAATTTGACGGTCAAAATAGGAATACCCCCTGAACGCCGTAAATCATTATGTTTTATTGGATTATCTGTTGTAAGCGGATCTCTTGTGCCAACGTTACACTGTACAGTAAACGCCCATAAAAACGAACTTGAAGCGACTGTGAAAATGTGTCGGAATAATTGAAACTTTGCTTTAAGCACATGTTTGTGGCATTGTGCATGTAACAAGACAGCGGAAAAGGTGTTCGACCTAACCATGCAATTCGTCAAAAACGAGCTCGCCTTAATCAGGTTGTATTCTGCACATGTCACACGCATTGATTTCAAGCGCTTTTCTGTCACTATCACAAACAAGTTTGTGCACCAAGCTAGATTTTCTTGCGAAACTAAAGTTTTGTTATTGAAGAATCTAATTACAGATTAATTAGGTGTGCATAGAAAATCGTTTCGGAAGGTTGCAACGTTCAGAGATTCTGAGCTAGGCCAGTGTTAATACTACAAGCCGACTTTCTTTGAAACATGGGGAAGGACGATGAATAAACCATCCCTGGCTTCAAGAACGACAGGAGGAGTGAACTATCTCAGGCAACCTGGGAAGAGGTGGACAAGTAAATAGACTCACTCTTGGTTTCCGCAAAGGTGCAGTGGCGAAAACGTGAACACCAAGATGACTCTCTGATAAAGCAAAGAGGTATTGCCAAGCTCTCTCTCAGTTTAACTGCATCAACTGTACTCTGCTTTATAAAACCAAGTTCTGAATGGCTGTGTATAAGCAATAACGACAACTTCAGAATACCCTAGCCTTATGCAGACACCGGCGAGCATTGCTGAAGTTCATACAACAATTTCGTTTCAACGATATACTGAATGCGCCTGCCGGACAACTGTTGTTAAGCAAAAAAAATACTCATTTTGTATTTCGAAGTAGGACACTGAGGCTGTTTCTATTATAGAAGTCGAGATAACACCTACCCGGGTGCAGTACATGACACACTCGCTCGAGCACCATAGGTTTCTGGAGATGGTGCAAACATCATCAGTTCATCAGTATTAAGACACCCTGTGCTTTTTGATGCTGCAATGCAGCAATATCAATGCCTTTTTTTACCCAGTTCTGCAGAGTTGCAGTAGAAGCCCAATTTTACATTCCGCAGTGTAGCGTTTTCCTGGAGGCTACGTTGTTTTTGTCTAGTCCCGGTGCAGCTTACATAGAGTCACGAGTATTCAAATCCTCACTGTTACGTTGTGGCTCCGAGTACGTTCCCGGATTATTCGTCGCAATCTGTAACTCCAAACCCGCCCGGGCAACATGCGCGGACCGGTACCCCGGACAGGATGACGCAACCTTAATTCGAACTGTAGTCTTGGGCATGTAACTGTAAATGGTGTTCAACATGTTACCTGACACACTAAAGAACTTAGGGTCACTGAGGTTGCCCTACCGCCCGCCTTATCGTAAGCTCTTTAAATATCGAACAATACAGCGAGAAAGAACTGGTTCTGGACAAATGCATCTGGTATGTAAGATTCCAACGCAACCAGTTGATCGTTCGTAGATCGCCCCACACTGAAGCCTGCGTGGCAGCTCTGGAGAAGGCCATTGCACTCCAGAAAGTAGATGAACCTCTAGTTTACCGTATTCTTGAGGAGTTTGCACACGCAGCTGGTCAGCGCATTGGGGCGTGAGCTAGCAAAAGAGGAAGGGTCTTTCCCCTCTTTCAAGATAGCTACAAATATAGCCTCCCTCTAAAAGTTTGGAATGTTCCCCCAAAGCCATATCTTGTTATATAGGGGGAGAAGAGTGTCTGAGGGTAGGTGTTGTATTATGGTGTGTCTTATCTTATCTTTGCCTGTAGGGGAAGGTATACATGTGCTCAGCTTAGCCCTGACCTCATAGATTGCAAATTCAGAGTTTTAAACAGTTTTGAAGCAAAGCTTTTTACCTCTACCCGCCCAGGGTTCTTTCGGGACCGTTGGTGTCACCAGAAACTCCAGCGAAGAAATAAAAGAATTTACTGGCACCGCCGGGAATCAAACCTGTAACTAACAGACTAACAAAGCGACAGCCCGTTGTCTTCCCGATTTAGCTACGAGCCCACGCGAAGACGGGAAAGACAGGTGGTGTACTCACCAAACACATCTACGAGTTTACCGCCTGCGTTCTCGCTGAATGCCACGTGAAAGCGTCACGCGACCACTCAAGCCCATCTAGTGGCCCTGTGCGCACATTGGTCATATGCAAAGAGTTACAAAAAGTAAAGGAAGCTCACACCAATGCATGACATCTCACTTCTAGTACGCCATTGTGGTAAAGCCTGTGGCCTCCAGTGTTCACTATAAAATCACAGCTCCTTCTCGTCCGCCCTGACGCCAAATCAAGGATCACATTCAAATACTCTGTGATGGCCAGACCATCACTGTAAGAACAGCATCAAGATCCTGGGCCTACATCTCGAGGCTAACACCAATAGTGACGTTTCCTTTCAGCGCCTCAAAAACAGCAATAATAAAATCATACACATGATCACGCGAGTTGGCACCAAAAAGAGAGGCCTGAAGGAATCACTTATAATCACGATTTAGCTCCGCGTTCGTGAACCTGGGAGGGTAGGGGTACCCTCCTGCCGAGAGACGACATGCAGCGTGCTGGTGGTGACGGTGACTGACCCCCGAGCAGCCGTGCTGGGAGGTGTTTATTGCCCGGCCACACACAATGTTGCCCACCGAGCCTGGTGGGGCCACTGAACCTAGCAGCTAAAGAATATCAGGGATGGGGGGCGCCACACACTTGTCACACCCCTCACCCCCAAGTTTGCTTGTCCTACGCACACACCAAACAACACTTGTCCCCCCGGCGAGTAACGGTCTGGCGGTCTCCGAAGTCTCGCACTCCGCCTGGGCACAGGTGTCGATGCAGGTGTGGCAGCACTGGGTGCCACCTGTGTCACTCTCCCACCAGCTGTCAGCCTTCCCGGTGTCGAAGGACTTGCGCGTGGCGCCACAGTGGCGCGAGTAGCACCAGCCCCTGGTGCTGTGCTGGCAGCGGTCGGTGAAGCTGGCTCCCCTTGAAGGAGTCCAGGCTGAGGCAGTGCAGCGGGCCCGTGGCCAGGCAGCCTGGCTGCGCCAGCAGGGGCGCCAGCACCTGCTCGGGCGCGTACGGGTCCCCGCACACCATGCACAGCGTCAGCCGCAGGTCCGGCCGGGGCCCCGCGACCGCGGGCGGTGCCTGCTAGATGTGAAGCCGGCCCGCCCGCCTCTCGATGCTCTCCACCAGCGCGCACAGCGCCTGCTCCAGCCGCACGGGGTCCAGGCCTCCGCCGTCGTCCACGAAGGGGCACTGCAGGCTCTTGGCCCGGTTGATGCCCTCCTCGCGCAGGAAGTCCCCCTGGCCCGCAAACACCATGACCAGGAGCAGGCCGTGGAAGGACAGCCGGTCCTCCTGCTCCAGGTTGGCCAGCAGGGTCTTTTTGAGGCTCTCGCGAATGTACTCCAGTCCCGGCTGGCTGGCGTACACGCACAGGCAGCTGTGGGGCAGGGGCTCCGTGTGGAACGAGTTGTGCGGCAGGCCCACGTCGCCGTCGATGATCCTGAAGTCATGCGCCTACTGGGCCTTGTCGTCGAGCCGGAAACCCTGCGGGAGCACCTGCCGCATAGCCTGCGCCACCTGCTGGGCGCTGGCCCTGGCACCCAGCACCACCAGGTGCAGCAGGCGGCCGTCGGGGCCCAGCACCCTGCCGCCGTTGGTGCCGGCCTCTCGCCGGTGCAGCAGCTGCTCGATGACGCCGTCCATGCAGTCGGGCTGGACGGGGCAGTGCTCCCTCTGGCACCTGAATGCTTGCCGCCGTGCCGGTGAATGTCTCCACCTCGGGCTGGAACAGGGCCTCGAACTTGATCAGGAGGCGTGGCACGTCTTCCACTGCACGCACTGCTTCCTGGTACTCCGGCAGCCGCACGCCCAAAGCCTGGATGCAGTTCCGGCCCAGCAGCGTCAGTGACGGCCCCTTGGTGAGGTACAGGGGAAGGGAGGCCTCCTTGTCGCCAAGGCGGACGCTGACCTGGGCTTGACCCTCGACTTGGGTGAGCTCGGTGGAGTAGCTGCGCAGCATGACGCCCGACGCCTCGACGGCCACGCCAGGGAAGGTGCGCTTGAAGGCTTTCCCGGCCATGACCGACACACTGGCCCCTGTGTCCAGCTCCATGAAGATGGGGTGCCCGCAGAATTCTACGGTCAGCCAGTATGGTGGCACCGGCGGCTGCACTGTGGCCGCGTGCCACATGTCGAAAATCTGCTGGTCTTCGGCCACGACGCGAAGCCCACCCGTTGCACCCGAAGCTGCTGCCGCACGCCCCCTCCGCCTACCCTTGCGCCGACTCCCTCGGCCGCCGGCTGGCGCGGAACCTGTGCTCGACGCCGGCTGCTGCTTCCCTACGTCCGCCGTTGTCCCCCCTCGGCACGCCCGAGCAATGTGCCCAGTTCTTCCGCACGTAAAGCACTCCGCTTGCGCGAACTGGCACTGGGAGGGGGGGTGGTGCCGTGTCGCCATCTTGTTCACCACCGCCTCCGCCGACGGTGAGCCGGCCGCACGCGCTATCTCGCCCGCGTCCTTGGCCGCAGCCTCCATCGCCAGCGCTGCCTTGACGGCGTCGTCCAGCGAGGGGTCGGGAAGCTCCAGGAGTCGCGTCTGCATGGCGGGGTCGTTGATGCCGCAGACAAAACGGTCCCGGAGCAGTGAGTCGAGCTGCTGCCCGAAGGCGCAGCCGCTCGCCAACCCTGGCAGCGCTGCGATGAACTGCCCGAGCGTCTCTCCGTCTCGGCGGCTCCGGTTGTTGAAGCGAAAACGCTCCATTAGCGTCGACGGAGCCGGGCTGTAGTGCGAGCGTAGCGTCATGAGTAGCTCACCCAGCGACTTCTCGTGTGGCGTGCCCGGCTTGAGCAGGTCGAGCAGGAGAGCGAAGACGCGGGTCCCGCAGCTGGCCAGGCAGATGTCGCGCTCTTTTGCGTCGGGTGTGTCGTTAGCCCGGAAAAACACGCCGACTTGTTTCTCTAGACCGGCCAGGCGGACCCTTCACCCTCGAACGGCTCGAGCCTCCCGTACAGCGGCATGGCGTAATGGCGGCTGGCTTGAGGGGGCGGTGTCTCGGCGTTCTCGGTGGCGGCGTTCACGGTGGCTTCGGCCCCCCGCGGGCTTCTTCCCTCGTCGCCAGTGTCACGATATAGCTCCGCGTTCGTGAACCTGGGAGGGTAGGGGTACCCTTCTGCGGAGAGACGACATGCAGAGTGCTGGTGGTGACGGTGACTGACCCCCGAGCAGCCGTGCTCGGCGGTTTTTATTGCCCGGCCACACACACTGTTGCCCACCGAGCCTGGTGGGGCCACTGAACTTAGCGGCCAACGAATATCAGGGATGGGGGGCGGCACACACTTGTCACAGTTATCTTTCGGGTAATTGAAGCTTTTGTCCTCTCGAGAGTCACTTACGTCAACCTCCGTCTTCTTCTCGACAAGGAAGAAATAGAGATGCTTTATATAATGATTAGAAAGGCGGTCGAGCAGCCCATTGGTCTTCTCATGAGTGCGTCCACACAAAGGCGGCTTAGCACGGGGATCCATAACACGGTGGAAGAGCTGATAGAAGGCCATCTTTCTAACCAGTAGGTCTGACTCAGGACTGCGGTGGGTAACCTGCATGCTTTACCAGACCTGCTCGGCAGCCCAGAATGTCACCTCGTTTGACGCACTCCGAGATTCTTGGCGACTAAAACTAAAGATGCTCCATTTGAAATCGAGGCTTCGACGGACGCCCGTCTGGTCGGGAATGACATTGAAGTACATAATAACGAATACGCCGACGACAAGAAAAAATAAAACAATATGAAAAATTGTTATGAACCCCTCACATGACGAGGGTCACCGCAAAGCGCGGGCTCAAGTGCTAAACACCACCCTCAGTGGGGATCATGCAGCTATCTGCACAGACGCCTGCAAACATCGAGGGCAGCAATACGCCATCATTGTGGCTACCTATAGAACCAACCTCCTTGCGCGTACCTCGCTTAGGACCCAAGAAATGACAGCAGCAGAAGAGGTAGCCATCACCTTGGTTCTAACTCAACCAGGGGTTCGGAGGTTAGTCACCGACTCGCTGCAGGCCTACTGGAATTACCAGTCGGGTTGGGTGTCCTGACCTTCACTGCGCATGCTAAAAAACCACTCCCCAAATGGTTCCATTCAGCTCATCTGGAAACCCCCTCACGCTTCAATGGAGGGCAACAAATACGCCCACCCAACAAGCCGGCGCTTTTACTTCCCGTGCTATGGAGCTGCACGAGGACAGTCACCCAATTGTCACGATCAGGGAGATAACCAAGCATTATCGCCTTCTGAGACACACCGTACCTTCGCCTTACCCTGAACTTTTGAGAGAACAACGAACTACCCTACGGCTCATACAATCCGGGCTCCTTCCCAGAGTATACGCGTCTTCACTTAATGCATCCGAATCGCCACGACGCTGAATGTTTTTTTCCTCAGAAGTAGGAACACTCCGCCCCGTAATCGGGGTGTGCGACTTTAGCCCTGAACACCCTCCTCTCTTTCCGTCAACTACCCAACAAGAGCAATGGGAGATGCTGCTGTCCAGCCCCTCTCTACCTACCAAGCTTCAGCGAGTGGACAGAACAGAGGCCGTGCGGACTCAACATGGGCCCCACAGAAGAAGGAATCACTCCCCTGGGCTGCACTTAAGACCGTTCAGAAATCTGAACAGAAATCCACGGCGCAGAGACGGAGAAGTTAGATCGTCTAACACTGGGTCGGAGCTTGCTTTAATTGTATAAAAAAAATTTCCACTCTTGTGCTACACCAATACAACTCACCCAAACCCTGTTCGTGCATCATGCATTCATTTAACCTTACCATGAATATCTCTTTCAAGTAATAAATGGTGCGGTTTAGTGCATTTCACTTCTCTGTGGTTTTACTACTTGTAGAGTGATGTGAGTGAATTTAAGTGACGTCGCATGGCTAATCGTTATGGGTGCCGTTTACAGCTTTGCTTTCCAACCACATTGCGGCGTGGATTGGCGCGATTTTTTTTTACTCGCCTTTGTAATGTAAGGGCGTTCTCATTAGATGTTTTGTGTTGCAATAAATTGTTTGTGTATTGTGCAGAACTCGACGCGTATTGAAAGTGTTGTGCGAGTGTGTTAGGCTAGTCTTGCAGCGTTTTCCTGTTGTACGAACCAAGGGCAGGCTGCTGTCTTATGTGCTTTGAGTTTTCGTATTCTTGTCCAGATCTTTTGTGTCTGTGTATCAGTTGGTAAACGTAAGGAAGGCGCGCCAACTCTCTCGTTTTGCCTCACGGCGCCCACGGTTTCCCATCGCCTCAGCCCGTTTGAACAAAAGGAGGTTAAATGACGTGGGGTATCGACGAAGGATACCGCACACCTTGATTTGGGCCTCTTGCGCCCTCCTACATTCCTCATGACACCATGGCCTCCTCTGCTTGCACTGTGCACTAGAGGTGTAGGGAATGGACCGTTCGGCGGCATCGAGGATATGCGTCATAAGGATTTGTTTAGCTTCTTCCGCCTGTAGGGGTTTTATGGATGTGTGGTGTAGTTGAGATGTTTTTGTAAACGTACTCGAGATACCTGTAGCTTCAATTAACCTTTTATGGGAAGGTGAACTGTTTGCCCCTTATCTGGGTATGTATTGTAGTTGGAAACAGGTCACTACCATATAAGTGACCGCCAAATACCCACTGAAGAGGTGGAAACACAATTGCGGAACCAGTCCCAAAGTCGGGGTGTGAATATGTGCTGTTTGCTATATTACGGTATGTAGGCTTGTTTTAACACATCTACAATGGGTTCACAGCTACCATACTTCTCCATAAGGAGAGCAGTAAAATACCCGTAATAAAGGGCGTCAGAACAAGAACACGCAATCTCTCCGATGTTATTCACAGCATGTTTACAAGAAGTATTTAGAACATTAGATTGGGAACAGGTGGGAGTAAGGGTTAACGGAGAACTCAGTAACCTCTAATTTGCTGATGATGTTTACTTGCTAAGTAAATCGATGGACGACTTGCAAAGCGTGCATTCCGCACTGGACAAACAGAGTAGAACCATGGGCCTCAAAATTAATATGCAGAAAACTAAAGTAATGATTAATAACCCCGGGAGAGCACAGCTGTTCGAGAGAGGTGGCGAGGCAGTGGAAGTGATAAGCGAGTATATCTACGTAGACCAAGTTGTGACCCCAGATCCTAACCATAAGGCAGAGAATAATTAGAAGGGTAAGAACGGGGTGGAGTGCACACCGCAGGCATTCTCAGATAATGAATGGCAGCCTACCATCGTCCCTGAAGAAGAAAGTGTATGACAGCTGCATCTTCCCTGTACTCACCTACGGCGCCGAAAGTCGGAGGCTCACTAAGAGGGTTCAACATAAATTGAGAACAACTCAGCGGGCAAGGGAGCGGAAGAGGATAGGTGTAACATTATTGAACACGAAGAGAGCGGAGTGGGTCAGGAAACAAACGCGTGTTAAGTACATATTAGTAGAAATTAACAAGAAGAAATTAACGTGGGTAGGGCTTGTATTGCGAAGGCAAAAAACAGTTAGTCGTTAAGGATAACTGAGTTCATCCCAAGAAAAGGCAAGCGTTGCAGGGGGCGGCAGAAAGATATATGGGCAGATGAGATCAAGAATTTTGCGGGGATATATCGGTCGCAGTTGGCGCAGGACCGGGATAATGGGAGAATAATGGGAGAGGCCTTTTCCCTGCAGTAGGCGTAGATAGGCTGGTGATGACGATGATATTGACGATGATGATAATGAGGCTTGTTTGTATTGAATAGGCATGCTCCCGAAGATGTTAGAAATTTTCCTTTTGGGCACCCTTGGGCATCAGTGCGAGAAGTGCCGAGACTGCATTATGTACGTTGAGGTAGCCTAAAATGATACTTTGTGCGTATAGCTCATCTACAAGGACATCGAATTCCGAGCTCGAGAGCTGGAAATCCGGAGGGATGTAAACGGCTCATAGTGTTTTTAGCCTATTAAAAATATTGGTACGAATTGTAACAGCCTCAAGAACAGTGGGTTCTTGCCACAGTAAAAGTCCGAGTGGCGGAGTAAGACATAGCCCATCATTGACTGTTGACACGGTACAAAGTGGTGAAAGGTTTGCATACCTTTGAAAGAAATTCTCCCATCTTTTCTTAGAGTTGCTTGTTTTTTTTCAACCATTTCGCCCGCACCCATAACAGGGATGTACATTTACTTCTCTTTCTCACCCATATAAAAAACCTCATTGGGTGTAGTTATTGGTTCCTGGTAAGGTCTATGAAGACTGGCCCTGCTGTGATTGGTTTAACGGTGCCGCCATTTCTGTTGAAAGCGTTCTTTTCTGATGACGTGGCAAAAACGTTTCACCCAGCCAATAAATTAACTAATTATCATGGCTCCACATATTTGGGCAATTTTTTTGTTCTTGTACTGTGATAAAGCGTCATCGTAAAAATAGTGAATTTTTCGGGCAGCAGGGAATTCGTGTTTACCAAGTTTTAATGTCTTAGCTTCAAAAGTAGCCACTGCTGCTGTCGTGTTGTCAAGCCCCCCGTAAATGAGGGCAAGCGATTTTACGCAGAGGTTCTGAGAATTCTGAACGATGGTAGGCCATGCAAGTGTGCACCGTGGCTTGCGTGTATATCAGTTGCCCGATTGTGGAGCGTCTTGCTCGAGGAAGCTATAATTTTCTGTGGGCTCTGAAACAACAATCTTCCCCGCATTTTCCGTCTTGTTTTTATTTGTCGCAGGAACTTTGCTTGCTGTTTGCTTATAAAGTAGTGCATCTAGAGATCTTCCACAGTGACTGAAAACTCTTCCGAAATTATTTTCTCTAGTGTGCAGCAAACAGCTTTGGTCCAGTTTTCAACATGCAAATCCTCAACTTTGTTCACATCTAGAGCACGCCCCAAAATGGCCCGCAGGGCATCTTTGCCGGGACACGCCGGACGCCAGCCGCGCATGCAGTTTTCGTCGTCGATTGGCCCACAATTGTTGAAATCAGTACATCTGTAGTTTGCCTGAAGCCTGCGAAATGAAGCAAAAGTTTGAAATTTAGGTTCCCTATGCACATGCAAACTGTGTGTGTGCCACTCCGGCAAACAAAACGCTGTGTGGCGGGCCCGATACTCCTAACTAAGAGAAGCCGCACTTTAAAAGCATGCTTTTCTCCCACTCCTCGTACAGTTTTCTGCAATTTAGCAAGAGCAATCGCTTTGGCGACCGCTTATTACGTGTTTTCTTGCGGGCAGGCAGTACAAAACGGAATCGTCCTCATAAAATGTTATCGAAAATTTCACTTCTTTTCTTATCTGGCGTGTTGCTTTTATTTAATTTAGGTGCGCCAATAACCTCGCGCTTGGTTCTAATCAGCATAGCATCGCGCACCTATTGCTCTCAAGCGTCCAGCAAAGTCGTATATTGCTTGCAAAAAGCAAGTTATTCTTAGCAAGTAATCCTTAGGCTCGTAATTCAATTAACCAATTGAAAGAAACTGCAAAACATTAACATCACCCTTTGTTTCCGGCGCCGCGGAAGGACTGAGGATGCATAATGAGTCACACTTACCGAGCCGGCTGCATCGTAAGAAACCAACAAAACTTGCGGTGGATCGACCTGCGCTGACCGCCCGCCACCCCGTAGCCCCGCAGGAAGCGTCGTTGCAGTGGAGGTGACTTACGCCCCGCCGTTGTGGCCGTAATTGTTGCTCAATAGCAAACATTTTCTGCCTTAAAGCAAAGACTATTGCGCTTAAACTATCTGAAATGAATCCGCTTTGTAGAACCCTTTCAAATGATCCAGGATTGTATTTTCAAATGACTGGCCTCGTAGTGCGATAAGCGTATGAGCATTAACAATTTTGAAAATTTTTCGAAGGTAATGTCATTATTGCGCTGAAACTACCCGCTTCCTGGCTCTCGTATTCTTCTTCCACACTTACCGCCAACAATATAATCAATGTACGGAGCTGAATTGCCTCTACAAAAGCTTCAATAGCATAAAAATGCTTCAAAAGTCTTCAAAACACCACTTTACTTAACCGGAACACCTATTTTGAAACACAGTAGCAACTGTGAATGCATTGTACCAAGAAAGCGCGCTTCTTTTCTGCCAAGTGGAATTATTCCCTGCGCTCCGTATAATATTTTATTTTTGCAATTTTGTTCGCAACATATGTTATCGTCACCGCCACGTTTTTCAAATGGCTGTAAGAGACAGAAATATTTTTTCACGCGATAAATCGGCTAGTGAAATAAATAGTGTAGGGAAGGCGTCAACAATGACTTTTACAGTGTAATCGGAGATGGTCGAGCGAACTCTGTAGAACGCTTGGCGTGAAGTGACCCCAGTCACTTCAAGTGAAGCGACCTACAGTCGTACGGAAGCGACTTTCTAGAGCTATAGGGCTATACCGAAACGCAAGCCTCGACTTTCACGCAAAACTGCGCATACGGAAGGGACAAGGGAAAGAAGAGACAGGACAAACGCAGCCTCACAACAAGTAGTTTGAAAAATTGAACATGCTTATATACCCAAACTAGCACATGCGCACACATGCCGCAATCTTAATCACATGATACAATGGTTTGTGCTCATCCTGTCTGTTCTTTTTCCTGTCCCGTATAGATGCGCAGTTTTAGGTCTAAGTATGAAGAACGAACTAGCCCTACAACATGCTTTAAAACTCTAACCCCAGTGTTCCTGAATTTCAGTTGTCAATAATTTTGTTGCAACTCCACAAACGATTACCCTCGTGGTTAGTTTGATTAGTAGAGAAATTTCCCAGTACTGGCATTGTTATCTGGTTTATGTACCACCATCGGAAGTTTTTTTCAACAGCGAAGATCTCTCAAAAAACCTTACTGCTTTCTGTTTGACCAATATGGCTGCATTTTAAATTCAAAAATCAAATTTATGGCTTTATGTGCTGATCCTACAACTAAGCTAAGACGCACGCAGTAGTGGATGGCGCCGGAGAAATTTGGACTACCTGGGTATCGTTCACATGTGTTGCAATGCACTCACATTGGCGTTGTCGATTATCGCACATGTTTGCAATGCGGCCACTATGGCGAGTTTTTCAACCCATTTTGTTGTTCTCAACAGGACAATGCATCAGCCACTGCATCTTCGGCGCTGCAAATCGTCTAGCAATCCAGAAAGTATTCACAAGTTTACTGAGGCCAAGAGGGAACTTCGAGAGCAGCAAAATATAGCTAAAGATTTCTTTTTTCGTGTTCAACTTCAAAGTGTTCAACTTCAAAGTTTTTCGTGTTCAACTTCAATCCCCGCAAGTTCTCGCGCTCGGTCCTGCCCCGCGATGCTTCCTGCAATTCTTTCAAAATAAATGACGGAATCGTTGATAATCCGGCGGAAACTTCAAACACTTTTAACGCGTTCTTTCAGTCTGTCTTTACAGTAGACAATCTTGTTGTTCCTTCTTTTTCCGCCTCGAATCCAACGTCTCCAATCGGCGATGTAGTGATCACTGAAGGGGGCGTTTTAAATCTTATACTAATTTGAACACTAAAAAACGTTATAGACCCTACGGTGTTCCTAATATGTTTCTTGTTCGCTACCCTCTTTGGACCTCTCAATAACTTTCAATAATTTTCAATAAATCTATAAAATCTGGTATCGTTCCCAGATCTTCGGAAACTGACAAAATAGTACCGTTACTTAAATCTGGCGACAAGCAAGTTTTCAGCAATTACAGGCCCATCTCTCTTACAACTCAATCCTGCAAGCTATTACAGCATATTATATACAAACATATTATTGAATTTCTCGAATTTAACAATCTGTTGTCCAATTTCCAACATGGATTCAGACGAAGTTATACTACTGTTACGCAGTTAACCGAATTCGTGCAGGACACTACTAGTAACATGGACAATAGAAACCAGTTTGACGCACTATTCAGTGACTTTTCTAAAGCGTTCGACACTGCACTTCACTCTAAATTACTACGTAAATTAAAAATAATATTAAACAACCCACAACTAGTTACTTGTTTTTTAATTTTCTTTCTGAGCGCTCGCCATACGTTTGTTATAACTCAACTGACTCCGATACTGTTAGTGTTAGTTCAGGCGTTCCACAAGGTTCTGTACTTGGCCGTTACTGTTTCGACTGTAAATAAACGATTTTCCCAATAATGTCACCTCGAAAATTCGTCTGTACGCGGATGATTGTGTTTTGTATGAACCCATTGACTGTCCTGAAGCTCATAATCGTCTGAATAACTCATTTATTAAATTTTGTGAATGGTGTGCAGCCTGGCAAAGGAGTATCAATTTTAACAAACCGTGCTGACGTCTTTCACGAGTAGTAAGTCCCCTTCCTGCTTCACGTGCTCGTTTAACAGATCCACCTTAAAAAAGTAACAGAATACAAATATCTTGGTGTTGTTCTTTCTAGCAATCTATCTTGGTCTCAGCATATTAACTTTCTCTGCAGAAAACCTTTAAAAAAAATTAGGTTACTTAAGGCGAACACTGTCCCATGCCCCAAAAAACCCTAAATTACTAATGTATAAAACTCTGATTCGTCCTGCACTTTACTACGCATGCCACGTATGGAACTCACACAAGCAGGATGAAATCGATAGAATCGAGGCCATTAAAAAAAGCTATCAGATTCATTTGTAATCGCTATGATCGCTACTTTTCCCCTTCCCTTGCCCTGTCTTCTCTTGAACTCACCACACCACGCTTGCTCTCAATAAACGATTCTATGAAATTGCTTTACTGTTTATTAACTCAGTATATCACATGTCAGACAATACCTATATCTCATTTACCTCGCCGTCCATAACTAGAAGTAGTCACCACTTTAATATCAAGCCTTAGCATTGTCGGACCAACGCATTCAAATTTAGTTTTTTCTCTTCCACTGCCAAACTCTGGAATGGATTGTCTGTTGATACTCGCTCCCTTCCGCTGGAAAATTTTTTTCTTGCCCTTGCTGATTTGCGCTAACTGTTTATTTGTTTTATTGCTCTGTTGAACCTTTGGATGCAGCGATGGCGTAGAGGTAGAACACCCGCCTCGCGTGCAGAAGGACCGTGGCTCGAAGCCCGGTGCCGGACAATTCCCACCGGAAAAAAAATCCGCGTATTGATGGAATTGCACAAAGGGGCTTGGGGTGCGGCCTGACCCCGGCGACCATTCCCGGTAATGCACTCCCTCACCAGAGCAGGATTGGCCACGCTGGTGTAGTAAGGGCCACCACCTCCCATGAATACGCCAATTAACCGTCGGCCGTCAGTCCCCAGCGGCTGCGAAACAACTGACCACGGCGGCGGTCAGACCTGTGACGCAGCAGAGGGTGCTAAGAAGTTGGGATCTGGGGTCACAACTTAGGCCAAGCTGTGACCCCAGATTCCAACCATGAGGCAGAGATAATTAGAAGGATCAGAATGGGGTGGGGTGCATATGGCAGACATTCTCAGATAATGAATAGCAGCCTACCATTGCCGCTGAAGAAGAAAGTTTATGACAGCTGCATCCTACCGGTACTCACCTACGGGGCAGAAACTTGGAGGCTCACTAAGAGGGTTCAACTTAAATTGAGAACGACTCAGCGGGCAATGGAGCAGAAAATGATAGGTGTAACATTAAGGGACAAGAAGAGAGCGGAGTGGGTCAGGGAGCAAACTGGTATTAAAGACATATTAGTAGAAATTAAGAGGAAGAAATGGACGTGGGCAGCGCATGTAATGCGAAGGCAAGATAACCACTGGTCATTAAGGGTGAGTGGATTCCTAGAGATGGCAAGCGTTGCAGGGGGCGGTAGAAAGTTAGATGGGCAGATGAGATCAAGAAGCTTGCGGGGATAAATTGGTTACAGTTGTCACAGGACCGAGGTAATTCGAGAATAATGGGAGAGGCCTTTGCCATGCAGTGGGCGTAGATAGGCTGGTGATGATGATGATGATGATCTGTTTAATTGCTAGTTTTTGTTCCGTGAATTCTCACTCCTGCCATAGCCCCAAATTAGGGCTGCAGTATGTATAAATAAATAAATAAATAAATAAATAATAAATAAATGAATAAACGTGCTAAGCCGAAGGTTGCGGGTTCAATTCTGGCCGCTTTGGGACCTTTTTTGATGAATGCGAATAGCGAAATTCCCGTCTGTAGAGCTTTCGGCGCACGTGAAAGGTCCACAGAAAGTTTAAATTATTCCTGTGCCTTCCACTACAGCAAGCCTCTAAGTGAAGGTGTTGCTTGAGCGCGTCAAGCTCCAAACGCCAAATCATGTGCACCTGTAATACTACAAAGGAAGAGACTTAGTCGGCTTGAAGGGCAAACTGAACTAGCTACGCAAAACAAATAATTAGTGCAGAAACCTTTATCCGAAACCTGAAGAAATTATATAAAGCAAAAAATAACTATACTCGCTGCTCGAGTATTTTAAAGCTATCGCTAAGAGAAGTCAGAAACAATTCGCATTCAAGCCACGTGAGCAGGCTTAGGTGCCACGAGCATTTTTTGACGTTCAAATTCTGTTGCGAAGAAGGCAATTGATTCTACAAAATCTGGACGAGGCGTTTAGCAGATTCGGTTGTAGTTGTTTTGTTGCTTATTTCATGAGCACAAAGCAATGCTCCTTACGGCGCCGTCATGATCATTAGTCGCGATATCGTCACTTTTCTCCTCGAAGACGTCAGCGACGTCAAAGTTTCCAGCTGGGAAGAAGATGGATGTCCTAAACAACGTGTTTGCAAGATCGTGCGCTACTTTTCAAAATTGGGGCTGCAAAACAGGAAAGCTTTCAGCATACGTGGAAAATAGTATACCTTAAGAGTGCAGCTGCCGTACCACAACAAGAAGAGCAAAGAAATGCTTGGACATTTCGAGCGGTGTGTTTGGAGATGTGTTGCTGCGCTTGGAATGGGCAAATATTGAGTACGGAGCCGCAGAAATAACCTTATAAAAGCCGGAACAAAGTCAAGACGCCAACAAAATGGCTATCTGTTCTCAAGTCCCTTTTTAATACACTCACTTATTGCGCATCGCTTGCAGTGTGTGGCGCATTCTTGGGGCATGATAACTTTGCCTCTTAGTATGTGCTTTTACACTATACGAAAATGATATTTTTGACAGGCATCTATTTACGGCCATTGTCCTTAATGAGATTCAACCATATAGCGCAAAAGACGAGAGACAGACAAGTAGACACACACGGCGCTAACTTCCAACACCTTTATTGAAAACGATACCACACATATATAGGCAAGAATTTCGTGACGTGACACACATGCGTACATCAGCGAGAACACAAGTAGGCAATCTCTTTTTTTGATAATTTGAGAGAAGTCGAACTTACACAAAAGCTTCCTAACCTGCTTATCTTCTCCACCTAAATGATTTCACGTATACACTTGTCCTTACTCTTACTAATAATAAAACATTCATCAAGCAATGGTCTGCAATCTGCACATGCGTTACAGTGCATAACCAGTAGTCCATCTTGTTCACTTTTGTTGTTTACATTGCGATTGTGCTCACGAAGGTGATCATTTAGACAACGACCGTTTTGACCAACATACTGTTTACCACAAAAGAGGGGACTCTGGTAGACAACACTACCTATACATTCAACGAACGGAGTTTGGTGTTTCTTTTTACAATTCTTAGATATCTGCCGATCACCCTTATTTATCTTACAAAGCCTATCCAACTACTCATAAGCTGAAAACACAACTGGCACTTCTATTCGTTTCGCAATACGTTTCAAATTGTGGGACATCATGTGCAGGTACGGCATCACTACCAATTTTTTCTTATTTTGACCAGGATCAGCGACACAGGGATGGTCTACAGATTTTAGGTTCCTTATCAAGGCTTCAGCAACTGAGACTTGAAGATGGCCGGGATATCCTGCGAGCGAAAGCCTGTTGCACTGTTGTAGAAGACTATCAGACATCAAGTGCGGACAAGATTTACGAAGGGCATTAGGAAAGCATAGGTTGGCAATGGCTCTTTTGACTAATTTAGAGTGGGCGGAACTAAAGGGAAGAAGCGGTTTATTGCTGCGAGGTTCATACACCCAACAAGCGTGCGTTGGGTGAAAGAAGAGGCTGATATCCAGAAATCTAAGCTTATTGTTAGTAGGCAATTCATGCGTTAGAGCGAGCGGGTTGAACCTTTGTCTGAGCACACTGAGTATGCTAGAAGTCTGGGATTCAAAAGAAGCCTGGTCACAATAAAAAACAAAAAGTCATGCACGTATCTAAACACTCTCACAACCCCCATTTTATCTAGGGTATCCTTAACGGACGTGTCCAGTTTGGCTAAAAACATGTCACTTAGGATTGCCGCAATGCACGAACCGATACAAATGCCTTCTTTTTGAAGATGGGGTTTATCGTTCCACAAGACAAAAGTAGACCTCAGCTAAAGGATAAAAGCTCCAAAAAACTATCAGCAGCCATACCCACAGAATTTTGAAAGGCCACGCAACCAAACACGTCAAAGTAATCTTCTACAGATTTCATGAAAATGTCATGTGGCAGAGTAAAATAAAGATCTTTTATATCTACTGAGAAAGCAAGAAGGCTATCAGTGTTGCCAGATTGTACAAACTCGAGCATCTCGTTAGAGTTTTTAACTAAGTATGGGTCCTCAAATTTAAGAAGACTAAGCTTACTCTGCAGAAACTGAGAAAGCTGTCGTTGCCAAGTGCCACGTTCAGACACAACAGGTCTAAAAGGTTTAACCGGTTTGTGTGTTTTTGCACTGAAAAAAAACAACATAAAGAAAGTCTTTTTTAGCATCAGAAATGTCCTTAGAAATATAACTGAGATTACTCTGTTAACATAACTTCATCGCATGCCTCTTAACTTTTGCTATGTTTACATCATCATGGTATGCAAACACGGAAGACATCGCATAATCAGATTTACATTTATAGAGCTTGGATGACAGAATAGCAAAACCACCTTCTTTATCCACAGGAAGCACGGTGAGATCACGGTCTTTAAGGAAGGTCCAGACACGCTTGATCGGTAGACTGGATGGGGCAGGCTTAGTGCGGGACAGGACGTCGACCCCATCTGAAATACAACGTTCTTGCTGAGTGATTGGAGCATTCCGCGAATATCGTGCACAAACTTGAGAAGCTCAGGTGGTGAGCACTTTGGTTGAACACTTTTTGCCTTGTGGAACAATAAACCCCATCTACATTTGTCTTGTGGTACGATAAACCCCATCTTCAAAAAGAGGGCATTTGTATCGGTTCGTGCATTGCGCCAATCCTAAGTGAAATTTTTTTCAGCCAAACTAGGCACATCCCTTGCTTTGTCTTATCTTTTTTCGATTAGAATTCGATGAATTAGAAGGCTGAGCTTTAATTGTAGTGAGTGTGTGAGCGGAAGAATGTTCAGATTCCGGTAGATTTGGAGGGCAGATATCTGGACAGGATTGAATGTATTCAGGCGTACTGTTGGTTTTGCAAGTGTTCAAGGTGAGATATGTGAGTTTCGTAGGTGTTTCAGCAGGAAGATAGGCTGCTATGTTTCCAAGAGTTTATTGGTTTCAATACAGACCCGAAATGGTGGAATGGGCGGTTCCTATACACGTCTTTTGCTTCTTCTTGAATTTTATTCATTTAATACCCTCATTACGTGCGCTAAAGAGGTATACCTCCACACAAAAATATTTTTGGGTTTCTTCACGGATAGTCTACGTACCGTTCCTATTTTTTTTTCACAGCAAGCTTTTCCAGTAGGGAGCGGTGCCACGGTGTTTAAGGCGTTTAGATGCGTTGGTGAGTACCCAAATATTTTCCAGAGAAACGACTTAGCAAGCTGCCACGCAACCGTTGAAGCTGTATAAGGGTCCTGTAATTACCGCTAGGACTCCAAAAAGGGAGCATTGTGCATACATTAAGCATAACCTGGGCTTAGCGGAAAAGCTTACGTGTGGAATATACTGTCCGAATGCAACACAAGCTTTCTTTCGCTGCATCCGCCCGTTTGAAATATATAGAACAGGTGATACTCTGCCTGTGCTTGCAATGTGTTTTAGTAAAACCTTGTGTTCAACGCATATAAGGCAGTTTTGATGTTTGACGAGTATCAAAAGGCGAGCGGAATATTTAACCTAAAGCGCTCTGGACGTATAATTTAGCGGAATTTTCCCTCGTTCGCTAGGCTCTGTCTATACGTTTGGACTTTCTGCAACGACTGGCCTTTTCGTACGATGCCTTGTTATTCATCATAAAACTGTGACTGATGAAAACCTTTCATACCTTCTGAAATATCACTTCCCATGGGTCCGTTATTGTTTGTGTGCTACATCTTGGTACAGTTTCTTTAGGGAGAGTTCCAATAAAACACAATTTTCAGGTGTTTACCATTATGGGCGCTGTCGATGAAGACGAGGACTAAGCGGGTATCGTGCTCTGGAGACCCGTACATTGACGAAGAAGACAACTAGGCAAGGTATCAATATGACTCCGCAGTATGTGTTTCTGTAAATATTGCATGTATACTGATTTTACTCGACGACGGCCTCCTTCCTTGAATCCCTGGAGGTTCTTCCACATGGTGCTGAAACCCGGTGCGTTAAACGGCACGACGAGGTGAGCCATGGAGCGGAAATTCACTCTTAGACTGCACTGCTCACCCCGAAGTGAGGAGGAGCTGTCGATGCGAAGGAACCAACTGTACATTGCTCAGAAGACCCTTCTTTATTTCAATCACAAGCTTACCGCGGAAATACTGCTCAGTCCCCAGAATAGCGCTGAAAGAACGACTGGAATCAATGAGAAGATAGAAATCCTTCCTGGAGGAACTACGCTTGACAGCGAACATGACGACGCTCTCGAGTAGGTTAAAGAACTGTGCAGAAAATAAGAGAGAGGACGACACCAATCCATAGGGGAAATCAAAAGTGCAAGCGAGAGCAAAGGACATGGGGCAGATACAAGACCCCACGTCAAACAAACGACGTGGGCGGCGTCGAAGAACATTGCGGCAATTGGTCACTGAGCCAAGACTCCTAAGGAATGATTACATTACCAGTACAGCCGCCACCATCTGCGTGTATTAATGGCCGCTCGGCTTAGACGGCACGCCAGACAACTGTGAATTTTTTTATTAGACACAGAGAGAGAGAAGGCTCTATTTTGAAAGGCAGAGAGTTTTTCCGGCGTTTTCACTCGCCTGCATGCTTCTCTGCCAGGACTCGGGGATGTAGGGAAAACAGGCCCTAAAAAGAGGTGGGCAGAAAAAGAAAGCAAAAACAAGCAAACAAAAAACACTGCTGTGTCTTGGCGGTCTTGATGGACTATTTTGTAGATTGTGTCACAGAATTCCGATTTTAAATTTAACCAATGTCCTCCAAATAAGAAAACAAACTTTTTAGAGCCTGACACTTCTTTGAGAGGCAAGTCCATGGTCCTATGATAGTCTTCGAAGTTACCGGCCCTTCATCTAGGCGTCAATATCTTAAAAACACGGGATAGTGGTGCAAAGTAGGCCACACATTCTAATAAATTTTGTTCAGCGGTTTTGTACAGAAGAACAGCTGTCGCAGTACGGGTTGGTCGCCAGTCCGATTCGAAAAAAGGTAAAACTCTTCATAGCATATCTTCAGGCGGTATTTACAAAGCTTGACTTGGAAAACATAGGAATAAGGATAGAAAGTAATACTTAAGCAAGTCATGCAGACAAAATACAAGTTTGATTTATTCGAAAGGTTGCCTCGCTCGAATCATACGAACTCCATTCTACACATAAGCTTCACTTAAATAAGATATATAAGTACGAAAAAATGGAACGGCCATGCGACCACTAGCTCATTTCCCGCAACAGAACCTATGATGTCATACCAGCCAGCGTTGCGATTGGCGGAGGCCGGCAAAAGCAAAAGCAAATTAGGCAGAGCTTATGAGCTTGCCGAACGAACTTTTTGTACTTAAATTTAGGGGACATACTTTTTAAAGCCGGAAGAATGGTGAGATAAACAGTGCAAATTACGAAAGCACACGTACACGTAGAAGTACCGATGTGTACTGCTGTTGGTACTGCGCGCGCTATGCTTCTTTTAGCTGCAAAGCGCTACCGCTCTTTTGGGTGGTATCAGGTGACACTGGCAGATTGGCGTTAGTGACGGCGTCTTACGGAGCGACATTTGTCGAGCGAGCACCATGTTTTACTAAATAATTATTTTCTTCCTGAACAAAAAAAATTGGCTCCAATCCACGCTGTGAAGGTGGTTGGAAAGCAAAGCATTAAACGACACCCACCACAGTTGGCCAAACGGCGTCACTTGAATTCACTCAAGTGGCTCTACAAAGAGTGAAACGATAGATTTTGCCGCCCATTACATGGAATTCGCATAGGCGGCGACCCGAACGCAGCAGCAGCGTCAGCCACGGCCGGGTTAGAGCGGTGGACGCCGCCACTGTAGACCGGCCGTCAGTTGGGAGAACGAAAACGGAGAGGAGCGTCTTTCGAAGGGTGAGATAGCGGTACCTAGCCATCCACACACTGAACCGATTCGGGATGTGCGCTTAGTGGTTTTCATTTATACCGATTTAAACGAGTTAGTTTGGTAAGTTTAAGAATTGCGAGAAAGGTGAGGGAACTTTTATATCCGCTATATATCGGAACCAGTGGCTACTTTCCCCTTTTGTAATAACTCTTAAAACACAACCGAATTGGTAACACCAATCTAGAAAACAGAGTCCCATGCGTGGCAAGCAGTGCAGAAAAGGTTGCGTTTCCTTAGCGGCCAGATGTTTGTATGCTGTTTGTACATTTTGATTCCCCGCCCTGCAGACAAATTCTTAACGTATGTGTGCCGTATGACCACTTAATTTCTTCGGGTGCGGGCTACCCTGGAGGTGCTGTCGAGCAAGTAAATCAAGGCGTGCGAAGGCACCGCGCAGTGAACGCGAAGCTGCACCAAAACTGGTCCAAAAGAACCGTCCCTTAAGCAGGCGACAAAGCCGTACTGCCGACGCCGCCACTGCGAGCAGGCACTTCCGCACGGGGAACGCTGGGTAAATTTGCCGCGCCATCTGTAGTGTGCTGCGCGAGCGAAACGCTCCGCGCCACCTCCCTCCTGCCGCCACGTACCGCCTCCGACGCGTTGAGAGTTTGTTGTCCCGCACGCTACGGAAGAACTGTTGGTTGGTAGAGCTAGAAAGCTTTGCTTTAAAACAGGCCACGTGCAAATACAGTCAAACACAAAGCAAAAGGAGCAAGCAGCCCGCTGCGGTGTGGTGGCACTATCTAGGTTGACTAACGGGAAACAAGTGTCTCCGCTTCACACCAAGCATAGGTTGATGACCCGTTCTTATGATGTCATTGCATAAGTCCTCAAAACACACGATATGGCGGCGGAATGAAAGTTATAACATATTGGATTAATGTCGCAGTCAATATAGCATCATCTGCTGCCCGACAAGCGCTGGGGCCACTATACAAGACGAAATCTGTCGAATAAAATTATGCCCATCTTCCCGCGAGGGGAACCCTGATGTGAAGCGGCGCATCGGGGGGGGGTTCAATGGATGTTTCCATTGGGTTGATTCTCCAAATCGCGTGAAACGTGTTGTGAACGCGTAGGATGCATTCCATCACATGCGGGTGTTCTCATACGCGGGAAAGATGGGCGTAATTTTTATTCTTTCACTGAGAGAGAGAGAGAGTGGTTGCCATTTTCAGCGGTTGCACTTTACTTTGAGCACGACGGCTTTGTGGTCGCTGAAGTACACGGTCAGTGGATCGCCAGCGCTGACTGAACCGCTGCAACGCGCTACCCCCTTTATATTCACAGCGCCTGAAGGAGAGCATACTGCGGAGGAGAGTCGCGCCTGCGCGCACTTGCGCGCCGGAGCAGACGCAAGCGGAAAAAAGCGCGCGCGCAGCTGCTGTTATTATGTTAATGAGACGGAGTGAGAGTGTTGCGCACAGCTGTCGGGGAAAAGAACGAAGGGGGGTTGCGCATGCGCAGGTGGTGTGCGAACGCCACCGGCGCCGGAGTGACATAACCCCGAGCAAGAGACGCATCCCTCTTAAAATAAACGTATTTTGTCTGCATGACCTCTTTAGCCATTTCAGGTTCGCGGATGACCTAGTCTTGGTGAATGTGAATACAGAACACATGCAAACAATGCTTGAGGTACAACCATCCGCAAGCACGGCATGGAGCTAAATATAAATATTAATAAATGAAATTATGGGGGAGTAAACATGGCAAAAAAGTCCTCCTTACCTTAGGAAACGAAACGCCAGAAGAAGTATACCATGCGTTTGCATTTCAGTGATTTTGGGGTATATGCCTGCAATGCCAGTTGATCAGACAAGTTAACGTTCAACAACGCATTTCCGGCTTTACGAATGGGGGAGACGTGGAGAATACCCGTGAATTAGAAGCAATCCGCAGCTACGACTCTCAAAACTAAAAACAGCCTCTTTGGTTCTATTATATAACAACACTAGGTGCGCCCTCGTTGTCACAAGCTTCGAATATCTTAAAGTATCGTTGTATTTTGACCGTTCTTCGGGCAAATATGTGTAAAATTCAATATAGAAGCTCAGGGTAAACTGGGGTACTTAAAATGTAGAATGAAAATATTCAGTGCCGTTGTATTCTGTGGCAAAAGATGCTCAGGGAAGCTCTGGGGCGTATGTTAGGGTCGTCATAGCGGCTAATTGTAATTTAATTTGGTTTCGCATAGTTCTAGTAAAACCACGGTTACAGCGGCTTTCTGTATTCATACTCTCTTCCTATACAGTTGTGTATCGACAGCACAGGGTAGTTCTGTAACATCTGCAAGATGCTGTGAAGTAACAAATATTGTCCCGTAACTTGAACTCGGCTTAACGGTTGACTTGTCTTACTAGCTGATCGTGGTATAAATTGTTTTATTATACTTTCAAGAGCTTGTGCAAGAGCCGTTTTTTGTAATGGGACCTCTTGTGTAATTCTCACGTTTCAATTTACTTTCAAGAACTCGAATTAGAACCGTTGTTTTTACGCCGGAGTAATTCGCCATGATTTGCTGTGCAACACACCACGTAGAAAAGCCAGCTAGCCTACCTGGACCATTCTACAGTCACCGTCACCTCTAAACATAATTGCATAACAGGGACAACATTTCGAGTGTCATAGATATCGGTTTTTATAGAAATATGAAGATCCTAAAAAGTTCTATTGTTATATGAACTTTGTTTAGAGTAAGATCCTGTTCTTGCGTGGCTAAAAAACATGTACCCAGAGGAGCCTGGCGCGATACCTGCCCAAAACGTCGTCAGGGTCCGTCATAGAACAGCTATGCTGTTAAAATTTGAAAAAAAAAGTTGAGCTAACCGCCTGTAAATTCCTGTGGAGACCGATGATGTTCGAGTACACTGGCGTGGCTGTTCTCCTCACAGGCAAAAGAAAATGAAGTTGGCGTATGCGAAAACAATTGAAAACCATTACACTCTGACGATGGAAGCCAACGAAGCTTTATCTGCTGTGTGGTTTTATATGTAGAGCCGAATTTGTATAAACTTATATGGGTAGGATCTAATGGTTCTTTTAGGTCCCTTAGCAAGTTAAAAGTGCAACGGCTGATAACGGCGACAGCGCCGTTATTAACCGATTAAGCAAATGTTGAAAGAGGCATCGTTGGTGGCCAGGTAAATAAATGTTAAAAACGTGGTGTTGGCGGGAGCAAGGAGGAGCGGAGAAGTGGTGCCGAGTGATCCGTCGTCCCCGGAAGAGAAACCCACGATCCAAACCATATATGTAAAATGAAACCTGCTCTTTGGAGCGTCTCACAAGCTATGCGCCGTCCCATAAGTGTCTCCCCTCTTCCAACATTTAATCACGGGGACCGTACTTTGCACTTCGCTCCTCTGCGCAAAGTACGGTGCCCGTGCCGACACTTAATACGTAGATACGTCTCCATACCCCGCAACTCCGCCCCCACGCCGCTCGTCGTCGACTCCAAGTGCCGCCTTGTACACTAACCTACCAATCGTGCCAGCAACACCACAACAATAAAGATAATTGCACTTAGCCTTGATGGCAACACCGATCCAGAGTACAAAATACCCAAAAACTGCCTGAACACCTGCTGCCGCTATCAAGCCAGAGGAATCTTGGCTGTTACCCTTCGCATTCTTACGCAACGAATCACTCCAACTCCTCTCATCCACAAGATCAGGACAGCGCCTCACATGGCTTTCTCTGAGAACGAGGCGGCCTACGCCTAGCCCGCACTCTAATAATCCGCGCATCTTCAGAAGCTGATGACCGAGCCCTTCTCCGTCCATACCCAACCCCTATGCTGGCTTATTTACGCTTACAACGCAGCCCGTCTCCACACCCACTCCAGACTTGCCAGGGACCAAAAAATATAGGTGACGGCTACGGCAATAACAACGCCTTTCTCCAGAGAATCTGCCGACATGCTATAGCCTATTTATTATAGAGTCAAGTTCTTTCCTCTGCTCTATCGTTAGCCTTGATGGTGGTGCAGCATTCGCCACTGCTAACGTGGGGTTCGAAGACAAACTCCTTGATCTGCTGGTACCTTCAGGATGCCACAACTGCGACATTTGAGATAATAGAAAGTTTGATGTGTCTACTTCTTCATTTACAACTTATTTGAATGAGGTTGTATATTCCATCTTAACACAAAAAATTCTTTACAGTCTCATCAGAGAAAAGCAATTTCCCTCAATTGAACTTCCTATTGGCTGCAGCAGAACTATCCTCCTCGTGTTTCGTCTTTGGTTTGGCCATTTATACGATGCACAATTGCCCCGATCAAGGTGATCATTCGCCACCTACTGCATTTGCCACTCCTCTTCGTCACCCGGCGTGCCACGTCGGCTTGCATGAAACCACTGCGACATGGCGGCACTTTGCCAAGGTGCACGGTGCTATCACGGCGCCACCGGCGGATGCGTTATCACACACGCCCCTAAACACGCACTGTTGGTTATCCCGGCTTGCGTATATCAAACGCTATAGAGCTCTGGTACGAGTTTTTTCCAAACCTGATACAATCAGCCAGTGTAGTGCAATAGCGTTTGCGCAGCCATCCACGAGTCACTCTTGCTTCGCCGAGTCGCTCCCGCGTGGTCGAAGGGGGTGCAGTGAGGATGCAATAGGTGGCTGCGTCAAGGGCGATCTGTCTGGCGGAGACCTGCGTGATAAGGTCGGAGTGATACCCAGGCGCAACTGGCCGCATCTGCCCAGGGTGACCTGGAATGACGATGCGCCTGCGAGAGAGTTAAGGCTAAACCAGCTCCACCACAACTAAAGAGAAACGTTTTTAGTACTACAATCGCTCCTCTTCGCAATGCCATTTTTATATTTTTAACCAATAAAACATGTTTTACGCCTACGAGTATTATCTTGTCCGCAGGAGTGTACACACAACGACCCGCGTTGATGCACATTTATCTTTGGGGGATGTACCATTGCGAGAACGGATTGAAGAGATGCTCTCAGCATTGTGTCATTCAGATATTGTTTGAATTGCTGCAGTTTTTTTGCAGGAACGGTGTGATGTGGAATAGCTCGATAGTGCTACGGGAATACTGAATACTCAAGGATTCGGCATGAGTTTGATATGGGAGTTGTAAATTATATGTACTGTTAGTTTATTTTTGAGCGAATGCTCTATTACTCGTGGTACGTACCACGAGTACTACCACAAACCACCGAAATCCTCGTTAGGTTAAATTGACCCTTACGGCAGCCTCTTGTACGGTTACGGAATTAAAGGGTCTAATCACTGGTTTGGCCAAAGGAATAGATGGGCTTAGGTACGGACAGGGACAAAGAGGAGTAAGGGCGCAGCCTTTGGAAATTGGGTGCGTTCACCATGCGCTCAGGACACGAAAAGCGTGTGATTGCTGGAGAGCGCCTGGAATTACTACTCTGCGGTACCTGTAACAAAATTGTAGATGCGATAGTTGCCGCCGCAGATGTGACTGTCTGGCAACAGCTTTGCCATGACCGAGCTATCTTTCAACAGATTTGGACTTAAGCGTGTTGAACCACACAACTATTTATTGAACCCAGCGCTGCAATGTCCCGGGAATTCGATAGAAGTATTTGTAAACAAATAGGCAAACACACCAACGGACAAATACACAAACACACACAAGAAAGCAAAAAAGCACACAAAAATACACAACAGTAGGCAAAGGAATAAATAAATTTATTTTCCGTACTATAAACGACAACTATTTGTGTCATAAATTTGCGCCTAATACGCGCAGGTTCAGCATTCAAACTAGGCCTACTTAACTACGGATACTTTCTACGAGACCTTGTTTGCTTACGACGAATTTTATGCTCAGATAAAAGAATTGTGCAGTGTTTGCAAGAAACGTACTACGGATACCATGTAAAACAATTCGCACCCTTTAATTACTATCTATAAGTAACAACCACACACCCTGGCAAAAAAAGCAAAGAAAATTACCTTTTAAGGGTGTTTTGTCGCTTATAGCATAGTTAGATGCTTGCAAAAACACAATAATGCATCGTTTTGAAGGGCGTAGTGAACATGGTTGTGCTTCGTTTCACCGAAGTCCGGTGTCGATCAGGAACCCAATCGCACAGGCTCCGGTTGAATTGGCAGGAGGCTGGCAAGGCGATGGTGTGGAAGTTCTTGGACGTGGCGGTCGAATTGACAAGCTCGAGAAGTTGGGGTTGATAAAGTGAAATGAAGAGTCTATATACAGCGATTTACAGTGGGAAAACTGGGTACATGAGTAATTAAAGGAAAAACTTCAAACCTCAGCTAGATGCCAACTCCAAGTGCGCACAAATCACTCGAGCCCCTCAACTTCGTTTAACTCTCCTATCATCGGAGCGTACACAAACCGCACGAGAAACGACGGCCGGGACTCTGCCTCGCCGCAAGATCCGTCTAGTTGCACGGTACGGCGCTGTACCCTAAACTTCCGACGCGATCCTAACCTGTAGCCTAGACGGCTCACAAATCCCAACCTAGCTTTAACGGTCGAGACTCCTTGTCCCGCCGGGAACTGCCCAGCTCAGCGCTCAGACAGGAACAATTTGTAACGGCCACGTTCGGCCTTATAACATCTTGAGCTCACGCTCTCTCGGGAACGCCCCCGTAACATTCGTACAGGCGCAAGGGAGTGCCAAAATTCACGTCTACAGCTGTCACTCAGTGCGCTAAGGAATATTCAATGAGGCGCCACCATCTTTGGGTCAACGGACCGCTCGCGGACGAGCAAGCGTGCGCGACCCCGCGGGGTGAGGGCGAATGGCGGCGATAGTGGACTACGCCGACTGGAGCACTTTAACAATAGAGGCTCGCGCGGTGCGCGCTCCGACTTCCGCAAAAACACCTCCCGGGCGCGCCACCCTGCCGATTCTAGGATCCCGGTGGCGCCATCTGCGTTCTCAATGGGGGATTATCCCCGCGGTATTCGGTCGGCCAGACAATCCGTCTCCCATGCGTGCCGTGACAAATTGGCGTCGACTGCTCTGCAGAGTTGGCGGTGCTACGTCGCCAGACAGAGTGGCGAGTTCTCACGCGCAGCCCGGGCGCCTGGCCACTGACCTCATAAGTGGACCTTACAACTCCCCCTTTAAGAGGGTTACTGGACCTTTTGGTACAGTCAATTCGAAAAGCATTTGAAAGGGCCACTCGATTCACCTCTCATTCAGTGATAACAGCAAAAAAACATGTGGAAGGTGCCAGGTATAACCACAAATGAGCCCCCTCCCATTTCTGCGGTTCAGTTTACCCGAACTCTCTCTCACCTCGAACTCTCTCTCACTCTCACCTCGACAACAAACACAACATATTAACTAGCCGTTTAAAATGGACGGAATACTCTGGCAAACCAAAGACATAAAAATATTAAAATCACTAAATGCGAGTAAAAAAGAAATTGGGTCGCGTCCTTGGGGCGCTTAAACGCTGCGAACAACGAGGCAACTCAAACTATAGCGCTGATACTCGCTATAACTGCAAACACACTCAATCGTTCCAGCACTCAACAACAAGAACAAAAGGAACAAGATTTGGCTAAGAACACGGGCAATTCTGAAGCCAACAACAAAAAAAACCATAAGAAAGTTTCCATTGTCACTAAGCGTACGCACGCAAATGTTCTCCTTGACGTCGTAGCTTAATAACGTTCCTCCGAGAATGTTCAGCTGTGCTTCAGCTCACGTGTGGTGCGCAGAAAGTTCAGTTCGGCGCACGGATGGAGCAACCAGGACAACACGTCGCGCACAAACACCGCACACAGACACACCACCGTATGAAAACGACGGGTGAACGGGAACGTTCACGTCCGTCGTGGCTGTGTTGAGGCTGGGAGGAAATTCAATAGTGGCCTCCCCAAGCGACATTCTGAAAACAGGGTAGTGCATTGGGGTATTTCCGACCCCTCTGCAAATGGCCCCGACCGTGGGGCGTTGCAATGTCACCGCAAGTCTCGAGAATTTAGCCCCAAGAGGCAAACACAACTTCGGGGAAGACGGAGGGGTATCGCAAAATGCGACTTCGCTTCCTGTCCCATAGGCCAAGTAGCCATGCCTCTCCAATGCCCCAACGTAAGGCAATGCTGCGTGCTGGCAGCGTGGACGAAGGGTTGATGCTGGAGCGGAATGGTGGGCCACGAACGCGGCGACCTTCTTGGGATCATTATTTCCGTCACGCACAGACTGCCCCACAACAACAACCTGATGAGCACCTGTTATTACCAAAAACCGCTCGTGCAAGCTGCGTGCATTCTGAGCAGCGGCCTGATCAAGACAGTTTTTCAGCCGTCCCAGCACGCACGCATCCTGGCACAATTCAGAACTCGTGCCTGTGACACACTGCCAGGGCGTAGAATTTCCAGCGCGGCTATCGACTAAACCTCGGTAACGGCCGCAACCGACACTAAAGCTACGAAGCTGTATCTGAGACTCCGGTTTTGCGAGACCGCTGATTGCGTCTCGTTCTCCGGTCTCCTCGGCATCTGTCGCCTCACATGGTTTTTTTCTCTCCATCCTAACCTCCTCGAAAGCTCTCATTCTTTGTTTAGTCTCCACGCATGCGTTTTGGTGTTCTCCATCAGCCTCCTCGGGTACACTCTCACATTCAAGACTACCTAACCCACACGACATCTCCGTATCGCTCCTACCCACCAAGGTTTTGTTCTAAAAACGTTGCCTACCAACTTCAAACGTTCTGAGTTCCTCATCCTCCGTCTTCTCGCATTATCTCTCATTTTCTCATCTGTTGTCTGCATGTTTAACCCAGTCTACCTTCTCAGCTCCCTTATCCGCCCTTAACTCGTGCTTTCCCTCAGCCTGATCGTGAACTCCGTCTCTTTTTCGCCCCGTCTCGTCCCATGCCTCCTCGTCTTCTCTCTCCGTTTGCTTCTGGGCGAGCTCCTGAACGCCCGACACGGAGTTTTCTTTCTCGTGCGACTTTTGAGCCGAATATGGAAGGCGGTGGGCCTCAGAACTTTCCTGTGCGACGCTAATCTCCTCCGGTCCACCGATTAGAGTTTGGGTGCTGCCCATGCCAACACGTTCGGCATGTATTAGGTCAGTGTCTGGTGCAAACGTAACTTGCGGCCCTACACTTGCAACAACAGGGTTACCCTTTGACTCCGCTCTTATACCGGACGTGCTCGCTGAAACACTCCTCACGCTCGCCTCCATTTCCATGCAGCTGTTCCCGGCCTAGCCGCTCGCCACCTGTGCGGAGCCACGGCCGCTTTTTTCCGCCCTCGCGCGGCTTCAAGTTGAAAAACGGGCTGCCCCCCTTCAACTTTGCTGTCAGTGCATAACTGGGCCTGCTCGACGGGTTCTGGCTTATGCGCTGCAGCTCCATCCATAAACCTTGCCAGCGAGGCTGCTCATCGTGTTCGAGCATCACTTCATTACACCGCTCTATGGTATCCCCGGACGCGCTTACTTCGACACTCCACATCCCAACGTCCATCTCCACATGTTTGACCCCGGTGGAAATGCTAGCCTCCCACAAGGTGTCGTGCCTGCCTACTTTGTCATCGCAATGTTCAACTTCCAAGCCTTGACCGGAACCATTCAACTTCGCTGTTGCCATAAGGCTTGTTGGGTCTGTGCCCCATTGTTTCTCCTCGCGGGTGTACAAGCGTAAGGGCGTCTGCCTTCTCCGCTCCAGCTCCAACTCATACCTTCGCAACCGGTATTCAGATTCTAGCCACAGTTTTTGTATAGGTTCCTTTGATTCTCCTTCTCTTCCTTCTTGAGCGGGAGAGAAGGTTCCTTCTCTCCCGCTCAACCGCTTCGCGAGCTATTTCCTCCTGGCACTCCGTCCCTTCGCGCTTCTTTTCTCTCTCGCCCCTCCGCTTCGCGCGCTGCTTTTCTGTCCCGTTATTGAAACTCCTACTCTATTCGTTTAAGGATTATCGCCTCGTATTCTACTTGGGGAGATTCGCCTGCTGCCGAGCCTCCTTATAGTGGCGCCTCGTCTGTCTCACCATTTTCTTCTCCTGCCGCCATGTTCGCCAGCATTCTCCGCGTGACTACCATGCACCCTGACACTCAGTCTACACCGCCACAACGGAGCGCAAGAAATCTCTCTCATCCGTACCTTCGGTGGTCGGCTGTCCCGTCATTGGCCCCGTGTGCTGGCTTGGCTCTGCCGCTCCACTCCGCGCGGAGCTCGCCTGCTCCCGATTAAGTCGGGTTTGCGTACGCTTGCTACCCCTGGTTGTGGCCTGGTGGTTTCTTCTGCTATATCCTGTCGGCTGCGCCAGTGAAGATGGTTGTGGTTCGTTTCCCCGAAGTCTGGTGTAGATCAGGAACCTAATCGCCCGGGCTCCAGTTGATTTGGCAGGAGGATGGCATGGCGATGGTGTTGAAGTTCTTGGAGACGGCGGTCGAATTTATAAGCTCCTGAAGTTGGGGTTGATTAAGGGAAACGAAGAATTTATATACAGCTTTTTACAGTGGGAAAACTGGGTACATGAGAAATAAAAGGAAAAAATTCAAACCTCAGCTTGATGCTAGCTCCAAGTCCACACAAATCACTCGAGCACCTTAAATTCGTCTAACTCTCCTATCCTCGGAGCGTAACCAAACAACTCGAGAAACGACGGCCGAGACTCTGTCTCCGCAAGATCCGTCTAGTTGCCCGGTACGGCGCGGTACCCTAAACTTGCGACGCGATCCTAACCTCTAGACTAGGGGGCTCACAAAACCCAACCTAGCTTTAACGGTCGAGACTCCTTGTCCCACCGGGAACTGCCCAGCTCAGCACTCAGACAAGAACAATTTGGAACGGCCAAGTTCGGCCTTATAACATCTCGAGCTCACGCTCTCTCGGGTACGCCCCTGTAGCATACGTGCACGCACAACGTAGTGCCCTAATTCACGTAGACAGCTGTTACTTAGTGCAATATGGAATATTCAATGAGGCGCCGCCATCTTTGGGTCAACGGCCGGCTCGCGGACGAGGAAGCCGTGCAACCCCGCGGGGTGAGGGCGAAAGGCGGCGACAGTGCACTATGCCGACAGGAGCCCGTTAACAATGACGGCTCGCGCGGCGCGTGCGCCGACTTCAGCAATTACACCTCCCCGGCGCGCCACTCCGACGATTGTCGGAACCCGGTGGCGCCGTCTGCGTTCTCAATGGTGGGTTATCCCCGCGGTATTCGGTCGGCCAGACAGTCTCCCGTGCGTACTGTGACGAATTGGCGTCGACTGATCTGAAGTGCTGGCGGTGCTACGTCGCCAGACAGAATGGTGAGTTCTCACGCGCAGCCCGGGCGCCTGGCCACTGACCTTATAAGTGGACCTTACAGGCGTGTTGTCCTTAATTACAGTGGTAAAAAGGGTGATTTTGTTTGTTTTTCGCCAGGGTAGCAGAGTTTTACAGCCAAAAAGGGTGTAAACTATCTCATGGTGTACTTGTCAATCAATTCGTGATTTTGAGGTGTTCAGGCCCACTTTCGTGGTGAAAACACGAGATACAAAGTGATACCAGAGTGCATGAAGAAATAAAAATTTTTTGGGCAGATTTGATTACAAGCTTTGGATTGCCCCGGATTGAATGTGCTTGATGGGATTGCCAAGCGCAAGTTAACACTAGACAGACAGGTTTGTGACAAACCATGACAAATGATTCGCATCCTCATAAGAAAGACCTTAACTCACTGCTACCATTTAATTTCGAAACTGTTACGACAGTCAAGAAAAAATACCCCAGGCAACTGGGAATGTGGGAAGGCGAGGAAATCATTGAGCTACGTTGGGTGCAATGCAAAGAACCTATTAGAGTGCGAACTCTTTTTAATAAGCATAAAAATCTAGTGGAGATAATTGCGAACTGCGCTGCAAAATGCACGCGGAAGCAATTGGGGTAGCTAGTTTTCACTGCACAAGTTGGTTGCCTTATGAAGAAGTTAAGAAGATGCGAAGAAGTTATGAACATATTAACGTGCGAAGAAGTAAAGAACAAGCTATGAGTAAAGCATTCAATAACAAGTCGTTTTAACAATGACCAGGCTTTCACGGGAATATTCAGGTGTTTGTGACTGGGAAGGCTAAGCACTCTTCCTTAATGGCGTATATAATTGGCCGTATAGTGGCCTACGTTCTATCTACCGCGTTACCTCAGTCGTCGACAATACAGTTGGTGGTGAAATGTAATCTTTGGTGATGTGCACTTATGAGTGCTCTCCATTGTTCTTAATAATAGTGCGCTCTGAACTCGTCTTGTGTGTCCCTCATTTGCCAATGGTTTGCTTAGTGTATAGTTCATAAGAACTATAGTTGCACTGACTGCTAAAGCGACAGTTTCCTGATCGTGTTCGACAAGCAAAGAGTACAAATATTTAGGCGGCATAACACAGATTTGTTTTTTTTCCTCCCTTTCGATAAGATGATACCTGAGACGTCTGTACTTAAAAAACAACAATAAAATCCCTCGTAACATTGGCGTATGTCGCGTCGTAAGCCTTTCTATTCCTCGAAAAATGAGCTAATTAAGAACTCACTTTGTATGTATTCAAATAAATAAGACACTGCTCGAGAAACCTCAATAAATTAAACTTAACCCACAGAACTAACCACCACAGCAGGAACTAATCTCGCCACCGACAAACAGGATGCTTCGAAAGTAAGATTAGCCTTCACAAATACTGTATTTGTAAAGCATAACGGCAGACTACCTTGCTGCACAAGTATCTTGAATGATTCTTATGGTTGTGCTGAGATTGAGCGAGACAATTTTTGAAGCGTGCTTGTTGTGACTTCCTCGTCTTCACCAGTTCTAGCAGACGACGCCGATCATCATCATTTTCGTCATGCTCTTCACGAGCTGCCGCATGCTCTCGTGGCTGCGTCGGCTCGCTCCACTTCTTCTTCTAGTTTACATAAAAGCCTCATCGTATCACGACGTGTCGCTCCCCTTTCTGAGCATCGCGCCGCAGCGGGAGGACCCAGAGGTCCAACACATGGTGCCGAAACCCGGGACTTCTAGCCGACGCGAAGCACATCGACGTACGGAGCCGCGAAAGCAGAGGAAACGACGTGGCACCTGTGATCTTGGCGAGCGTTCCCAGCTGTGTGCGACCAAATGGAGCGGCAACTTCGAAGACACCTCAGACTACAGGCGCAACTAGATGGCCTTCTAGCGGAAGCGGAAGGCCATATAAAAGGACATCGAGAGGCGACACCATCAGCAGTAAGTGTATTGCTCAACCGAATCGTCGCATTTTATGCACAGATTGAGAACGTGGATGACGTGGTTTTCGAGGAGACACCAGACGACTTGTTAGAGAGTGAGACGTTAGACGCCGGACAGTACCGCGACAAGGTTGTCACCTTGACGGCTAGTCTACGTTTCAAGATGCAGAAATGCCGGTCTTCAACGCCACGCCCGGCGACCGTTCTTTCAACACCAACAGGCAAGGCACATCCAAGCAAGCAGACTCTATCATGCTTCGGCAGACTCCGGAAAACTGCGAACCACCGACAGCGCGACTGCCACCAGGCTCTATATGTGTGGACGATCCCCTCATTGGATTCGAGTTCCCTCCTGACGAAGCAATGGAGATGCACCAGAATAAGATCTTCCGAGAAGCTTTACCTAGCACACGTATATTGGCTAGCAACAAAGCTGTTGTATTTGCCGCCTCGGAAGAAAGAATGTCTTTACGGAAAAATTATTTTGCTCTCTTTCTGAAACCTCAAAAGAGCTACGACTTCAATGCAAAAAGCGGTCGGACATCTTTTCGCTCAAGTCCAAAATCATCCTGCACTCCATCGAGGAGGCGTCAAAGGATACAGGAAATATTCGCGAGTGGACTTCTACAAAACTAACCCAGTCAAAAAGAGAATGCAAAAAGAAAGCACGTACCAGGAGGCATCATGCCGTGCATGAAGTGAGGCGTCAAGGGAAAATTGACGCGCTGCATACACGGAACACAGCGAAAGTGACGACGCGAAGACTACCAGGGAGGAAAACACAAAGAAAAGGCAGCAAAATCACGCCCTCAAAGAAGTTCCGACAAGTGCAAGAAAAGTTTTCCGTCTACAGCAAATTTCTCTGCTTTAGAAAGCGTTTTTTCTCCTATCCTCATAAATCGCCTCTGCCTAGCAAAACACCCTGGACCAATTGCAAGAAGCAGCAGGTTAGGCAGTATAAACACCGATGGCGGAGAAAGCGCTCTGGAACGAGGAACGAAGAGGAACGAAGCTCGGAAATTTCACGTGGAACGTCTCCAAAAAATGCGCACTCATTGAAGGATAGAATGCTACTCGAAAAAACTCGTCCAAGACATCTGTAGACCTTGGCATGAACTGAAGAGTTGTGATCGGCGGACGGGACAGAGTCTTCAGGTCCAACAATCTACGTTTTCCTTGCGGCACTCCACTCAAGCGCCCCGAACCCCGACTTTACCGTTCCGAATCCACCTAGCGTCATCTGTCGGCGGGGGAGACGGTTGTGACTTCCTCGTCTTCACCACTTCTAGCAGACGACGCCCATCATCATCATTTTCATCATGCTCTTCACGAGCTGCCGCATGCTCTCGTGGCTGCGTCGGCTGGCTCCACTTCTTCTTCTAGTTTACATAAAAGCCTCATCGTATCACGACGTGTCGCTCCCCTTTTTGAACATCGCGCCGCAGCTGGAGGACCCAGAGGTCCAACAGTGCTATTCCGGTTTCAAGTACTTCTAACATCGCAACTTGTCCAGAGCACAGCGGTTGGGCAGTCTTTTTATTGCGATTACCATTCACTATATGCCGTATGTCTGTCTTTGTCCAGCATCTTACGATGAGTGAGGATGTTATTCAGCAAGAAGAAATTATCTAGGGAGTAAAGGACGGGACAGAAGCCACATCGCACGTCCTGGAATCCGGGGCACTACCCATTCATCCACCCACCACATATGATGGCCAAACGTTCGGAAGAAAGATGGGTGCTTGTGTAGAACATCCATGTAAATAGGAGCGGCATACGGTGATAGATATTCTATGGCGTAGAACTAAAAAAACTCATGGGCAGGTGTCGTCTGTTCGCGTAATGGAAGCAACCCTGTACCTTTGTACTTCAAGTTACATTCTTCATCTAATTCGCTCTCGTTTCTGTGTGTTTGTCCCCATTATTTTTTCATCTGCTTGATATGTGCGAGACAGAACGGCAAAGCGTTGGGTACATCAGAGCAAGGGTTTACTCCGCATGATTCATGTAAGCCCGTACGGCCTATGAGTCGTGTGAGCACAACATCGGTCTGCGATTCCTGTATCCTCACTACGCTGCTATTGCCGTGAATTGAAAAGGTAAGTTTTATTTTTGGCTCTTCGTCGTCCACAGCACAGGCAGTTCTCCTGCTCGACGCTCGTTCATCACGCTACATATACAAGAAGGAGCCAACGTAGATTGCCTCTAGGACGCCTTCGCCAATTTAACGCCATTGGCGCAGCTTTTAAAAGCGAAGCTGTTCAGCAATTCCTTGGCCCCGGCGTTTTACTAAACTCAGCATAACAGTAAAAAAATGAAATCAGGGGCACCAGCACGATTTTAACATGTCTCGTATATCAACAGAGTTGGAGCAATCGTCTTACCCACGCTGCTACGATCGTGAGGTTGCGCCCGATAGTCAAACAGCTTACTTACTCGGCTGGGGAGAGGAATCACACCAGATACTGGACACAGAGCACGTGATAGGGTAGATGTTGTACCGAGGGGCGCCTAGTTTAGGTGTTTGCGTTTCGTTGGCTCGTTCTGATCCTTCGGTTTACTTCTTCTTCGTCGTTACAGCAACAAAGATAGAGTAAAGCCGGAACACAAGATGAAGCAAATCGGCAAGAATGGTGAACTTAAACCGTCGTGTTGGACGGAAAGGTTGCGTTCAGCTTCGCTACCTTTAATATTCAGGCGTTAGTGTGAGCTTCGTTTAGTTTTTGCGGTCTACTACTGTACTGCTTCTGCAAAGTAATTAAATTAGTACAATAGGAGTTTCTCATACCGTGAAGTTTTCGGAAATCAGAAAACGAGTAGATGATAAGGTATTCATATTATAAAGTCGGGCTTCCGTCGGGTGCTTCATTTCAGCTATAGCTTTTAAGGTTTTTCACATTCCGTTAAAAAATTCCAAAGGCCCGAACGAGCGATTGTTTCGGTGACAGTATGCAAAGAAAGTCCTAAAAATTGACATTTTTATTGACACTTCATTCAAATGAGTTCAGGTTCCCACCCAGGAAAGCGCAAAATTTTCGGTACTGGAAGTCAAAGCCTCTTTCCTAAGTTACATAAATAAAACCCTTCTGGTAAGAATTCTCATTAAAAATTTGGGAAAAATACCCAAAATCTATAAATTGAAGCGGATAATTTTTAAATTTATTCCCGGAGTCAAGAAAATGCGTTTATGGTTTCTACTTATCATCAAAATCTACTGTAGCAGTGATGTTGAGTTTCTTTTTATTAAGACGATAAATGATAGATCCTAGACCCTTATTGCCCCAAACTGAAAAAAAAGACAGCCTTCTTAAACTTTTATTCATTGTTCTGCCACTTCTCCTCTAATAAGAACGGCACCTAAGTAGCCAGATTGTGGACCAGAGAACTCAGCGGCTCCCAGAATAAGATGTATGAGCTCGCAGCCTTACGTCGGCTTACGCGCTTAGAAGGCGAGAGCCTGTAGAAGCTGATTAACCACTTTATACTGCTATGCAGAAGATTTATTCTCTCATTTAATGTGTCTACCCAGGGCTATCTGCTGCTTTTCTTTCAACTCTCCTTCTATTATTCGCGTTAGTGCTATAAGGGTTAGCGGTTGGCTAATGTTTTGACGCTATTAATGTCCAGAGCACTCCAGAGAAGGACAAAATTACTGGGAAAATGCTCCATAACCTTGATGACAAATCCGAAGAACAGTTTGTAACGTAAACTAACCAAATATAGGAACCCGCCATAATACCCATTGAATAGAAGAACTCCGTCTAGCTCCCAATTGCAAATCCTCCTACTGCCAAATAGCCTCCTAGTGCTATTTGCAATATTCGTCCTATTTCACTCACATCTACTCTTTCTAAGCTGGTAGAGCACGTGAACCTTTCTCGTCTCACCTACGTATTTGCGACAGCGAACGACACCATTTACGACCAGGCACAAACTGGTTTTCGGCCCGGTGTCGGCAGTCATGACAGAGTGATCTTATTACGACCAATGATTGGGAAAAAGTGGAGAAAGAATATAAAGTCAGCTCAACGAGTCCTCATTACTATTCGCCTCAAGAAGGTCTTTGACACAGTTTACCACACCTTCATCATTGCGATTATGTGCGAGCTTAGCATAGGTCATACTCGCACTGATTTTGTGAACAACTTTCTACGTAACCGAACGTTTCAAATAGAAAGGCGTAAAAACACCCCCATATCTTCGAGAACCATCGAGGTGTACCACAGCACGCCCCTTTATCTTCAACAATGTAGTCATGCAAAAACATTCCCAAGAGAGAGAAAGCTTTAATGAATACTGAAGAGGTTAGCAGGTGAAAAAAAAAAGAAGAGGGGAAGAAGTGCACACCAACAATGAATAACAGGGAGAAGAAAATAAAATCAGTTTGGAACGTAGACAAAATTACAGCTCTAGGAGAAAAAAATATGAGGATTGAGAAAGAATGAGAAAGAACATTGGTTAGTCCCGTGTCAGACAGAAAAGTTATGATAGGCTTTGTCCCTCGCTCCGCGTCGGCGTGATTTTGCCACGGACCAAGAAAGTGACGCAGCTCTAAAGAGTGTCCTCGTAGCAGTCGCACTAGAGTTCTTTTAGCTGTTTCGCGTTGAGTTGTATGCTTCGGGCAGTAAGACAAGACATGCTGTATGTCGTCTCACACAGAGCACACAGAGCACAATTGCGAGTCCGCCCAGCCTATCTTAAAAAGAAAACTACCAGTGAAGACAACGTTCAGGCGTAGTCGGTGAAGGACACCCTCAGTTTTCTTTTGCAGACCTCGCGGAAACTGGAAATTGCACTGAGGGTTAATCGCGTGCAGAGGCAAGGGTATCTTAAGAGGGTCCTGCCAAGTTGATAACTGCTGTTTCCATCCAAGCGAATTCACGGCCATACTTCCGTCTTGTCTGGAATTCAGGATGCCAATAGGCACAAGCAGATTGTGCGCCTCTTTCGCTGCTGCGTCAGAGATGACATTCCCCTGGATGCCCGAATGACCTGGTAGCCATTGAAGCGAATTGCGGTGCCCGTCTCGTAGCCCTAGTGCTTGCAATGCGTTTAGCTCACGCACAAGTTGGCCGCATCGGTGGGATAACTTCATCAGTGCTTGCAAGGCAGGCCGCGAGTCGGTAAAAATCACCCATTGTCGAGCGGGACTATTGGTGATGTGAAGGAGTGCCGCCCTAATAGCAGTTAACTCAGTGAAGGTGGACGATGTCTTGTGACTGAGTTTCTCTTTCACAGTTAGTCCCACCGACGGAATTCAAACTCCAATGACTGACAAGTCAGACTTCACGGATCCGTCTGTATATACCTGAACGTGGCAAAGATTACGCGAACTGATATGCTCCAGCCTATAGTATCGCAAGGCTGGCCCAGGCAGAGATGACTTCTTGCCTATACATAGTATGATGAGGCCTATATCCCATGGTGCAGCTTTCCATGGCGGAAAGGCAGGCTTGCTTGGGCTTTCGAAGTTGGCCGATAGGAGGCTCCGTGCTTGCGGGGAAGACGCCTGTGCTAGAGGATGGTCACCACACCGGGTTATGTGACGGAGGCTGGTGCGAAGGAACTCTTGGGCTTGGAGTGTCTGGGCGGACCTACACCTTGCTTCGCAGAGATTTCCATTCGCAGATGTGCACCTTGGAAGGCCGAGGCAGATGCGCAGAACTTGAGCCTGTGCACACTCTATCCCTCTGAAGTTTGTCTTAGACAAACCAATCAGCGCTGGGAGGCTGTGCCGCAGAAGGCCAAGGAATAGTGCCTTATAAAGTCGTAGTAGCTAAGGCAGTTAGCAGCCCCATGTTTTTCCTGTCAGCATCCGGAAAATGGGCACAAATGAGTGCAGGCCTTCTCTAAGGATATGGATATGGGGGGCCGAAGATAGTGAGCGATCTAATGTAACTCTGAGAAACTTATGGTTGTGAACGTAGGGTATTTCGGTTTCATTTATGAGCAGAGGATAGCGGGATAAATCCCGCCTCGTAAAGGCGACCGCGGCACACTTTTTGGGTGAAGTTAGCAAGCCGCAGGTGCTAAGGTACTTTTGAATTGCAAGAAGAGCTTTCTGCAGTTTTAATCGTATACTACTCCGGTTCTTGCCAAAAGCCCAGATACAGATGTCAGCAGCGTAGTGAGATATGTTAACACCTTGGGGTAGCACTTTCATGATCCGGATGAGACAGATGCTAAACATCTACAGCATTACCTCACCCAGTTTTGGTATTGGAACTTCGTTATCATGTTAACACCTTTCTTACGGTGAGCACGTGGTAATGGAAGCGTGCACATGCAACGAGGTCTGGGATTGCACCTTTGTGGCCACCGAATTGACGCTGGAATAAATGAGAAGGCTATGCTACGCATATTGAATTTCTTTCTTCTATCGCATATCGCATATGCATATCTCATTAATTTCTTCTATCTGATGTATACAGCGGAAGAACGTTTCCAGGTGGTCCTGGTTGATGCGACATAGGCTGGTGAAATCGTTGCAAAAATACATAATTGGTAATTTAATGTGTCGGCTATCATAGTGACTGCTTTAGGCAATACACAATAAACCCTGATTATTCTACACTAGTAAATGGTGATATTCCCGTGCTGAGCAGTTTTATTTACCTGCTGTAGTTACGTTTAGCGTCTGTATCAAAATTAACCACTCCAATTTAACTATTAAGCTGCAATAAATAATTTATAGGTACACTAAATTAATTTACTTCAGAAGGGAGACACACATATTTCGTCTGCTTCGCCTTGAACAAAATATACGACGGCGCCATCGCGATCCGAGAGCGTGCGAATGTACGGTAGCTCAAGGTGCTTCCAAGACGGGTTTTATAGACCGACTAAGATTTCCGCAGGTATTTCAGGCAAAACGACTTTCAGGCAGAGTGGTACTAATAACCGGACGCAAACGGAAGCGGACGTTTTCGTTCATTAGCCAGGGCGCGCAGGCAAGAAAAGAATACAAAGTAATTTTTCTTAACCGCTTCCCACCCAAACATGTGCCCAGGCATGAGCACCGAAGGCTCGCAGCAATACAGTGCGCTCCGGCGCCTCCTCCTGTGTGCAGGTATATCCCTTGGCCTTATGTGCGTGGAAATGCACGTAGACGTAACGAAATAACTGCACTGCTCCATCGAGTTTCGGAAACGTTTCATACAATCCATCACCTATATCTTCGAAAATTTCGGATTACGTGTTCCAGTGATCGAAGGCATTTCCTCTCACTAAGTATTATCTTGTGTGTACATTACAGACACGTACCCAGGAATTTTTTTTTGAGGGGGGGGCGCGGGCAACCCAAAGTAACTTTTCTATTCAAATCGGGGAGAGGGCGAGGACGCCGGCCGTTACTAGTACAAACACGATGAACCCCCAACGTTTGATATAAAGGCGCGTAAACCTGCATAAAGAAACGAAATTAAGTGTATGAACTTTTGTTACGGAAGCGAAAAGCGAAAACACTCGTATGTTTAAGATTTCGGCGCACGTTAAAGATCCCTACGCCAGGTGTGCAAAACTATACAAGAACAGCAATAATTAAAATATATACAGAAATAAATATGCGTACTGCACAGTAACTATACATTCCCTCTGCTAATGTTGAGGCATATTTCCGGAGCACCCCACACGTTATACGCTACCGAAGTAGGCAGAAACAGAAGAGCATGTAGGCAATCGAGATTTCAGGTTTCCGTGGTAAGCCTCTTGCGCTTCCACATTTTTCTCCTAACAAAACCCGTGGTTACTAGGTATGAAGGAAGGAAACAAAATGGTAGGTAAATCGGAGATGTCATACGCCTAATTCCGTGTGTTATTACCCTAAAACACCATCAGAGTTCGAGGTTTAACGATATGCCATTCAAAGCCCCAACGATTCAGGCCTCGGAAATTGCAGTATCGAGACGCACTGGACTGCAGTATATGTAGATAATAAACGGTGGCAAGCGTCAGAGCGTCAGTTCTTACCTATGGAAGTTTTGTAAAGAACCTTGTTATTTCCAGGGATGCGCCTTGTCGCTTCCTCGGCGTCGCAGCGTGGGTTGTCCTGCTCTCTTTGCCCATAGCAACGGCTCATGATGCAATGCGGAAATGAGCTGCTCCTCCATCCTCTCGTTTGGCCCGTTGGTGAAGTAAACTCGTTGCTATCTGCCGGCACCTTGACAATACTCCGACATCGCGAGACTACGCTATGTTTAATGCGCCTCGTATTTTCATCATGTTTACCCGGGGTGTTATAACCTCTCTAATACAACTAAACAGCTCGAAGTCCACTTTTCAAGCGGAAATTTCTCTCAGCCAAAAGTCGGGTTGATGTCCGTCGAGATGTCCGGCCCGGGTTCATTTTCTCCCATCACCCGGTGGACCCCTGTCTGTCTCATGTTGACCATTGGCCACCTTGGCTCCGTACCCTTCCCCGCTCAAGCCCGGTCTTCTCGATGTTTGTTCATAGGAACGCAGCTCGGGATCCGTAAACCCGCCATTGTGCATGGCAGCCATTAACCACAGTGGCTGTCAATTAACAGTGCCGCTGTCACCGCCTTTAGTTGTACAAAGGAATGCCGCCTGTGTCTCTTTGCGCCATACAACTGCGATGCGCGCCTTTACTTTGTCACCCTGCCGTCGTCGGGCTAGGTAACGTTCTTCCACTTCCTTTTTGAGCGATCCTTCTTGTCCCGACGGACGCACCGACTGTGGAACAGGGCTTTCGTGCTCCCAAGGTAGCTTTCCCTGAGCGGGCGTAACAGTCGTTAGAGGCGCCGGGCGGTGGGGTCAAGCATCCCCTTACGCCACTCCGCTCACCCCCATCCGGCTTGAAGCCTTTGTGTCGCCTTGGCTTGCAAAGCAGACGTTGCACACGCGCGCGAGCTGGACGTTGGAAGGCATTCCGTAGAGAAACCTTACAGCGGGTTTCTCTGTGGCAAGCAGACTTCTTAACGACAGAAGCAAAAGTAGCATTTCCTCGAAAACTAGTGAAAAACGCGCTGCGAGTTCGGCTCAGGGATGGAAACGATTGAGCCACAAACACCAGGCATGGGCGACAGTATCCGCCGACACCTAGGCGTGCTAGGATGGAGGGATTTGAATAATGTTTAAAGACAAAAATTTTCTTCCCTGAAAAGTATATGCGACCCGACCTGCTGAAACCGCCACCCTGGCGAAACAAGCGGTAAGTTAGTGCTGTCCGAGAGAACCGAAGCACCAACTGCAGACTAACGCGGTAAAGGGGGTTCAGCGAATTGCAAGTGGCAGGCCGGCAGCAGAGCACGAACCAGTGTACAGCGGTTCTGGCTTCCGTTAAACGGAGCAAACAAACCTCACCTGTTTTTTTAATCCCACGTAGACCACCAAATGGGGCGTCTTTTTATTCGAATTGAACCTAATACACAAACCAAAACGAAGTCAAATAATACTGAACTGCACTGCCCAGAAAATTCAGGCACCTTTCCCCTAGAAAAATATGGCAAGGAAATAGTTAAGACAATTCCCTGCAAACGTGTACGCAGATCTTACTTCGTATGAATAATGAGCCAGGCCATGTTGTGGCACGGATGGAAATGCGCCAAATTCATTTGCCCAATGAGATTTAGCTTTTCGTTTGAGTTTTGGGGCTGTTTTGTGCGTTTTCGCATGTTTTTTTTGCTTTTGAGAGCTGGCTTATCGTGAATTCAGAGAGCAATGATCTGCAGGTCGGCAAATGATCGGCAAATTATCTGCCGCCACACGTCGGCGATAACGTGAACGGAAGTGAACGAAACAAAACTGAGAGATGTGACAGTGATACTATCATTTTATCTCGTCTCCCTAGTCATTATGGAGTAAATCTGCTTATTATTATTGTTATTACTCCCATATTTCCCATTTACGTATCTAACAAACACGTACATGACTTGTAAGCGGCAGCTACGCTTACAAGCCATGGCAAGCCATGGAGGATGATATGAGCAGGCTTCTTGTGAAGCGTTTTGGAAATTTATGGTAAGGCAATGAAGAGCTACATGAGTGTTTTCAGGGGTGCCCAAAAAAGTACCCTACGGAACTATTCGAACATAGCTGCTAATGCTGCCAACAGGACTCACCGGCCCTTTATGAATAGTTTTACTGTTCTTGAAGCTCTGTTGCATGTTTATTGCCTTTTTTGCTTAAAACTGTAGCGTACCATTTGTGAAGGTCAATTACACAAACATTTTCATACGAATGTCGCACCAACGTGTCTGTTTCAACTGAGTACGAGCCAAATCCGAACTTATCCTAATATTTCTCTAATTCTCCGCATAATTCTTAATTACGTGTCGCTATAGATTTCCCCTAGCTGACATGTGCAGCATGTAATTTAATATTTTTGACAGCATTGCAATTAGGTCCGGTTCCAATCTTTCGCGTTTTTTCTCCCAAATTTTCCTCAGGTGGATTTGGCTCATCTCGAAAAAAAAACGCCACAAATAGCTATCAAGTCCAGGATTCATTAGGCGGCGCTTTAGAGTGTGTGCGAAGGCAGAAGAGAGGTGGCGCGGGGAAGGGGGTACGACCCAAAATATTTCGGCGGGGGGGGAGGGGCACCCCCTCTGGGTACGTTCCTGGTACATTTATCTGCATGAAAGCCTTGGCATGGATGTCATTCACATCGCTAATTTAGAGATAATACAAAATTGTTTCTCTCAAGACAAACTTAAGAATTGTGTGCATACTATCGGCATGAAAGCGTTGGCGTGTAGGTCTACAGGTTGCCATTTTGGAGCTAATACAAATAAAGTCTCGCAAAAAAACTTGCGAATTTGCTGTTCCGAGTAATACAAAACCCATTGACGACTAGGAAGTGGTTCAGTGGGCGTGTTTTGCGATCATCGTCATTTAGAGCTCTGGCGCTCGCACTTGGAACCGTGTGCTTGAGCTGCCCCGAAAAGGGTTCGGCTGCCCCTACCCATCTGGTCTTCGCCTTCAAGGACCCCGGATCAACAACTTCGTGTTTAATACACACTACAATATTAGGCGCCCGCTCCTAGACGTACCCATTTCATTGTGTCATATGAGACGTATTGTCCACAAGCGTTGTCACTTGTAGGTTAACGTGTGAAAAAGTGTTTTAATGCTGTGTAAAGTTTGCGCGACAAAACTATAGACATACTTGAGAGGCTTTCGGAGTTGGGCTAATCCAGTGACCATCAAACGCAGTCCTTGAAATTATTGTCAATTATTCACAAGAGCCCTGAAAAAGTGTTGTATTCTGCACCAAAAGGGTTATTTTTGGATGGTAAAACTCTCAAAAAAATTTGCCTTGCGTAAATGTTTTGACATTGTGCATCTGGAGTGACAGATATCTTCAAACATCTACCATTATTTTAACACGTTGCGAAAATTTCAAGGTACACTTATGATATTGCCGCGAACCATATACGGGTTTGTTTATCTATTGTTTGTTTTGAATGCCCAGCCGCGCCGGGATCTGTTATCTGTGTCCCATGCGAAGCGCGTGCTCCATTCTTTATTTTTATGCCGCACGGGCTATCTCATTCAGATAAGCACAGTGTTTCGCCCTAACGCCGCTAGCCCAGAATAATCTTCTGTGATCTAGAATGTTCTGGATGTGAATCGACGGTTCCAGAAACTCTCGCGCCGAAAGATAAAAACCTGCACAGCAGACGCCGCGGCATTTGATCCTGCGACGCTCGACGACGCAAGTCACTTTGTTGACCGCTGCTTCGCCGCCTCTGTATTCTTTTGAGTTGTTAGGGGAGCACAAGTTCGCTCCAATAAACTTGTTTCTCCTTCAACACAACTGCGTCGTCCTTGGCTTCGTGACATCTGGTCGAGGTGTGGGGTACGCACCCTTAATGACGACCTCTGCAAGCCGCCAGCCCAGTCGAACTAGAGCCAGCCTCCGACTGCAAGGATTGCCACCCGAGCTCGATCTTCTGCCAGAAGGGCCAAAGAGAACGAACGCTGCAACCAACACCATGGTGCAAGAACGAGCGTCGCCAATCGTCCTGCAGCAGCCCCGGGAACCACCATCGTTGCGCGGATCCCCCGGAGAAGATCCTGAGGACTGGTTGGAGAAAGTGGAGCGCGTCCGCATCTTTAACAGGTGGGATGACGAAGAAACCTTCCGCCATGTTTTCTTCTATCTACAAGATACGTCCCGAACGTGGTTTGATAACCATGAAAGCTCCTTAACCAACTGGACCCTCTTTAAGAGCGAATTCCTCAAAACATTCGCTACCGTCGTGCGAAAAGAACGAGCCGCCCTCTTGTTGGAAACGCGCACGCAACACTCCAACGAAGGGCTTGTGATCTTCGTTGAGGAGATGAAGCAACTATTTCGCCGCGCGTACCCAAATATGACGGAAGAAAAGAAGCTACACTTCTTAATGCGCGGTGTAAAGCAGGAACTGTTTGCTGGACTTGTCCGAAACCCGCCCAAAACTGTCGCCGAATGCGTGACCGAAGCCACTACAATTGAGAAGGCCCTCGAAATACGTGCTAAGCAGTATTAGCGGAACTTTGTTGGTGCGGCTAATGCGAACTACATCGACAACATGCGGATTCCGGCTGAAAGCCTACGCGAGGCTCGCCGACGCAAGTCCCTTTGTTGACCGCTGTTTCGCCGCCTCTGTATTCTTTTGAGTTGTTAGGGGAGCACAAGTTCGCGCCAATAAACTTGTTTCTCCTTTAACACAACTGCGTCGTCCTTGGCTTCGTGACAATATGGTTTAAGGAGCAAGCGATTGGACCAGAAATTGGAGCCTTAAATGGATAGAGACAATTACGTGGTGCTCTATTTAGAATGTGCACCTAAATACTTTCCTTGAATCGTAGTAGTGCGTAATGTTTTTTCCAAACGAGCTAGGTAAAACGAATGCTGTCCTTCAATATGTACACCTCTAGTTAACGTACTAAAACCCAAGGAAGTTGCAATGCATGAGAGACAGAAGCTCTGAAAAGTAAACTTGCGCTGAGTCAGTCATATAACAAACCGTTTTCCTTTACGCTGCAGAAAGGCATTCCATACACCTTTGCTGGTCCCAGGAAGAACGTAAGTTATACTTATTATAGACAAACGTTGCACTAGTCCTGTAGCTTTCAGGCGTTTTAAAGGAGCACCGACGAGTAAACTTTTTTTTGGCTGCCGGTGGTTGTTGTAGACATCTTATTTACCAAAGGAAGGCACTAGGCTTGCTGGGGAGGGGTTTAAATTCAGTTTGGAGTTCTTCAGTGGAGCTTTCCAAGAGCTAAACTAGAAACCTTACCTGGACGTTTGGCTCCAAGTAGAGAAGCAATAAAATTGCTAGGATAAACTTCAGAATAGAGCATGATGTACACTGAACTTGTTTGGTTTACTCTATCTCAGTTTAACGAAAAAGCCAACAGGATTACAAGTATATATCCACGAACAGACATATTCGAAGACGTCCGAACACGAAGAATTTCTCATAACTTTGCGATTACACGAAGCTACTGCCAGTTTGCTATGCCAACTGCCAGTACACTTTAATAACTAGTGTCAGAATGAAAGCCACCGTTAATAATAACGCCAAAAATACGTTACAAGGTGGCGTGAAAATGTTCCCCATATTGTCCTGCACACATGTTCATCGCGTCTGGTTCAGTGAGACTTGGTATTGCTGTAAAAGAAAACAATTCACAGCAAGTAAGTCTGCCTGCTCGTCTGAACAGAAAATGTTTATTGCATTTGGCATTGGCAATGTGCCTTTCACCATGGTCGTCGGCCAAATTTTTCTGATAGCGGAGCAAAACCGTTGCACCGAGGTGTGAAGAAAGGGGAGAAAGGGGGTCGTAAAACGTTAGCAGCATTCCACAGCATCCTACAGATACGGTGCAGAGAAAGAAGCCAGTACTTTATATTCTTAAGGCCGGTAAGTTTTAAAGTGTTTATTAACGCCCATAGAATCGAACACAAAACTAACCAGTTTTATCACGGTGTTTGCTTTCACAGAACGACCGAAGGAACAGGCTTCTAAAACAGTCTTGAGCCAAAAAAATCACAGTGCAAATTTAAAGGTTGTTGCGACACAAAACGACGAAACATTTTGTTTTTTGTGGGATAATCCCTCTTTACAATCACTTATCCGCAAAAGCAACGTTAGTTTACACGGGTGCGCATCGAAAATTAGCCATCTCGTTGCACGTCCTTTGTTCTCCGACGTAGCGAAACCATCCCAAGTCAAGACAGGTGGTTGCTACTTCTCGTGGAACCAATCCTTGTTGTCACAGGCATAATGGCGCTAAACGGACGCTCAATCGTGACAACATGTCGTGGCGGGAATATGATGGCAGTTTCCAGAACCAAACTTATACTGGATGATTCCTCTCAGCGAGTGCCAAAAGTCCCACCTGTTGTACATTGAAGTTCGTGTTCATTCACATTCGGCACGGACGTTAACTATTACGGTTGGAGCTAACGAACCAGTGGTATTTTTGAGCTGTCTCTTAGAGCTTCGTCTTCTAGTCTTGCTCGTTTTCTCAACGGCTTTTGGAGATGCAATAAAGGAGAGCAAATGCGGTGGTTTCTCTAAACTTTTGTTCCCGTGCTGATTGCAGAGAGTCCGCGTAAGGGATAAATATCCCTGGGGTATTCTTCTGCAGCTCGGGATTTCCTAGCTTCTGCATTTGGATTTCTATGATTTGCGGAACATCAGCTTGCAGGCTGAGCTGTCCTGCTTTCTCCTTGTTCGGTGACGTTGCTCTCTTAAATTTCTTCTACTTTTATCGTTTGCTTCTGATTGCTTCCATAACGAGACAAACTGTTATTTTAAGCTGTCAATTTTTACAAAGTTTCCGCATCTTTCTACCAAATTATTCTTTATTGCTAGGACATACGGTTTCAGAGCGAACCTAAAAAGTACTTTCTTTACGCAGTACAAAATTGAGAGGTAGCTTTCAAGGGACCTCATCTGAATATGCATTAGTGAGAGAATGATAAGATTATGCACTCCCAATAATGTACCACCAAGCATGTTATGCCATGCTAACTAGGCAAACTTTAAATCCAATCATTAAAGCTAGGGCCACTCGGAGCAAGGTCAATTGTCCTAAATTGATACTAAGCAAAAAGCAAGAAAGTCACAAATGGTAACAAATCAGCTGATATTCATCTTGAGCCAAAACGTTGTGTGCATATAAATTTGTTTAATCGTAACCACTAAAGCCGCCATTCGGGTGTGGTAAAATTTATCTGCGAGTGATGATTTGAAGGCACAGCGATGTCGAAAGTGTACTTCTATTGTGGTGACTGCTCAGGTGCGGCACTGGGGCTTGAGATATCTTCAGATTTATGATGAAGACCACATAAAAGGTTCTTTTCACTTTGTCACAGAAGTCGCAAGGTGCTCAGCATGAGGTTTTTTTTCCAAATGTTCGCTTATCTGCTGCTCTCGTTGCAAATGTCGCCGAAAACGATTGCGACTGTGGCTCCTGCCACCCCTGCCAAGTGTACGCCTGCCTTTTATTTCCTAGCGGACCTCTCATGCTATTCTTCACCCATCTCGTTACTTCTAAGATAACCCGCAAGACGTATGCTCAAGTCACGTTAAATTTATGCGTTCCACTCCTCCAAGTCCGGTGCCTCGATGCCAGCGCTGCCGTATGGCGGGGACGCGAGTGTATCGAGTCACCCTACTACAATGATTATAGAACCACGTTGCCCTACTCCACGTGTGTGCCAAGCGGAACGTGAATCCTATCTAGTGAAACGTTTCGTTGCGTTTGGCGTTTGATTTCTTAAATGCCGCCTGCAGCTATAGTAGCGCTGGAAACAGCAGGCGACGGTTTTCTGCAGTTGATGTAGTATTTCATTTGCTATCGCAAAAACCAAGCACTCATGAATTTTTTAACAAAAGAACACCGCAAATACCACTTATGTATTGATTGTCTGCTTTATATTTGTGTTGTCTTGTTCTTGTTCAACAGTGTTGACAAGTATTAACATTGACATCAAACGCAAACGTTTAGGTTTGACTATGGGTATATTGGACTAGTGCGCAGCTCCTGTTTCACTTTGGCCGGGTGGCTGAATCGAGCCACAGACGTACAGACAGACGAAAATTTCTGCGCTGAAGTAGCCCAAGAAAGGCTTTCGTCTTTAAAAGCATTTGGTGTTTATTTTGTCTGAGCACTGGCGCCCCGCCTGTGTAAAGCATCTCCGCGATGCGCACATGCGTGAGCTTATTTCGGCGCATGAAGGCTGCGAGGTGGCTTTGCCGGACTTTTTTCTTTTTTGTTCTGCTTACTCCACGATGTACGCATTGTGCCCACGACTGAATTAGGTAAGAAGCTTGCTAGTCCGGCCAAGTTTTCGACGGGAGCTGCAATGCTGCAGGTTGGTGAGGCTGATTTTACTCGCCGTAGCCATCCAGCCGCACAAAAATGGTGGGGAGGAAGCAGGCGCAGAAGGGAACTCGTCAGTCCACTTACGAAAGACAAGTAGCAGCGAAACTGGGGAAGCAGTGATAAAATAGTTTAAGATAATGCTGCTCTACACAGTATTTCGAGCACACTTCCCGTGTCTCAAAAAAAAGGGCGTGATTGGGAACGCCATGCCATTGACGCATGTATGTATTTTGTTGATGCTGGTGGTACGTTCTCTTTTTGAGCTGACCGTTCTCGGGCTCCCCGGGGTCCACCAGGTTTATTCCTTATAGTTGTGACATTTGAGGTGTAAGAAAGCTGCACGAAAAAAAAATATGTACGTACCCATTCCAAACAGTAGCTCGGGACCACTGAGTTTTGCAGTAGCGAAGCTCAGAAGAAGCTAAACCAATTTGATACGGCCCATGCGAGGCTCAGCGCCTATTGAAGGAGAGGTTGTCGTAAACAAAGAACTCGGGCAAGGCTATTTCGGGAGCGTGCAAGGTATGTCTACGCTCCGTCCGCACTCAAGCTTCGGTTGTTCAGAAAAAAGTTCAGGCACAGGATTTCTAGGTAATCGCTACTATGTAGGCTGGCTTCCAATCGGTTGCAAGGGTCTACTTGTGTTCCTGTTGAAGAAAATAAACAGATATGCGTAATGCCCTCCCCCCTTTCTGACGTTTGCGCTGCAGTAAAAGGTGGTAGTCAGACACTGGAAAATTTCAGATTGCCTATGGCAGCGGATTCGAGTGGAGCAGCCTGGCTGAGGGAGCGGAGGGAGAGGGGAGGTGCAAATGCTGGTGGGTGATTCTACGAGAAAACGCGCGTGTACATCCGCGAGAAAATCCGCGTGTACACGCGGATTTTGGTATTTACAAATTTTTATGAGTTATGCGCAAACCAGAGAATACAATAAAACTGCAACCTATTTCCTCTAACGTGCGTACTTCGATAGAAAAAATTGCAAAGGTGGCGGGGGTTACGTTTGATTTTCGGCGGCTGTAATTTTTTCAAACATTGGGTCCTAGCGCTCGGCAAAAGTTTATCGTTCTCACTAAAATGTGTTTTGAAACAAAAAACTACACCAACTAAGAAACAGGTCAAAACCAATTTGGCGTTTTGGCGCGAACAAACAAATTGTAAAAAAAATTGTGAAATAGCGGCAGACGCCAGTTTGTCGCTAATTTTGACACCTCCTATCTCCGAATCTACAGTTGTCATGAACTTGTAAGTAGTATGTAATATCCACCACATACTTCTAAACCAATCTATAAAATTTTGCTTGTCTATGGAGTATGTAGGTATACACAAAAACAGATTGACTGCTGCGCTTCATCAAAAAATGCATAAACAAAAAATAAACGAAATCAAGAAAGCCGGTCTCGATTTCCTTGAAAGTTAAGAAAAATATACTGCTCAAAAGGGTCACCAATGCTGCTAAAACATGTTGCATCATTTAGTGCCTAGCGAAGTTATTGGCGGCTCAAATAACGCTTTCGAAGCTCGTCTCCCTGCCGTAAGATCCGCTACTTCCGCTGCTTTTCTGGCTTCGCACTTTGACAAAACAGTGTCTCTTCGCATTCTACCACCACAACAGGAACTTTTAAACTTTTGTGTTCGTCTAAAAGAGAAAGATTCCTTTTTATTCCTTTTATTTGCGATGTTTTACTGAATAGGAGCAAGTACAGCCACGCCTTTGGCGAAGACCCGCCAAGAAAGCGCGCCTTTGTGGGTGTAGTTTTTTTTATCAAAAAACAATAAGCACGGTGATAGAGCAAAGAGTATCCTTGGTGGGCTCACTGCCGTAACTAACGAAGTGCCGGACGGATGCAACACAGAGGGTGCAGTGATCTCCCAATGGTAACTATATATACTGAAAAACTCCGTGCCTCTCCTCGACGGGCTCATTTCCGCAGGCGACGCAAGTTGGGTGCGCTCCGGCAGAGCAATAACATCTGTCTTTATGGAGGGTAAACATACGGCGACAAGTCAAATAACCAATAAACTAGCCAGCTTCTGCGCACGCACAACCGCCATTCCTGCAGCCTGTTTCACGCGCCGATCCTTGGAGATTCAGCTAGCGCGTGAACCTATCGTGAGTTTAAGGGAGGAGACGGTTGTAATGAAGGACGTTAAATGTTGAGCTGTCTGAAATTTGTTTTGTTGTCTTTATGCTGCAGCTATCTCCAGTCTTTGGCTACATTGCAGAGCAGCGAGGAGGCCTTTCACCTGCCCCGTATGCAAGACATTTTGTGTGTTCTGTTTGAATTGCAAACGTCCAAGTGATGATGAAAGCGTTATAAGCATTTCACTTTTTTTGACGGCTTTTATCATGTCTTCTGAAATGAATAACTAAACCAAGAGTTTTGAATGTGGACCTTGTTTTTGAGCGAATAATAGGCATCCGTGTTATTTCACTTTAATCCGGCAAAAACGCTCACGCCTACAACTTTTTCTGTCAGTTTACTCGTGCTGTGACCGGAATTCTGTTATTACAATTACAACTTAACCTAATTATTAATGATAACTTACTTTTGCAATTACACCTTAATTGTAAAATGTTCCTACTATCTTGCTTTTTCCAGAAAATGTTTTGTAATCGAGGGCGTGAAGATTATTAGAGTTCAGCATTGGACTTCCATGCAATTATTACGTATTAGCTTGAAGCTGCAAAAATATTGTTCGTAGCATCTGTGGAGGTTTTTTTGTTTTGCCACTTAATACCGATTGTAGAGCCAAATTTCTAAACAAGGAAGTGTTCACCTATCAAAGCAAGCACATTATATCAGTGATAATACCTTACGGAAACTTCTCGGTAGGAAGCAATCAAGCAGAACGGAAGCCTTCTGGCAGTGTTGCGTTAGTGAAAATATTCTAAGAACCCCACGCATGGACGATTCAGAGAAAACCGAATACCCATTCGATTTGTTGCATGCTACATCTTTACTATCAAATAACACTGCAAGAGTACGGCGGAGTTTTGTGTATGTATAATGACGCAACAGATCATTTCAATTTGTGCATGTCCGGTGACCTTCCGACAGCAGGTGATATCTTCGATGGATAATCATTCTGACTCGATACCTCAAACGTCTAGCTTCCATATAGATGTCGCGGTAAACAGGTAATCAGAGAATTGTGTTTTCGCTTCTCACGCCAAATATCATCTTCCCTAGACAAACCTCTTGAGGATATAGCGAGATAATTGGTATAGCAATTGATAACCTGGCTGCAAGGTCTAGACGCACGAGAATTTGTCACTAGAGCATAGCCTCGAGTGCGTATGTTTGGCCAATATTCATTTTAATTGTTCAAAAGGTAGATTTTCTGTGTGAGGTGGTGGTGAGCAATGTCAAAGTCTTTGTATTTTAGCGTCAAAAAAATAATGCTAAAATATGTCCGAAAAGATACCATTATGCAAACGTTGAGCATAATAAACACACAGAAAAGGGGCGCCACCGATCAAAAGTGTCATGTGAGACAGAATGTCCTAAACGTTTACAATCATTTTGAAAGAATACGAGTTTGTAGCAAAAGGTGCAGCTGAATTTTGAATTGCGTGTATTTACTCATAGCAGTTTCGGTGTTCTGGATCTAGTCCAAAATGATATGCTGAAGAATTGAGCTTACGCGCTGATCGCCGTGGTTCCTGGGGGGCTTGGAGTGTTCACACGTAATACAATTACCCATCACGCACATGGAGCACCCGAAAACAAGTCACTGATACAGTTTTTTCATCTGCGAGAGTGTCGCAAAACAGGCTACGTGACAAATTAAGAACTGCCGTCATAGCTGGATTTAAGATTTTGGTGTTGTGGTTCTGGGGACTAGGATACTACGGTATACTAAACGAGGGCTTAGGTGTCGTCGTATTTTTTAGTGCAGTTTATCTATTTGCCGCCTACATAAAAAAAACAATTAAGAGCACGTAAAATTATAAACGTACCTTTATCAATCTTAATTTTTGTTGCCACAAACTGGGACCGATATGAAACAATATTTTTTTTCTCCGGAGCTTAACAGGGACAGAGTTTTATATATGAAAAAAAACAGAAACCGGAAGCAAAAAGATCTTGTTCCGACACTCTGCAGTCCCTCACGTGGTGCCGCCGTACATCTTCGATTACCGGAGCCAGCGGGTATTCCATTGTGTTCACCGCCTCGATCTCCCTTTGAGGAATGTCGAAGTGGACGCCACAAGCCTATATGTCGGTGCATTTAATGATTACTCCAAAAACTACGTTGCTTCGGTTGAAAACCTTATACCCTTCTGGCCGAGGAGAACACGTCTCATAGAGCGATCATTTTAAATCAAAGTGTTAGTGGTCTAACTGATGGTGTCAGTAAAGGGAAAACTCCGGAGTGGCAGTAAAAAAAGTTTCCTTTCACCGGAATCGAAATTGGGTTCATCGCATTCTGAAGCCGACGTCTATCCGCTTGCTCCATTTCGACGTGGTCGAAGCGGTTCGGAAAACGTAGACAACAGCAAAAAATTCATCATGGCAAAGCTCACTATTCCACCATCGTTGCTGTTTGATAGAGGATGCGTGATTTTTTTATCCTAGCAAAAAATTGCTGATTTTACAGTGAACGTTCACGCCATACCGTTAAAGAAATACATAACTCCCACGGAACTGTTCGTGAACTGGGGCAAAATATTACCCAAGGAAATATGCTAAAAATGTCGAGAATTCCTTTTCCTATTTCAGCAAGAAGTCCGCATTGGGAGCCTGCTGCAGCCATCATAACAGAAATATTTAACAATATGTTTATACATCATCAGAGCCGAGGTGCCACATGTAAACATTGGATAGCTTTGTTTTCCTTTGCGATGTATCTGGTGCTGTTCTGCGTAAAGCGTTCATGGATGACGAGGCGGTGCTGTGGAGAAGACACCCGACGTGTATTCACGCATTTCATAGAACGCTCGTTTTTTGATTTTGAAAGGCAAAATACAAAACTGTGTGTGATAAAAGGACTTCTAAAACGCAACCTTTGTTTGGAATGAAAAATATTAATGGGGCTACCCGACACTTGCTTAGACTGGCTGCCTTTCGTCTATGTGTGTATATACATGGTCGTTGTTGCTGTGCCATGGTGTATTTCTTCAAGAATAAGCAATTAAAAGAAATGGCTGGGTATATCTTTGGTGCGCTACCAATTTCTTCGTACACAATAGCGTTTGGCGACCCATACTAAGTAACTTCGTCTCCTCTCTCGTCCGCCCACCACTCACGCTGTTTTGGCCTTCCCATGATAAATGCCGTAGAGCTTTGCTGACTTCAAATTATTTTTTGGCGTTCAGACTGGTGGAGCGGCATCTGTTCAGGGCTTCTGCTACACTTTGCTTCATGTTAGCGCGACAAGTCGCAGTATTAATCTCCAAATGGTTTCGGTATTTTGTGCTGAATATATTCTTTCTAACGCATTTTAATGGAAAGCAATTACGCCCAAGTATAATACAATGTTGACAAGTGTGATTTATTGACCAGGATTTGTCTAATAGATTTAGTAGTTTAATATGTTTTCCCATTTTGCCATCTTTTTTACGAATTTCTCCAAAGTTCTGGAAACTCCCGGATATTGAGGTACACACAGCCAGACAGACAAACCTTTTGCCATAAATAGCCAGAAAAGGACCAGCGTCTTCAGAAAAAATCTTGTTTAGAGCATTGTGTCAAAACATTCCCCGTCCCATGCGTCCCTGGGTTTGATTTCCGTTCCATCAGCGGTAACACAGAAAACACGTGGAACGTTCGGACAATTTCAACTTAGACGGCCGCGTTAAAAAAACGTTGTTTTTTTTTTAACCTCACTTTTGTTTCATTCGTCACGGTTTGGTCGAGGGGACCTCTGGTACAAAAGGCCTCTGGTACAAAAATAGCCCCCTTCCTGCCCTACCCATCCCCAGACGCTGTTCCGATCGCCGCTAATCCGAACACGTGAACGCCGTTACATTACATTATGCTGTTTGCACTTCACAGAAGAACTATTAATGAGCGCAGGTGGTAGACCCGCCGCTTTGTAGTGTTCGTTGGCTACACCGTCTGTCTCCCCGTGTCCTCGTGTGGGCGTACCTTAGTCAATAGGAGTAGGTAAGTCGGCTGTCGCTCTGTTTCTCTATTCGGGTGAATGTTCGATTCCTGGCAGGGCGAGTAATTTCTTTAAATTAGGCTGGCGTTTTCTGCTGACGCGGACGCGAAAATATCATTGGTGGAGGAGGTATAGTGCTTCGAAGTAAAAACAATCTTCTGTTTTCGGCGTCTGCCTGTCTGTCTATCTGTCTATCTGTTTGTCTCTCTTTCTGTGTGTCTGTCTGTTTGTCTGTCTGTACCTCGATATAGCCGCCCGGAGAAGAGTTTAAAAGGACATTTGATCAAGGCAAACTTATAGGCAACAGATTACTGACCCTCTAAATCTTGCAGTACACGCAATACGGTGTAAATGTTTGTTCTGAAAAAACGTTTAGCCATACTCCAAGGCTAAAGTACATACAGAAAGGATACGTACCCTTTTAGTTTAGTTTAAAACAGACTTGAAATCGAACTATGGCCACAGGAAAACCAGAAATGCACGAAAAAAAAGTATCAGTGATGCAACGCAATCGTGGCACGTACCGCAAGCGAAGCATTAGAAGAGCGTACTAAGAGATTGCGCGCAAGCAATGCGGACGCAGTAAAATTGAATGGATTTTGGCAAGTGTCTACTGCGTTTAGTATGGTAACACTGAGATAGGACGGCAGCCTGTTAGAGGTGAGAGGAATAGAGAGCAGACGCAGTTATTGGAAGGAACGTCAGTAAAATAAAGGGTTTCTCAGTAATTTGCAGCGTAATGAGTTGAACTGCCGCTATTTTTGTTAATATGGAGTCAAGTAAGACCTTTTTAATTATGAATACAACGCGCCAAAAACGCGAAAAAAGCCATTGGTATAAAATAGACCACCAAAGTGGTACGAAAGGAACGACAAATTTTTTTGAAACATTTACAGACTATCTCGACAACTAATGTTCCCGAACGAACCATGTAAGGTTATAAGCAATACGATTCCCTAACGTGTTATATTGGAGACATTTTTCCCCAGTGGACGTTCCAAGATGACTTTAAAAGGGAATATTTATTTCTTAATTTTATTACTCACTACCTATATTTCCGAAAAACAAGGACGGAATGTGTTTGGGAAAACGCAGTACACATTCAGAGGTCCACGCGAGGGTCTTTTTAAACCAGCTAAAATGCGGTCGGAGTCATCCTCGACTGTTCCTAGGTATCACTTCTTAGTCTGTACACTCTAAACACATATATGTGGCTGGTTTGGGTGTTCGCCTGGAGCGTGGAGCAAAGCGAAGCACGGGCTCATCGCGACACGACTTCGGACAGTTACTGCCGCATTTTGTCCTGCATACGGCACTCCGAAGCAATACCTAATGATCCCAATTTGAAGTACTGAAAGTCGCCCTGTTCTAAGTGAGAATCCAAGCCAAGCTAAATTTTATTTTCTCGGCGGTGTGCTTTTAACGGCACAGCTATTTAGGCAGAATCTGCCAGGAGGGGACAAAATAACGGAGCGAACGTAAACGCGTGCGTCGCGGTGACCGCACGGCGTCCCTGGCGCTAGGCGCTGGGCAGGTCATTGGCGCATTGGCTTTAGCAAAACAAGTACCGGACGCACGTGAGCGGTGGCGTTGCGGTGACCACCTGGCTTTATCGAGGCTCGCGCGTGCCCTTACGCCACATGAGGACCTCCCGCCTGCGTCCTCGTGATCGTCGTCTAGTGTCCCGCGCGCCACGGGTAGCCGTACCGAAGACGCTGACGGCGAATCTATCAAGCCATCTCGTCCCAATCTACTCTTGTATATCGCCACCGGATCACCTGACGAAGCGAAATTCAACAGTAGCGAAGACGTGCTGCAAGAGGATTTCCTCTATGCGACTGGGCCGTCGGAAGACAACTACGAAAAGCTGACGACGATTGCTACTGACTCAAACACTGCAAATACGTAATTATCTTTTTTTAAAGCGCCGTAAAAACGGCTTGCCAGTGCTAAAGTCCGGCAGCTACCTCTCGTCCTCGACATGCTGTTATGTTAGTGTGGCAAGAAGCTGGTTAGACGCCAAAGCCTGCTGTTTCTCCAGCCTTGCAATACTAGAGCAAGCTGCGTCATCTTTTTTAGCAAAGAGTTAGCCCCGGCCTTGATTGTAATAATAAGGTAAACATCATAACGAGACCAATTAACTTCACTTATTCCTCTGGGGAGAGGCCACATACCAGTCTGGATGATTTTGCTGAACCACGCAACGTTAATGTTTTGAACCTACAGGCTGAGTTAGGCGTAATTCTATTACACTGCATCAAAAAAACGAGAATCGCGCGACATCTTCTAAGCTTGGTATTCGGCGTAAATTGAATAATATTAAACCGCAGTATGCATGGCACGCCGGTTCATTAATGTGCGTCACTCGGGGGTTGGAAATAAAAAAAAAATACGCTGCTTTCGTAATACCCCATCCTTTGACTTGTGGATCCTAGCTGTAAACCGAGAGTGCTTCACACAGGAAGGGTGACGATCTCGGCGTGCAAACGAGGTTGCGATAACGCAACAGTTGAATACCTTAGATGAACCAAAAAGGAGGCATCAGGAACTTTAGATTGGCATCCAAACGTGAAATGAACGTGTTCAAAGCAACGCAGAAACACCGCCCGCATTCAATAGGAGACATACAGACGTGCACCACCGTCTACTTTAGAAAGCATCAGAATTGCGTTTGCTCGTTCCTTTCTATCCCGACTGCATGCTACTAAAGAAAGGATGTCATCTACTGAGAAAAACTAGCAACGTGTCGCATTTCTTGTCAAGCACCGAAGCTGTTTCCATTGATGAAGCAGAAATCACGCGGGCCTGACTTCTTGCGAGGGCGGACCAGAAATACCCACGGGATGCAAACGCATGCCTCAAACGGTAATTGGTGGTGTGTGGGTAATCCCGAATCACTGGGGCGTATGAGTGGCACACTGCGTAAACGTTTTCACGAACCGTATCCATAGTGCGTGCGCCCAATTACTAGTGGTTTTTCCAGCATAAAACATCTGAAAACTATGCCAGGCACACAGCTTCTTCGTTTATCAAACAAAAACATTTCGTTCGTAAATACGATTCTTAGAGCAAATGCAATATGAACTCGGGGCCGAAATTACTATTCAACATTGGTAAAACGTACTGCGAAATATCAAACTCAGGCTCCCCGAAGAGCAACTGCTGGTTTTTAAATTTAAAAAATTGTGCTCTTCCACTCTGTGAAGAAGGGTTATCTCCGAAGCTGTGTGCAGTCCGAGGACCGCATAAAACAAAACACGTTTGTTTGTAATTGGCGATTTAACATACTTCCTTGCAAATCAGCTCAATGAAACTTGGAGACACTCGAGCTTCAGTCTGACAAAACAAGGAGCTGTCCGTTTTACTGCCGCATCATAGGCATATTTCTGTTTGAGTAACGCACCAACCCAATCTACTCAAACACCTGGCTTGAGTTACATAAGCGTTTAAACCTCCCGCAAGCACAACGGACTAATCCTCGCGGGAAACCGGTTAACTTCTTGTGTTTAGAAGTGCAAGAAACCGTCAAAAATTTCGCTCTGAAAGCCCTTTGAGCTTCACAAGTAATATTGGCGATTAAACGTTCAATGCGGGCAAGTGGCCGTTAATCCGGGATCGGATGAACAGCAACTTTTCGTCCATTCCAACTACCCGAACCGCTGAAACTTGATGAGGCAACGGCGGCGGCAGCGGCTGCCCGTTGTTTCCCCGCCTATTTACGCGTCTTCTCAGTACGACGGTATTTCAATTTCTGCTCTTACTATTAGCGAACCAGGTCCGTTCGTCCCATACCGAGGTAAACCTGGAAGGCCACGAGCTGTATTCTAGTGGACAAACCTGGCTGTACTATTCCCACCCCCGTTACAGGCGTGTTACTTTCTGTGTAACGCGCCAGCAGAGGCCCAACCTGCTCGATTACTGATGATAACACACCGGACACGTTGAGCATCGAGGAGTCTTTCACGTTTAAATTTTACGCCAACACAATAGGCATGCAATCGGTATTCACATGAACTGCAGCGGGGCCTTTACGCCCCTCTCCTTGCACCCCCAACTCGTGGACGCATAAACCGTCAACAGGTGAAGCGCGTACACTTAGGCGTGGAACTCACCGGCGAAAATGTCACTCGATAATCCTTTGAGGCTGAAGTAGGATTACGGTGCTTACGCCGGCGTTCCAACCGGGCAAACGGCTCTTCAAGCGGGACTCTCCGCGGTGGCTCAGTGGCTAAGGCGTTGCGCTACTGAGCAAGAGGATGCGGGTTCGATTCCCTGGCCATGGCAGTCACTTTTATAATGGAGGTTAAAAGCAAAAACTCCGGTGTGCACGAGATTCCGGCGCGCGTTAAAGATCCCCAGGTGGTCGAAATTATTCCGGAGCCCTCAAGTACGGCACCCCTCATCGCCTGCGTTGCGTCCGTGCATTAAACCTGTATCAATCAATCAATCTCTTGAAGCGGTAGGTATTCGCACCAACCATGCGAGGTGGAATTTGAGGCGGCAACGGTGGCGCCAAATTCCGGAAGTTTTGACGCCAATTGGCGCTTCTGCTTCTCCTCTGCAATCGTCTGACACCCGCGCTATTTCCGTTATCAGCCGATGGCACAACTTGTGAAAGAGCCTCGGTTGTCAGCGAGGAGAGTAAGATTTGTGATAGGGTGGTCGACGGTGACGACAAGGAGCCTTGGAGCGGGGCATATTAAATCCGCTTCACCGTAACAAAAGCTGGGAGGTCAGTCGTATACTGCTTAGAAGTAAAAAGTGCCAGCAGTTCCCAATAAACCGGAGGCCATGGGAGCTTTAAATATTGCAAATTCTTAGCCTACACCACTTATGCAGAACAATCTATTCATAACATTTATTCGCTCGACGCCTGAGATTTATTTCTTCATTTTGGTGACTGCCAGAATCTCATGGGACCAAAACCAGGAGGACGTCGGATGGTGAATACAGAGAACATACTTCAAATTATTGCAGGCGGCACGCAAAAACAACTCTTGTAAAACAGAAAATACGCTATTTACACACAAAGGGTAAACTGTTGAATTCCTGCGACATTCAAAGTAAAAATTACCGTATTCGTAACCGTTGTTGTCCTTCTCCTTCAACACAACTTCTACCAAAACAGCCGCTGGATTCCGACCAACAAACAATTAAACCTTTGGGTACGTGTATGATTAGAACCTGCGTTGCAAGAGCGCTCATCTCAGCGCTTACTTGCCAACTTTGCAGGTGGGAACAAAATTTATTCTGACGGGTGACTGTGAAAATGCACCTGGTGGCACGTGGAGAGCAGGGGCACAAAAATGAGACATCTAGCTGTGGGAACGCTACCGTGTCAATGGCGTCAGACTTCATCTCGGAGTATCTCGCGAAAAAAGCCAAAGAAACGCCAGCGAACAAAGAGATGCAAACACAAGGCAGCAACAAAAAAGTTCGTGCTACACGCTACGCCTTCAGCTGCAATCGCGTAAGCAGAGCGAAGAACCCGAGGATTTTTTTCTCACAACAATTTTACCATTGCATTCCACGCAGACAGCAGAATGCCATGGCAACAGCCGTTGTTGTGTGATTCGCAAATGCTGCCTGTTTTGTTGTTACGTTTTCGAGTACCGCGGTCTTCTGTTAAGATGCTCGCAGTTGTGCGTCATTCATGAGTCAGGCATTGCTATCAACCTGTTTGTTGTATCGAATAATAAATCCAGGGAATTGATCTGCCTTGGAAAGCAGGCAATAGATGCAGGGATGTCGTTCAACGTAAAATGCACTACGTGGTGAACACCTGTCTGTTTGTTTACTTTTCCAAAAAAAATTCTTTCGCCTCCCCGGAATGCTCTTAAAGGAAATCTATAGGTAGTTGCTTGTTCAATACAGGACTTTAGATCATTATCCCGCTGTGTTATTATGCATCCAATATTTGTTCCCAAAGTATTTAGAAGTTTAGATTAAGCCCTTCTTATTGTTTCTCGTTGAAACATAATCTTGTGTCTGGTGATACCGTGACTTGTCAGGTTTTCTGGTGTCATCACGTCGAAAAAAACGAGCGCACAAATTATTGCCTACGCGGAGTCTTTTAATTATAACAGTTGATCTTGAGTTTCAACAAAGTAAGGCCGAAGCCAACGGCCGCAGTGGTGATGTGGTGATCAAGTGGTTCCCGGTCCACATGGGTAAAACCATGGCGGGCCAGGGAGTGAACGCTAACCACAACGAGTCGGCCAACGCCGTCGCGCGACGACGACTAGCTGGGCTGACTCCGACGACGTGGTCGCGGGAAACGATGTCGATGGTACCAAGGACATTATGACCAGTTACAACGACGTTGTGAAGCGGGGCAGACTCAATATAAGGACGATGCCGCCCCCTCACCCGAGACTCATCCAGGAAGAGGCAGTGCTATACAGACAGTTTCAGACAGACTCTGTGATCACCCCGGGGCTCGCGAAACACATGTGCCCAATGGTGTACGAAAGTGACGTATGTAGACTGTGCGCAAGGAAGCGAGCCACACTGGCGCATATCCTGTGGGGCTGTAGCATTAACGCGAGAAAGGCAGCCAGGATGAAGTCGATCCCGCCGCAGCTTGAAGCAGCAACGTAGACCTGCCACTGCCACATTCAACTCCAGGCCGTCCAGCAGGTCTCGGCGGCCCTAGAGAGGCAGCGACCGAACGACGCCGAGGGTGAAGAGGGCGGTGGCCCTTTCGCACCCGTGAGGCGGAACTCGGGAGCAAACCTTGGGGGTCGGCCGGTGGGTTGGCCGGGAAGACAAGCCCTCCAAGCTGAGGGACGTCTAAACCGATCTGCAGGGGATCTCCATAAAGTTGTTCTCACTCACTCACTCAAAGTAAAGAAAACGCAAAGCCAGGACGAGCTTTTTTGAGGGCATTCTTTTGCCCCAGCCAACTGTAGCATGATATTCTAACGACGACACGAAGGGCTTTATAGTAAAACGGAACCTTTTTTGTACAAACAACCTTAATAGTGGTTACAACATTCAAAAAACCATTTTTTGGAAATTATTGAGGTTTAAGCAATAACTTTCCTGCGAAAACACCTTCCGTAAGGTCAGTGCCCACATCTGAAGAATAAACTATATTGTAGTCGAAAGAAAAAGAAGCCATGTAGTGTCACCAGATGTGTGCGGGTGTGTGCGATGTGTGAGAGCTCTGTTGAGCCGCCGCCCTCGCCAGTGCCCTTCGGCGAGCTGGCGATTCACTTGCAGGACACAGCCCTGCGCAATGCGATCATGACAGATGACAGAGTTTCAGCTGGCTGGGAGTTGCAATGGGTCCATTTTTCGTGAGTGCGTTACGACAGCTAACACAATCAACAACTTAATTGTAGTGAAGCTGATGGCGGAGAATGTGGTACGTGTGGGTGAATGATGCCGGGTGATTAACCCTTAATTCCAAGTAAACTCCTTTTCGCTTACCTGGGCGACATTGGCTTTTTAAACCGCATATAATACCACGTGTAACCTCAGGGCCCCTCAGTGTGTGGGAAAGCTATGAGTGTCCATTTATTCTTCCCATTCTTACCCAACCACCCCATTTCTTTTATTTTTCTGTTGTTTTAAATGAGGGGCTGTATTTACCTCCACACTGACCTCTGTCATTCTCATCACATTTACAGCAGCATTTTACTAAAACATAAGTAAAAATGGTCAACCATTGCATTGGCGCTCTTCGGCCATCGTTGCCCTTGCGCCATAAAACAGATACTACTAGACACACCGTGAACTGTTTTCAAGAATAACTACGCAGTGTTTCACTCCACGCTGAAGGGGTTGCGGTCCCATCAATTATTTTCGGTGGATAAACATGTCATACAGCCCCAATTATAGAAGCATGGTGGTGGGCTCATTGCATGCGCAGAAATTACGATTGGGTTAATTTTAAAAGAACAGCAGATGGCTCTAGATTAAGTATACTTACATTACCTGTCGCCTTCGCTTTTTTAACTCGAGAGATGATCACCATTCTCACAAAATAAAAATAATGAAGAAATCTGCGTTTGGATAGACGAAATACCAGATACATTGCTGGTGCATAGTTCAGAAATCGTTTTTTTAATTTGCATGAAAATGATTTAGAGGGTGATGTTTTCTTGCGCTTACGATATGTATAAGGACGCGAAAATGTTTCGATAGATTTTTCCTCCGTTTCACTAATGTTTGAAGCTCCGAGCAGGCTTTTGCAGCCGAGACAAAGGTATCAGTTACCAGCTTGAGGAGGCGGGAAGTCTGCTTTCCACACAAACTAATAGCGGCTTCAAAGCTTTCATAAATCAAAACAACCCATTATCACTCTACTTGCAGCAATTTTTTAAACGTTGCGGGTAACGCCTGAGCAGAATATTCAGAAGTGCTTGCCTTGCATTTGGAATCTTGCGTAATAGGTAGAATACAAATAGAACGTTAATATTCATAATTGTTTTGTAAAGAAAAGTGCCACTTTATATCGTCAAACATTTTTTGCTTGCGTTGAAAGCTAAAGCTTGGTTCTTAATACACGATAATTATGCAGGGAAAGGAAAGATTATCTCTCTTCGCAAAGGGGAGAACAAAATTCAGAACATCAAATTTTTGTCTCAGGAGCCTGAACCAAATGCATCTTTTGTGTTTTTGTGCACCTATAAAACTCACAGAAATAATAAAAAAAATAAAATATAAAAAGTAGACGTGCATGATTGGTCCAAGAAATGTCTGCCAATTACAGTACGCTCGATGCATGATAGCATGTCAGCTTCGAGGAATGTCACAAATGTCTGCTAAGTCTTTTAACTGTTTAGCACTGTGATTGAAGTTCCGGAAATAAATCCCGACGAAAGTTAGAAGCAAAATTTGCGTAAGTTTCCAGTGGCTGAGCTCTTTTGCGCCAGGCTTCTTCCTTGTATTTTGTCTTATATAGGTTAACAACTACTGGAACATGTCTTTGCGGCTACCAAACAAACCCTATGGTGCGAACTCAGACTGAAAAACTTTGATGTCACTGAGGGGACACAATAAGAGTGCTGTAACCATTACAAAGAAGAGCATTGCAACGGTAGTACACACGCTCCAATTCTAAAGTGGTCTTGTAGAATTAAACTAAACGAAAAGTAGAAAAGCTATAACAGAGACGTATGCGAGCATATGACCGTTTTGTATTTTATTTACTTGCCATGTCAATAACTGCGAGGATTCCTTACAAAGCATCTTTATAGTGGCAGATATTCTGAGCAATCTACTCATATTTTACGAAATTAAAAAATTGTAAAGTACACTTCAGAAATGCTCCATAGAACGCACGATATGACCTTTACTCATACTTAAAAAGGCGGAGCAATATATGCCATACAAATTTATAACAATTGTGCCCCTACTTTGCTTTTTTCTCAAGGCTCATGATTTTAGTAAAGAAGCAATGTAACGCAAAGACTGCCTTTCGAATGCGTACCTCACATTAACCAGGCCAAACACAGCTTCAACGCAATGATGGTAAGAAAACGAAAACGTGGCTTTGTGCTGGTTCACTGTAATAAATAATTTCTTTCTAATCGTGGCAGCAAAATATTCCTGCAATAAATGACAGTTTGAAGAACGGCAAAAAATCCAGAAATGCATGAACCTGCGCTGCTACGGTTCTTGTCAGGTATTTTAGAGGAGTGGTATGAACAATTATTACTTCATCAAAGGCATAGAATATTCAAAATCTTCCTAACCAGCGTTATTTTCATTTTTCTGTGAAAGAGGTAAAACATAACAAATAACTACTATAAGCTACGAAGCAGAAAATAACTTGCACCAAATCTGCGCTTTTCGCCAGCTTAGTTCAGCCAATATATTCAACAGCCTGACAAGTAAGGATTGGCGCTCAGACATAATTATTCAAACTTGATGCGTTTACAAACCCATTCATCATGCCATACAATACACTTTTGCCAGCAGTATTGAAATGACTGCCACCGTTAACGATGAAGTTAAAATAGATGGTTTCAAAGGATTCTGATTATGTGCCCAAGTGAGTCGAAAGAAGATGTTTATTATCAGTGTTACGCAAAAAGATGCTTCTCTGATGAGCATCAATTGATGTGGATTGATACACAAAAAAATACAGGCATCTAGTTCAGCTTACGTGGTTGATTGCGAAATTATAATTGGAATGCAAAATGGTTATTCTACTCCGAACCTGTGTCTTCGGCTTTTATAGTGTAAGTCCAATTACACGGAGTAAGCATGCGGTAAAGGTGAGTGAGTGTAGAGCCACACATACTTCATGGAATGCAGGATATACTGCTCCTATTGGCATTCTCTAATCCGCCTTAATAGGGGAGGGGTACTGAGGTGCTTTTCTGGTATTCTGCCTAAAGCCGAAGACAATTTAAAAGGGCCATGAAGACAAAACACAAGTTTGGTCCATTCAGAAGACGGCCTCGTTAGAATCATACTGGCACCTGCTTTAACGTAAACGTCGATCAAATATGCTATATAATTAGGAAAAGAGAAAATTACCATGCGACCAACTCGCTCCTTTCCCGCAACAGAACCTATGATGTCGTACCAGACTGCTCTGCGATTGGCGGAGGCCGGCAAAAGCAAACGCAAATTAGGCTGCGCTTGTAAGCTTGCAGAACGAGCTATTTGTGATTACATTTATGGCACATTCTTTTTAAAGCAATAAGAATGGTAAGAGAAACAGTGGAAGGTATAAAAGCACATGTAAACATAGAAGTACTGATGCGTACTGCTGTTGGTACTGTGTGCAATATGCTTGGTTTAGCTGCACAGCACTGCGGGGCGTTGGGGTTGTCTCAGATGACCCTGGCCGATGGACGCAAGCAACAGTGTCATACGTGACCATATTTGTCGAGCGATCACTTTGTTTTAAGAAACGATTATTTTCTTCCAGAACAAAAGCAATTTCCTTTAAATACGGTCAAAAACAAACCAAATGCACAAAATGGTTTGCCACGGTATAGTGGCGTCTGGCTTGAACAACGTAAACAAACGTGCGAACGCCGCCGCTATTGCTCGGCCGTGCACAATCGGCTGCAGTTAAATACCTCGATGCCAGCGCCGCCGTGCAGAGTCTAGACACCATCTGAACGGTCCCGCGCCGCCGCAATTGCGTCAACCAGCTCAACGCGTTGTTTCCCACGAGAACTAGCAACAGAAAACAGATAAGATGATTAAAACTTCGCCAGTAAACCGCGTTGTGGCGATAATTTTACCGCGGTTTTGATATAATGACTTGCTTCGGTGGCGAGCGAGAGACCCAAAATGGCGGCGCCAGCCTATACGTGCCTCCACCCTGTTCAGCGTAAGCGTGAATCAAGGCACCCTGGGCTGCAGGGCACTCGGTTTCTGTGATGTCATTGCAGGCCATGAAAACACACGATTAAGCGGGAAAATCAAAAGTTTAACTTAAATCGAATAATTTCAAAGCGAATAAAGATCGTTTGTATGCTTACAACCTCTGGGGGCAATATAAAACACGAAATCTTTCGAGTAATACGAAGTTGTATTTTGTCTTCGTGGCTCCCTTAAATGTATGTGTTTTTCACGTCCAAGCAACGTCGTACATATAGACAACCAGACTGGGCGTGCTAGTTTGAGAGTTCAGTCCTGAACGGATTTTAAGTTAGGCCGTCGCAAAACCGCATACTTGCCACTACATCGTTTTTTGCGCATTCTTTTTGTATTTTTGTGTTCGTATTAATTGCTTAAAACTGTATTGAGAATTACGAACTAACAACAAAAAAATATGAAGATGAAATGTAGCATATCCATTATTCTGCTATGATACACAGGCACTGTTGCAGTAGAGTATCACAAGGAGAAGCCATTATGCTTCCATATCCAAAGCGGGCAAGGCGGCTTTACTGTACGTTGAATGTCGTATTTTGTGTGCCATTTATGGAGCCGTGTGCAGGTGGTTTCTACAATATTCCAAAGGAATTGGTGATATAGTATAGAACCTCATAACCTGGTAGCCGAAGAAAGATGTCTCAAGGCTCGATGAAATATTAACACTGGCGCGAAATTTTTCATAATAAAAGCACCTTGATACCTAAACGCTAGAGATATGCATAGCTGGGAGGGAAATGCTGGCGCGAAGGGGCGGATTGTTACCCGAGCAAATATGCTAGAAATACCGAGCATTCCTTTTCTCATTTTAAAAAAGAGTGTACATATCGCGTATGCTTTAACAAACACAAAGGAAATATTTACCAATACTTTCTGTCGTCATCAGATCTTTAGGTACTGCAAAAAAGATAGGGGGCTTTGGCCTTAACGTTTCGCAGATAGTGTGCTGTTCATAGCGTTCATGCACGGCGGAGCGGTGCTCTGACAAAGGCGGCCTGAGTATATTCCTACATGTCAGAGATTTCGTGTTTTGCTTTGTTAAAATACAAAAAGAAGGAATGTCTGTGAGGAAATCTCTGCTAAATTTACCCTTCATGAACGCCCCAAAATATATTGCACGGGTAACCCCACACTGCTTTTGTCAGGATGGCTTTCTATGTCTGTGGGCTATAGATTCTAATTCGTTCAGTGCAACTGTGTTTTCATGTGAAATTTAGGGAATAAAGAAAAACTGGCAGCGTATCCTTTGGATTGCCTACGAAAGTCATGAGATAAAGTAAATGTTTTTAAGCACCTGCAAGTAACTGCCGCAGAAGTAAAGAAGCATGCATGTATCTTTTCTGTACGAGCATGTATGCTTCTTTACTTTTACGCAGTACGCGCATTTACGCAGTAGGCCCTGGGCACAATATTGTGCTTCAGTGGGTGCATGGTCACTGTGGGATAACAGAAAACCAAAAAGCTGATGATGCTGCCTCTGCAGGCTACCCCTGCCGAAATATACGGAGAACATTTCTTACCAAACACGACGCTACCACCATGGCCACACGCTACGCCCTTTCAGAGAGAAACAGAATGTGGTCAAATCCTACCCACCACCAAAAATTTCTCTACTCCCTTGACCTTCAGCTGTCGTCAAGACTTCCTTGCTAGCTCCCCCGTCATCTAGAAACATTATTTCATTGGCTCCGACTTAATGCAGCTTACACCAACAGCTACCGTTTCCGCATTGGACAGTCTACCGCCTCCAAGTGCAACAACTGTGCATCGGAAGACACAATTGAGCATCTTTTTCTCTACTGTCCTGCCTACAAGGACTCTAGATCAACTTTGCTACAGAACATTGCACGCATAGGTTATACGCAAGGACCAATGACCTTAAAACCATTTTAGGCCCTAGCCGTCTTCTTATCAGCAACGCCTTGCCCTAAAAGTTCTGTTTTCGTACATAAGTGACACTGGCCTAATTCAAAGGCATTAAATCTCTTCACTCTGAGACCTTCGCCCTTGCCCTTTAACCTAATTTAGTAGGTCCCTCTCTCAGCTTGCATCTCTTTTCTGCCCTGCTCTCTCTTGGGCCTTTCTTCCTTTTCCCCCTCCCCTAACAGAGTAGCATGAAGGCGATTTTGTACGCCGGCTAAACACTCTGTTTTCTAATAAAGAGCTTCTCTCTCTCTGTCTCTTTTCTATACGAAATTATTTACAGCACCTCCTCCTTTCCTTTGAGGAATGCATAATTTGCATCTCTCCGCGCGCTCACAGTCTCCTGCTCACGTGATGGCGCCTGACGTCTTTAGCTAGCGCCACCAGTGAATATGGCGTTCTTTTTGAAGCTCAAGGTGTACTGTTTATAGCGTTCATGCACGTCGAGGCGGTGCTCTGAATGAAGAAAGCTTTATTGTAAAACTACAAGCTGGGTTAGGTACTCTCATTTCAGGGCACCTTTAACAAATTTCTTTACGAAATGTGCAAGGCGGCGTTGTCTTGTAGGGCTAGTGTTTGCAGTGCTGCTCTTCCTTTGGGGAACGGGCTGCATTCATCGAAGATGTGGTCCTGGTAGAGGGCCTTGGAACACCTTCGGCAGGAGGGGGTTGACCTTCCGTTGTAGAGGGCCACTCTGACCGGGGTTAAGGGGGTACCCGTTTGCGCTTGCCTAAAAAGTACTTGTTCCTGTTTCGATAGTTGTGGATGTGGGAGAACGTTTGGGTAAGGGGGATCGCCGAGGCCTTGGAGAGTAATGGGTTTCGGGGGCGTAGCTTCCTGGTGCTGGCTGCCGTTGCAGGGAGCCCGTAGAGTGGGGTCACGGTCGAGCTGGTCGACCCCTTCATTGGCCTGCAGCCAGGAATGACCAGGCACCCACTATGTTCTTACGTCTCTTTTGATGTTTTGAAAGAGGCTGTGTGTGCTGAGTTAGATGTTATTATGGAGTATGCGGGTTCAGGCTTCTTGTGAATCCGTATAGCTATTAAGGGATCTGTGTGGGGATGCAGGGTGGACAATGGCGTTTCCAATAGAATAGGTTTTTGCTTCTGTGCTATTAAGGCAGGGGCATATGTCGGTGGAGGAGGAGCGAGCCTCGCACGTACTTACTGCCCTGGCACAGACGTATTTAGTAGGGTGGCATACCGCGTCCATGAAAACATGTTTTTCATTAAGGGTTCTCCTGATCTTTTTGAAAAAAATATTTGGCTCGGATTTGGCATTTTTTGTTGTTTTTGCGAGCCGCTGTGTGCCTAGGTATGGTTGCTACAGTTGTGCGGGCATGGTCTTCGCGGGGAATGGGTAGGTTTGCCGTGGTAGCATATAGAGAAAAAAATTCCAAAGAACCTAATAATTCCCTGCCTTTTTTGGTGTTCCGAAGCCGGATTAGTTGATTGTGGCGTTGGGCCGCTATGATTTCCTTGTACGTAATATAGAGCCCCATGTTCTCTATGTGGGTGTTCCCCAGACACCTAAAGCAAATTAAGTAGTGTTTCCAATGAGGGCGTTAATGCTCTCGTGATGTTGATTTGTGCAAGTGCAGTATAGTAGGGCGCATCGAATTCTGGAGATAATAAGAGCATCCTGTAGTATTCGTAGATCAGCTCCCTTCAGGCCGTTGTTTTGATTTTCAATTCGTATGGAGTCATTTAGTAATTGCGCTCCTTGTCCTAATATATACGTTACTGCCGAGTTTGTGCGCCATTGCTGTGGATGTGGAGTCCAAGTATTTTATTCTCCTTGCTTGTTTGGGTTGGTTGGTTGTATAACTGCAGTTGAATACTTGGGGAATTCCATCGTGGGTGTTGACCTGGGGGGAGTTGGGACTTGTCAGGGCTGCATTGGAGACCGATTCGTTTGGCGGCTGAGCTGATGGCGGAACGGGAGTTTTGTAGAGTGTCTTGATTTTCTCCGCGGGAGAGTTTCTCAAGCCCAAATTGTCATATTGTCCATGTATAAAAGGTGTTAGAGGTGGGGTATATTCTTCAAGATCTTGCGTATTCTTACCATTGTGAACGTGAACAGTGTCCGGGAGATCACTACTTATTGGGGAATTCCTCGTTGTGGGTGTTGGGTAGTAGGTGTTTGGTGGTCTCCTACCAGTAGGGTAAGTTTACGTTCCCTGAGGATGTTCCTGATATAGTTATACATCTTTGGTACGCATATTGTGGCCTCCAATTCACGTAGGAATACATCGTGTGCTATGTTATTGAAGGCTTTCTATAGGTCCTCTGCCACAATGGCTTTGAGTTGCACCAAGCTGGGATCCTTTGTGACCACTTTATATAGAGCCAGCACGGCGTCCTGGGTCGACAATGTGGGGCGAATGCCAAGTAAATTATATTGGGCGTGGTGAGCATCTTCAAGGTGGTCCTGAAGTCGTCTCAGAGCCATCCTCCCTAATAGTTCCCTAGCATTGGATGTTAGAGTGATGGGCCTGAGGTTTGTGGTGGTGATCTGTTTTCGGTGTTTTGGTATGAAGATCATTTGGCCCGTTTTCCACTCCTCGAGGGGCGGAGTTTTGCCGGAGTAATTGTTATTCATTTTTTCCAGGAGAAACTCTTGATCGGCATCGCTTAGGTTGCCGAGGGCTGGAGTGTGATCTGATCGGGCCCCGTGGTCTTGAAGCCTTTGCAGGTGTTGATGGCCGCTTTTAGTTCATTCATGATGACGGGTGTGTCAATTTATTCTTTTTGTGGCCTTGGTAGTCCACATACTTGGGGGACTTCATTAGTGGACATTATTTTTGCGAGGATTTCTGTAAATAGTTTTTGCTGCTGTTCGTATTCGTTGACCAGTTGGGCTATTTTCTGACTTCCCTCGCTCTTCGAAATTGCTGGATTGAGCAGGTGTCTAAGTAGCTGCCATGTCTTCTTCATACTAAGGGTTCCTTGAAGGCTGTCGTATAGATCACACCATTGCTGTGCTAATAATTTTGAAGTATATTGCATAATGTAATTGTTCAGTTTGTTGATGCGAATACGTAGTATGCGATGCGTTTTGTTCCTTTTCAATCGTTTCGTTAAGCTATTTAGAGCTTGCAAAACAGTGAAATAGATGTTTGGCTGTAAAGGGTTCCTCTTCGTGTTGTACAGGATATTGCATGAATTTTTTCCGCGCTTGTTTAAGCTGATCGGTCCACTCTGTGCTGTGTTTTGCTGAGACTTGCGAGCGGGTGGCTCTGACTTTGTCCCCCTATGGGGGTTGTGGTCGTCTCCACTTGATTAGAGGTGGTGCGAAGTCGATCTCGATTAGGATATGTTATGATCATGACCGAGATGTTCTTGTGTGTTGTGTCATCGAATGTGTAGTCCTGCAGTGAAAAACGTCAGGTCGGGGAATGTATCGCGCTCTACCAAGTTGCCGTGACGTGTGTGCTCATGGAGCTTATTGTGCAGCGCGTACTGATTGGTAGTGGTGTGTTTCACCAATAGTGCCCCTTTGTCAGGAAACGTGACAACAATAAATAGAAGAAGAATCTCGGGAAACGAGACCTTTTGTTTATGTAACCCGAAACCCAAAACAAAAAAACAAAATCACACAACAGACAGAGCTAAACCAAAGAGTAACAGAAAAATGTGATAATGCGGTATTTAACACGATAGTTGGTTCAAACGGGGGAAAACAGTCAAAGTCCAGGATTGAAGGGCGTAGACAAAGTACGGTAAGGGAACGTCCAGAATATTTGTTCACAGCTGGAACGAAGTTGCCCTACCTTACGTCCCAGAGACGCAGTCGTGGTGTGTCTCGGTGTTCAAAGGTCCAGGTAGCGTGTCGTGGTCGTGGCGGTGCAGCGTGCTCCGAGCTCCCGTTCCACGATCAAGACGAACGCAGCTCTCTGGACGCACCGCTGTCTTTCACCGATGCCCGGCGGGATGATTTTCTTGCGAAGGCCTCCTGGAGTTTGCAATGGTGGGTGACCTCTTGGGGCACGGCACGGGTCCAGTCGCCCGACCGCCGCGCATCCCGGTCGCCATCCACACTTTCCAGTCCCCTCTCGCTCGGTGTTCTCGGGGTCGCTCCTTCGTCGGTTTTTTTTTTCGCTGGCGCCTTGCGATTGGCCGGCTCATGAATAGGGGGTCAATGACCCCGCGAGGCGCTGATGATGATGGTGGCCTCGGGGTGTTCAGCACGTACCCCGCAGAGCGCGTCCTCTCGTCTTCGTCATCGTCGTCTGCTGCGCACGTTTTTTTTCTTGTGGTTGTCCTTTTTGTCGTGGCGATTTCTTGCCGTGACATGTCCCCCCACTTAAGCATTTTTCAATGAAAAATGTCTCTTTCCAGTCCACGGCACCAAACCAACAGTCCTTGAGATGAACAGTCACACAATATTTAGTCCTCATCATTGCACTTGAAATAACCCCGCGATAAAGCACAACTGCACAAAACACAGACCACCATACATAAGAAACGAAGACACCATCTTCATGTATACGATATACGCCAGGTCCAAGTGGAAAACACAGTCCAAAATTGTCCAAACAGGCAATCAGGCAAATATTTCTTTCCTTTTCCGGCAGTGGCTGCGGTGCCACTCTCTGCCTCTTACGTACCAGCGTCTAGCCGTGTAGGGATTTGACTTGCACTTCAAAGCACCAGCTAGGCGCGCTAATGCGAACTCATCGAAAATCTGGGAAGAATGTGCGCGGGCAGATTTTGTAGTACCGGTGGATTTTCTTTCGGATCTGGAGGGTTTTATGGGGTGTACTTTTCCTTTGTTCATGGCCATTGATCCTTTTTTCTTAGTTTCTGCAGTTCGACCTTTTGGCCGACCGAGGCATTGTCTCAGTGTGTTACTTATCGGGTCCTTTGTCCTCGCAAGTACCTTTTCGCACTTTGCAGCAATCTGGGGGTGCGGGAGCGTCTCGTCGCTGAAAGAACTCTTTTTTGTTACAGAGCACTGCTCTGGAGGCAAGAAGCTCTTCGGAATGGTTCTAGCGACGTCCTTTACCTCGGGCTCAACTGACCCGCGTACAATGAAGTTTGATGTCGGCGCCTCCGCTATTTCAGAGGTTTCGGTGTTTCGGTCCGGATAAAGCGCTGTTTGACATTTTTTGGTTGCGGCAAGTTCACATGGTTGGGTGACTTCTTGTACTCCTTTTAAAGGCAGCATGATCAGGTCTGTGCTAGAAGTCGGTGGTGCGAAAAGTATGACTCTGTCATAGGTTTCTGTGCCATCCTCTGACTGAGAAGTATTCCTCCGCGTCGACTCAAGCTCCGCGAGTCGTAGCCGCAACTGGAAAGTTTCTTTTTCAATTTCCACTCGCGCTCGCACGTGCTCTTCGCGCTCCTTCTCTATTGCCGAACGCGCCTTCTCCATTTCGGCAATCTTTTTGAGTGATTCTAGCTCTAACTCATTCTCTTCCCGCCAGTATCTCTGCTCCTCAAGCACCCACTGTTCAAGATCGTCGCCGCTTAGTCCTAAGCGCTTCCCCAGTTCAAATAATTCCTCTGTGTCCATGCCTAGTTTTTACGGGTACACAAAACAAAATAGTCTCGTCCTGTCGCGGACGCCAATTATTGTCAGGAAACGTGACAACAATAAATAGAAGAAGAATCTCTGGAAACGAGACCTTTTGTTTATGAAACCCGAAACCCAAAACAAAAAAACAAAATCACACAACAGACAGAGCTAAACCAAAGAGTAACAGAAAAATGTGATAATGCGGTATTTAACACGATAGTTGGTTCAAACAGGGGAAAACAGTCAAAGTCCAGGATTGAAGGGCGAAGACAAAGTACGGTAAGGGAACGTCCAGAATATTTGTTCACAGCTGGAACGAAGTTGCCCTACCTTACGTCCCAGAGACGCAATCGTGGTGTGTCTCGGTGTTCAAAGGTCCAGGTAGCGTGTCGTGGTCGTGGCGGTGCAGCGTGCTCCGAGCTCCCGTTCCACGATCAAGACGAACGCAGCTCTCTGGACGCACCGCTGTCTTTCACCGATGCCCGGCGAGATGATTTTCTTGCGAAGGCCTCCTGGAGTTTGCAATGGTGGGTGACCTCTTGGGGCACGGCACGGGTCCAGTCGCCCGACCGCCGCGCATCCCGGTCGCGATCCACGCTTTCCAGTCCCCTCTCGCTCGGTGTTCTCGGGGTCGCTCCTTCTTCGGTTTTTTTTTCGCTGGCGCCTTGCGATTGGCCGGCTCATGAATAGGGGGTCAATGACCCCACGAGGCGCTGATGATGATGGTGGCCTCGGGGTGTTCAGAACGTACCCCGCAGAGCGCGTCCTCTCGTCTTCGTCATCGTCGTCTGCTGCGCACGTTTTTTTTTCTTGTGGTTGTCCTTTTTGTCGTGGCGATTTCTTGCCGTGACACCCTTTCTTCATATCTCGGATGTATCCCCAGGAGGTGTGGAGCGGGTTGAAGTCGCCGAGCAATACATGCGTATGGGGGCTTCTTACAGGGAGAAGATAGGAGGATATGGCTTGCAGTTGGTGGTTAGGGGTTCTGCATATATTCGTAATTATTATCATGTGCTTAGGAGGGCCGATTTGTAATGTGAAAACATGCTCGTCGTTATGAGTGATGTGGGCTAAGAGCAGCATGCTCGTTAGTTTTAAAGGATTGGGGTCGTATTGATGCCTTACGTATCGTCTGATGTTTGGTCTTTTGCCTGGTTCTTGAAGGGCGATGATGTCCGGTGTTCTGTGTTGTGTGAATCCATTCCGTGAGCTCTCCTTTTTTCTTCAGTGGGCCTCGGCAATTGCATTGTAGCACTCTAAGCGGCTGGGCCGCCTTGTTGTTGCTGAAATATGCCTAGAATGGAATCCATCTTTGATTCGAGGTTGTAGATACGCTGTGAGAATTGGGCGTTTATTTGATCTTGTTTTTGAATGAAGGACAGGAGGGGTTCGTGTAGAGTTTGATTCTGCTGAAGGATGTAATTTTCCCTTTTTATCTCTTGTACAGATGAAGGGAGTGTCTCTGTAGCAGACTGAATGGTAACAATGGCTTTCTGAATGGGATCTAGTATTGGGAAAGTCTTGTATTGCGTAGGCTCTTCCCGCGTTCATTTCTGTGATAGGGGCTATGTGTTCTGAGGGTCCATCGGAGTGATGTGCTGGCGGTACGTAGCACTTTCATATATCGGTGGCGCATGAGGTGTTGGGACATTTTCGGTTGGTGACTGCATCAGACTAAGTACTAGCGGCTGGTTGGGCTCACTTGGTGGCAGTGAGGGCGTGCGGAGCTCCTTAGCAGGTGGAGGAATTTGCAGAAGATGTTCTGCTGTATCGGAGGTGGTGTTTGTTCCTTGGTTTTTGTTAGGGGTTCAGAGGGGTTGTGTACTATTGTGAATGCGGCCGGTAGAATTACTTGCGCGTGGCTAAGTCTCTTCTGGCGCTTCGAGAGGTTAGTTGTAGAGTTTTGTCTACTTTTGGGCGGACTGTCGTTCCGCCTGCTTGCTGGAGTTTTCGGGTGGCTAATCGTTTGGCGCATTTTTGTTTCCGAGTAATTTTGCTTGGCTCGATACAAGCCGCGCATAACTCATCCAGTGCTGACTGGGGTCACAGCAGTTATTGCACTTCCTAATGAAATTGTGTTCTTGCGCTTTGTTCTTGAAGCTTCATCCAGCCCCGCACGGGGCACCTTGAGTAATCTTGGTGACGGCGAGTGGCGACACCGCGTACCCAGAGCCCCCCATACTTAAGCTGTCACCTACCGGGGCTAGAAGTTGAAAGGTGAAGGTTTTGAAGCCGTGAACGGTGACCGTCGGAGCCTTGGTCAAGCTCCGGCCGATGGGCTCCATGCCTGTCTACCAGGCAGGGAGCTCCGGGACCTCTTTGACTACCAGGGTAAGGTCAAAGGAGAAAGTACCCCCGTCTCCCTGCTTTCCAATGTACAATGGAACTGTCGCGGACTCACAGCAAAGATTGGGGAGCTTCGGGAACGTGTTAGCCTAGGCAAACTGCGAGCGTGAACCTTCCTACTACAAGAGACACACTCTCTACCTCGCCTCCGAAATTTCACGACTTACGCTACGCCATCCATGCATGATCGGCGTTGTGGCTCCAATGGATCTCTGCCAGGCAAAGCCGCCATCTATGTGCTCACGGCTTACCCACAGACTCAGATCCCCCTAGAGGAGAGGTGTACGGAAGAGCAAGAAGTGTTTGCGGTTAAAGTACAACTGCCCAAGTCCGCAATAATCTTGGTGTCATGCGATGTACGTCCACATGTACGTCCACGGGCGCCTCGTCAAAGATTCGGCTGGTTGACATCTTTACGGCATTCCCACGCTGCCTGTCCCATACTTGTGGCCGGGGACTTTAATGCCCCTTATTGCGACTGGGGTTATGCTACCACAAGTGCACGCGGACGGGTGCTACTTGACTACGTCAGCGATGTGCACTTCACCCTCCTTAACAATATAATCGTGTCCTACGCGCCGATGTACTCATCCCCGGATGCCACCCTACTCGCCCGACTTAACCTGGTGGCTTGGTAACGATATGGTCTCCTGGCACCGAGAGGCCGACTGCTGGGGCAGTGATCACCTTCCCATCAGGCTTGGCATTGTCCCAACTTCGACGCATCGCTTACGACGGCGCTGCACGGTAACAAACTGGGATATGTTCCGGGATAACATCCACACAATGCTCATGGCGCCAACTCTGGACCCCATCACTGTCGTTAAGGAGGCCCTGCGAAGCGCCTGTGAGGACACATGGGTAGAGGAATCCCGGCCGAAGCCTGACCTTCGACTTTTACAGCTATGGACCCAGCGCAAACAAGCTGGAGTGGCTGCCTCCCGAGGTCCCTCGTCTGTGGAGGCCCGAATACGCTTGCAACGTCTGACTGCGGCTGCCAGGCGTCATGAGAAGGGTCTTTCAAGGCAGCGATGGCTGAGCTGGTGTGAATCGCTCGGCCCATCGGCGACTACGTCATCCATGTGGCGCACCTTTCGTGCGATGGAAAGTGTAGGCCGCACTCCGGATGCGGCAGCCAGTGCATGTCTGACATCGGACAGGGATCCTGCTCAATTTGCCGCCGATGTTGCCCGCGCCCTGTGCCTTGCCTTTGACATTCTCCCGGCCAGCAGCCCGTGTCCGTTTCCCCTGCCTCCCCTCCTGATGACGCCGTTCGTGGAATACAATCGGCTTTCACGATGGCCGAGTTCCTTGCAGCGATTGATCACGCCGAACATTGGACCGCTCCAGGGCCAGATGGCCTCACGTACGAGGTTTATAAGAATCTCGACGATCCAGCCCTCCGCAATCTCCTTGACTCCATTAACGAGGTGTGGCTTTCTGGTCACATACCAGAATCTTGGCTCCTCGACGATATAGTCCCGATAGCAAAGCCTCGTAAGCAACCCGATCAGCTCCCTAATTTGCGTCCAATTGCCTTGACGAGCACCCTTTGCAAACTGTTGTAGCGCATGCTGGCAACCCGTCTTGAGTGGTGGATCGACACTTTCCGGTGGTATCACCCGGCCGAGATCGGGTTTAGGCCCGGTCTGGGTACCGAGGATGGGCTTGACCACTTCTCCTCAATGATGTTACTAGGCGGCCGGTCACACAAAGTGCGCACAGCGTTTGCCATGGATATACAAAAGACATACGACAACGTTAGCCAGGGAGCCATTTTGGAAATTCTCCAAGGCCTTCTGCTCCCGAGCAAGGCTTCCTCTTTCCTCCTGAACTTCCTTACAAAAAGATCTTTTTCTGTTCGCATTGGTGGGACGAGTTACGGTCGCTTTACGCCTGTCCGCGGAGTGCCTCAGGGATCGGTAATCTCGCCCTTCCTTTTTAATATTATTATGTTGCCGCTTGCCTTGCATCTCGGCTCTATACCTGACATGCACTTCCTAATGTACGCGGACGACATCACAGTGTGGACTGCATACTCAGACCTGACTCGGCAAACCGCGTGCCTTCAACAAGCCTTGTGTGACACGCACAAATGGCGTGAATTTGCTGGCTTAACGCTTTCCACCGAGAAGACAGCTATACTGCCTGTGGCCAGTGCTTGGGGCCGTCGCCGACTCAAGGTGTCTCCAATCTCATTACAACTCTGCGACCGACCTGCACGCACTGCCACTTCACTTTGCGTGGTGGGGTTAGAAATTTATGCGTCTGGGTCAGCGTCTATGTGGTTACGTTCCTCTCACCAAAAAGCGGGACAGATGCTTCACCTCATCCGACGCATCTCACAGAAGTCTGGTGGCTCCTGTTTCAAAATGGCCCGTCTATTGGTGTGGTCTGTACTCTAGCCTCGGCTTGTTTACCAGGCCCAATTCCAACACCTGAACCAGGCGGAATGAGCTCGACTTGAGGCAATTAACCGAGCCGCAATGCGTGCAATTATCTGCCTCCCTAGCATAACACCGAACCCTGCTCACCAGGCTGAAGCTCAAGTTAACCCCTTGGGTGATCTTGTCCATCAGCCCCGGTCCGCCCGCATGCATAAACTCACCTCTGTTGTTGAGGCAGCGGCGTTAGCAAACTACATGGGCCGTTCGCTATCCACATCTCTAACCGGCGGCGTTACCAGGCCACCTTGGCTATATGACAAGGTGACCGAAAACAGGCCACTAACGCGACTGCACAATCGATACAACGGACATTCTGATACGCTGTTCCCGGTCGCACAAGAACTGGCGGCTGATTCTCAACCCCAGGTGGTGCAGGCATTTGTGGACGCTGGGGCCAAGGGCGACATGGTGACCACAACACTCCAATGTCCTTCCCAACCAGAGTCATGTCAAACGTGCTTCTATGAAACACACCACACCCTGCCGTCTATGCTGGCTGAGCTTACGGCCATCTGGGACGGCTTGCAAGCACTAACTGCTGCACTTCCTCAAGCCCCTGGAGGTAATACTTTACAATACTTTACAATACTTTACTTTAATAGTTTACAAATTTACAGAGACTCTACGGCGGCCATACATGATTTACGTCGAGTAAATAAGAACTCAGCGGTCTCGAGGGACATTAAAGACATTCTGGACACATACCCCTGCCCTTTGCGGCTCTCGTCAGTCCGGCGAAATACTCTCCCCGCTCACAATGCATTGCGGCGGATGGTGCCTGCCACACTGCATTTATTCCACGACCATTGCCTTTACTGCCACTAGACACCCCAGAACATTTTCTCCAAAGGAAATAGATCTTCGTCGCGCCACACTAGCTCTTTATCCACCGTCTGGAGTGGACCCCCCGAGCAGACTCGCTCGCTGGGAGGAGGTCTTGATGCGAAGATTCGTGTTTGTGCAGCCCTCTCAACCGCCGTTACCCGGGAGTGGCCTCCACGTTACCATGTCCCGTTCGCACAGAACTGCCCCTTTTGCACGGCTCCTGGCCAAAAGGCGGACACTGAACATTTGCTGCGGACTTGCCCTTCATTAGAAGCGGCGAGAACAAGACACCTCCCAGGCACAGGCCTCCACCCTGGCAGACCACCTGACCTTAATCGGTGTATTTGGGGACCCCATCATCGCTCCCTGCTTGAGTTTCTTCGCGAAACGAGGGTTAATTTATACCTGTGAGGCAGTATTTATGCCAACGGTCATACTATCGCAATAAAAAAAAAAACAAAGAGTATTCGAAATCATCATTACAAGCCCCATGTTGATGTTTGCCTGTAAGTTTAACAACAATATAAATTACTTTTATAAGCTACGAAGTAGAACAATATGTGCAATAAATCAGTGAGCTTTCCACCTGTGTAGGTTAGTAAATATTGAATTCCTGAAAAGTAAAGATTGGTGGTCAGGCGTAATTGAAGATCACCAACATGCAAAAGTTCTTCAATACTTGACGCAGTAAGCCAGCACTTCAACAAGCCATACAAGACACTTTGTCGACCACTTTGGGACTGCTGGCAAAGTTAAATATAACGACAAAATAGATGGTTTTCAACGGGTGCGGTTCTGCCCGCAATGAACTCGAACGTTGATGCTCATCATCTGGGGGACGCAAAAAGCGGCTGCTTTGATGAGCATAAATTCCTCTTGCTTGAAATTAAAAAAAAACAATTTGGAGAGAAATAGGTGAGTTATTTGGTTTAAAGCGAAATTATTATCGCAACGAGAACTGGTTCATTGTCTGTTAGCCTGTGACAGCGAATTTTGTAGCAGCAGGTCGCTCTTCTCTGTGTAAGCTTGTGATAGAGGAGAGGCGGTGTGCTGCCGGAAATTTCTCACAGGATTCAGGAAATAGCTGCATCTCTGTCTTTGGTTAATCCTCCTTCACGAAGCAGAAGTTGCTAAGACAAGTATTCTGCCTTAAAATCAGGAAGAGTTACCTTGGCGCTTACCACGTCCATGCAGCGTCAAACTTATTGTGTACACGGCAGTGGGTACCTGTTTCCAACTTCACACATGAAAACCCAAAAAAGAAAAAAAGCAGTACAGGAAAACCGGAGGGGTAAACCAGGGAACTGCCCGCTTGGCTACCGTGGACATGGAAATGTGGATACGGGAATTGAAACTAAAAGAAAGTACTGCGGTACGCATTAACAAAGAGAAAAATTTACATGAATTGTCGGGCTATCAGATTTGTCATTCGAATGTCACAAAACCGCATAGTGGCAACTACATCGTTTTTTGTCCACCATTCTTGTCTTTTCTGTCTTCCCATGAATTGCTTACAGGTGCAGAGGCAGTTAAAAAATTACGACTGAGAAGCTATGAAGATAAAACGCAGCATTTTATTTTGTCTCTTAGGATACACATGTGCTACTGCAGTATTATATACCCAGCAAAAACCATTATGTTTTCGTATCACGATCGCGTAAGAGGACTGTATTATACCTCGGAGGCCTCTTTTGTGTATCGTCTATGAATACTGTATGTAGTTGGTTTCCAGAATTGCTCGAAAGAGATCGTTAATTCAGTACAAAGCCTCATATCATAAAGGCCTGGGGGAAGATGTCTCAAGTCGATGTGAAAATGTTTTCAACCTCGACAAACATGTTCATACAATGATACACTTTGAGATTTGAACGTTGAAGATGTACATAGCGGACAGGGAATTGTTGCTGCAATGGGGCAGATTGTTGCCAGAGCAGACAAGCTGAAACACATACCATTCATTTTGCTAATATAGGAAGCAGCGTACATCTAGATCTCGCCCCCAAAAAATATTGACGAAATATTTACCAGCATGTTACACGTCATCGTATCCTTGGAATCCGCAAATATAGATAAGGCGGCCTTGTGTTTTGCAATGTCGGGGGGGATGCATTGTATGTAGCTTTCATGCAAGGCGAGGCGCTGCTCTGAAAAACACTCGCGATGCGCATTCCAGCATTTCAGAGGAGTTGTGTTTTCTTTTGTCGACGGCCAAAGAGGAGAACACTGTGTAAAAAAGTGGCTGCTGAAAGTCAACCGTTGTTACCAATAAGAAGTGTTGACGGGGCAATCCCACACTGGTTTGAACTGGCTTTCTTTCGTCTGTGTGCATATTGCATTGTCATTGCTACTGTGCCGGTGCGTTTGAACGTCAATAAGGCAATCATTAAGAAATTGACCGGGCATCTTTTTGCTTCACTACAAATGTCGCCAAACACGATGGGTAATTGGGCTTTGCCTTAGGCATAAATCCAAGGACGTGGTCTAAGCGAAAACTTTCTTTGACTATTCCGTGGGCCATACCCAATTCAGCTAACGAAGTGCAGGCGAACATACCTAGAAGGTCGTAACGCATGGCGGTGACGTGAAAACATGAGATTGAGAGTGAATTGAGGCGTCCATGGGGTTCCGCTCAACTGATACCACGTTATATCGAGTGATCTTAGTTGTTTGTAACAAAAGGACAACTAATATATCAACTCAGCTACACACGAAAAAATTCGAGGACACCTAAGAGGTACTTTTGTATATATCTTGATGGCGCATCCGAAAATGACGTTCCAAGTTTCCAGCCTAGTCCAAATAAAGAAACCGGCGATTTCATAGATCTGCATATTCCGGAAGTTCTCAATATGGCACGTAAGTTTTTTTAAGACACGCTCGCATATAACAGGTATCGGAGCGTGACATGTTTTCGTGTGAGACACTTGGGTGAGGTGTGCTTCTACGACGTGCGAACTTCCCAAGTCTCTAAAATGAAACTGCGGGCTTCACGCGTAAGTTTAATTCCTGAGTATGCCCCCTTGGCCTTGTACCAAAAAACATCATACTATTAGAGTAAATGTGAAGGGGTTCCAAATCCAGTTGTGCCCTGTGTTACAAGCTCGTGTAGTTGCGGAATTATTGTTAAAAATTCACTGCTCTGTCTCACGGGAAACTTACAAAAGCAGCATGACTTGCAGCTCTCTCCAATGAGTGCGTCGCTCTAACCTGCTGTTTTGGTGGTAATTCCGCATGCTGCTGTAATTACATCAAACGTTGTATTTTCCTTATTTATTATTATGTGGGGTTTGCTCAAGGTGCGCATCTCACCGCTGAAAGGAACAGTTGCGAAAAGTCATTTTGAGTAAAAGCAATAAATTCATTCAACTCGACATCTGGTCACCCAGAAACAGGACATATCTCATTGGAACGACCGATCTGGTAGCCGCGCCTCTCTTTTCCAAGAAAATATTTCATGTTGTGTTTTTCTCGTGGACAAAGACGAAGTCTGCTATATCCAAATGAAACATTATTTTTCTGTTCCGGAGTTGAAGTAGAAGTTAATTTTAGTGATGAAACGTAACAGGCACCGGAACGAAACAATGTTTTGTTCCGATGCACCGCACTCTCTGATGTTGTCATGAGCAACTTATCGATGGGGTATGTGCCAAAACCCCCGAAGGGGCATGTGCCCAGCAGAAGGGTGTGAAATGTGCCAGCATTGATGTGAGCTTGGAGACGTGCTGAAGAAGAGGAACGAGGCAAGGGGGGTGAGAAGGAAGAAGAGAAGACCAGGCTACGCTCCTGGAACAGCTCCTAGCGTCAACGAAGCCTGATGACACCTGATGATGCCTGAAGCCCTCTGACAGGAATTCCAGGCTACGATCCTGGAGGGAGATACCTCGGCAACGCACCGTCGGCGGCTCCGGGCCTTACACCGTGCTCCGGGCACGACAACCAGCGGGGCTACAGGCGGCGACGCTCGGGCTACGCTGCGACGCCAGTAGCACATCGCAACTAGGGCTACGCTCCCTTGGCTGTTGGCGGCGACGGCTGGGCCCACTTCCTGCAAGCCTCTAGGAGACGCGACGAGACGCATCGACCGTAACGTGAGGCGCCGTCACACTTAAAGACTTTTACGGGAACTTCAACCGCGTGAACGTCTTTCTGACCATTTATCAGTTCTTGTCTTGCGTGCTGTGAAATACCGTCCTCGTCAAGTAAACGGGTTTTTCTTTGCATCCCGTCCGCTGGATGAATTGACGTGACAATTTTGGCGAGCCTGCCAGGATCCATCAATTTTCATTCTCACTGTCAATCCATCCAGGTGGATTATGGATCCAGAAAAACTGTTAGCCCTTACCGAGGCACTAGGACTGACGAAAGAGGAGGCATTGGCTATGTCTGAAAGAGCAGCACGGGAGAAGCAGAAGAGAGCTGAACGAGAGCAGGAAAGAGCAGAGAGGGAGCAGAAAATAATAGAACCTAAACTGCAGCTCGCTGAATATGCTTCGCAGGGGGCAGTAGTACAGACTGGAGAAGCATCAGGTTCCGTATCACCTCAAGCCCCAAAGATCTGTCCCAAAAAGTTGATGGCACCTTTCGATGAAAAGCGAGACGACTTGGATACCTAACTGCAACGTTTTGAGAGAATAGCCAGCGACCAGGGCTGGGAAAAGTCCGAATGGGCTACTATCTTGAGCTTGCTCTTGGAAGGTGAAGCATTGAGTGTCTTCGACCGAATGCATGCGTCATACTCTAACGACTACGACAAAGTAAAGATTGCTCTCCTCCAAAGGTTTCGCTTAAGTCCAGAAGAGTTCCGACAAAAGTTCAGACAGGGCAAGCCGGGAGATGCGGAGTCAGGGCGACAGTTTGCTGCCCGGCTTAGCAACTACTTCGACAGCTGGATGGAGCTTTCTGGCACCGAAAGGACCTACGAGGCAATCCGAAATAGGATCATCGGGGAGCAATTTCTAAATTGCTGTAATGCCGATTTAGTGGACTTCTTAAAAGAGAGACGGCTTCAGGCTCTCGACGACCTGGCCGAGTCGACAGACGCATACATCGAAGAGCAGGGTTTGGAAAATTGGGGTGAAATGAAAGTCAAGCCAGACAAGAAGCCGGAACTCAATGCAGACGCTCCAGAAACAAGAGATTGTCCAACAGGGTCCCACCTGCCTAGAACATGTTTCTCGTGTGATGGCGTGGGGCATCTGCCAGAAGATTGCCGCACTAATAATTCAGGTGGCAAAGGAGACCTTGTGTGCAACGTTTGCTACAAGAGGGGACACGAGACTGAAGACTGGCGGTTTAGGACCAAAGACAAGGCGGGGGGTGTTTTGTGCACACAGATCCGGACGCCAGGTAATCAGCAAGATTATGATGAAAGGGAACAGGATAAAGCTGAAGTAGTAGTAGTTTGCTCAGCGATTGACCAATTGGACGAGGAAAAGTCAATGCTGCGGTTCCGCCCTTTCAACCATTGGCACTAACTCCCAGTGAACTAGAACAACGACAAAAACAAGACCCATCTCTACGGGACTGCTATCTGCAAGTAGGAACTGAGTGGAAACGGAATCGTACAGGGTACGAGTTCCAAGTAGTAAACAGACTCCTTTACAGAAGGTGCCAATACAATTCTGGCAGAGAAGCAATGCAGCTGGTCGTACCTCAACAGCTACGAGAAGCAATTTTGGCAACGACGCATGAAAACGTGGTGGCGGGGCACCGACGGGTAAATCAAACTCTTAGGAGGATCACCGAGGAGTTCTTTTGGCCTAACATGCAGAGTGACACGAGGCGTTATGTGAAATCGTGCCAAGTTTGCAGGCCAGCCTTTTTTAAGGACCCCTCTGGAAATCCACCACGTCGAGGACAGTCGAATGCTATGTTACCAGTCCAAAGAGCGATTGCAAACAATGTCCAACGCTGCGAGCGCTTGTCCGTGTGTTCCTTTCTTTGTCCCCGTTTCTGTGCGCTATTACCTTCAAAATGTCCAACGGAAATGGAGCAACGAAGCACGGGAGAAGTTCCCCAGCTGGCCATTTAAGTTCAGCTGGCGTGAAAATAGTGGAGGATACAGAGCGCAAAGGACACTGGTATACGAGAACGGGAACTATGGCAGGAAACAGACGTTCAGGAGAGTGAAAATTGCACAGGAAAGATTGCCACGGAGAACATGAAACAAAAAGATAGTACAGTTGCAGAATTGCAAAGGTGGTAGAGTTCGTAAAGTGGAATTATCAGTGGGATCACTTGTGGTATTCGACGTTTGTATGGACTTTTAATTGAGTATTGAGCTACAATATTTTTAAGGCCTCAGAACTGTGGACACGTGCAAATTTTAGAGCGCTGCGGTGAGCTGTGATTGTGAGCTGTGGTTCTTAGTCTATTAGGACTTTGTTTGTGGTGCGACAGGGAGTTTTAGAAGAGACTGCATTCGAACCAAGAGCCCCTTCAATTCAACAAAGCGGGCATGATTTGCTGGGAAAGTGAGCCGTTTTTTAAGAAAAAAACGCTTAAAAGGGGGAGGTAATGTCATGAGCAACTTATCGATGGGGTATGTGCCAAAACCCCCGAACTGGCATGTGCCCAGTAGAAGGGTGTGAAATGTGCCAGCATTGATGTGAGCTTGGAGACGTGATGAAGAAGAGGAACGAGGCAAGGGGGGTGAGAAGGAAGAAGAGAAGACCAGGCTACGCTCCTGGAACAGCTCCTAGCGTCAACGAAGCCTGATGACACCTGATGATGCCTGAAGCCCTCTGACAGGAATTCCAGGCTACGATCCTGGAGGGAGATACCTCGGCAACGTACCGTCGGCGGCTCCGGGCCTTACACCGTGCTCCGGGCACGACAACCAGCGGGGCTACAGGCGGCGACGCTCGGGCTACGCTGCGACGCCAGTAGCACATCGCAACTAGGGCTACGCTCCCTTGGCTGTTGGCGGCGACGGCTGGGCCCACTTCCTGCAAGCCTCTAGGAGACGCGACGAGACGCATCGACCGTAACGTGAGGCGCCGTCACACTTAAAGACTTTTACGGGAACTTCAACCGCGTGAACGTCTTTCTGACCGTTTATCAGTTCTTGTCTTGCGTGCTGTGAAATACCGTCCTCGTCAATTAAACGGGTTTTTCTGTGCATCCTGTCCGCTGGATGAATTGACGTGACAGATATCGTGCCGCCATGCATTTTATTACATGAGCCAGCAGGTATCGCGTTGTTTTCGCCGATGCACTCTTCTTTTCAGAAATGCGGACGTAGACGCAACAAGCGTATATTTGGAAGGGTTCCTCGGTTACTCGAAAGAGAGCGTTGTTTGACTCCTGAAGGCGGAGTACACGATGTTTCAAAGTACGACCAATGCTTTTAATCTTGGCGTCAAATTTTTATTATCTAGCACGTCAACACCTCAACGCTAAAATATTTATAGCTGACAGGGAACTGTTTGTACCATTGGGCAGATTGTTACTAAAACATATATTTTCATAATGCGGAGCACTGCCTTTCTTATTTTATGTAGCACTCTACAGAAGAGTCGGCGTTGACGAGCATTAAAGAAATGTTGCCTTATATGTTATGACATCATCAGTTTTTTAGGTGCCGAAAATACAGATGGCGAGGCATTGGGCATTACGATGTATGTAGAGCTGTACTGTATATGTCGTTTATGGAAGGCGAGGTGCTGCTCTGTGATGATGCTGCTGGACGAGCATTCCAGCAACTTCAGCAGCCACAACAGGCACAGAAACAGGTGATTCGGAACAAACAGGAGCAATTTGAGGAACAGCAGCAGCCCATCCCAAACAAGCAGGAATCGCTCGACGATTGGGCAAGACCCACCGCGGAGCCCGTACCTTAAGGCCCCGGCGCAGTCTTGTCGCTAAGTGCAGGCACTGCTACTCCTGCGGAAGACCACTGAGTACATCCACTACTTAGGTACAAAGAGCTCGGTGATCGCAAGCCAGCACAGTTCCCCCGCCATAATAGTGCCTCAGCGAGCAACATGCGCAATGGCTACTGCGTTCTCTGAACCCTGTATCTACGGCGTCTGCCGTCTCACACACAAGCACCATCCACACCACATTGACAAGACAAAACTGCTAGATCAACTCACACAGACCTCGGATCGAGTCACCGAAGGCTCTCTGCCATCGCCGCCACTCACCGTTAATGCCCTCGGCGCCGAAGAACCACCCCCGAGATAGTGCACCCTATTGACATCACTGGTTAACTGAACCCTAGTAAAACTGACCGTGAATAACACCCTCAGCCGGCTGCCCGCTATCTCTCAGAAAGCCCTGACGGTAAAGCTGAGTCTTGGCACGGTAATGATGACCGCCGCTGTTACATCATTTCTTCCATGATTGGCCGGCCTCTATTCGTAGCGTGCATATGGGGCCCCTCGATACCAACCAGAGTTTCTCTTACAGCCCTGTTTGCACTATAAACATTCATTACTAAGGTGCATTTTATCCACAATCCGCCATTCTCACGCGCTGCAACAGTTTCAAATACATTCTCACGCACGATAACAGTTTCAAATAAATCGTAAAAAGATACTTTTTCGCACTAAGGAAAATACCGGACTAGTTACAGCACCAGAGAAACACTGAACAAGTAAACCAGAAATACAACAAGCTAACACAATTACCAGTAGAAACACAATTACCAACAAGGAACACAATAAGCGTCGGTCAGCACAACTTCGAATAAGTTTACGAAGTTATCCAGTTCCTCACCCTTCCAGAAAAAAGTGACACGCACACGCAAGGGATATGAGAAGTTATGTAAACAATGCATGATGCAAATCGAAGAGGCGGGATGAATATGTTTACGTTCTGCGTTAAAGAAGCAGAGGACTACAGCTTTCACTTCCCAGAATTCAGGTGACGTCCGAAGACGTGTTTCCTAAGTCAACAAACTGACACCCGTTCCAAGAAACCATGTTTTTCAAACAATGTGGCATCTAAACACCCTTTCAAATGTGCATTGTTTTAGACCGCGTATAGCAAGGCTGCAGAGCCGCAATAAACACGGCTCCACAATTTAATGGGGCCACCGTTGCTTCAAGTCTCGTGTCTTCCTGTAAGCACTGAACTATTCTTTGCGTATAAGTTGAGTAGTTAAATATTTGAATGCGGAAGTATACTTAAGAACATCTCCAGGTACCTGGGTGAATGTCCAAAGCCACGCGTATGTTAAGGAAAAACTAAACTTCGTATATTGTTTATTACAACACAACCGCCTATGGACAGATTTATGTGACGGCTCTTGAATAAAAGACAGCATAAATCAGATTTACGTGTGATATTCTGAAATAAATTCTCATCATAAGAATAAAATCTCACCATCATAGATGCTGACGAATATTGTGATTTTCAATAAAGTTGGCTAAATTAATCCTCCGTGAAATAATGTGAATTCCATTGTTCTGCAATGTTTATTGATAAACTCATTTATATTACCCTTTAAAGATCATTACCACAGTGTTGCCATATTTGCGCGGCGCGCATCGAGGATAATATCTGTTGGCGGATTGATTTGAAAAACAGCTCTTCGTGTACTTGAAACGGTTTTCTCCAGACTTAATTTTTGTGTATTTATTTCCCAATTTAATTACGCCGTTGTAAAAACGCCCCACGGTTTTCAGTAAAACATCAGAAGATTCATGGATGAATCTGGGAATGGCGTAAGAACCTCGCTCCTTCTGTTGTTTCCTACTTCTGGCGTACTGTCACGATCAATTCCACGACATATTCTTTTGACGCCTATATATTTCTCAATTACCCACACCCTCCTTTTTTCCTGACGCATCGACGTCGACAAACAGCGAAAGTTTGATCTTATTTGCCGAATTCATACAGGTTGAGTATTTTCTGCTGTGTAGATAATTGCTTCACAAACGAGCGGCCCTATAGAAGGCTGGGGAGTATAGGGGCAAAGGAAACAAAACACGAGGTCCACTGTGAGGTTCCGAAAATAATAAAAATATCATAAACTGTGGCAACGAGACTTTCTGTTTAAATAACCCTCAACCAAACAAATACATACAACCGACAGTGATACACTAAAGAATGAAAGGGAACTGCGACAATGCGGTACATAAAACGGTAGTTGGTTGAAACGGGGGAAAACAGTCAAAGTCCGAGAATAAAGGTCGAGGACAAAGTAGGGTAATGGAACATCCGCAATAGGTGTTCGTAGCTGGAACGGAGTTACCATACCTCACGTTCCAGAGGCGCAGTCGTGGTGCGTTTCGGTGTCCAAAGGTCCAGGTAGTTAGTTGTGGCGGTGGCGGAGCAGCGTGCTCTGGGCTCCCGTTCCACCCTCGTGGCGAACGCAGCTCTCCGGACGCACCGCTCTCTTTCAGCGATGTCCGACGAGACCATTTTCTTGCGTAGACCTCCGGGACGTTGCAGTTGTGGAGGACATCTCGGGGCATGGCACGGGTCCGGTCGCCCGACCACCGCGCATCCCTGTCGCATCACACTTCTGACTGTCTGTTCTCACTCGGTGTTTTTCACCGGATCTCTTCCTCCGCAGGCCGCTGTGGCTGCCAGCTTTCCATTGCCCGGCTAGTGTTTGTGTGTGTGAAGGAGGGGTGGGGGAAGGCGTAAAGGCCCCGCAAGACGATGATGGTGATGGTGCTGCCGGTTTTTCAAGCATGCCCGCGGAGCGTGCTGGTTTTTTGTCGTCGTCTTCGTTTTCACTTCATGACACCCACTTTCTTTGCTCTCGGGCACATCTCACCTCCGGTATTTTCAACTGTATTTTCGTTTTGTTCTCTTCTGTATAAAGGTCTGACGTCAAAATAACGTTGCAATTTTGTCAATATTTTTCATCTATTGCTAGCCAAATGCAAAAGTTTACTCAATTGAGCTTGCACTCCGCGACTACTTAGAAAGGCAAAACCTGCAAGGAGCAGGAAAGAAATCTATGTGCAAGACAAATGCAGGCGAAAGCGACTCCATGTCATTTGGTACGCATCGCTTACTCTAAAAACGAAGCCTTTTCAAAAGCGGTTTAAAAACAACAAGAACTGGTTGATAAAACAAACAAAATGTAGCTCCGGATGAGAAGGTAACAACCTTTTCATTCAAACGAACGTGTCCATAATGGGCGAAGAAGGAAAGGAGCGACATACGTGAAGCATCATGTAAAATAATTGGCGTTGGCACGCTGTGTTAGAAAAGCAGAAACAAAAAAATCCAATGGATATTTCGCAGTATTAGCCCCTTTAGCAGTGCATCAAGCCGACGGTTAAGAAAGCATTCACAAAACAATATGCATTCTCTCATATAACGAGACATGGCTCGAAGAGAACTCCCAGGACAACCTCACAAAACGTTTTCGTGATGGTTCGTAGGCGCCGTGTATAACGACCTCCTAGGTAAGTTGGTGAATGTTCCGTTTACTAAATTTGGCATGGCCAAAATAGAGTATCATAAGTTTTCGCTGACACCGCGTACTTGGGTTTCTGTCCGAGCCCCCACCTGATCACCTACATTGTAAAAACAACCCTTCATTTCACGGACAAATTACGGACCAGATGGCCGTAATAAAACAGAGCCGTGTTCCGTTTGATGCAGAACAAAGAAAACACGCGTAATGTAACGGAAGTGCGCTCCTTCCCTCCGTATACAGATGCTTGCTTTCTCCGTTACCCATCAAAAGGAATATATTTTTTGCTTTGCAAAATGCGGGGATTTCCTCTGTATGATGCAGAACAGAAACAGATCAGTTTATTTTTAACTCCAAGAAATATATTGTGTTGATCGTCGGGAATCCATCCAGAAGCGAAAACTGCGCCCCGACAACATTCGTGGCGTAATGAATGCGGCTCTGTTTCGTTAGTAAACTTAGTGAGGACCATGAGGCCCATACCGCTCAACACGAGTGCTGTATCTTGTCTTTACGACGCAGCGGCGACGTCTCTCCCGGAAAAAATGTCTGACCCGAGATGACCATGGTTGACCTAAATTAACTAATCTACAAGGTAGTCGAGCAAGCTCCTACCACTCATGAGCTCAATCAGCACCTTGTCAAGGCAAGCGGGCGCAAAGACTTAAGTTTCCGGCAATTCGTCTGACAATCTTAATGCCAAAAACAACGTTGCAATATCGTGTTCGTACAGACATAGAAGAGGCTGAGCTTGTGCATTTACAGGGCCAACATCGTGTCGTGCACAATATTTCAGAGTTTATGACTGTCTGTCTAAAAAGAAAAGTTCGTGCCGTGTTTGAAGGTGAGCTCAGCTACACTAAGGGTATGACATATTTGGTTAAACATAATCTACTGCCTTCTCTTAACAAGGATTTCTCAAGGCTGAATTCCAGACCATCTTTTTCTTCTAGTATATATTAGTGATATTGAAATTGGCCTAAAATCTTCGCGCAGAATGTTCGCCGATGACTAGAAATTACAGTACTAAAGAGACTGAACGTGATTCCGAACGTCCGCTTCATGATTTGAATGTAATAGTATGTTGGTGTTCCCACTCCGAAGTGTCATTGAATATAAAAGCGTGTTCGCGTGTATTTTACGAGTAAACGTTCATACAAGTTGAATACGTATAGGATAAATAACGCTGTTTTTTTTCACGGCCAGGGGTTATAATAAATATGTAGGAGTTTATTTACGAGTGGTATAAAGTGTACTAGGCATGCTAACAAAATAAAAGTTAAGGCTGCAAGTGTTTTGGGTATTCTAAAACGAAATGTTGGTGAACTTCCATCTAACTTCAAAGAACAACTCTACTTCATTCATCTGTGCTCGTTATTGTAGTACTCAGGTGTTTGCTGGAATCCACATAGAAAAAAGCTTGCCGATACGCTTGAAAAAGGAACCGTAGTGCAGAGCGATTCGTTTACGGTATTATTGGATAAAACCTTCGATGCCTTGACTGTAGCCTGTGTATATCCATTTGCGTTATCACCGCGACCTTTGTATACTTGTTTCGAATATGCGAAGTGTCTTTTTATTAGTTTTATTGTTTGTGTTGAGTGTTTATATTCATCTTTCCTGATAATAAAATTTAGTTGTTAGACCAGCGGCTGTCCTTGTGTTGCCCTTCCTTCGTCTTTGTCTGAGTTCGCGATGGTTTTATCCGAGAATGTCTTTCCAACTAGCCCAGCTTGCAACCCTCTTTTCGTTTAAGGTAATTGGGATCGTCAACTCACCATGATAGAAAGCAAAAGTAAACTGACTTGGTAAGACTTGAAGGATCACAGACGAAACCCCAGGTTGACATTTTTTTTATAATATCTGCCATTCAAAAACTGGAATCGATAAGGAGGAGTATATCCAAGCACCATCCTACATATCTTAAAGAAGGAACCAGTATCTTATAATAAAAAATTACTTTCTATAAAGATGACGCCGTGCGCTATTCACTTTTTGGTAGATAAAAACGACAGTAGAATGGTGTTCCACCTACGATTGTATCCATTGAATATAATAGGGATTTTTACCTCGCTTTGTGTAATTGATTTATTTTTATTTCGTCTAAAGTTTGACGCTTATTTTTACGCATTCCATGCTGTAATAGATGCAATTTTGAAGCAGGTATCAAATAAATAAATAAATAAATAAATAAATAAATAAATAAATAAATAAATAAATAAATAAATAAATAAATAAATAAATAATTAAATAAATAAATAAAATAAAAAAAGATATAAATAAATAAATAGATAAATAAATATGAAATGCCTGGTGAAAATTACCATTTGTGGGAATCTTTTTTCAAATGGGAATAGCAGAGTAGAAGAATTTCTATCCCAGAGCGCCAATTTTCGTAACGAAAAATGAGTAACACGCAGCCCTTGACGCTGTTGAAAGTGCAAGAACGTTGCCACTGGGCTGGTAGAGTGGAAAACACGGGTGGCGATGTTTTCGAGGGGCACACGAGAAACTCCGTGTTACACTGTAAGGCTGGAAGAAGGTGTGTATGCATAGGGCCGAGGCGCAAGTTAGCATGGAAGGGATTGAGAGCCTTACGCAGCCGCTCTCGACCAATAAAATATTTTTTTATTTTATTCATTGCAGATTGCATGGTTCGGTGTATGCATACTACCATTCTTTTGGTTTGAAACAAATAATAGAACACCACTCTTACGCCTTTTCTTGGGTGAACACTGTTCGATTAAACTTCAGGCACCAGAAGCAGGGCGTCATTAGCAACACGTCCGCATTTTTTAACGAATTGCCTTATGAGAGGAACCTTAGGCCCTCCTGGACTACTCAGTGGTCTGAGTTTAACTGATAAAAGTGACCTAAAAATGAAAGAACAATTACGTAATTATTAGATCTCTCCTAGAATCAGCCCTGTGAACGCTCATCAGAAAATTTGACGTACAAAATTTATTTCTGCGAAACGTGGTGAAAACGTGGACATAATTTTTGTGTTAAGGAAATTGCATGAAATGTTCCGGGGTGTTCTGCGGAATGACAAAACGCTTCAAAAAGGCATGCGTGACGGTTTATTACCCAAATAGGCTGGCCAGGAAACTGTTGTAAATATATTTGATTTCGTCGGAGTGCAGAGGTCTTCAGCAAGATTGTCCTTAAAGACATTGGTAACGGCAGCAATTTCACCTTTGTGAAAGTCAACAGACTGATGTTTGCTCCCAGCCGTCCCCCTCCCTGTTTATTACAGCTGGGCTGCCCAGTAGATATGGGGACATGGACAATTCACGTATTCCAGCTGCAGCAAAGAAATGAATATTTTAGGCATGCGACAGCAAAACAGGCACAGCAAATATAGGAACGACAGCGCTTAATCAACGAATTTTGCTGCCAACGGTGGGCTCACTTTGATGTGAGCGGAGTGGACCTAAAGTGGTGGGTTTGTGCAGATGAGCACTCCGGTTGCGCTGCAGTGATCTTCCACTAGCCTCAGATCGGTTACCGTACTGTTGCCGAACCCCAGTACCCGTCGCATGGCCAAATTCCGGCGGCTGTAGTCTGGCTGGAGTCTGACAACCGCATTTCGGCTGACCTCCGGTGGCCGCACTTCAGCCGCACACGGGTGGCTATCGAATGGCCGGAGCAATACGGCTGAAGTCTGACCGTATGAACGTAAGCCGGTTGACTGGCCGACAGGGACTTGCCACTGGATAGCCACGGGAGTGCGGCAGTGCACAGCCAAAAGACCCATATTTGGACACGACCCAAACAGGTTTGCTGGAAAAAGGCCGTATAGAAAATCACTGGCCAAAGTACACCGGCTTGAGTTAGGCCGAAGGGTCCCTTTTGCCTGGGGTCCCTCCCATACCGAGTGCAACCCTTTAGGAACTCCAGCGTTATATTACCGGACAAACATGTGTCTATCCGTTGTCGTCCAGCGTCGTAGCCATCTCATACTCTGTGCAATGCAGCAGCACGAATACAAGCCGACCAGCCACAGACGACAGCTACCCGGTAGCATTAAGCCGTTTCTAATTTTACGTTTACCCTCCCCAAAGGCATAACAGGCATATATCATCGGTAGTGGCTTGAAGACTAGGTGTGCGTGCATTCTCCCGTCCTTCTACTCCAAACCCATGAACACATAACCTGGCCACTGGTGACCACCGGGTGCTCAGGGTAAAATTTACGCGCGAAAATGTCGCTCGGAAAGCGTTTCATGCTGTAGGAGAAATATTGGCTCGTGTCTGCATTACAAGTGATCAATGTTTTTTCTTCAGCCGGGAGAGATTGGAAATTACTCGACTTCGTGAAATTTCAGGCGGCAACAGCAGCCGTTATCTGTTCGGCTGCAGAGGCTTTCAGTAGTTTTTACGCGCATTCGTACTTCTGTTGGTTATCTGTTATCATCCGATAAAGGAGCTACTACCGTTGCATGCCGATTGAACCAATTGTGAAAGAGGCATCGGTGGTGGCAAGGCGAAAAGCTATTGTGAAAGAGGGTCAGCGAGGCTGATGAGGAGAGCCGGAGCGGCGCCGAGTAAAGCGGCTTCAGCGAAATGAGAAGGGGGGGTTGGGCATATACACTGCTTTGAAGAAAAATTGTCTTCAATTCTGAACTTCTTCGTCAGCGCAATTCTAATTCACTGGCTTATCCTCACTTTTCTCGCATATCTTAAGTTTAACGACAAAGCGTTACTTGTATCAAGATGGAAAAAAAACATGCGGCGAAGCTAATCTGTTTGTTTGCTGCAAATGTCGTCGAAAGAGGGTAGCCTTCTGCCGCCTTTGACTCCTAACCGTCTGTCCTCTCTATCAAGCCCATCTCTAACGCTCATCCCCTGCTGTCACGTGAATCAGCATAATAAAAGAAGTAGATGTTTGTTTATTTGAACCCATTTTTTGCGTTAAATTCTGCAGAGCGGCACCTCTTTAGACCTTACGGTGTTTCGCTTCGCGTTCGAGCCGGGAGCTCTTTGCTTAACCTAGACCCCTTTGTTTTCTTGAAAAATATTGTTCACAACAACCTTTTGTGCTTGCGCTGGCAAGAATTAGGCCCAATTAGGTTTATTTGGAATTAACAAAAATTGGAGCAGTATCAGTCATCTGAAACTTTTGCGTCAAATAAGCATATTCATTATTTTGATGTGCAGTCTCGACAAGCATCCTGTGTTCTACCTGATTAAGTACTTAGGAAATGTTTGGCCTGCACAAACGTCTTTTTGAAATGTTTATTTTTACTCTTCGGGGGACAGCTCAAACCACAGAGAGACAGAGGGACTAAGAGACAATAATTTTCGTGTTTAGGTAGTCGAAATTTTTTACTCTTGACCGGGAGGTTTAAACCAGAGACAGACCGGCTGACTGAGTGACACAATGTTTAAGTAATCCAAGAGATACTATTGTCTTTTAAAACAACTCGCTGTCGCGAGCTGCCCATAGTCCGAAACTTCTACCTATCTCCAATAAAACCACTGAAGGAACTCTAACAAAACACAGAGACACGCTGGGATGGGCAGTCGTTTTCACGAATTCTCTATTCAAAATATTTAAAGACTATAGTTTATTTCACCCATATCAGCGCAAAATTTTGAGTGTGCAAGTCTGTTTGTAGGCATGTGTGCGTGTCGGTCATTGGATTTAGCCGACCGGCCAGAACCCCCTAAAAATTCTTGAAATAGACGTTGATATAGCAATACGATTTTCAAGCTTCTAAATTTCGTAGAAAAATCATACTTATGAAACTGGACTGTTTTCGTTACGGTAAAAAGTAATCGTTTCGTGAAACATGCGGTATGCTCGGCATACAGGGTCACGTATGACAAGGTTGCTTACTCCAATCGGCCAGTGTCGTGTAAGAGAAGTCCAAAGTGGCGGTCAGCTGTGCAGCTATAACAAGCATAGTGCGGCCCAGTGCCAAGTGCACCGTGGATCAGTACATCTTTGTTTGTGTGTGTTTTCGTAACTTTCATTATTTATCCCTCCATTCTTACGGCTGTAAAATGAACGTGAATTATAATCAAGCGCAAATATCTCGTTCAGCAAGCTTATAAGTTCTTTCGAATTTCCGTTTGTTTTTTCCGGCCTCCGCCAATCGCAGAGCTGGCTGGTATGACATCGTAGGTTCCCTTGCGAAAAAGGAGCCAGTGGGTCGCATGGCCATTCCTTTTTTCGAAGTTATACAGCTGCTGCCCAGGAAGGCAACACTGGGTAGCAGCAGTGGCGGGCGGCCGTCGCCCCGGCTCCAGTGACAACGCTCGTTTTTTCTGAAACTTAACCTGTGTGACGAATGTTACAAGGACTCATCCGGAGGACATGAAGAAACCAGGACCCCTAAGGAAGGACTAGTTTTTCCCAGGAGCCCCTAGAGTACATCAACGCAGCGATGTAAACAAGCAAGGCGGCCAACAAGCCTTACGGCCTGATTTGAAGCCATCACGGTACCAAACTGGCTTTCAGCGAAAATTGTGCTTTGCAACTCCGCATCGGAACTTGAGAAGAACTTAAAGACACAATAAACCACATCCAAATCGACCAGAAATTTTACCTACGTGACCAAAACATACCATGTTTTTTTTTAGTTTTTTTGGCCCGTGAGTGCAGCCTCCTTGAAGACCAGTGTTGCCAGCACAGATTAGCGTTTCCGCTGTGTCTGGTGGAGCTTGGACTTTTACATTTCCTGCCTGGCTACCCGCGAACCTGTTGTCTCAGGCGAATATGTTTCCGGGCACAGAAGCGCAGTTTTCTGTTCGTGAGCTGGTCAAATCCACGAGGTGTCTACAAGTGGAGGTGCTCCTCAGCAGGGGGTGTGTGTGTAACAAGGTCGTCACTGTCGTGTTACGACAGGCCTGTGCAACGCGTCCAGGATTCCAGGTCAACGGCTGGCTTGACGGTGTATCGTAACGGAACGCAGTCGTGGTGTAGAAGGAATTAGCGCCTGGGGAGTGATTCAACGCGGTGAAGCCACCATTCACCTCGCTGACCTGACTTGATTGTCGCACGTGCCGGCGCAGTCAACGAGCTTATTGGGCTTTGACCAGGGAAACGCGTTTGGGAGCTGGCAACCTGGATCTGCTGCTCCTGCGCATCGCTGGTGCCCTTTAAAGCAGCCGTGGAAACAGCCTTTTTGCGGACATCGTCTAAGCGTTCCCCAGCATTTTGCTGTAGGTCGGTGTCAAGCACTTTTACTGTCCACGTTCACTTGTTTCCGTTATCGCCACTGCCAAGCTGAGCATATCTTTTGCTAGAAATGGCGAAAGAGTTAGGAAAACTAAAGGATGATGGTGATGATGATGGTTGGTGCTTAATGGTGCAAGGCCAACAAGGGCAAAGAGCGCCAGATAAGAAGTTACTGAATTGTGATGAGACCGTACGTAATAAAACATGTGACTAAAAGTACAAGAGATGCAAAACAAAAGACGATGGATATGGCTTGTGTATAGGGCCAGGATTATTACACGTAATATGACAAGAGCAGGAAAAATTTTACCTCAGCTAAAAACTTAAAAAAACACGTTGACTAGAAAACACTGGTACGTCGGCTAAAAAGTAGGATGGGAGCAGTGGAAAGTGTCGTCTGTATAATTCAGGAAAATGTTTGTGTCGTGTTGTGTCAAGTGCCTTGCATGTGATTAGTATGTGGACTACAGATTGTTCCCTTCCACACCTGCTACACATGGGTCGCGAATATCCAGTGAGCAGATGGCCTATCCGCAGCCTAGCCAGAGCGAATTCAGTGTATCTTTAGTGCGATTCAGGTATGTAGCGTTCCAGTTGTGGTTTAATTACGTGTAGTCTGTTGTCTGTTTGTTGACTCCAGTGTAGATGCCATGTGTTACTAAGGTGCCGTCTGATGTGTGTTTTTAGGTTAGTGTAAGGTACTGTTGTTATGTCAACTATGTTCATGAGACTAGCAGCACCGGCCATTTGAACAGCGGTGTCAATGCCTATGATATTACAGTGACCTGGTACCCAGCACTTAGTTATTTATAAATTTGAAGCATACGCAGTCATTATAACCATTAAAAACATTGATTACATTGTTTTTAGACGACCTTCCTCATGACAGGGCCTGCACAACGCTTAGAGAATCTGTGTAGACGATGGACTTTAAAATTTCTTGTTCGAGGATGTGATTTGAAACGAGTAAAATTCCATACGCTTTTGCCGTGTATATACTGCTATGAAAATTCATTGTTTTAGTAAGACTAAACTTTTGGCCGTGCGTTGCACAAGAGACAGCAGAAGATTTCGACGCATCGCTATAGAATTCTGCGCACCTGTACTTGTCCTGCAGGAACAGGAAGTTCTGCAGAATTGCACTCCTGGGTACCCTTTTTTTTCTAGTTGCGTGAGTAACAGCTCACGTGATATAGGACGTAGATGCCATGGTGGAATGAAATTATTCATGGGCATCTTGTACGTTTCTGACAGAGGGATCGTGAGTGCAGAACCCTCCTCCCTCACTCTGAGAGAGAAAGGTAAGAAAATAGATGGCCTATTTAAAAAGAGTTCCAAGGTTGATGTATTGTGCATGATGGGATTATAGGGATGGTTAGTAAGAGACACGATCTTAGATGCATACAGCACGTCAAAATACTCCCGCTGATGCCCTAGGCACCATTTATCGCACTCGACATCAAGACTTTCGGCAGGGCTAGTGCGGAAAGCGCCGCATGAGAGGCGAAGGCCAAGATGCAGCACTGGGTAGAGCATTTTCAGTGCGGTCTTTGTCGCCGACGCATACACGACACTGCCGTAGTCGAGCCGTGACCCCATCAAGACTGTGTAGAGGCGCAGCAGGATGTGTTTGTCGGACCCATAAGATTGATGTGAGAGGACCTTAAGAATGTTCAGTGTTTTTAAGCATTTTCGTTTCAGCTGTTTCATATGAGGAATGAATGTGAGTTTTTCATGGAATAAAAACACAGTTAAACAATACTGTTTACGCACGAAGGCATCCTTTATATACGTTTCAAGAGCAACGAGTTGATTGTTCGTGGATCGCCCTGCCCTGAAGCCTGCCTGGAAGCTCTCGAGAAGGCCGTTGTACTCCAAAAAGTACACGAGCCTGCGATTCATTATCTTATTGAGAAGCTTGCATAGGCAGCTCATCAGAGCTATGGGACGGTAACTTGAGGGGGACGACGGGACCTACCCCTCTGTGAGGAAAGCGACAACCATAGCCTCCTTCTACGTGTTTGGAATGTGCCCCGAAAACCAAATCTTGATACACAGGGTGTCCCAGCTATCATGCACCAAGATTAGAAAAAAGAGTAAAGGCGTAACTCGAAGGAAACCAGGTGCATAACGTTTGCAGTACTGTGAAGAAGCGGATAATATTTTTTTCTTTAATGAGGCCTAATTAACGAATTGTAACTAATTATCTTACTCGATAAATACTGTCCTAATCACTAAAGTGTCAATGAGGCACTTGTAGGTAACCACGAGGGGCATCAAACTGCGGTAGTTTCAGCGATTACCTAATTGCGTGCACATTTATTCTGACTGATAAAGGAAACCCACGAAATATGAAAAATACCACGTGACGGCGCCCCCGAGCGCACCGTAAAGCAATGCCCTCAAACAGGCTGCCTCTGAGTTAGCCAGAATGAAATAGACAAAAGAAAGAAAGAAGAAATCATGACCGAGTTTGTTCCTTATCGGCACACGCGTCCCGCGAATCTTGCTGCAGCTGCTCCTTCCATGCATGCTATTATAAAGGTGATGCGCTGTCTCTTCGGGCGGCTAACACGAGAAGCAGTTGCTTTCAATCAGCTTTGTTTGGGGACGCTGATTTACAATGCGCGCGTAAGCGTCGTAACGTGGTATTTTTCATATTTCGCGGGTTCCTTTATCAGTCAGAATAAATGAGTACGCAATTAGTTCATCGCTGAAAATACCGCAGTTAGATGCCCCTCGTGGTAACCTACAAGTGCCTCATTGACACTTTAGAGATTAGGACAGTAATTCTCAAGTTAGATAATTAATTACCAATAAATATTAAGTATCATTACCGAGAAAATTACTCTCCGCTTTTTCACAGTACTGCAAACATTATGCACTAGGTTTTCTTCGAGTTACGCTATTTCTCTTTTTTTAAATCTGGGTGCATGATAGCTGGGGCACCCTGTATAGGTGGAGGAGTGTTAGAAGAGTGTCTGAGTGTAGGAGCTGTATCATTGTATACGTAATGTCTGGGCCTGGAGCTGGAGGTTTATAAGTGCTCAGAGCGGCCCTCACCTCATGAAGTAAAAACTGAGAGTTATAAGAGGAGGTTGACTTGTCGTTATTAAGTAAAGACTTCTTTTACGTTGTTTGTTTGTGTTTCATGAAAGTGTTAGTGTAGTGTGCAGAACTGAACACGTGTTGAAAGTGTTGTGCGAGTGTGTTATCCTGGTCTTCTAGTGTGTCCCCTGTTGTAATAACCAGGGGCAGGCTGCCATTTTAGTTTGCGTATTCGTGTCCAGATTGCGAGTGTCAGTGTATGAGTTTATGGTTGTTACGAATGAGCGCCAACTCTCTCGTTTTGCCTCATGGCACACACGTTTTTCCATCGCCTTTGCCCTTTTGAACAATAAAAGGTTTCCCGGCGTGGGGTACCGGCGGAGGATACCCACGTCTTCTTCGGGGCCTCTCGTGCCCGCCTACAGTCCTCAGTCTATCGTGGCTTCCTCTGGTTGCGCGGGGCACCAGAGGCGTGGAGAATGGACTTTTCGGCGGCGTCGAGGATGTGCGCCGTGAGGAGTTGGGCGGCTTCATGCACGTGTAGGTGTGTTATAGATGTGTAGTGTAGTTTGGATATTTCTGTAAATGTATTCCAGTTTGCTCTTGCTTCATTGAACCTATTGAGGGAAGGTAAACTGGTAGGGCTTTTGCCGATGTATGTTAATAAGTGTAGGGAAGTGGTCACTACCGTTTGGATTCGTGTCAATATCACATTCAAGAGATGGAGGAAGTACTGCCGATCCTATTGCCACATCAAGGTGTGAGTAAGTGTTCTTTCCTATATTATAATATGTTGGCTTTTTTGTTGAAAAGGCATGCTCCCGACGATGTTAAGAATTTCTCAATGAGGCGACCTCGGGCATCGGTGTGGGAAGAGCCCCCCAAAATTATGTGCATCCAGGTCACCTATCAAGATGTAAGGTTTAGGAAAGTGATCTACCAGCCCTTCGAAATCCGAGATCGAGAGCTGGAAGCCAGGCGGTACGTAAAGGGAGCATACTGTTAATATTCTATTAAATATCATTGAACGAATCACAACAGTTTCAAGGACAGTGTTTAAGGAGATGGTATTACATGCAATGGATTTTCGAGTGACAATAGCCACACAGTCAGAGGAGTGTGTGCATCCATCTCTGTCTTTTCTAAAAACCATGTAACTACTCGTGAAGTTTGTATTTTTGCTGCCCAGATGAGTTTTCTGCAGGCACATTAAACTTGGTTGCTTGGTGTGCAGTATCTAATACACATGGTCAAGATTTTTCGTGAGGCCTCTACAGTTCCATTGTACAATATTTTCCCTTCCCATTATTGGCAATAGCGACTGGAAATGTGTGAGAATGAGTGTTTATGTATTGTCTTTCAGGGCTGCGACTCGTGGTTTTTTTTTCGCTTATAGGATGATTTGGACGATTGAACCCGTCCCTTCCGCTGCAATGCATACAGGTAGCGTCCAACGTTTATGTCTTCGTTGGACGTCCTTGGTGTGCCCAAGGGATTGGGCTCCTTGGACCTAGCACCCTTGTGGGTGCTGTTTTCTGCAACCACCACCACCTATGGCATCGGCACTGCCAGAAGTGGCACAGGTGGTGCAGCAGGGGTGGGAGCGGGCACTGGGTCCCCCATCTCCATCTTTTCCGTACCCTCATTTGAGCTTTGGGAGGTGGTGATTGTTTAAGTCATTCGGTAAGGAAAGGTGGTCGTTAAGGCTATGAATGGTGCCCTGCGCCACTCCGGAAGCAATATCAATTTTTGGTGTATAGACAAAGTTCCGAATGTATGATAATGTTAATCAACGCAAAGGGCTGATATTTTTGAAATGAGAAGAAAATGAGCAACACGGTCGAACGCTTTTCAAAAATCTAGGAAAATGCAGTCTGTTTGTTGGTTACCATTCATGTCAGATTGTAGGTCAGTTGTAAAATCCAGCAATTGTGTGTCCCATGAGAGGCCTTTTCTGAAACCATTCTGATAAGCGGAAAACAAGTTGTTCGATTCGAGGTGATTAAACACGTTAGGTGCAATAATGTGCTCCAATAACTTACAACAGATGCACGTCAACGAAAATGGGTGAGAATTTTCGGCTGCGTATTTGTTATTGGCTTTGAAAATGGGAACCGCATTAACGATTTTCCAGTCGGCAGGTAACAGGCCTGATGTCAATGATTTACTTAAAACAGGAAGAGAATTTGATTAGACAGGACCACGGTGTTTTCTAAAATTTTGGAGTTGATGTTATCGATACCAGATGAAGTGGAGACCTTCAGACTGTCGATCAATGCAGCGATGCCTTTAGGAGTTATATGATTGGTTGCATATATCTGTAATCAGATTCGAGAACCATGGGTATGGTGGAATGATCTTCCTCAGTAAATACCGATGAGAAGAAATGATCAAATGCATGCGTACACGCAGCATCCTCAAGAGGATACCGTTGTCACCATGTAATACAATGTTATTATCACAACGATTGTTTGAAATTATCTTCCAAAACTTTCAGCGGTTGTTTTTTAACAGTTAAATGAAATCCTCAGAAAAGTATTTTTGTTTGACACTGTGTACTGCAGAGTTAAAAGGTCTCAAATATACGTCATATTTGGCCAATTACGACACGCTGGAAGTAGCTTTAGCACTCCTATAGAAGCTCTTGTTTTTGTGTCGAACATTTTCTAGTTCTGTGTTCAACCACAGATTACATTTACCATTTATAATTGGAATTAAATTGAATCCACTTGTTTGTCGAACAGCTCGGCAAGCTTGTTCTTGAAGAGCACCCAGCTGTCTTTTACAGACCGGGAACTGAATGATGGCAGGAATGATTCATTAAAGAATTCTCTAATTCAGCGTTCATTTCCTTTTAATTACCGTATTATAAACGCGTATTTTAATGATGGCGCCGGAAAAGTTTAATGAATGTGAAATGTAAAAGGAAGGAGCCTATTATCACTGAAACCATCGATGTTCGATACGGGTCCTGTGCTTTCCGGTGCAGTCGTTATAACAAGATCTGAGCTGCTAGACTTTCTAGTGTGTTCGCTTATAACTTGAGCGAGATTGAAGCTTAGGGTTAAGTTCACAAATTCGGTAGAAGTGCTACACAGGGCTGAGAAGAGCGAACAATCAGGGAGAGGGAAATTAAAGTCCTCGAACAGGTTGACTATATCATCAGGGCATTGTTTCAAGGTACCGAATATAATTTTACGCAGATCCTTCATGAAAAATGGATCGGTGTCAGGTGGGCAGTAGCAGGCGCCTATTAAGACATTGACGGATTCCGTAACTCATGTAGCCCAAGTTTTGCCAACTTAAACATTCGTTTCAACGAAAGCGAGAATATCCCCTTTCCAACTGCGAGCAGAACAGCATGACTCCTCCTGTGTGTTCTATCGTATCCCTCAACGCTTTAGGTCCTCCTTTCGTTAAAAAGTTGACTATCTATGATGTCAGAATGTAGCCAAGTCTCAGTTAGCAGCAAGATGTAACTATTACTGTCGTCCAAGTAAGAAACTGGTGGAGTTTAAGATGTAAACATCGAATGTAAGTGTACTTAACCGACACCGACGAAAATTATTTAGTTGTGTGACTGTTTGGTCACAAAGGGTGTACGCGTGTTCTTATCTATATATTCGAAGCGATAACAGTATTAGTTACGGGGTCGTATGTGTAATTTTTATTATCCAAGTGCTTTCTATCCACCAATATCTTAAATGTCTTATTCTCTTTTTTCTGGCGAAAGATATCCGTTTTTTTCTGGCTAGCCAGGTTGAGAAGGCGAAATTTTCACCGATCCAAAAATCGACCCCTCAGACTGTGCGCCGAACTTAGATTGGCTTGTTTGTCCTTGAAGAAGCAGAATATCGCAATCAGGGCTCGGCATTTATCGGGAGTAAACCTGGATGTCGTCGGCGGTAACTTCAAGCTTATCTGAGCAGAAATTGACCATTTTCTGCTCAGAGGCAGGGAAGTGTTCTTTAGGGTCATTCTCAATACCATAAAACAACAAGTTAAACCACCGAGCCCTGTTCTCCGCATCATCACACCTTGCCCTGATAGTTTGTAATCATTCGTTTAAGCTGCCTAAAGTGTCGCTGGGTGTTGCAGAGTTCGTGGTGCATTGCGGCGAAACTTTAGTTTCCCGTGTTCCCAGCCGTTCAGCTAGGCGCCTAAACTCACTATCAATTGCATCATGCCTCTCCTTCACACCTTATTTCAGTTAAAATAGCACCCTGCCCTGCTTCAACACTGCGCATACTTTCAAGTTGAGAAGCACGTGTTTCTGCTATCTTAGTTTCATCACCGTGACCGGGGTTTAACTCCACATCACCAGATATAAAAAGTAGTAATTGAGATATACCGGAACCAAACTGCGATAGCATGCACAACACTTGTTTTACATCATTGTACAGCACTCCAGAGCCCGACACCGTTATTAAACAATGATAGTTGCTCCTAATACAATCAGCAGGGTAGTGGTAACTAACCTGAAAGTACAGCAGGGGTAAGCAAATCATGAATACATATCGGGTACGGATATGTTTAGTTTATTGAAAACACATTTGGGCGTATCTCTTTCTCTAGCATGGGGAGAAAATAAAAAAAAATGTCTTTCAGCTCAAAATACAAAACAAATTGTCGTCATCAAGGGTTCTGCTTGTGGCTCCACGCGTAGCAAAAAGCAAAAAAGATTGCAACAGAGGCCCCGCCAGCAGAGTGAAAGCAGTAAAATTGAATTTAGTTCGGCAATGCTGTACTCCATATTTTTATGGGAAGACGGAAACCATGGAAAACAGCGTGAGTGGTGGGCGGAGGCAAATTGAGAAGGAGGTGCTTCGAAGTGGTTAAGTGGTTGAAAAAGACTATCGTTTTTTGACGACATTTGTAAGAAAGCAAATATAAAAGCCCCTAGTTTTGTAGCGCCTAGTTGTGACTCCAAAACACAGTGGCACAGATACGCACACAGACATGAATTGCAGCCAGTCAACACAACTGTGGGGTTGTCCCATAAATGTTTTTATTGGTAACAAATGGTTAAAAATTGCTAACAGTTTTTGTAGTAATTGGTCATACAGTTTTCTGCTTCTTCACCTAAACAAAAGAATACACAAGAGATCTCAAATGCTGGAAATAACGCAGCTCCGTCGTCGTCAGAGACCCCGTAGGCTTCCATCAACGCTTTATACAATACAGGCACAGATACATTGCAATGCCCAAAGCCAAATATTTGCGGCATGTAAGAAATTCATGACGTCTGAACATATTGGTAAATAATCCCGTATTGATCATTGGAGCACACTCAGTATGTAGACTCCTATTTAAAATAGGAAAAAGATTGCTCCGTATTTCTAGAATATTCGCTTGGGTATCAACCTCCCCATGGAACAAAATGTTCCCTGTCAGCTATAAATATTTCTAACACTGAGCTTTTAGTGTAAGTTAATACCAAAGTTTCACACCAAGATAAAAAGAATTTGGTCGCGATTTGAGAAATCTGGAGCTGTACCTTCAGTACTAAGGTAACGCTCCTTTTTTATTAATCATGGAAACCTCCTACATATGCAACAGCTGGTGGAGTCAGCGTTCCTTAAAGGGAGCGTCCGTCGGCGAAAACAACGCGATTCCCGCCGGCTCCGGTAACTGAAGATACGTTACGGCACCACGTCAGAGACAGCGGTGTGTGGGTACAAAATGTATTTAGTTCCGGTTTCTGTTTCATTTTGTGCTTAAAAGTTGAAATCCTGTTCAACTCGCGAGCAAAAAAAAATATGATGTTTCGTTTGGGTGCATAAATGTTCTTGTTTGTGCACAAAGAAATTAACAATGACAAATATGTTAAATAATAACGCGATCCTCACTGTTTTTAAAAGTAGGCCAATAAATACATCAGCTCCACACGGAAAAACCAAGGACTACTGAGCAGTCCATGTGTATTTACCTTGATGGCGCATCTGAAAACGACGCTCAAAGTTTCCAGCCCAGTACTAAAAACAAACTTGCGACTTCATAGAATTAGCAATGCTCCAAGTTCTCAACCTGGCCCGTAGGATTTCTTGCGAGACTCTCATACACGCCAGTTCTGTGTGAGTGACTTGTTTTCGGCGATTTATTGAAACAACGCGTCCTTTTATGAGGTGCGAACTCCTAGATGTGAATAACTGACGTCGTACCTACGAAAACCCAATTCTTGAGTATGTCACCCTGTCCTGGTACCAAAACATACTATACTATTATGAATACATTTGAGGCAATTTATTCAGGACCCAGTTGTGCCCTTTTTTAAAAACTTGTATACCTATTGGCGATATGACTTTTAACGTTCAACACGCTCTGTCTAATGAGAAACTTAAACTTGGGTGCATCGTCTGTATGTGTTCATTCATAAAATAGATGGTATGCGACCAGGTACCAGCGAATCAAGCTTAGTACAATCAGCCTTTCTCGTTACAACCTGACTAACACATAACAGCGAAACATTGGTGAATAATTCTGGCGCACTGCCTCATTCCAATCATCTCTTACTACAATCTCTTATGAATAGTAGTGACCTTTCCAACGCTGTTCTTTCCACAATGTACAAAACATTTTCCGCTGAGCTTTGACAGCAGTTGCGTACAAACGCAGCTTGACTTGAACATTTTTTCATTTAGTGTGCCGCTGCTACCTGCTCTTTTGATGCTAATTGCACATGCTGCTGTATTTGCACCAAACGTTCTATTTTTATGTGCTGAGTACCTTAGGACCGCACAATGTCCGTCCGCGTCCGTGCGCATAGCATTTACAATCGCAAAAAATCACACAGGCACCGGCAGCATTCGAGCCTGTGTATGGTAGGCCAGACAGACTTTAGTGTCAGTCGTCTTACCCGTTGGGCTACGACCGTGAATTAGTACCCGAGAGTCAACCGGCTTACCCTCTCGCCTGTAACGGCGCCGAGTAGATAAGGACCTCCCAATGTCCATCCGCGTCCATCCGTGTGCACACCATCATCAAGCGAACATCAAGCGAAATTCGATTTAAGTTGCAGCTTCATTGAAGGAAAAATTCAGGCGAACTCACGGCTCGGACCAATGATGATCGGTGCGTAAATCAGATGCCATTCAGGGCGCAACTTAGATGTCATTTCGAGTGCCCGTACTCCGCACCCTCGCAATCAACCATGAAGTGAGAATACTGCCAGTTTCTTTATTATTATGTCATGTTTGTGAATATTCGTGTTATTTCTGCATAAGACGTTCTGCAACAATGCAATAGGGCGAATGTAGGTATTTAATCAGTCAGTATGTAAAAGTCAACCATGGGGTTTGACTTGTTGGCATACTATAGATTCCTACCGGACTGCCGACACGACCGAGCGATTGATGCCAGCACAGGGTCTCTGCTTGCCGGGCCAGTGTACCATCACGAACAGCCCGGCATCAAGGTGCTTCCGTTCATAATCAGTCGCCGTAGTAAGCCCTCCTTGCTGAATTTCCTGACCAATTGTGGCTTCACGGGCCCCTTCGATAGGTGCCCAGACAAGGCGTACACTTAACCTTGAGGAGGTTACCGAGGCATCAATGCCCGCACGATCGCTTAAAAATACTCAGTCCGTCCCATACAGGACTTTCACGTGGGTTACACGGCAGCATAAGCTTTTCAGCTGTCATCTGGTAACGACCGACAGACAAACTCCTGTGACCCGGGTTTAAAGTTCCGGAACTGCAATAATTACACACGTCGTCTTTTTCTGGTTCTCTTTTAAAATAAGGGCCTCCAAAACATCAAACAAAACTTTTAACGCGTCGTGGACGAACTTTTAAGTGGTCTAGATTTCTCCTTCTTCTACGCAGACGACATTCCTGTCTTCGTCAACAAAGAAGGCGCCCAAAAGCACCATCCGCAATATTTCCAGCTTCGCAACTACAATGGCTTACTTATCAACGTACAGGAGAACACATTCGGCGCCCCGTCATACATTTTTTTGACTATCAATACCTATTAGAAGGAACTAGACCACTGCCTAACCACATCTTATCTTTGCAAAATTATCGTAATGCTTCCGCCTGAAAGGACTCAGGCGGTAATCTAGGCATGATCAACTTCTGCAGGCGCTTAATGCCAAAGCGGCCACATATGAAGTCCCTCTAGACCAAGCGATGGCTGACGTGTTAGCCAACCAGTCTGGCACTGGACACTGTCCTTGGCAAAGCCGTACGAAGACTGCAAAGCTGCCCTCTGCAACGTCACTCTGCTCGCTCATCCCAATCCGGATGCGTCATTTTGTCTATTCATTAACGCCAACAGAACCCGCGTCGGCGCCTCCGTCATACAGTACGTGGATAAAAACATATGCCCGTTGGTGTGTTTTCCCTAAACGTTCTCCAGCCATATTGCCCTAGTCTTCTGGCAGCTTTACGGCGCACATTCGCTTGCTGAGGAGGTGAGCTGCCCAGCTTACAGAGAAGCTTCTTACCATCTTCGAGGCTGTTCAGCCCTTTCGCCATATACTCGAGGTATAGCACTGCACTATTTATACCAAACACACTCCTATTATCAGCGCCTTCGCTCAAGAGAGCCGTGAGAGCCTCCCACCAGTCATTCGGGCCCCACAGTTTTTTATCGTCCAGTTTACCACATACATTCAACACGTAAGCGGAGAGTATAACGTGGTTGCCGACGCGCCCTTTTATGTCGGTGCTGTTGAGCGGGCACCTGTGGTGGCAGAAGCCCTCGCCGATGCTTTGAAAACGGATGTCGAACTGCAGCAGCCCCTCCACAACTGATGTTCTCTTCCGTTTCAAGAAGATGGCATCCCTGGCTGAACAACAGACAGTCACAATAGCGACTTATTCTAACAGGACGAGTACCACAGTACGTGCCTTTGCTGAAGCTCTGCAGGCTTTTGAACCAGTTACAAAACATAAGCCAGCCTGCACTTAGCGTTTCTGCACACCTTTTAACTGACTGGTACATTTGACCCGCAGTGCTGCGACACTGTCGCACCTGGACATGCACTTGCATCAGCTGCCGACGCGAAGAAACAAACGGCAAATCACTTTGCCGTCTTGGGCATTGCCGCTGACATCCTAGTGGTTTCAGCAAGTCCACATCGGCACTATGTGCCTACTCCCGCCAGCTTGACCTCACCGCTATTGCATCAGCTCCATTTATCGCTACACTCAATGGCCTCACTTTCGGTCTCTCAAAAAAATACCGCGGAAAACGTCACCTCGACGTTCTTCTTCGGCTAGATATCCCCATTTGGCGCCCCTCCTTGTCTCACAATCGACCAAAACGTCAGTACGAGCACCAAAACATCAGGACCCCGGGCTCTTCAGCGCGTTCGAGCGTTGGCTAAGCGCCAGTTACCACCGTTTAGCCAACGGATGTTCGATCGCTTTCACCGACAGCACGACGCAGCTATCATGTGCCGCCCTAATTCAGCCTAGCTCGGTGATCTCCAGGCAGTAGCACTCCGTCTGTGCGCCACCTTCGAACCAGACATTCGGGCCAGCATGCAGAACTCGTATATAGGGATTCACTTCGCCGACTCGATGAATTTCTCTACAACTCAACTTCCCAAATTCCCAGCTGGGACCCTACAGAATTTGTCGCCCGGTGCCATCGCACTATGGACGCGCTGCGCCAGTCGGCGACACTACACCACGCCCAGCCAACTCCGTCCTTGGTTAACGTCTTGGCAACATGCACACGCGCCTTTCTCTCCTAAGAGACGAAACCGCCGCTTTCCAAGCACCATTCTCTCCACCATACGACGTCCATCGTCGGTATGACATAAGCTGCACCCTGAAAATCGAATTGAAGGACGTCGGCGACAAGCCGTTATACATCCTCACCCAGGGGAACCCACACCCCTCCGCGCCTCCCGTTCTCTGACCACCACCATCTCCGGCCCCTCGGCCACGCAGCGTTCCGGTGACCAGTTTTGTTTACCTCTCCGGGCACTTTTCTTCGTGGGGTGGGAGCTTCATAAGCGTATTTCAAAAGTAGCTCCAAGTCGCGAGAACAGGGGCATACCCGGTGGCTGCGATAACCGAAAACCCGAGGTGGCCCCAAGTCAGATGGATAATGTGAGCGCACATAGAAGCGGGAATCGCGCGCTTTACTAATGGACAGGGACAGTTTCTGTGAGCCACTTCGAGTGCAAGAATTACATGCATACTTCTCCACGTCTGAGGCAGTTACTTGCTGGGGTTGCTAAAGGATATCGTCTTTTTACATGTGTATAGATGCAAAAAGATACGGTGGCATTTTTATTGTTTATTTTGAAGAAAAATAAAGTATCACAGTAACAATGGCAATGTATACGCGCCCATAGATGACTGGCAGCCAGTCCGGACAAGTGTTGTGTTTTCCTCTCAATATATTTTCATCCGTGACAAATGGTAAGTTTTAGCAGCGATTTTCTCACGGACCTTTCTTTTTTGATTGATTGTAGGGTTTAGTGCGCAGCCGCAACGCAGGCGATAAGGCGTGCTGTAGTGTAGGCCACTGGATTAGTTTTGACCAGCTGGGGATCTTTAACGTGCGCCATCATCTCGAACTCACGGGCGTTTTTGCTTTGCGCCTGTATCATAAAAGCGGCAACCGTGGCCGTGAATCAAACCCCCGATTTCGTGCTCAGCAGCGTTAAGTAGGAGCCACTGAGCCACCATGGCGGGTGAATTTTTCTTTTTTCTGCACTTCAACAATGAAAAACACTTCCCTGAAGTGGTGGAATGCGCGTCGGGCGTCGTTGTCGGAGCACCGGCTCGCCTTCCGCGAACGTTACATACAACACAGCCCTAGAAAACTCGCAAAGCCCTAAGCACTGCAATATAGTTTTGCGGCACCTAAATATAATACGATGTTATACAATATTAAAAAAAATACTTCCATAGTGCTTTTTAGAGCATACGCGAAGTGTATATTCGCTCCTAAAATAGAAAAATGAATTCTCTGTATAGATAACCTATTTGCTCGTGGAACAATCGGACTACGGAACAAGCATTTTCCAGTGAGCTATGTATATTTTTAAGGTTGCGGTATCAAAGTGTAATATGTTACAAAAATTTCGCACCAGGAATAAAAACATGTGTCCAGCCATCAAACATATTTTGCTTGGGGCTTCATCAGTACAGGCTTTGTACTGAAGCAATCACCGCCTTCGAGGGATCTTGGAAACAACCTACATTTAGGATATATTCATGATGCATACGGCTTTCGAGGTACATTAAAGTCTGGTTACGTGTTTTAGATACGAAAGTGCAATGGCTTCGCCTGGAGATATTCTACCGAAACAGCACCTGTGTATCATGGCAGTCTAATGGTTATATTCAGTGTTTATATTCAATATCACCATTGAGCAGTTGAGCATACCACCCCTCTAAAACAAAAGCAGTGCTCCATCCTTTTGCATTACTTACCCCGCACGGGGTTCCCTGAGTAATCATGGGGACGGGGTTTGCGACAGTGGACCCCGATCCCCCAACATAAGCTGGAAGCCACCATGGCGATGTGTTGTAAGGTGAAGGGTAGAAACCACAAACGGTGGCCGTCAAAGCCCAGATCAAGCTACGGCGGATGGGCTCCCTGTCAGGGAGCTCCGGGACCGCTCTCGTTATCAGGGTAGCCCAAGCGAAGAAAGTAACCCCGTTCCCTGATTTATACTACAGCATATGGTTTTTTCAAGCGCTCTTCTTAAACGTGATCAGTCCCTGAAGAGGGTCCACACCGAAGTTGCTTTTCCTATGCCATCGATCTCCCTTTCAAAGCCCGCTAATTTCTCGCACTTTATTTTAATGGAATCCCTGGATAAGTCAAATCCCATCACCTCCCAATCTGGCTTTCTGATTTTCTAAGGCTAAGAAACTCGCAACGGGAGAAGTTTTGATTGAAGTAAAAAACAAACAACAATTCTCTTATCTCCTCAAGCCAACGCGCATGATCGATGTTGACATCAAGATCACGCCCCATCGCAGCCTCAATAGCTTCCTGGGCGTGATCTCTCATCGGGATTTAATAAATCAGACTAAAGGAGATCGGCTTGATGGCCTCCAAAATGAGGGCGTGACAGCAGTGAGGCGAATTACCATACCCAGAAATGACCAAATAATACCAACCAAGCACATAATCTTGACGTTTGACCACTCAACACATCCTGAGTCGCTCACCGCAGGTTTCATGCGATGTCCGATCCGATTATACGTGACAAACACACGCCGCTGCTTGAAGTGTCAGTGGTTTGGGCATGGCACAACGTCTTGCATGGGAAACGGACGTGCGAAAAATGTGCAGCACATGATCACTTAACGGACAATTTTGCATCAGAGAGCTTCACCTGTGCAAACTGCCAGGGAACGCACGCTGCCTATTTTAAGAGTTGTGATGAGTTCAAGGAAGACAAACAAATTATCCCCTTAAAAGTCAATGAGAAGATCACCCTCCCAGATTCGCGAAAGAGGTCCGCCTCTTAGCCTCTGGGGAAGTACACCGATGCGGCTCGCCGGGGGGCGGAGCGGCGTCTGGTTTCGGCAGGGACCCAGTACCGAGAGTCAGACTTGATACCACCCCAACACCCTCCTGGGTTGGCTCACGCAGCCCAAACCGTCAACCCGTATCCCGGTGTTTGCATCGCTGGGGTCTCCGTTGTAGAAACGGCTATGTGGGCGCCATGGCACCGCACATGGAGAACGGAGCCCTCAGGGTTTCTGGAAAATGGTGAACGGCACGCGGTGTCCAATTCGGGTGGTGCAGAGCACATGCCGAGATGTCGGAGGTGGTTGTGGAAACATTACGAGAGGCGCGCAGCGGTGAGACGTTTCCCCGGAGAGGACTTATAACGGCTTTAGCCGGTGCATGGTGTCGCGCACATCCTTTCCATTTATTATTATTCTGAAGGTTTTGTCGTGAAAATGAATCACTCCGTATGGTTGCCAGAATTTTGGCTGGACGTGCCGTACCGTGTCGTCACGGAGAAAGGCAGAACAAAATTTTGCCAAGTCAGTAAAGACGGACGGAATGGGCTGGGCGTCATGTGGTGCCGGTGACGGGGGCAAGCGCCTACAGAGCGTCGGCGCCCGGCGGTACGGGGGAGGGTCCGAGCTGAAGATTTCGAAAGTTGGTTTGGGAAAAACTTCCCCACATAGGTGAAGCGAATAACAGTAGACGATTGGGCTGGCCTGGCCTGAATGTCCCGTTTGAAGGTGGCGCCACGCAAACCGAGAGCGAGTGAGTGGTGAGGATCCAGACACTCTGAGTGAGGCTGGCACATAATAGCTGGTTTGAGCTGTGGCTGGAAGTGCTCGGTCATTCCATTGGCGAAATTGTGGTAACTGTTGCTTCGCAAACCCTCGAACCCGGCGAACAGCCGGAGCAGCCTGAACACTGGGGATCGAATTGCCATCTTTGATGTGTTGTGACACAACTAGGCGTCCCGATGCGGGATATCTAGCCCGGGAAGAATGCCGAGGTGACGTTTTCTGCGGCATGCTTTTCGAGAGCTACTATTGCAGGCTATAAAGTGTAGCGATGAATTACGGCGGCTCAATATCGATAAGATCCGGCTGGAGGAATGGAGCAAATAATCAGTGCTCCGCGTGGCGTGAGCTACAAATCGGGTTCCTTGATCTTGTGTAGACGCTACTTGTTAATGCGCCCAGTGCTGTTGTGCCGAGTCCACTGTAATAGCGAAAGCCGCTGCAGAAATAGCACCGTGGCATAACTTGGTGTGTTCTTGCCTTTCCCTTTAATTGGGCATTTTTACGCCCAAAGAAACGAACAGGGTCTATGCCTGCCAAATGCGCTGTAGCGTGCCTTGTGTTTTTGGCCAATATTTTGGCCAACTTTCCAAAGAGAGGCACGACAACCACGCAGTTTTCCGAAGATGTACGGCCCGTCCAATCATCCTTTTAGTATTACGTTATTTTACTGTTGTTCATTTCTTCTTAGTGTATCTTTCTTTATTCAAAATATGTCAGGAATCATCTCCCTCATACTCGGTCAGCTTGACTTGATAGTACAGTTTAATAAATGAAGTGACCATAGTGAGTATCAAGCCACCTTGGCAAGGCACCCTGACATCTTCGTATCACTCTAACTTCATTCTATGTAGTTTTTGGGGAACTTCAGGCGGAGCTCTCCCGTGAGCCCATAACACCCATTATTAACCGGCCAATGCGGTGGCTGCCTACCACGGTAAAGCAATGTCGAAGCCGATAGTTGAACTGAAAAGGGCTTCGATTGTGCAATATATAAATACGCGAGAGTATCTTCACCTCTGCCTCGTGCCTTAAAACGTATTAATAAATAATGTCTAAACTAAGAACCACCATGCATTTCGCAGTCAAGTAGTCCAAATCAAGCATCTTGCTGTCTCAGCCGTCTATCTTCGTGTACCCGTAGTTTTTTCTGTCGGTTTTTACTATTTAAACAATTGATTGTACTTCTCTACACACATATGCCCAGTTTTTTCAAAGGAAGCCTATGGTCTACACGCCACTAGGTTTTGAAGCTCACCCTTAGCTTAAACGGCGGTGTAATTGCCAAACTCAATCTGTCCGTCTTTTTTCGATATCGCACTTTGCGTTGTGCTGACATTAGTGCCATGACTATTCTCAGGCTTTCCCACCTACCTCACTGTGCCACGATGTAGTGTGTAAAATGTTTCCATGTAAACTTAAAAAAAATTAAAGTAGGCACCGGTACTCTTGCCTCGTTGCTGCATCCGAACTTGCATTATTCATCTATCAGTAGCCCGGCTTTGGCTGGAGAATGTCCCGCGAAACCTTTACATGAACCTAAACAATTTTGAAACCTTGCGTTAATGCATCTGCGTACGCTTTATGTGGCTCTTCGTGGTCTGCAGGAAGAATTCCTCACGCCATTTGTCAAGTATAGCCGTCTGACATGAGACATCGAGTCAATCTCCAACTGATGCCGGGGAAGTATTGGTTGGTGCTAAGGTTCGGCATAAACTGGCATGAAGCTGCACCACTCGCTCTCGCCGTTACATTTTAGTCACTCTCTAAAGCATAACGGGCAAACGTTGCTCCACACGCATCGCCAGTAACAGTTCACGCCATGACACTGCATCAGTGTCTTGTCACTGTTGGGAAAAGTTTTGGTGGCATGGATGATGGGTCTTTCTTATTCATTTTTCTGCTTAGTTTCTCACTCTATTCAAATTATGATATCTTAGCAATGGCCGAAGAACACACTGTACAACTTGTTTACATTTAATTAAAAAAATACTTCATTAAATCTCCTTCTATTAGGCATACATCTGCTTGCTCGCTCGTAGCTCCGCACATTCTCTCTGATGCTCCACTCTCACCTGTCTCTGTTTCGAATCAAACTGTCCAAAGATGTCAACTGCACCCAATAAACACATGCCCGACAGCCAGAGCAATAGTACATAGCTGTGTTATAGACTTCCTGATGCCGGTTCCAATTTGCCTGTCTGTCGCAACCACTGGGGATCCCTTAAGTGACCAGTTCCTCTCCACCCCACGCACGTAGTCATACAGGCTAGAGGAAACCAGGGACGGATGCTTAGAGTGAGGTGCACACAAAACGCCTCCAAGGTTTCTATTAGTCTTTTGGGGCTTCATCCAGAACTTTATTCATTTGCTATCTCCCCGAGCTGCTAGCGTTGTCATACCTTCGCTGGTAAACACCCACCAGGGAGTGCATTGTTTGATAGTGAAAGCTTTTCAAACACGTTCATGGTTTTAATGTGCTTTGTGCTATTGTGGTCTAATATTATGCCCATGCTATGTGCAGTTTACATTTATGTGCTTTTCTTATTACTATTTCTTCTTTGCCACCACCTGAGGCATCTTCGACACCTACTATATCTACTCCCCAATATGAATCATTTTTTGATGTTGAGGCTCACTTTCCTCCTCACGTATTTGGACTGCAACCCTTGCGCGCCTCACGTGATGCTGATGTACTTAAAAAATCCATTTTCATGAAGTGTCATGGAATAAAATTCACGGAAGCTTAGTGCCACTTTATTCAGCAACAATTATGAAGCAACAAGTGCCCGGAATCAACAGCGCGAAAAAAGACGTGGACGAAAGAAACGGACAGGACATGATGAACTGGCCTTATGGAACTCCTGCGGCCTACGTATTCCGTCTTTTCTGGAACTGCTGGCCTCCTACCTCAAGTCGACAGTTGCTGGCTGTGAGCGAGCACTGTATATTCAAAAGCAGGTTCATGCGCAGCACAAGACACCACAGTGAACGTTTTAGATGCATCACTGAAAAACTCTGCAGCCCTGTATTTATCCTGCAGATATATGAAATGCTGCAAAATCCCGCTTTTTGGTGTCTTTTTCTTATTGTATCGTATGAAAGACATATCATATGACATAGAACGGAGCTGCCATTGTGCAACAAGATAAGTGTGAGATTATTTGAATTTATCTAAGAAGGAGACCTCATGAATATTCACTTCGTCCTTCACTCTCTGCGAGAAGGGAACAGAAATTGATTGACGGCCTTAAAAGAGTTTATTTGTGGTTTTATCATTAAAACCGGTTTAAAGGGATGGTTATTCCTTGATGAGATTTTGGAGACATATATAAGGTCAATACAAATTCGCTGTTACGCTAAGCACCATTTGTCGCACTCTGCATAAAGACTGTTGACAGGACTGGTACGGAATGCCCCACAAGACAGGCGAAGCCCCAAGTGAAGCACTAGGTCGAGCAGTTTAAATGCTGTTTTTGTGGCTGACCCATACACAACACTTCCGTAGTCTAACCGTGACCCTACCAACGCGGCATAAAGTCGATGCAAAAGTTTTTTGTCAGCACGGTATGATTGGTGAGATAAGACTTTCAGAATATTCATTTTTTTGGCATTTTTTTCGAGTCGTTATATGTGAGGGATGAATGTGAGCTTCTCGTCAAACACTACACCCAAAAACTTGTGTTCTTTTTTTACTGCAGTTGAATCACAAAAGAGGTTTACGTCTGGATCGGGCAGGTTGCCCCGCCTTTTAGAGAATACGAAGCAGGTAATTTTAGAAGGATTAAAATAATTCCATTTTCGTCTGCCCAGCGGGAAAGTTTGTTTACCCAAGCTCGACTTGACGTTCACAAATGAATATGTTGCATAATTTGAAAGATATCTGAGCTTCGTCTACATACTTCAAGCAGGATATGATTGGTGGCAGCGCCTTTCGGAGAGAGTTAATCTTTAACATAAACAAGGTGCAGCTCAAAACTACAACTTGAAGCACACCATTTTCCCGCACGTGAACGTTTGAAAGTGTTGAACCGACTCTGACCCGAAATGTTCGTTGGGACAGGTGATTGGAAAGAGGGTTCAGCATGTTACCTGATATACCGAAGCATTTGAGGTATCTAAGAATGCCGTAGCGCCATGCGGCATCGTATGACTTTTCAACATCAAAAACTACTGTCCTGCCATATTGGCCATGCACGTAGGCATCTTTTATGTAGGACTCCATAACAACCAACTGATCATTGGTTGATCTTCCCGCCCTGAAGCCAGCCTGGCAGCTCTCGAGGAGACCATTGTACTCTAAGAAGTACATGAGTCTCCACATACAGCTGGTCAAGGCAATGGGTCGATAGGTAACGGGAGGGGAAGGGTCTTTCCCTTCCTCAAAGAAAGCCACTACAATGGCATCCCTCCAAGACCTTGGAAGCTGCCCCGAACGAAATATTTTGTTGTAGAGGTGAAGTAGGGTTTCAAGTGTGTCTGTGTGTAAGTGTTGTATCATAGTGTATGTAATGTTGTCTGCGCCTGGAGCTAAAGGTTTACAAGTACGAAGTGCGATCTTCAGCTCATGCAGTGAGAAGGGAGTGGTATAGGATGAGGTCGACTTATTACGGTCGCGCAAGGACTTCTCACAGGATGTTTTGTGTTTCATGAAAGTGTTGGTGCAGTGCGCTGCACCTCGGGCATCCGTTAGGGTGGAGCCCCAAAGAGAGTTGTGCGCAATAAGGTCGCCTATGAGGATGTATGGTTCGGGTAGCTGGTCAACCAAGGCCTCAAAATCAGAGCTCAGAAGTTCAAAATCAGGGGAGATGTAAACCAAGCATACCGTTATCAACCTACTAAATATTATCGTACGGATTGCTACAGCGTCAAGGACAGTGTTTAAAGAGAGAGGGTGGCATGTTAATGATTTCCGGGCGACAATAGACACACCTCCTAAAGAGTGTGTGCAGCTAACCCTGTGCTTTCTGAATACCACGTACCTATTTAAGAAATTTGTTTGTTTAGCATTGAGGTGGGTTACCTGGAGAAACATGGTACTTGGCTGATTGACATGCAGCATGTCATGCACGTCGTGATGATTTTTAAGGAGGCCTCTGCAGTTCCATTGAGTAATATTTTCTATTCCTACTATGAAGATTTAGATACTACTGAAGTCTGTGTGTATGTGTGTTCATGTATCTTTCGGGGCTGTTACTTTAGGATTTCGCTTTTTGGCCTTTCTGTTGGCTTGGCCGTCGGAAGCCGTTTCATGCGGTGCGTTGCGGGAAAGAACGGTGCGACGTCCATCTTCTCCTCATATGTCCTCGGGGTGCCCGTATAACCGGGCCCTCGGACTTGGCTCCCTTTCGGGAGCCCTTCTTTTGAGCCGCCACCGCCGAGGGCGTCGGGGGCACCCGAGGTGGCACAGGCGGTGCGGTGGTGGTGAGAGCCGGTGCGGGGCCACCGGTGTCCATCCCTTTGGCACTTGGCAGCTGTGGTTGCGGCGGTGTGACAACACCTAATCCAGACATCCTACCGTACGCAGGCCTGTTTTCCACGCACCTCGACAGCGACACAGCTATCACCGTTTCGACACGTGTGGCGAACAACGTCTGACGTAGCCGGCGATCTTCAAGCCTGGACACGTGACAACCGCCAGCGCCACCAGTCCCCACCGTGCCTTTCGGCTACAAAAGGACGACGCATCGGAGGGATTGCCACTTGGCAGCTGTGTTGCGGCGGTGTGACAACACCTAATCCAGACATCCTACCGTACGCAGGTCTGTTTTGAGTACTTCGATTTGGGTTGATTGCTTTTCTATACTGCCGCTTCCACTGCTGCCCTGTTCTAACGCGTTGTGTGTCGCGATGGTAACTAATGCCGAGTTAGCGAAGGATGTTGCTGAATTGCACAAAGAAGTTGAAAGCATGAAATCTAGTCTCAGCATGTTCAACACCATCGTAGAAACAATGAAAGCACAGCAAGCTGTGCTAATAAAAGAAAACAAGGAACTTGCTCGCGAAAACCACCAGCTAGCGCGGCGTGTCGCAGAGCTGGAACAGTATTCCCGCATTAACAATGTGGAAATCAAAGGCGTACCCTCGACGCAGGGGGAAGATTGCGCAGAAATTCTAGAGAAAATTGGAGAAAAAATTGAGTGCCCTGTTACAGCGTCTGATATTGAGGTTGTTCATCGCATACCCGCAAAGGACGGACCGCACATTCTCGCTCGGTTCTGCTTGCGGACAAAGAAAGCGGAATTCATAGCGAAGGCAAGAAAGGCACGACTCACGGCTGGCTCTATTGCATTCACGTCACAAAATAACAGTCTCAAGCCGGTCTTCGTCAACGATCACCTGACTCCCGAGAACAAACGACTCGTCGCGCAAGCATTGGCTCTCAAAAAAGAAAGAAACCATTTGCAAGAAACACTGTCATAGCATCCATCTACCGCTCACCGTCCGCCTGTTACATTGACTTCTGCAAAGAACTGGAACAAATCTTAAACAAATTAAATCTAGAAAACAAAAACATCATTATTGTAGGTGACATAAACATTGACATCACTGACGTAACAGATGGCGCATGCTCAGAGTACAATAACTGCTTCGTTGGTAACGGTTTAGACTATTGAATACAATCAGCTACTCGGTGCGTGCCAAATGGTCCGCACACGCTTATTGACCACATCTTATCTAACTTAGTTTCCCCTCAAGTTCCTGGAATTGTCGACTTTAATATCAGAGACCATTACCCTATTTTTTTACTGCTCGAAAGTCGTACCCAATCTAAACCTCAGACCTTAACAAGACACTCGTTTGACTCCAGTAAGTTTACCGAAATCATATCGCTTATTGACTGGAGGGACGTGTTGGAGGAACATTGCCCAGAAGTGGCATTCAACTTATTCTCTTCTAAAATAGTAGAATCAATTACCCTATGCACGTCACTGACTCCCGTTCATAAGCGATACTCTGCCCCCAGGAACCCATGGATAACGAATGGTCTCCTACGCAGCATTCGTAAAAGAGACAACCTTTACAAGAAAGTTAAAGCTCGGCCCTTCAATATTCCTCTTAAAATTCGTCATAAAAAGTATTCGCAAACCCTCGATGCAACGTTGAAGCAAGCTAAAAAGAACTACTACCAAAATAAAATTCTTCAAAACGGTAACAACACCCATAAGAACTGGCAACTAATAAGAGAATTCCTTAAGCTGGGTGCCGAGCAATCCTCTATAACTGAAATTCACGATGGTATGCAGACTTTAACGAATCCTATGGACATTGCTGACTCATTTAACACTTTCTTTTCTAAAGTGAATGTAACACAGGCTAGTAACGTTTCATGCCTCCCTAGATGTCCCCATAGTTTTTACCTGCGTCCTACCTCAGCTGACGAAGTCCATAATGTAATTCAAAATTTAAAAACCACTGGCCCCGGGTTAGATTTAATTCACCCATTTAAAATAAAGCTAGTTTCTCGTGACGTGTCCGCCGTACTTGCTAGCATAATCAATAACATATTAACGACCGGCGTCTTTCCGTCTGAACTTAAACGTGGCAAAATTGTTCCAGTCTTCAAAAAAGGAGAGCGTAATTTTTTAGCTAATTACCGCCCTATAACTATTCTTCCGTTCTTTAGTAAATTAATCGAGAAGCTTATTTCAGATCGTGTAATGGCACATTTTGCTAAATTCAACCTTCTAACCAACTGCCAGTTTGGTTTTCGCCCTAATCTTTCAACTGAACTTGCGCCTATAGAATTTACAGATAAAATTAAACAGCTCATTGACAAAGGACACTGGGCTGGAGCGGTATTTATTGATTTCGCGAAAGCTTTCGATACCATTAATCATGAAATTCTTTTTTCTAAATTAGAATCACTCGGAATTTGTGGGCCACCTCTAACACTTTTGCGGAGCTATTTAGCAGACAGGACCCAAGTGGTACGTCTTTTAAACGCAACTTCCCAACCTATAACTGTAAATCAAGGCGTGCCGCAAAGGTCAATTTTAGGTCCACTTCTCTTCTTAGTGTATATTAATGACTTGCCTACGTGCCTAAATAACACAACTTGTATTCTTTACGCCGACGACATAACAATACTAACAGGTGATCCTAATCTAGACGCCCTAACAGCAAGGCTAAACAAAAACCTCGAAAATATTGCAGCGTGGTGTAATAAAAACGCACTCCAGATAAACCCCACAAAAACAAAATATTTAATATTTCATACCTCTAATAAGCATCCAGTTTCAGTTCCAAGCCTTTGCTTTGAACGCACCGCCATTCCTGTGTCACGTACAGTAACATTCCTCGGAGTTCTACTCGACACTCATCTGAAATTTAATCTCCACGTGAAATCACTTACAAAAAAAAATTGGTTTTGGCATACGCGTACTAATTAGATCTCGAAGCTATTTTCAGAAACATATCCTGATATCTCTGGGGATATCATGGGGAAACACATATTCTACTCATTTGTCATGTCTCCATCATTTACAAAACCAAGCAGTTCGCCTAATTACATTCAGCCCTTACAACGCATCGCCGCTTCCCATCTACACCAGTCTGAAGATTCCACCGCTAAAACTTGCTTTTCAACTAAAACTGGGTGCTATCATCTTTCGAGCTCGCACACATGGCATAATTATTAGGAGCTTCTTAGATTCCCACCTAACAAACACCAACCCCACAAGATTTGCACAAGGCCTTAACCTACTGCTGCCTAAGGTCTACACTAACTACGGCAAACAAACAGCCATTTTCGCAGCCATTCAACTATGGAATTCTTACCAATAACAATTAAATTGTCTTATTCTATGCGTTCATTCAACAGTAGTTTAAGATCGTTTTTGCTTAACAATCTTTCCGAATAATAAAGTCTCGTATAGTAGTTAAGCCTGTTTTTCCAGAGCTAATATTGTATAATTTCTTGTTCTAGTGCTTCCATACTTTATTGGCGTGTTACACTGATCCGTACCTAACTGCGAAATTTTAGTACTTGTACAAAATATTGCTTCTTAAATTTCACAGTAATTTAAGACCATGCTTGCTAACTTTTTTTTTTCTGAATAATACTTTTTGTGCTTCCCCTGTTTATAGTACTCAAACCTTTTTTTTTCTGAGATATAATTGCAGACTTTTTTAATAGTGTTTGCATATCCAATTAGCGTGCTAAACTGACCCGTACCTCGACTGCCTACATATTTTTTAACATTTTCGCATTTATAAACAGGAGGTCCCCCCGACAGTTTTACTTTGGGACCTCGTTCTGTACTAATAACTACGTGCAATGTGTATGTACCGAAAAATGTTCAATAAATCCTTCCTTCCTTCCTTCCTTCCAACGCCGTAAAGGGTGGGGAGGTATTGGCGGTAGCTGCACCGGTCCCCACAGAGAGGGTTGGCACCACAACCGCTGCGGCCTCAGCAAGCGGCGTGGTGCCGGGTTGGGCTGCCTGAAGCACCCCAGCGGGGGGTGGTGGACGGACCAGGTCAGACTCGCTGAACTGGGTCCCTGTGGACAGCAGACGCCGCTCCACCCCCGGGCGACCTGCGTCGGCGTACCTCCCCATGGGAAAAGAGGCGAACCACTTTCGCACCTCTGGGACGGTGATGTTCTCAGTTACCTTGATGTTGATTATCTTTTGTTTCAATTTGAAATTTCTCGCACTTGCGGGAGTACGCTGCATGCGGCTCGCCGCAGTTCACCCAAGAGAGGGTGTCGGATGGACAGTTTTCGCTAGGATGACCATGCGCCGCGCATTTCGCACACGTTGTTCTGCCACGGCAAGAGGTTGTACCGTGCCCGAACCACTGGCACTTAAAACAGCGCCGCGGGTTCGGGATGTAGGGACGGATGAAGCAACGGATAAAACCTGCATTTATGTGTTGTTGAAGAACTGCGCGGTCAAAAGTTAAGATAATGTGCTTGGTGGGAATCTCCTTGTCATCTCTGCGGATAGTGATGCGTCTCATGGCAATGATGCTCTGATCCTTCAAGCCGGCAAGGAGATCATCATCCATTTCGTTCAGGAGATCTGTCTCGGATATCACACCCTGCGACCTGTTGAGGCTCTGATGGGGTGTGACCCTGATGTCTAGATCAGCCAGTCTAGTCTGAGGTAAAAGCTTTGTAGACTGCTGCTTGTCATTTATTTCGATGAGCAGTTCACCAGACCTTTGTTTTTGCACTTATACAATTTTGCTTTTATGGCTTAAAGATATTTTGCAATCAAGAAGACTGACTGAGATGCAAGAGGATGGGATGGAATTTGGGACTCTATGACAAGAAATCGAGAGTAATGATCTGGTGCAGGAAATGTTAAAGATGGCAATGGTGGAAACGATACTTCGGTGCGAACCCTTTTAGGGGGCTGATCACGTTTGCGGTGGGGGGGGGGGGGGGGTAGACAATACCACAAAGCAAAGCATAAAAGCAAGGGACGGGGCTAGTTTCTCCTTTGACGTCACCCTGCTAGTTAAAGAGGTCCCGGAGCTCCCGGCCTGGTATACAGGCAGGGAGGCCATCGGTCGGAGCTTCACCAAGGCTCCGACGGCCACGGTTTACGGCTTCTACCCTTCACCTTAGAACACCTCGCCACGGTTTGACGCAGCTTATGTATGGAAGCTCGGGGTCCACGGTGTCGCTGCTGACCGTCACTATGAATACTCAAAGTGCCCCGTGCGGGGACCTCTATGACTCTTAGAATAGCTGAGACCTCGCCTGCTGACATACCTATGGCGGGAGGCGTTAGCATGTGGAACGCAGGCGCGCTTGTTCTTTGCAGCAAGCAGCCATTTTGATGCAGTCTGTGACTGCGCTGAGATCACGGGAGAGCAGGAAGCATACGCCCATAGATAGGCATGAAGGTCATCCTCACAGCCATTGCGTGTGAAGTCGCTCGCCGCCGGGAAGTACGCGTAGAGTCACTAAACTCTCTCTTGGGCCGTGTGCCCCGCGTGAAGTGTTTATTGTCAGTATAACACGACGCAAACTATTGAAATGCACAGGTATGTAACAGCCTCGTATTTTAAAAAGAAATTGCTTGTAAAGAATATTCTTTTAACTACGGGCTTAGCAAGTTGGTGATGTAACAAAACAAACCTACACCCTCAAACATTGTAAGAAATTGTTGGCAGGTGTATTAATTAAATAAATGAAAACACCTGTGGATATGCGTTGATTTGTACAGCATTTTTACTTCGGGACAAGGGCGCTATCTACTGCGATAATTTGCCATGGGGTCACATTGGAACAAAATATCACTGTGACATCTGTGACGTGAAAGGTGGAGGTTAAAGCGCGGGAGGCAAGTTTAGTTGTCGCGAAGCTGCCACGTGAACGGCTCTCCCTCCTCGTTTCGGAGTATTTCGCATCAAAAGGCGAAGAAAGGAAACCGTAGAAAGAGACGCAAATACGATATGCCGTATACAGGGCGCGTAACGAGACTTAGACTTCCGACGAATTTTTTTTGCAAAAAACTCTTCAAATTACACTTCACAAAAAAGCATAATTTATTGCCGACGGCCATTCAATTGTGGTAAGCAGGTGCTGATTGTTTATTGGTCATCTTTTTCAGCACCACCCCTTGTTATTAGTTTCTCGCTCTTGTACGTTATTTGGGAACATGGCTTTTCTATCACCGTGCCTGTTTTATCTAATAATATTTGCTGGTATTTTATGAGCGCTGGGCGTCAGACTATGTTTATTGGGATGTCCATCGATGCTGAGATTTTTCTTTGAAAATAGATGTTTCTTTGTTCACTTTTCTATGAAATATTTTTTTCAGACGGTAAAACCCTATCAAATCAAAGCTGCAGGCCTTTGCTGTTTCAATCGAATACATTTACAGATTCATATAGAAGGTTAGTCTTCATCACCCTTTTTAAACAGTATGTTCGCATCTTTTTTTATGCACGTGAATTGTTTTTTTTTTGGAGAAAAAGGCGTTAGAAAATTCCGTCAAATTTTTTGGACACGAGCGGCGGTGACAGATCAATGCAACCAGGATACTTATGGTGCATGAACTGGTCAAGTTTCTTTCTCAATCGAGAAAGAACTTTTTATCATCTATCTTGAACAGTGAGCTGTACCTATGATAGCCCGGTTTCTGAATGCAACGGACTGCGCTCATAAATGTTGCCAGTCTAAACAATGGTGGAAGGGAAGAGGTGATTGGTATCGACATGTACAATGTGCCGACTACATATAAAATGCCATCGACAGGTTCTTCGCCTATGTGGGGATCTCATAGATTCACCGGCTTTTAAGGCAAAATGATATTTTAGCGGCGATGAACAAAAATGTTTTACGTGAAACCTCTTTCTAATTTCTCTACATGCAGAAGAGCCAGGAGCACGTCTCACGAGTTGTGAAACAACAATCAAAACGGATCGATAAAGAGATTGTTCAGAAAACAATTAAAACCGCACACCTATTTATTTTCGTATTTGTACTCAATGCTTCTTAGTGCCCTCAGGACTGATTCTTAGCACTTTATTTTTATTAAGAAATAATGAGCCTGTCCCTGCCCATGTTCTTTGTTGTGTCAGGTTTTCCTCGGAACAGCACATAAATATATATCTCACAGCTATTGAACCATTCTTCCTTTATTTAGTCATGTGTAACAAAGGCAGCAAATTGTGTCAGCTTAGTGTTGGTGAAATAATTCGGATCCAAGAGACGCGCCTTTGCTGACATGTATTACGGCAACGTTTTTCTGCATTTGCGTGTTTGTAAAGCACGTAGCAACGGCCTATTCGCCCATTCACCCGAATCGATGCATGTAATCCACACTTTGAAAAACAAAATTTGAATACCAGCATTACGTGGCCACTTTTAAAAAGAACTAATGGAGGCCACAGCACAAAATGTCTTGAGCAATTTTCAAAAGATATGGTGAGCGAATTATTACTTTAGAAACGTAGATTTTTACACTGTTGCTGTTCAAAGGACAGGCCTTTCCGCAGGGTCCCTTGAGATCGTATAATGGTGTTTCCCTGGAATAGGTTTAACTGCCTCGCCAAATCGGTTCCCAGTGTAGAACAATTCATCAAAAATAAAAAAGGTTTCTAGGGCCTTTATATTTTTTGTAGTACGGCCTATATTTCTCCGAAAAAATGTTTCCTCAACAGAGAAGTTGTGTTTAAAGGTGAATCCATCTAAAGTGGTTCGGTGTGTAGGTGTTTGGCAGCCTTTCTAATGTGGCTTTTCCTAATCTGGCTTATTGTATGTTCTAATTGGTTCTAACCTGGTATATTGCATGTCCACAGTAAAGCATGGCCATCTTCCCTTGGAGAATGAATAAAGAAAAAGGCCGTGACTTTTGTAGCAAAGAAATTCGGCATTGGCACATAATACATTATGTTTCGACAAACTGTATGACAGTTAGCCACTAAGAGGACTGCATAATATAGGCTAGTTTCCCTTGCTTGTGATATATACTTAGTTCGCAGTATATTTATACATTTTCGATATTTACTGTCTGATGTCCTTACATGGCTATATACGTAAGAAGACTGCTTACACAAGACGGTGGAAACAGTAATTTTCAAAGAAATATCCGGAAACCACTTGTTATACAAACCGCAATAGACGACTCTAATAATACGCAATACAGCTTTGCTAGCATCCCGCTAAATAGAGTGGAGGAGCACTAATTTTTTATGGTATGATTCCTTATCTATATTTGTAAAACAAACACTAGGAAACATCCTAAAATTACCCAGTCGTTTCTAAGTGTTTTGTCACTTCAAACTCATAAATGACATTTTTAGAATTCTTCTGCGGTGGGAAGCCTTTGGCAAACCTTTTCGGCATCAGCGATGCCACATTTGTAGAATCTCCCAGTGCTGTGTTTTAAATTGTAATGCAATAGCTTGGTGTTGCTTGTACCATCGACTTAAACAAAAAAAATACTCGGTTTTGCTAGGAAGCTCCCCATATTTGTGCGGAACACCCCCTGCGGTTTAGGCGACGGCTCCAGAAAGTAGGAAACCAGATGGTTGTCCAAGCGTTCTTGCACTATTTCAAAGTCTTTGTACCATTAGATGTCTGAGGTTAAAATGCATGCAGCATCTCTAGTTAAGTGTATTTTCGATCCGTGCGTAGGAAGTGCTCACGTTTGTAAAAGCTTTTAATATTATTATTATAATAATAATAATATTGATGAAAATAATAATAACCGATCAATTATTTAAAGTGCCCGTGAACAACCCAGGGGTCCTAATGCTGGTGCACCCACACAAAAAAAAGAAAAAAATATTTAGCAAGAAATACACAATAGAATAAGATGACAGTATTCGGACGGAAACAACAAACAGAAAGAGCCGCAACGAGTAGAGAAATATTAGGACAACAGGACAAAAGTATATTAACATATTATAAGAAATATCTAATGACACATACAAAAAGTAATAAAATACATACACACACACGCCCACACACCCACACCCACACACACACACACCCACACACACACACACACAGAAAACACACACAAACACACACCCACACACACACACACACACAAAATAATGAGCAAACACAGTGAAACAAAAAGGGGGAATAAATTGTACAATATGTGATCTTATCTTATAACGGTGCAAAGCAAGGAGGAAAACGATAACTGCTACCTATCAAAAACATTGAGGTCAAGAAAAAATAAGGGATACAAAGACTTCATATCCTGTGAAGTGTTGAGTGTTGAACACGGCCATTAGTTACAAGAAACGGCCTCCTCTCTCTAGTTAGCTTACGCGGAATCCGAAAATTAATACTAGTGAGCTGTATAGGACAGGATATATTATCTTGAAGGAGCTTGAAGAGAAATAAAAGATCAGCATGATATCGCCGCCAGCGAAGTGAAAGCAGTGACAATAGTACAACAATGTTAGAGAAATAACTTGAGCCATTTTTAGCGAAGCGATCGTCGTGTACGGTTACAAATTTTTCTGAATCCGCTCAATGACGTTATTTAAGAAATTAGAGACGCCATTCCGTGTCACTGACGCATACTTAAATGGAGGAAGACATATTGAGGTCTACAATTTGCAGAGGGGCATAGAAGAATTGAATTCTCTCTATATTCTACAAACACAGTCGAGAGAACGAAGACCCCGCATAGCAACACGCTTAGCATGAGCTAAAAATGCAAGGTGCTCTAAAAGAGAACGCCGATATAATTAACCTCGCGAACCCTACATAGACACATAGTTGACAGCGTATACAAAAGACAGGCTGGATGATTTTCTAGTGAAACTCAAGATTTTGGTCATTGAAGTATTGAGACAAAGGTTCAGAAGAAGAGTACCGAAGAAGTTCACCATACAGAACAACACAAATCAGGCTGCAGAAAGCGACAGTCTTTAACTGAAGGAATTTCTCTAAGTATATTTATATCATCCGTATACAAAAGGAAAGAAGAATAGCGAATGGCAGAAGAAGCGTCATTAAGGTACATTAAAAATAGGAGTGGGCCTAATACCTAACCCTCAGTGACACCACTGGTTCCTTTGTATAAGGAGGACGCTTGGATATTGACGTCAAAATAATCTGATCTGTCACGAAGATAGCTGTTCAATAGACTCGCAACAGCGGTAACAACATCAAAGTGAGCAAGTTTAACCATAAGCATTGAATGACTGTCTACATCAAAAGCTTTGCTTAAGTCACAGTAAATGGTGTTTACCGGTACTCTCTGAAATACAGGTGTACAAATTTGCGTCATGAAACTGGCAAGATTAGTTACAGTCGGTGGGCCAGGAACAAACACACGTTGATTATGAATAAATGAGTTTTTCACATTAAAAGACGCTATGGGGTCGAGGGCCAGCTCAAAATCTTTGACGTGGCACCTAAAAGAGAAATCGGGCGATAATTCCAGACATCAGTTAGCAAATCACATCCGACATCAGATCCAGACCTATATACTGGAAAAACACGAGCAAGTTTTTATATGCTAAAAATTGGAAGTATTCAGACAGTTAATATATATTTTAGTCAGTAGTGGTACCAATATACAGCCATAATCGTTTAGTATGGCTGAGGGCATACCATCTAGACGACATGATAAGGATGGTTTCAAGCGCTTAATGCATTTGCTGATGACATTTTCATCTACCGACAGACCATTGGGTGTGTTGACTGCCAAAGGTTGTTTGATAGTAGTGCTAGAGTTCGTGGCTTTATAAACGGAAGAAAACTGCGCTTCAAAAAAGTCAGCGATGGCTTGTAGTTCTGTTTCATTGGAGTCCAGTATTATTAAAGACTCTCCACTTTTGTAAGACCGTTTGCGTACATACTTTTAAAACTCAGCCAGCATGTCAGAGGAGCTTTTTATAAGTGTATAATATATGAACTGTGATCCCGTTTATATAGGTGTTTACAGAGAGTTCAAAAACATCGGAAATCTTCGTCGCGCTCAAGAAATAGAGTCCTCCTCAACTTACTGTGTGTGCAATCTCTGTGCTTTAAAGCACTTATAAGTTCAGACGAGACCCAGTGGGATATTTATGTAGTTTAGGAGTATATTGTGGTATCTATTTGCGCATACTGCTTAAGATATGTTCCGTAAGCTGATCTACTTGGTCATCAACATTGTTTTTTTTAGTTACCATTGACCAGCCGATGGAAGACAAGTCGTGGTGTAAGCCAACGTAGTCACTTCGTTTGACAGCAAATCTAGGCGATTTGTTGATGTTATTTTGAAAACTCTGCTTTTCCCCTGACAGAAAAAGTGTTAGCTTAAGGGGTGGCTGACATTTATTGGGACCAACAAGAAAGACGTCAGAGTTTGACATTTCAATAGGCTATTTGGTCGAAATACAGAAATCTGAGATGTTACCGCAAGGCTTGGCGGTAGTGTTATGTTGTTGAAGGGAATAAAAGCAAGAAAATCTAACAGCAGACTGCAGTTATTCTCTGTGTATTGATGGTAATGGGAATATTTAAGTGAGCTCCAGTCGATCCCAGGGGTATTAAAATCGCCAATAACAAGAATCGTGTGCTTCATGTGCGAGGCTATGACATTTTAAATACAAGGAATGAACTCAATAAAAGAGATTGGGGTACTGCTAGGCGGAACATAGATAGACCCAATCAACAATTCTTCGGAGCGATCAAGGTTGATTTCGGGCCATATTGTTTCAGAAACAATTTCATTGTGGCTTTGTCGAACAGATAGATCTTAGAAAAATATCTGCAGACAAAAGTACGCCACCACCCTTTTTTTCGTTGCACTGAAGTCACTATCACAACGGAAGGTGCTGTAACTTGATGGGAAATAGTCTGATGAGGGAATCTCATTGCACAGCTATGTTTTGGTCAGCACAATGACAGGAAACGAAGGCGAAATAATATCAGAGAAGAATTCAGTTGTCTCGGTTCGTAGACCTTTAGTGTTGGTAAAAGATGTTCAAATTACACTCTTTCACTGTCGAATACAAACTATGCGGGATGGAGCGTATCATCATGCAGAATCCCACGGAATGAATTAAAAATGCAGCAACGCGGCCACATCGAGAGGTCGTTAAGATGCTTTATGTTTTCTTCGTCGACCGTGACGCAGAAAGAGGAAGGCGAATATTTTGTTTTCAGCCGCCGGCAGAAGGGGGCCAAATATTTACTTATTTGATGTGCTTCCTGAGGGCAGCAGTGGCAGTGTCACGGCTCAACTTTGAAACAAATATTGCCCTCTGACGCTGCAGCCATTGAACCACCGACAATGCACGCAACTCCATGGCTCAAGGGAATATAGGTCTGTTTCCCCTTTTGTCTTCTTTCCACTCACTGTGGCAATTGTTGGAAGTGGTCGGGCAGGATTGTCAACGCGTTCCTCCGAACGGCGGAGACCGGCGATCTCACCACAAATGTCGCCCGGAGGGGAGAGAGTTGAACCGGTCGGGGCACCCCAGGACTGCGGAGAACACGTTTCCGTCGTGGGTGAATCCATCTCGTCACTAGGCTTAGCGCCCGACTGTGTCGAATTGCACAAATTGCAGCAAAATGGGCGTGATCCAGCCTTCAAATGTTGCAGCTGGTAGTTTTTCACAGCTTTCGCAGCGATAGAACTGCTGTTTACCGAGAGAAGGGCAGCAGCAGAGAAAGCATGCATCCCGGCTGGGCGCCATGCCGTAGGTATAATATTAATATCAATCAATCAATCAATCAATCAATCAATCAATCAATCAATCAATCAATCAATCAATCAATCAATCAATCAATCAATCAATCAATCAATCAATCAATCAATCAATCAATCAATCAATCAATCAATCAATCAACCAACCAATCAATCAATCAATAAATCAATCAATCAATCAATCAATCAATCAATCAATCAATCAATCAATCAATCAATCAATGAATGAATGAATGAATCAATCAATCGATCAATCAATCAATTAATTAGGTAATTAATTAATTAATGAATTAATTAATTAATTAATTAATTATTAATTATTAATTAATTAATTAATTAATAATTAATTAATTATTTAATTAATTAATTAATTAATTAATTAATTAATTAATTAATTAATTAATTAATTAATTAATTAATTAATTAATAACTAATCAATCGACCAATCGATCGATCGATCGATCGATCGATCGATCGATTGATCAATCACTCAGTCAGTCAGTCAATCAATAATTCAGACAACCAATCAAAACAATCAATCGATCAATCAATCAATCAACCTTTGTTAAAGTGCCCAGGTGCAGCCGAAGCCTTCGTGCTGACGCACTGAGAGGGGAGAAAAAAGCCGCATAGAAATACATCAGCGGCTGACACATAAACAGCTAGTAAAAAAGGTGGGTGAGGGAAAAACAATAGAAAACTGGAAATAGTACAGCGAATAAAATGAAAAGTGGTATACAAACTACATACAGGAATAACAGAGACTAGATTATGGTACGTTGCAAAAACACATCGTAAAATGACCATAGCAATAGGATGAAGCGTCAATTACACTAAAATGTATGAAACAAAGTACAAAAAATATTTGTAACTATTCAGAGAAAGTTATCAGCTATAGAAACATCTGTTACTGTGGCTTTCCCACGTCACTTGAAAATATGTATGTAGCGTTGATTACACAAGTGTGTCATAGTACTACAACGATTACGCCCGCAGCACCGACATCATATACGAAGAAATGAGAATAAACTGTGTCAAAACAACTCACACATGAGAAAAAATAACTGAGGAACACGACTACTGTCGAAATGAAGTAAGCGTGCCACGTCTAACAGCCCGGCCAAAGCCCCGAAAGGTAAGGTGGAAAATATCAAGTTCCCCGGAGTGTAGGTTATATAGGCGTTGCAGTGTATCAAGAGGAGAACATCTGCTAAGTTGTGCAGCTGTGTGTTAAGGCTAGTTAAGACTTGTTGCTTTTTACAAAACACGTAAAGCGATTGCTGCAAGCAATTCCGGGCATGAATTTGTAGCATGAAGCAATTTGTATAAGAAAAGATGTGAGCGGGTTCACAGGTAACTTAAAAAGATAGTTATCGGGAGAGGCTCAGAGAGAAAACGATGCATAAATAGAGATAAAATTTGGTCTGTGCAGGCTCTACACGCTGGCAATTAGATATACAGGTTCCATTCGAAATGAAAGGGGCATATTTAATTTGAGAAATACAAAGTGCGATAAAACTTTTTAGGTGCGAATGAGGAGACTGGAAATCTTGTGTAAACCTGCATACAGCACCAAGCTAGCAGAGCGCCCGCCGTGTAAGTTGCTGACATGAGTCGAGAACGTTAAGGCGCTGTCGAAGAGTAGTCCGAGGTATTTGATGTCGTCGACTCTAGACAGAATACTGTCATCAATTATGTAGCGAAAGAAAATTGGGTTCGTTTTTGGGGTATAAGATATGACCTTTGTTTTCGCCGGATTAATAATTAGTCTGTTATCTGAGCACCCGTTAGCAAATGAGAATATATCTTCCTGCAGAGCATCACAGTCATCGATGGACTTTATACGCCTGAATATTTTGATGTCGTCAGCATAGAGAAGAAAAGAAGACTTTTTAATTGCGACTGACACATCATTCACGAAAATGGAGAACAAGAGAGGGCCAAACACGGAGCCTTGGGGCACACAGCTTGTTGTTCCATACATAGAGGACGAGTGCCCATTAACGCTAAAGAAACTGAACCCATTGCTTAGGTAGCTACCCAGCAATGTCACGAGTGGTGTATCAATGCCCAACTGCAAAAGCTTATCAAATAACAACGACTGGCAGACAACATCAAATGCGTTGCTCAGTTCACAGTAGACAACGTCCAACTGGCCTCGCTGAGAAAGTGCAGCGGATGCCTGCTCCATGAAGCAGTCCAGATTAGTTGTTGTCGACCTTCCTGTCATAAAACGATGCTGTTTACTAGTAAGAAACTGCTCTACAGAACTTGACAATACCTTGTGCAGCGCTGCCCAAAAAAGCTTGGAGGTAGCACAAAGGAGAGAAACTACTCTATAATTTTTTTGCATCAGATTTGGTGTTTGACATAAAAATGGGGCGCTCTTGAAAAATTTTCCACTTACGAGGAAATGTGTTTGTTTTTAAACACTGATAAATATCGCAGTTAAAATACAAACTAAAAAGCTGGTGAAGGTTTTTAAAATAGCGGAAGGTATTCCGCCAGGGCCACGCGACAGCGACAGTTTCATGCGTCTTAGACTCTGAAGCACCAACTGCTCGTCCAATTGTACTAAGCTAGAACCCTGTACCTTATTTAACATTACGTTTAGTTCACTGTCATCACGCTGGCCATATGTAGAACTTCTTTGCGGCGCATACTGGTTGGCAAAATCACGAACTTCTTCCTCAGACGAATCAACAAGACGGATTTGCTCATGTGAGTTATTGTTATGGGATCGAATATATTTCCAGAATGTTGCAGGCTGGGAATTAGCGCTGCTCTCCACAGAATCTAGATAAGTGCGCATGTCCCGTTAAAAGGACTTTTACACGTTTTACGCTAAAAGCGGAAGTCCTCTTTTCATTCATCAAGGCCGGTTTTCCTATATTTTCTATGGCAGCGGTCTTTTAACTTAAGGGTGGTACAAAGTTCATTAGAGAACCAAACGGGGAGTTTTGAACGGCAGGGTTTGCGCTTGGGTATAGGCTGATTCATGCCGCTTTTGACTATTTCAGTGAACCGCTCGACCTGCACATCGCTATCAGGGAGGTCTTGAATTTCCAACCAATGGAATGAAGAAAAAGTTATACAAGCCACTATAATCACCACGCGCATACTACTACTACTACTACAACAAATAATAATAATAATAATTAAATTAATATAATTATTAATAATAATAATAATAATATAATATTAATAATAATAATCAATCAATCAATCAACCTTTATTTTTAGTGCCCAGGAACAACCCTAGGGTCTTGGTACTGGTACACCATATACAAGCATTCATAAAAACAAACTAAAATCAAGACAACACAACACAGAAAACCATGTATATGAAAGAAACAATAAGATAAAAATAGTTACAGAGATCCCAGAAAGCAAAACAGCAAAACAGCCAAACAAAAGGAAGCCTAGTGTTAGAAGCCATGACACCCGGCCAGCAATACGTTGAAGGCACGTGAAAAATTGAAAATACACAAGCAAATACTCAATGCACATGACGGAGATAGATTATACACTTAAAACAAAGGTTTTGTAACAAAATGTTAGGAAGTTTCAAAATAATAATAATAATAATAACAATAATATTATTAATAATAATAATAATAATAATCAATCAATCAATCATGTTTATTTACGTGCCCAGGAGCAGCCAGAGGCCTGAGTGCTGGCGCACGGGTAGTTACATGAAAACAAAATACAAGAAACATATAGCAAGAAACACACAAGCGACAAGACACACACAAATTGAAGTAGTGAAAATGAGAGAAATAAAGCACAGGCGCTCCGCCTGTGCTTTATCTCTGTCATTTCTGTCAATTCTGTTATTTCTGACTGGGTACAGGTAAAAAATAAAAAAAAAGATGCCTATGTTACTCTGCCCGTCGTAAAGGCCACACGACAGGCAGAGCAACAAAGTTTGACAGTAATACAACAAAAACAACGGCAAGAGTGTAGAGACAAATGAAAAAACGAACAGATGACAGTAAACAGTTTCAAAAATAGGCAACTATCAGTTGGATAGACACAACCGCAGAGAAATCAAATTCCAGAAAAAAAAAGAACGACAGACATATCATAGGTGTTTAACATACTGTATTCAACAGCGTTGTACGGTAAACTGTAAAGGATTTCTGAAAGATGTCAAGGCGTTCAAAGAAGCGGTTGTAACAATTATGTATTCTGCGCACAGGAGAATGATTGGAGTTGCGCGCAGCGGTCAAGAACGGGCGATGCGACCTGGTGGGCCTTTGTGGTACAGTAAACTCTAAACAGTTAAGCAGGTCAGCGCAAGAAAGGTCACCATGAACAATTTTGTGAAGAAATGTAAGGTCTGCACGCATACGTCTGCAGTTCAAGGAAGGGATGGAAGGGACTATGGATAAGTCAGAATCAGGATGAAAACTGTGATTGTGATGACGGTGCTTAAATATGGATAAAAACTTCTTCTGCACACGTTCTAATAATTCACTACTAGATTTGGAGATGCCGTTCCAGGCAACAGAAGCATATTCTAACTGTGGTATACATATTGCATTGTATAGCATTAGAAATGGATCTGGAGAAGAGAATTCCTTTGTAATCCGACACACATTTCCAATAGTAATATTAATCAATCAATCAATCAATCACGTTTATTGAACGTGCCCAGTAACAACCGAGAGGTCTTGATGCTGGCGCACAAAAATAAGAAACAAAAAAAACTAAGAATAACACAATAGAACAAGATGACTGTTCAGAAGAAAACTATCAGAGACACAATGCGCACAGAAATATTAGGAAGACAGGACAACAGTAGAATAACACAGTATGAGAAATAGGTAATGATAATGACGAAAAGTCAGATAATATATACATACATACATATAATACATACATACATACATACATACATACATACATACATACATACATACATACATACATACATACATACATACATACATACATACATACATACATACATACATACATACATACATACATACAACAATGCGCCAGATAAACTAAAAGAGAAGGATAGAACAAATTGCACATGTGATGTTCTCTTATAACGGTAGAAACCTTGGAGGAAAACGATTACTGTGACCCATCAAAAACATCGAGGTCAAGAAAATACAAATTATAAAGACTTTGTATCCTGTTGAGGGTTGAGTGCTGAGAAAGGCGGGTAGTTACAAGAAACGGCCTGCTCTCTCTTGTTTGCTTCCGCGGAATCCGAAAATTAATACCATTGAGCAGTATAAGACAGGTTATAGTACCGTGAACAAGCTTGAAAAGAAAGAAACGATCGGCGCGATTTCACCGGCAGCGAAGTGAAGGCAGTTACAATAGTTCAACGGCGTTAGAACAAGAGCCAGAGTCATTTTTAGCGAAGCGATGGTTGCAAACGCTTAGAATTTTTTTCTGGACACGCTCAACTACGTTAATTAAGGAATTAGAGATGTCATTCCAGATCACAGATGCATACTCAAGTTGAGGAAGACGTATTGCGGTGTACAATTTGCGGAGTGGCATAGGAGAATTGAATTCTCTCGATATTCTACAAACACAGCCGAGAGAACGAAGACCCCGCATAGCAACACGCTTAGTATGAGCTGAAAAATGCAAGGTGCTATCAAAGGGAACGCCGAGATCATTGATCTCACAAACCCTACATAAAGACACAGAATTGACAGAGTATAAAAAAGATACGCTAGATGGTTTGAGAGTGAAACTCATGACTTTTGTCTTTGAAATATTGAGAGAAAGGTTATTGTTTTCACACCATTCTGAAAAAGAACACAAATCAGACTGCAACAAGCGACAGTCGTTAAATGAATGAATTTTCCTAAACATCTTTATATCATCTGCATACAAAAGGAGAGAAGAATGGCGAATGGCAGAACAAACGTCGTTAACCTACATAAAAAGAGGAGTGGGCCTAATACCGAACCCTGAAGTGCACCACTGGTCACTTTGTAAAAGGAGGACGTTTGGCCATTGACGGCAACATAACATGATCTGTCACAAGGTAGCTATGCGATAGATTCACAACAGCGGTGTCAACATCAAAATGACCAAGTTTAACCATAAGCATTGAGTGACTGACTACATCGAACGCTTTGCTGAGGTCACAGTAAATGGTGTCGTCCTGTCCTCTCTGGAATACAGGTGTAGACATTTGCATCATGAAACTGGCAAGATTAGTGACGGTTGAGCAGCCAGGGACAAATCCATGTTGAATATTATTCAATGAGTTTTTCACATTAAAAGACAGTATGTGGTGAAGGGTCAGCTCAAAAATCTTTGACATGGCACAGAGAAGAGAAATCGGTCGATAATTCGAGACATCAGTTTTAGAGCCAGACTTAAATACTGGAAAAACACGAGCAATTTTCCACATGCTAGGAAATGTGAAGGTAATCAGACAGTTATAAATATGCCAGTCAGTTCTGGGACCAATATACTGCTATAAGCTTTTAGTATAGCTGAGGGGATAGCATCTGGACCACATGATAAGAATGGTTTCAAGCGCTTGATGCATTCGCTGATGAGATTTTCATCTTGCGACAGAGCATTGGGTGTGTTGATTTCCAAATGTTGTTCGATAGTAGTGCTAGAGTCAGAGGCTTTATCAACGGAAGGGAACTGCGTGGCAAAACAGTCAGCGACGGCTTGTAGTTGTGTTCCATTGGAGTCCAGTAGTATTAAAGGCTCTTCACTTTTGTTAGACCGTTTGCGTACATACTTCCAGAACTCAGCCGGCCTGTCAGAGGCGCTTTTTTCTAAGTGTGTAATATATGAACTGTGATCTCGTTTATATAGGCGTTTACAGAGAGTTCGAAAGCATCGGAAATCTTCCTTGCGCTCGAGAGATGGAGTGCTTTTAGGCTTTCTGTGTGCGCGATCTTTATGCTTTAGAGCACTTATAAGTTCAGGCGAGAACCAACGGGGATATTTATGGAGTTTAGGAGTATACTGTGGAATATATTTGCGCATACTGCTTAAGATAAGTTCCGTAAGCGGATCTACTTGGTCATCAACATTGGTTTTTTTCAGTTACCATAGACCAGTCAATGGAGGATAAGTCACGGTGTAAGCCAACGTAGTCACCTTTTTGAAAGCAAATCTGGGTGATTTGTTAATGTTATTTTGAAAGCTCTGTTTTTCCCCTGACAGAGATAGTGTTAGTTTAAGTGGTGGGTGAAATTTATCGGGACGAACAAGAAAAACGTCACAGAGTGACACTTCGATAGGCTGATTGTTCGAAATACACAGATCTAAGATGTTACCGCAAGTATTGTCAATAGAATTATGTTGTTGAAGGGAATTAAAAGCAAGAAAATCTAATAGCAGGCTGCACTTATTCTCTATGTATTGATGGTTATGAGAATATTTAAGTGTTCTCCAGTCGATACCAGGGGTAATAAAATCACCAATAACAACAATCCTGTGCTTCCTACGTGAAGCTATGGCATTTTCAATGGAAGAGATTATGTCAATAAAAGAGATAGGGGTAATGCTAGGCGGCATATAGAAGGACCCAATCAACAATTTTTCGCAACGATCAAGGCTAATTTCGACCCATATTGATTCAGGAACAGTTTCAATGTCACTTCGGCGAACAGACCTCAGAGAATTATCTACAGCCATAAGTACGCCACCACCTTTTTGTTTGGTTGCACTACAGTCACGATCACTGCGGAAGGTGTTGTAACTTGGTGGAAAATAGTCTGATGAGGGAATCTCAATGCACAGCCAAGTTTCGGTAATCACAATGGCAGGAAACGAAGACGAAATAACATTAGCGAAAAATTCAGTTGGCTTAGTTTGTAGACCACGAGCGTTTTGGTAAAAGATGTCCAAATTACACACCTTCACTGTCAAATGAGACTCTGAAGGATGGAGCATATCATCATGTAGAATCCCACGGAATGGCTTGAAAATGCAGCCATGCGGCCACATTGAGGGGTCGATCAGACGCTTCGTGTTTTTTCGTCAACCATGAGAGTAGAATGAGGAGTACGACAACTATTTTGTTTTCAGCCGCCGGCAGGTGAGGGGACAAAAAATGTGGGATTCGAAGTGCTTTTTGAGGTCAGCAGTGGCAGTGTCAGGGCTCAACTTTGTAACAAATAGTTCCCTTTGACGCTGCGGCCGCTCAACCACCGACAATAATAATAATAATAATAATAATAATAATAATAATAATAATAATAATAATAATAATCAATCAATCAATCAATCAATCATGTTTATTTACGTGCCCAGGAACAGCCAGAGGACTGAGTGCTGGCGCACGGATAGTTATATGAAAACAAGATACAAGAAACATATTGCAAGAAACAAACAAGCGACAAGACACACACATATTGAAGTAGCGAAAATTACAAAAATAAAGCACAGGCGGAGCCTGGGTACAGGTAAAAAAGAAAAAAGAAGATGCCTTTGTGGCTCAGCTTATTGTAATGAATACACAAGAAGCAGAGAACAAAGTTTGACAGTAAGACAACAAAAACAATGACAAGAGTATAGAGACAAATGATAAGACAAGCATGATAAGTAAACAGTTTCAAAAACAGGCAACTATATTGGTTAAACAGAGCCGCAGAGAAACCAAATTTCAGCAATAAAAAAAAGAAAAACGAACGACAGAGATATCATAGATGTTTAACATCCTGTGTTCAATTGCGCAGTACGGTAAATTGTAAAGGAGCTTTGAAAGATGTCAAGGCGTTCAGAGAAGCGGTTGTAGCAATTCTGTATTCTGCGCACTGGAGAAGGATTGGAGTTGCGCGCAGCGGTCAAGAAAGGGCGATGCGACCTGGTGGGCCTCTGTGGAACACTAAACTCTAAACAGTTAAGCAGGTCCGCGCAAGAAAGGTCACCATGAACAACTTTGTGAAGAAATGTAAGGTCTGCACGCATACGTCTGCAGGTCAACGAAGGAATGGAAGGAACTATGGGTAAGTCAGAATCAGGACCCGGACTGTGATTGTGATGACGGTGCTTAAATATGGATAAAAACTTCTTCTGCACACGTTCTATTAATTCACTACTAGATTTGGAGATGCCGTTCCAGGCAACAGAAGCATATTCTAACTGGGGGATACATATTGCATTGTATAGCATTAGAAATGGATCTGGAGAAGAGAATTCCTTTGTAATCCGACACACATTTCGAAGACTTCGGAGCGCTCGCCGGGTGATGAGCCTAATATGAGAAGAAAAAGATAGGGTACTTTCGAAAAGAACTCCGAGGTCCCTAATCTCCTCAACCCTTTGCAAAGGAGCTCCCTCTATACTGTAGGAAAACAGTAGACGATGGGTTTTCCGGCTGTACGTGACAACCTTTGTTTTAGCTGGATTTAAAATTAGACAGTTTTTGCTGCACCAGACCGATAATTCCGACACATCCCTCTGCAAGGCACAGCAGTCCTGAAAACTGCTAATGTGCCTAAATAGTTTTACATCATCAGCATAGAGAAGAAATGAAGGTTTTGTTAACACTGTTGACACATCATTGATAAAGATAGAAAACAATAGTGGACCCAGCACAGAACCCTGAGGTACACCATTCGTTGCAGTGTAAACACTAGACCTTTTGAAGTTTACATCTACGTAAAAGGACCGGTCAAGGAGATAGTTGGACAACAAGGCAACATGGCTTGCATCAACACCGGACATAGTAAGCTTGTTAATTAATAATTTATGGTTCACTACATCAAACGCCTTACTGAGGTCAAAATAGATAACATCCAACTGGCCGTTTTCACAAACTGCAGCCGAAGCCTGATTCATGAAGCTTGCAAGATTTGTAACCGTCGATCGACCCGAGAAAAAGCCGTGCTGATTTGGTATCAGAACGTTCTTGACGCAGGCAGCAAGAATGTTGTGCAGAGCTGACTCAAAGAGTTTTGAGGCGACACAAAGGAGTGAGATTGGGCGATAGTTGGTAACGGCTGACTTATCACCAGACTTGAATATTAGAAAAATTCGAGCAATCTTCCATGCACGAGGAAATTTGCCGTAAAGTAAACAGTTATTATAAATGGAAGTTAAGACAGGCACAAAAATGTTGCCGTAAACCTTCATGAGGGCTGCTGGAATTCCGTCTGCACCACAGGAAAATGACGGTTTCATCCGTTTAAGGCTATCATTGGCAAGTTTTTCATCGAACATAAGTGTACTAAAATTAGACATATTATTAAACGATAGGCGTTCGTCGTGACCATCTGGCAGTTGAAAGACAGAATGAAAGTACTGAGCAAAGCTAGTGGCGACATCCTCAACCTGTTCCCCATCGGAATTAAGCAGGCTAATGTGTTCTTTAGACTCCTTTGAACGGCCGCGTACATACCTCCAGAAGTCAGCCGGTTTCTGAGACGCAGAAGCCTCTAACGACTCTATATAGAGCTGGTGGTCACGCCGGTAAAGGCTTTTACAAAGTGAGCGATACCGACTAAACTCCGCTTTCCACTTGTCGAGCCCAGAACGCTTGGCCTTTTTGTGGGCGCTGTCCTTAAGTTTAAGCGAACTTCGAAGTTCTTTAGAGAACAAATGGGGAAATATGGAATGAACAGGCATATAACAAGGGATGTACTTTTCCATGCCACTCCTGACAATTTCGGTAAAACGTCGAACCTGTTCGTCAACATCATTGACATCAAAAACACTAGACCATTCAGCAGATGAATAAAAGTGATAGAGCCCAACATAATCTCCACGCTTGAAAGCATATCGCGGGACTGCACAATCGTCAACACCACCATAGCAATGCTGGGCAGCGACAGAGACAGAGACAATAAGAGGGGGGTGAAGCTTGTCGGGGTGTACAAGAGATATTTCGGAGGCACACACTTCTACGTTTTTCAAGTTCGAGAAGCACACATCTAGGACATTACCACAGAAGTTTTCTATGTGGCAGAACTGCTGCAAGGAGGTGAATGATTGAAAATCTAATAACATGGTGCATTTCTGCGCTGCATAATGGTTTTTATGCTGAAATGAAAGACTGTTCCAGTGAATACCTGGGGTGTTGAAGTCCCCAAGTATAATTAGCTTATGGTTGGAGTGTGAATTGGAAACATTTTCAATAGATGTGAGCTTTAGATTATAATCAGCAGGTAAAATATCTGGGGTTATATAGAATGCACCGATGAGCAGCTTCTCGCCCCTCTTGAGGCCTACCTCAAGCCAGACTGATTCCTCAGTCTCGAGGTCTGCACGCCGCACGCATTGCACTGAGCGATCGATGGCAATGAGAACCCCGCCACCCTTTTGCTTGGGCCCAGTTAACTTTCTGTCACTTCTAAAAGTTTCATAGGTCGGAGGAAAATAGTCGGAAGATGAGATATCATCGCAAAGCCAAGTTTCAGTAATAACAATAGTAGAAAATTTGGAGCACACAACATTTCTAAGAAATTCGGAGGACTTAGTACGGAGACCCCGAGCATTTTGATAATAGATGTCGAGAGTGTCGTTCTTACTGGTCATTCTCAGAAGTTTCACAGCTGTGCACCATGCCAGGGTGGAGCTTGCCTTGGAACGGCTTGAAGAGGCAGCCCTTTGGCCACATAGACGGGTCGCACAGGCGCCTGAAACACTCTGCGTCAACAGTTACACAAAAAGAAGAATAGGAGTCATGCTTGGTTTTAAGGCGTTTGCATGACAATGGCGTGACTTGCACATTCGACAAGTGGGCCAACAGTTGCCCAGATGTAGTGTTAGCCGACAACTTCGAAACAAAGATGGCCCTGGAGCTCGGTGGTCGGCGCACCACAACCAACTCAGAAGCTTCCGATGCACCAACGCGAGGAGGGCTTCTTTTCTTCACTAAGTTCACCGGCGGGCCATTACTCGCAGTGTCGGACAGTAGAGGCGGAGGCAAAGGGCAGTCCGATGGGGAACTCAAATCACTCAACACCGCACCTGGTTGACCGCTGGAGCGTTCTAAGAATGCCGAAGCGTTCGTCGAGGACAGGAGGGGGCCGCCTTCGCCCGCTACACCGGCGGCAGCTGCGGCGAACGACGACCTCATGGGGAGACCGGAGTGCGGTGACGTCACCGGTAGCGTGGAACGGCTAGCAGGCTTCGGGAATGCAGGCGGGGAAGGCGGCGGTAGGGCGAGCTCCCCTCGCAGGCAGCGAACCTCCTCACGCAGGGACGCGTTGATTGCAGCCTGATGGGCAAGCCCAGCCACATGGTCCCGTCGCAGAAGCCGGTTCTCCTCGCGCAGCTCGGTGACAACATCCTCAAAAAAGGAGAGGCTGTCGCAGGCTTCGGACAGGAGATTCTTCAAAGCCGCTACCTCTGCGCGTAGGTCCGCCGAAGGGTTGAAGGTTGCTCCGACAGGGGACGCCACTCGTTTGGCCGGGATGTTCGCTGGCTCACCGTCTTCGCTGGTTTGGTCACCGGGGTCGCTAGGCCTAGCGGGTGACGCCGCGGCCACACACAGATTGCAGACGAACGGCTGCTCACCGCAGATCAAACGCTGCAGTTCCTCGTCAGGAAGAACAATGCACTTTCCGTGCGCACGGCGTTTACACGCAGAACATCGAAAAAACGCCTGCCTGCCGAAGAAAGCGAGGCAGCAGAGGAGGCACTTATCCTTACTGGGCGCCATCAACAAATAATAATAATAATAATAATATTCAATCAATCAATCAATCAACCAATCAACCAATCAACCTTTATTAAAGTGCCCAGGAACAGCCGAAGCCTTGGTGCTGGCGCACTGCGAAAAAAAAAGAAAAAATGCCGCTTTGAAATACATCAGCGGCTGACACAAATAAAACCAGGAAAAAATGTGGGTGAATGAAATACCACAGAGAAAAAATTAAAAGTGGCATCCAAACTACATTATACGAAGTTATGGTACATTGCACAAACACAGCGTACAATGACCATAGAAATCGGCTGAAGCATCAATTACACAAAAATGTATGAAACAAAGTACAGGAAATGTTTGTAACTATTCATATAAACTGAACAGTTATAGAAACATTTGTTTCTATAACATTTGGTTCGCCCGGGCCACTTAAACATATGTATGAAGAGTTCACTACACAAGTGTAGCATAGTACATACAACGATTACGCCCGCAGCACTAACAACATATATGAACAAATGAGAACAGACTCTGTGAAAACAACATACACATGCGGAAAATAACCGAAGAACACGAGAACTGTCGAAATGAAGTTAGTGCACCATGGCTAAAAGCCGTGGCGATTATTATTAATAATAATAATAATAATCATATTGCCGCGAAGCGTGTATGGGCTTGCTTTTTTATTGTTTGTTTTTACTGTGGAGCCACGCTCGGCTGTGTTACCTGCGTTCCAAGCAAAGCGCGTCATCCATTCTTTATTTTTATGCCGCACGGGCTATCACATTCAGATAAGGAAACTGTTTCGCCCTAACGTCGCTAGCCCAGAATAATCGTCTGTGATCTACAATGTTCTGGATGTGAATCGACGGTTCCAGAAACACTCGCGCCGAAAGATAAAAAGCCTGCATAGTAGACGCCTCGGCATTCGATTCTGCGACGCTCGCCGACGCAAGTCACTTTGTTGACCTCTGCTCCGCCGCCTCTGTATTCTTTTGAGTTGTTAGGGGAGCACAAGTTTGCTCCAATAAACTTGTTTCTCCTTCAAGACAACTGCGTCGTTCATGGCTTCGTGACAATAATAAATAAATAAATCAATCAATCAATCAATCAATCAATCAATCAATCAATCATTCAATCAATCATGTTTATTTACGTGCCCAGGAACAGCCAGAGGCCTGAGTGCTGGCGCACGGGAGTGCTGGCGCACAGGCAGAGCAACAAAGTTTGACAGTAATACAACAACAACAACGGCAAGAGTGTAGATACAAATGATAAGACGAACCAATGACAGTAAACAGTTTCAAAAATAGTCAACTATCAGTTGGATAGACACAACCGCAGAGAAACCAAATTCCAGAAAAAAAAACGACAGACATATCATAAGTGTTTAACATACTGTATTCAACAGCGCTGTACAGTAAATTGTAAAGGATTTCTTAATGATGTCAAGGCGTTCACCGAAGCGGTTGTAACAATTCTGTATTCTGCGCACAGGAGAGTGATTGGAGTTGCGCGCAGCGGTCAAGAACGGGCGATGCGACCTGGTGGGCCTTTGTGGTACACTAAACTCAAAACAGTTAAGCAGGTCTGCGCAAGAAAGGTCACCATGAACAAATTTGTGAAGAAATGTGAGGTCTGCACGCATACGTCTGCCGTTCAAGGAAGGGATGGAAGGGACTATGGGTAAGTCAGAATCAGGATGAAAACTGTGATTGTTATGACGGTGCTTAAATATGATATTAATATTATTAATAATTTTATTACGTTTCTTTTATCATAATTGCGTACATGATTACACTGGCACACAGTAAAAGCTGTCCGAAAAACAGCTTGACCGAAGCTGCTGACCCATAACTTGGCAATCAGGAAGGATCAAGAAGAGAAAAACACAAGCAAATTTACATAAATACCAAAACACAGGAACAGTGCATTAACATTTCTAAGCCTCGCTACAAACTAAAAAACCAAAAAGAAAAAAAACGAAAAAGAAATAAAGATAACAAAGATGCAGAGCTGAACAAAAATTACGAATAAAAAGCTGCAATTGTTTGTATTTGCGAAAAACAACACAAAACAACAGAGGATATATTCAGAGGAAGCGCACTTTTGAGGCACAGAAAATACAGACAAAGAGATAACATTATTATCAAAGAAAAAAATTCCCGCAGGTCCAGGCAGTGAATCATGACGAGTGGGAGAAGCACTGGGGATCGTCCCTACTATTAACAACTCGTGGCTTTGCCCACTCGCACATGTAAATGAGTGATAACGTATATACAATTCAATCAAATACAATCCGATACAATTCAATTGATTTCAATCCAATTGAATCCAATCCAAATTCAATCCAATCTAAAGCTCCTCGCGCATGTGCGACACTGTGTACACAGACGCCGACGGACAAGCCATGGACAAAGTGCGGTCCTAAGGTGCTTCGCCCCGAAAAATGATTAACTTTTTGTCTGTCGAACTTTTAATGAGTGCGTTTATATTTCTTAAGAATGCATGTTCTTCTTCATGCGCTACCAGTACGGTATGTAGTAAGTGCAGTCTAAAACAAAAATCGAAACAATAAAATATATAGGATGACTACACGAAACGTCGTTTTTGTTTTTATGCTTCCGAAGCAAAGTTGAATTGGCTGACACGGCACCCATGCTGGCGTCTGCCGAAACCATCTAGCGTGTTACCGTTCTCGAACGCCGGTCTCGGTCGCTGCACGTATCTGGTGTTGTCGCGGGTGCGCAAATATCATGCTTTGTCACGCCACAACAGCAGCTAATTAGCGGCATGACTCGCGTCACTCCACATCTCCAGTAAGGTCACTCGGTCTCGTTCGGGACTTTACATTCAAGCCAGCCATAAGTACGGCGCGCATTATTCGCTTTGCAGAGAAGTGGGCAGCCATTGAATATCGTAAACATTTTCCATAAACGCAGAAGAACGATCTACACTAACCATAGCAACGATTTGAGATCAGGCAAAGCTCATATATTATTAGTGTTTCGTTTTGCGCTCTCGATAGTTTTGTTTTCATTTCGGTAATTGCGTTTTGATTTGAGCACACGTTTTCTTGTTTTGTTTTGTGGTATTTCCTTTTTGATTTCGGGCATTTTTGTTTTCGCTGAGCTCAATGTTCGCGTGCATTCCTGTTTGCGGAGGGAAGGAGTAGTCACTTTTACATGGAAGTATTTTATGCCGAGGTACACAAAATACAGCGACCTCGTATCCGTCACGGAAGTGACATCAGAAAAAGTTCAATTGGCGCGGCGGCGCTAGGTTGCAAGCGCACGATCAATCTGCTCCCAACGGCACGTGTGAAACGTTCTACCGACTGAGCCATGAAATCATGCCTGGGCAGCTGTATGAACGCGCCTTTATCGTTTCCTCTAACTTGTCCATTCAGATGGGGCTGTGGTCTAGGAGATGTGAAGCGAAGTAGAGCGTCATGACGCCAATGAGCGCCGAAAGTTGGCGCCTAGTTAGGGCAGCATGTAGTAGCGGAAGCTGCTAGACTCATCCTCTGCTTCTATTCCGAAAAAAAACATTGTTTCCGTCCTTTGGCGAGTGAGCAGTTCAGTAATGAAAACCGAAGCCTAATAGATATTGTTACGATGACAAAGACGACGCAGTTGTCTTCAAAGAAACGTTTTTTGGAGCGAGCTTGTGCTCCCCTAACAACTCAAAGAATACACAAGCGGCGAAGCAGCAGTCAACAAAGTGACATGTGCAGGCGAGTTCTGACGATTCGAATGCCGCGGCGTCTGCTCTGCGCGAGTGTTTCTGGAACCGTCGATTTACATCCAGAACATTGTTGACCAAAGAAGATTATTCAGGACTAGTGAGGTTAGGGCGAAACAGTCTGCTTATTTGAATAAGATAGCCCGTGCGGAATAAAAATAAAGAATAGAAGACGCGCTTCGCTTGGGACACACACTACAGAGCCGAGCGTGGCCGGGCAGTAAACAAACAAACAATAAATAAACAAACCAATAATGATTCGTGGCATTACCCCCCCCCCCTCTGAGAGTGCATCGACACGATATAAATGGAAAGATAGTCCGAACAAATGACAAAAAGTTCCGTCATCTTGCATAGCAAGGTTTCAAGCGAATCACGTTGACGACTTCGGGCCGCGTGCGTCGTCGTGATGTTCCGGAATCACCATCGGGAATCACCTCGTAGGTAAGTTGAGTGGCACGTCGTAGAATCTGATTGTGATAGTCTTGTTATTACGCCATCCAAAATTTAAAAGGGCCATCGTACGGCGGATTGAAGGGCGGCTTCGTTGCGTCGTGTCGCACAAACACATGAGTAGCGGAGTCCATGTCGGGAAACATGAAAACCTTTCTGTTGCGGGCGATGTGAGGTGCTTTTGGCATTAGTTGCGGTAGCCATGCGCGCTGCTTCTCAGAATGGTCGGAGGCTGCTGGGGTGCAAAGTGTCTGTTCGGAAAAAACTTGTTCCGGGAGGCTCACTGTTGAGCCGTACGGCATTTTTACTGCGCTGAAGCTGTAGTATTCCTTCACGGTTGAGCGTAGGCCAAGAAGAACGAGCGGGAGCGCTTGCACCCAGTGCTGGTGATCGAGTTTCGCTGTAAGTGCAGCTTTCAGGCGGCTGTGCAAGCGTTCAACCATTCCGTTGCTGGCGGGGTGGTAGGCGGTTGTATCGTGCAGCCTCGTGCCGAGTATGGTCGAAAGCGCGGAAAAACGTTGCTCTGGAATCGCCGTCTCCGTTCAATTGTTATGCGGGCGGGGCAGCCAAATCGGGACACCCATATCTGAATGAAGGCCTGCATGACCGTCTCAGCTGATACGTCCGGAATTGGTATGGCTTCGGGCCGTCGGCTGTATGTGTCAATTCTTGTGAGCAGGTACCTGAAACCTTGGCAGGGCGGTAGTGGTCCCATCAGGTCGAGGTGAATGTGGTCAAAGCGCGATTCAAGAGTCCGACATTCCTGTAGTGCTGCACGAGTTTGACGAGTCACGTTCACTAGCTTACACGTTTCACATTCCCAAGCCCAACCTCGCACGTCCGCGTTGACTGCGGGCCCAACGAAGCGTTCTCTTATCAGCCACTGGGTGGCGCGGACACCTGGGTGGCAGATCGAGTGGAAAGTTTCAAATACCACTCGGCGAAAATTCAGTGGGACGAAATGTCTTGGGGTTGCCTGGGAGGTATCGCTGGTTATCGCTCTCTGGACGTAGGGAAGTGCTAACTCAGAAAGCACGAGTGAAGATCCCCCACCTTTCAGTCTCGTCAACTCAGTCTCCTGCCCGCTCAGCTGTGGCCATCGCCTCGAAGTCAACGACTTTTGCGCCGGAAGCGTTAACGCGAGACAAGGCATCGGCTGCTTTGTTTTCGACCTGGGGAACGTGGCGGATGTCTGTAGAAAACTCAGAGATGGATGAGAGCTGACGATGTTTCCGTGTTTTGTAGAAGGAACTGTTGTTGAATACGTAGGTGAGGGCCCTGTTGTCTGTCAAGATGTAAAACTCACGACCTTCGTGGAAGTAGCGGGAATGCTTAATGGAACAATAGATTGCGAGCATCTCCCTTCCAAAAGTGCTTTACCCTAATTCTGCAGGCTTCAGGCATTTCGAAAAGAAGCCCAGTGGCTTTCTCTGTGCACCCTCCTGTTCCTGCAGCACTGCTCCGACCGGTGTGGAGGAGGCGTCCACCATGAGGCATGTAGGAGCTTCAGGCAGTGTATGAATGAGAAGGGTAGCCGCGGCAAACTCGTCCTTAGCTTTCCGGAAAGCGTTCTGGTGTTCGTGAGACCAACAAATTTCTAGTGCCTTTTGGTCGGCTTGGCGCAGCAGGTCGGTCAATGGCTGGAGTACTCGAGTGCAAGACATAATGAACCGCCGTTGAAGTTCAAGAGCCCACGGAACTCTCAGCTTGCGGAGAGAGGGTTGGAGCAGTAAACTTCTTGATGAATTCCACCCTCGATTATAATGACATAATGCCTTCAGCAGTGATGTGGTGGCGGAGGAAGTTAAGAGCCTCGACACCAAGCACGAACCTTTGAGGTTTCAACACCAGACTGTGCTAATCAAGACGCTGAATCAGCTGGCAGAGGTGTTGTTCATGTTCGGTAGAAGTTCTGCTGGCCACCAAAATGTAATTCAGGTAGACAAAAATGAAACAAAGATCCCGGGTGACCTCCTTCATGAACCTTTGACAGGTCTGTGTGGCATTTTTCAAGCCGTAGGCCATACGGACAAACTCAAACAGGCCGAATGGAGTTGTTAAGCTGTTTTTGGTATGTCCTCCGGTTCGACGGGGACTTGATGTATGCCACTACGTGGTTGATCTTGCTGTCTATTTTTGTACCTGCCAGCCGCGCACTACAATCGTGAATGTGTGGCACAGGATACTGGCCCGGTGTTGTCGATGCGTTCAAGGCTCTGTAGTCACCGCCCGGGCACCAGTCGTCCCCGTCGTATTAGGCATCATGTGCAGAGGCGATGAATGGTTGCTAGACCAAGGGCGAATAATTCCCAGCTGCAGCATATGCTCTAACTCACTGCATGCAGCTTGAAGCCCGTTGCTGGACAGCCGTCGTGGCCGGGCGGTGATTGGCGGCCCGGTGGTGATGATGGGGTGAGTCATGTTTTGCTCTACTGGCTGTTCCGTGTTGCGGGGCTTGTTGAGAGAAGGGAATTCGGCCAGGATGTGGCAAGAGGCAGATACTGGCTGGAAGGCGCAGATGCCAGCTGAGCAGATGTTTCACTCCAAATGATTTACTTTGAGGGATGTGTTGTTATCATTGAGGCAACGGTTATGTACGCTCACATCCAGGTTGAAGTGGCTGAGAAAGTCTGCTCCGAATACGGCAAAAGTAACGTCCGCTACCACAAAGACCCAGCGAAACAGGCGCCTGAGCCCGACGTCTATTGACAGCGAGCGGAATCCATACGTAGCGATGGCAGTGTTGTTCATCGCCTGCAGCGACGATATGTTCTTGCTACTTCGACGATCCTCGGGGCTTGCCGGAACAATAGAGATTTCCGTACCCGCTTCGACTAGCAGGCGCTAGTTGCTTAGTGGTCGACTACGAAGTAGAACTTACACCATCTTCCCGTGGGGCACCCATTGAGGATGCGAAATAGGTGGTTCTGTGTGGTTCCATTGTGTTGCCGTTAATGTTGAGTGATCTGGTGTTTAGTAGCGCCAGACGTACTTCCGCGTCCAGGTCCACACGGGTGGCAAAGGCACGCAGGTACTGTTGTTTGATGGTGACTACGCGGTGGTTCTCGAGGCGCCGAAACTCGTCCATCATGTTCTTGTCGATGTTGTCGTCTCTGTGGTAGAATCGGTAGTCTCCGTCAGAGTTTGTGAGGTAAAGGTTGTTGACGTTGGTGCGCTGGCTGAGAGCAACGTACACACCCTCCTCTTCGCAGCTTTGTCTTCTTCTCCTTCTTCTTCAGCGGTTCCCCTGCGGGAAGATGACGACGGTGGTTCAATGCGAAGATATCTTGTGATGGACACTTTGGTTCACCAATCCGTAGTGGCATCCTGCCAAAATCAACACCAGAGGCGCTGCGGACGGGGCACGGACAAGTGACATCCCCCGAGCAAGAGATGCTCTGCATCTAAAACAGGCGGCTGGTTGGAGGGCCGATATCGTAAGATGCCATTAACGACTGGCCGGAGCGTTTCCCTGAAACGAGCGAGGTTGAGCGCAGCGGCTAGCACCCGTGCGGAAACAGTGGTAGTACCAGCCAACTCCGTCCTATCCCGGGACTGGCTCCTCTGGGAAGAACTTGGCTGTCTTGAAAGGGATCGGTTGCCTCGTTGGTGGTTCTATTAGGAAGTGCCAGACAGCAAAAGTTGCTGTATGGTCTCGGTACGTTGTTGCACTTCCTCCTCAAGGCGCGACAGTCGATCTGGTTGTTGCTGTGTTCTTGCTGCAGCTATTGGCGCGAAGTTTGGAGTAGGGTATTCTGTGAAACGATCGGTCAGTTGCGCCAGTCGATCAAGGGTCGTCTCACCTGAACCCGCGAGAACCACGCGCACCGACTGGGGCAACCGTTGCAGAAAAAGTTCACAAAGAAGGGGGAGCTGGTATCCTGACGCACGTGCACACCGTGTAGTTGCCGCTTCCGGTGCAGCAGTTGGAAAGGTTGTTGGTCGCCCAGCTCTTTCCGACATAACAGCTGCTGAATTCTGCTTTCTTCAGGCAGCTCGAGGCGGTCCAGCACCGTGTTTATGAGGGTGTCGTATTCCGCTTGTGGGGGAGGGGTAAAACATAATTGTCGTCGATAGTGTCGGCGATTTCTTGGGGCAGGGCTGCGGCGACATGAAGGCACTTCGCCGACTCCAAGGTGATGTGCCTGAGTTGAAAACGGGCTTCCACTTCGGTCAACCAAACTCTTGGATTTTTATGCCAAAAATTTAATGGCTTCAGTTCTATGCTGGAGACTGCAGGCGTGGAGGCAGCAGTGATGTCGTCGGAGCTCATGGCGGCATGTTCGTTAGAGCGTTGTTCGGGTCACCAATTTTCTAGCAGGCCGGAATGTCGGCTGATGAAGGGTAGGAGAAAGCAGACGTGGAGCTGGTTTTTAGTTTCAAGACAACACTCTTTATTTTCAATAGATGCGAACCCCGAGAGCGTTCTCTGATGACGGAAACAAAGGAAACCCGCACGTCCTTCAAGAGAGAGAAAAAAAAGGCCACCCAAGCGAGCTGATGGCAACGGCGCCAGGACTGATGCCAGGAGCCGGCCGGAAAACAAGTTAAGTTTTCCCTCGAAAGGCGGCCTTTGAACAGGACGGGGGAATGACCCCCACAAAATGCGTGCTGTCGACGAGCCGGCAGCAGACCGGAGAGAAACGAAAAGCGCCATCTCGCGGGAGCCGCTTGCGTTGGTGTGTCGAGGGTATTCCGCTACATACTCCACGGTTGTGTTTAAACAATGCAAATGACTCCCTTGATCTGCTTTCGCTAGTTTGCACAGAAAAGCCTTGAAAAATAACGACTTGAGATTGAGTGCTGGGAAGTCGGTGGTGACATTAGGTTTTCTAATTTATATAAAGCCAATACTGAGGTCGTTTTTGTTACCATTCAAGTCAGGAAAATGCTGATTACCCTGTCGCAGTATTGCTTAGAAATAACTACAAACGCTCATATATTAGGTCATACATAAACTGTTGTATTTAAGTCTGAAATGTAAAGCAAAATCTAAATGACTGAAAAGCATACATTGTTGTCAGGTAGCGTAATGTTAAAGACAAAATAAGGGTCACTATGCAATACAAAAAATTTTGGCGTTTTGGGAGCGCTATGACTCCCTTGTTAACAAACAGATTGAGTTGAAGATCCGTAAACGTGAATTTTAGAATTGTCCAGCGACCTGCGTTTGATTTTTTGTAGACGATTTGCCCCGCTACCAATTATCTCACCGCATTGCGTATAGTTTTAGTAATTCCTACCTTGCCTGTTGTTTAAGGTGCATTGTATTTTGAATGTTGCCGACACAATGTTGAGGAGCACAATCCTCATGCATTCTGCAAAAAGTACTCTAGGTGGGGTTTCAAAGAGCACTTTCTGACTGACGTGTTTCTTGTAAACTTGGCAGTTGATCGCTCGTACAGGGTGTCTATAAATTCGCAATTGCATCAATAATGTTAAATGTGTGAGAATACCTGAGAATTCTGCAGAATGGTCTACGCACTTCAAAGTTGTTTATTTGCCAATAAAACTTACGCGGCTTGTAATAGTGGTGGAACGCTGGAGAAACAGGAGAGCTGGCTGCCGCTCTCCATTTGCTGGAGACCCGGCTATTGCGTCGCTATTTTCAGCAGCCGGCCAGTAGGTCCACTTGCAGGTCGGGGCAATTTCCGGTCGACTTCCAACCACTCCTGTCCCGAGCCCTCTCAAGTTCATTCTTTGCTTGACAATTTCTTTTTTCTTCCTTCTATTAAGTAATTGGCATCCTTCTTTTTCTAGACCTGCCTGAAGGTGTCGACTCTGTCAGGCTGGGGGTCCACCGATTCTTATTTCGCTTAATTACATTGCCTTCCCAAGCAACTTCGTTTTCTTTATTTGCAGTATGGTATCTTCTACTCTAGTTTGTGGTTCGCTTCTAGTTTGTAGTTTGCTACTCTAGTTTATAGTCGCTTACAATATATAAGTCTTATAAAAATAATTATTTGTTCCGTGAAGGTTGAGCCGACCGAAGTGCCCTTGCAAGTTTATTAAGGCGCCACTGTTCCTCTCTATATGCCATCCCCGAACATTTATTTGTGAACTAGCCACTGAAAGTTGTCCGTGACTGGCAGGTCCGGAACGTTTCGTCCACGCGCTTTCCGATCTCTCAAAATGACGGCTGCGTTAGCAAGTACCAGAATTTGATTACTACCTCTGAAGGTGTTTTTGGTCTTCCTATTTGACCGCACATGATATTGTACAAAGCCGCTGTTAAGCCCGTACCCTTCCGGACTTTGAGGTGGCAGTGTGGTTAGCTTGCTGGTTTAAGGGGTAAAGGGCCCTGGTTCGACTCCCGGGACCTTTTCAACTACATTTTTTGGTGGCTTCGATGAGTTGGGGTAGGAAGGACGGATTTGAGTCGGCCTCGAAGACCTCCTGTTGATATACCGTCAATGGTACGTTTCGAATCAGGCGTTCAGGCATTCCTTACCCGTTTTAATTAGCTGGTATTCATTCTTCCGATAAAATTGCCCGTATTCGCGCTTTACCTTTTATATCCAAAACAATACTGGCATAAATACTCCACTGTACCGGTTACCAGCTACCCAGTACAGAGCAGATAATGCAACTGCCTTTTTGTAGAGATACCTCTTTTCACCAGTAAAGGCTTTCGGAAGAAAAGTCACCTAGAGTGACTGGCGCACAGATTTCCCACGTTAGGATCTTACACACCGAACAAAACGAACGAATTTTTATAAATGGGTGATGTTCTCCGTGCTTGGGCGTTCTCTTACTGACTAGTGATCCTCCCATTGCCCATTTTATTCGCACTCATAACCATTGGTCTTAAAGAGCTACAACCGTAGGTGCAGTTATCTAGGTCCTGGTGTCAATGGTCATAATGACGAGGCTCTACAAATTGGTCTCTCAGAGATGGTAGAAGAACAAAAAAGAGGAATCGAATCCATATTTATATATTCACTAAACAACAAATACAGGTAGAAATATACAAAGGTAGAGGCTCGGGAATCACGCTTTCGATTGGTCAACTTTACGAAATCCTTGTTAGAGACACCAGCCCATGTTTAAACTAAAGCACGCCCCTGTTTTTTGCACCGATGCTATTACAAAGAGTGGTAATTCCGGCCTCCTCGCCCTTCCCGCCCCAATAAATCACACATCCGCTCCACTATCAGCGACATATCGTTCTGGTCACCAGTACACAGCTATATGAAGTTGAGGAAGGTGCCCCACGTTGCCACCCACGCATGGCTACCGTAATTGACTTCCACTGTGGCGCCACCATCGGAAGACACCCATGACAATCCGTTGCTAATTTACCCGCATATATTGTTCTTATCAGTGTCTCCACCTTACCCATGCACTGCCCCCCATAAACTCACAAAAAGGAACGAGCAGACTATCGACGGCTTCAGACGGATAATTACCCCCCCCGGCACTCTTATGAATGCAATTCACCCTACGTGATATCCCACTATACCCAAATATTACCCCATTCCTTGCACACTGTCCAGTATAGTGTGGCCCTGCGCCCACATGCAACCCTCGCTACTCGCAATGCACTACTACGAGTAGTAGGCCGTAGTGCTGTCCAACCCACACCAAAGCAACAGCTTCAGCTAGTCGATCAGTGGCCACCTGGCCTCAGCAGCCCAGTGATACCTGAACAGGGAGGCATCCCACTGCTGCAAAGAACAAAATTAAACGATTGTAATGTAGTCTTCACCTAATAAAATTCCCTCCACCTCCGCTCAATTTCAGTCCATCTTGCTTTGTCCAGTGTTTACGCGCAATGGTAAATCAGCAAAAAGTTTTTTGCAAGGAGCGATATGATTGGTTTAGAAGGCCGTTGAGGCAGCACTTAGAATTTGTTTTGTAGCATATTTCCTCAACAGCAGAAGTTGCGAAATCTTGGCGAAGGTACGCGGCATCTCTGCGGTTTTATCCGTCTATGCTGGTGTGGTTTAAGTTGGCCCGAAAGTTTCTGAAAGACAACGCCGCACTGCAAGCAGCTGACATCAGTTATTTTGTATTGCAATGAATCACGCTGCCCTCTTTGAAGAAAGCAGAGAACACAAATACCTCATAAGGCTTGTGAGGTTTAAACTCCTCAGGTGTAATTACAAGAATGACCTTTTGTTATTACGTGAAAGGCGTTCCTTCCGCAGATCGCCAATATCCAAGACGTCAATCTTAGTACGATGGTGAAGAGATATATACAGAGAATAACAAGTTGTGCCCCGTACGTGGTGATTATGGTCACTAAAAACCAGCAAGGTGTCTCCTCGGCTTAGGACACCCTGGGTACAGCCGGCCATCCATACCAGCCAAAGGAGCGAACAGAAACCGCCTCTGGTAAACGTGCCAGCCAACGATCTAGTCGAAGGGTAGCGATAAGAAGGTATGGCCGGTGTGTTTGGGAAAGCCTACGGGGTACAGTGTTTTTGAATATGAAAAGAAAATGTTGAAAGCAGTAGAGGTAACAGAAGTGTTAATACGAAGCAATTGCATGTCTGGTTCTTGTGCCGAGCGTTCATAGCGACGGATGAGCGGCGCTACGTAAGTATGGAGAGATTCACAATGTATGAATGGCCATGCTTTATATCAGTGATGACGCAAAAAACGTCAGAAATTGTTTCTTACGGCGCTTTTGGTTAAGTAAGCCCAGAGTAGATGTGATATCTTTTTACGGCTACAGCCACAATAAATACTGCCGCGAACCATGTAGGGGTTTGTTTATTTAATGTTTGTTTTTAATTCCCGGCTGCACCCGGCTCTGTTATCTGTGTCCCATGCGAAGCGCGTGTTCTATCCGTTATTTTTATGCCACACGGGCTATCTCATTCAGATAAGCAGAGTGTTTCGCCCTAACGCCGCTAGCCCAGAATAATCTTCTGTGATCTACAATGTTCTGGATGTGAATCGACGGTTAAAAAAACTCTCGCGCCAAAAGATAAAAGCCTGCACAGCAGATGCCGCGGCATTCGATTCCGCGACGCTCGCCGACGAAAGTCACTTTGTTGACCGCTGCTTCGCCGCCTCTGTATTCTTTTGAGTTGTTAGGGGAGCACAAGTTCGCTCCAATAAACTTGTTTCTTCTTCAAGACAACTGCGTCGTCCTTGTCTTCGTGACATCTGGTGGAGGCCCTAAGGAACTCGCTTTTGAATTGCGTCAAGTCGGTCAAGGCGCTCTCGTGTTTCTCGAACCAAGTTCGAGCTGCATCCTCCAAGTAAAAGAAAACATGCCGGAAGGTTTCTTCATCGTCCCACCTGTTGAAGGTCCGCACGCGCTCCAGCTTCTCCAACCATTCCTCGGGGTCTTCAGCGGGGGCTCCACGGAACGATGGCGGTTCCCGGGGCTGCTGCAGGACGATTGGCGACGTTGTTTCTTGCACCATGGTGTTGGTTGCAGTGTTTCTTCTCTTGGGCCCTTCTGGCATAACACCGAACTCAGTTAGCAATCCTTGCAGTCGGCGGCTTTCTCTGGTTGGACTGGCTCGGCGGCTTCCAGATGTCGTAGGGAGTATAAAGGGTGAGTACCCAGGGTGAGACGCCGCGGACTCAGTGAGAAGCTTCTGCGACGGTATTTCAGACCCTACCAGATTCTACGACGTGTTGGCCAATTAACCCACGAAGTGATCCCCAGTGGTGATCCCGGCACATGACGACGACGCACGCGACCCGAAGTCGTCCACGTGGTTCGCCTCAAACCGTACCTCGCAAGATGACGAACTCTTTTTGTTGTTGCTTTGTTGTGGCTGTTTGTTCGGACTGTCGTTTTATTTTACATCGGGTCGATGCACTCTTAGAGGGGGGGTAATGCCGCGAACCATGCAAGGGTTTGTATATTTATTGTTTGTTTTTAATGCCCGGCCACACCCGGCTCTGTTATCTGTGTCCCATGCGAAGCGCGTGTTCCATCCTTTATTTTTATGCCGCAAGGGCTATCTCATTCAGATAAGCAGAGTGTTTCGCCCTAACGCCGCTAGCCCAGAATATTCTTCTGTGATCTACAATGTTCTGGATGTGAATCGACGGTTCCAGAAATTCTCGCGCCGAAAGATAAAAGCCTGCACAGCAGACGCCGCGGAATTCGATTCCGCGACGCTCGCCGACGCAAGTCACTTTGTTGACCGCTGCTTCGCCGCGTCTGTATTCTTTTGAGTTGTTAGGGGAGCACAAGTTCACTCCAATAAACTTGTTTCTCCTTCAAGACAACTGCGTCGTCCTTGTCTTCGTGACAATACATTGATTGGTTACGATGCTTAACGCGCCGATGCGACACAGGCCATGAGGCGCGCCGTAGTTAAGGACTGGATTAGTTTTGACCACCTTACAATCTTTAATGTACGCCGTAATCTCGAACTAGCGCGCGTTTTCACTCTTTGACCTAATAAAATACGCACTTACCGCGGCCGGGCGTGAACCGCGTCTTTCAGCTCAGCCGCACAACTCCTTAGCCATTGAGCCACCGTGGCAGGACCCTGAATGGCTTCGCTGCATGGAATCAAATCCGTGTCTAGCCATGACAAGTCGGCACGTTGGCTTTAAACCGATACTTAAAGTTGACCATAGTATAGCGGTAAACCGGTGGGTAACGAAATTCATAACAAATAACTTCGGATGGAGTCTCCTTAGTGATCACCGTTCCACCTCATAACGGCCATTGTCAGGAAAAGCTGCTCCAATTTACTTGTTCACATGAGTGACTGATATGTTTAACGTTTCTTCGATGTTTCGTTTTTTTTCGCTACAACTTGAATTGGAACCTGTACGTTGGATTCGCAAATATCTCTATTGTGAAGGTTTTTATGTGTTTGCCTGCTGATTTCTTGTGCTGGTCAACAAAAAACCTCGACCAAAAAGCTCAGGGGCAAAAGCTAGAGGTTTATTATTGCAGGCTGCAGTAACTGTCCTGAACAGGTCGTTGTGCCAGAAAAAAAAACGCGATGAGGGGGTGGCGGGGGGGGGGGGGGGCGCAATTTCCCAGATGTTGTGGTGCGATCGGGGCCCTCCGCAAGACAAGAACGTATGTGCTGAATATTTAAAGCCTCTGGAATGGTCATTGCCTCTTAATGACCCAACGCTCCAAAAAGCGACTGTCATGCCCATGTAAATTTCCGCAAGTGTCCCAGGGATACACAAGACAGTTTGGGGGCGTAATCTTTTTACTGCTCTCTTCGACGTTTGCTGGAGTTTCAGAAAACCCTGTTAAAAGAACCGCCATGATGGCTCAGTAGCTAAAGCCTTGTGTTGTTTGGCCTAATAAAGCGGTTGGATCAGGGCCGTGATGGCTACTTTTGTGCTGTATGCGAAAAGCGAGAACGCCGTTGCGTCGAAATTTTGGTGCACGTTAAAGTTTCCCAAGAGGCCAAAATAATTCCGAAGCCCTACATTCTGGCGCAGCTCGTAGGAGACGCAGATTCGCTGCGTTAAACCCCCCAATCGAACAATCATCCTTGCTAAGGAAAGCACGAAGTGTATAAAAAAACTTGACTGCACACTTGCTTTTTCTAGACAAGATTCTGTTATTTAGTTGGAATTTTAATGCTCTTGAGTCCCCTTTATAACCAGAAGGCTTGCAGGCCGCACTTCAGCACGGCGGGTATTTACCAGTTTTTCAAATATGCGGGGCATTTAAAAAATTCTGCCACCTTATCCTTTGAGATGCGCAGACGGAGGAAGAAGCGGAGCTGGTGGTCATCACTGGCTTTAACTTTGCTTGCCTTAGTACTCCCCTTTCTTCAGTGAAAGATGATATAAAAGTTACTTTTTCTTCATGTCAACTGTTTTTAATAAAGTCCACTATCCACCATCCTAAACTTCAGAATCCGAAATGCCAAAGAGCGAAAGCAAAATCAACTTGAAACCCGCCCAATTCGAAAGCCAACGCCACGCTACTAGCCTAAACAAACGGCGCTGCTCCCTGAATGCCATAAAAGTGCATTCGGATTGACAGCCATTTCATAAAGCAAGGAACCTATTTTAATTTCAACCGTGGGAGGAATTTCCTAACTTGAGGGGCACACTGCCGACACCTATTGACGTGTTCCTTGCCAACTCGCCAATAACACTTCTTAGCATAGCACTTTAGCCCTCTTCACGTCGCAGAACAGAATTTTCGGTTGACGATCCACGCGGACCTAACAGCCCTAACAGTGCCCCTGGTAATATTCTTCTTGAAGTTGCCGTGCTTTATTTTCCAACATGACCAGGTACCACTCTTACCCCCTTCTCCCAACTCGATTTTAAAAATTACCGATCATAAATCAGGTCAGGATACTTGATCAAGTCGCAACGCAATCTCGGTGAAGAGTTCACCTCTGTATTCGAAATCTTATGAACCGAACGCATCACCGGTCCCTCTCCTAAACAGATCTTATAGGCTCATAAATTTTTATTTTAGTGTATTGCTTGTTTTGCAAGCACGAAACTCAACAGTATCTGCCTCATCAATCCTCTCTTCCAATGTTTTGCGATGTTCTCTCGCGTATCTTTTCAATAGAAGGGAGAGCACCAGTGCCGTAAATAGCTGTGTGGACAATGAGTGAATGCGTTGTATGCCGGCTCTAATGGCCTTTTTATAATGCCATTCAGGCCTTTTTATAGAAGGCCTGAATATAATGTCGTTGCGTGTAATTCGATCGATGTTTCGCGTCCACTGTCGGCATAAAAATGAACACTTCTTTCAGTCATTTCCACATCAATTGCAATTATTTCTTTTCCAAGCAATAATAACTGGCAGGAAAAATACTTACAGGAATAGGTGACCGGAATATTTGGAAACACTGACTTAGGTTTTTACGCGTTGTTTATATTCGCCATAAATCGCGAATATTATGAGAACGGCATTACAATTCGCCGTCGACAACTTAAATGTGCTATATGGTGCTGCCATGACACCACGGCTGACGAATGAGCTGCACGAGCCAGCACTGCGCGCATTATTCAGATAACTAAATAAATTTGTTGAGGTGTTGTTATTTTCACCTATATGGCTTGTTAAAAGTTCCGAACCTTCTTCTGCTAAACGAAACATCTCTCCCTAAGGATTCAGCTTCACATCACTCCCGGCGCGGTAGCTCAGTGGCTAAGCTGTTGTGCTGCTGAGCACGAGGACGCGGGTTCGATCGCCGGCCGCGGCGGCCACTTTTCTGATTGAGGCAAAAATTTTTTTGCTGACTTGTTTTGATGTTTTTAAGGTCGGAGACCACTTAGGTGTGATTTTTAGATTCACTATGATTTTTAGATTAAGCATTGTTGGGATATGAGCAGAAGTCTATGGAATTATAGCTGTATGCCTCTGGTGCTTCAATCCAGGACATTTGCACATTCGTGCAGCTGACTAGTCGTTATTATCGATTGTTTATTGAAATTCTCCAAAGTTTTGTTTATGCTGAGGCATGGTTTTCCTGCATAGAAAGCCAATATAACATATCGAATTTTTGAACATGTTCTGCGTAGACCCTTCTATTGCACCCAGTATGTTTTGGTGCAAATACTAGTCTACGTTTCTGCGCAGTCATAAGAATTCTAGTTTTACGAAGAACTGTCAGCTGTGCGTGAAACTTTCTGGACTGCAAACAAAATAGGCGCCACCCCGAAAATGTTCCTAGTCCAAACAGGCCGTCAACAGAGGAGCTGATTGGAATCTAGAGGCACAACGTGGAGGGATCAAGTGTGTTCGATGGTTCTACAGCTAATTGGAGATTACGTACTGGCACTGGCTTTTACAGCGAAACGTTCTTCTCCTTAAAAGTACGAATATTTCATTTCAGTGGCGACGAACCAGAAGACCTTACGTAAAACGTCTGTATAATTTATCTTCTTTCTAAATGAACGGCAAGAAGAATGTCGCCAGAGCTTAACAAAGGCAATTCAGACTGGTCAAAAAACTTTTGTCAAAGCAAAGATCAAGAAACCTACATTGGTTTATTCCCGAACATGTACTAAATGCTTCTTCGTGCTATGTAGACTGATTCCGGACACTTTATTTTCAGAAGCAATTATTATCCTCCCTTGACGTGTGTCATTAATTATTTGAGGTTTGTTTAAACATAAGTTATATTTGAATTTCTCCAAATGATAGAACCATTTATGATCCATTTACTCATGTTGAATAAGACAGCAAATTAAGTTAGCTTATCGTTGGCGGTATAATTTGGTTCCAAGGGACGCTCTTTTGCACATTCGCACTACTGCAGCTTCTTTCCCGGTAATTGCTCATTTAAAAGCAGGAAGCACCAGATTAATGGCCGTTCAACCGAATAGATCTGAGCCCTCAAAGTCACAGTTTGGGCAGCAAAAGTTTTTCGGAACACTATTTTTATGTTTACGCTTTGAAAAAAGCCTTAATGGCGACGAATGCAAAAGTCCTACTAGAGTAATTTTCTCGATATATGATGGGCGACTTATTAGTTTTTGAGAAACAGTGTAGCTAATTTAAGCGTGGTCCTTACTGCAACCACGGCGACGTGTTAGTAAAATGAATTCTTGTGTTTTTTAGGCTGCCATTTTAAGACTCTCGTTACCAGGCTTCAATTCTGTAATTTTTTTAAGTACGCACACAGGTTATTACTGTATATTTACCTAAACATCGCTGCGGCCCCTTATGTTTAGGAGCCCTTCCATTCATCTAGAACAAGCCGCATGGCACTCTTTTAAATACATACGACATGTCATCTTTGAAGACGTGTAGAAAGAGGAAAAAAAGCGTGCATCTATCGGTTGTCCTCCAAATTAATTAAAAAGAACAAAAACAGTCGCTTCTGATCTCACTAAAGGAAGATACCTTTTACTAAGCAGCCTATTTTATTGATTTATTGGAATTTATACACTATTTTTAATAAGAGAACATAAAAAAATACATACAAGATAATACTTATACTCGGCTCCTGCTACGCGTCTTTATTCCCCTCGTCTGCTTGCTCCATTTGGCACAGCAACGACTTGAGATACGGTGATGGGAGCTACGTCGTGACATTACAAACCCTAATTTATTTAAAGTCAATATTCACGTCTTTTTTGAATTACCATCGCAGTGCCGAAAATTCTCATGTTCCTCGTGTACTCTTGCGTCCAAATAAAAAGAAACTCTGATATAGTGCGTCATCAATTAACTGGTGTTATGTATAGGTTTTAAATGCAAACATTAGTCGTTGATTCGACGGCGTACCGTGTGGTCACGTAGCGCATTGTAAAAGAGGAAACAAGCTGCAGTGACAAAGTAAAAAAATATATCTTTTAGAGTGCTCCTGCTCTCTTGTCCCTGAAGGATCATGATCAAGACAGCCACAGTGTGAAGGCTTTTTTTATAATAGACCAGTGACCTGCCCTTGAATTCTTGGCTGAGAAGTACTCGCAAAAGATTACGCCAAGAGTGAAGGCGGACAACGAAGACAAGCACTTTTCTCTGTTGTACTCCATCGTCATTCATGCAATCGTTTGCGCTTCGCTCCTCAGCTATGCAGTAGCAATAAGCCAAGAAGCGCGCATTGTGCAATTTCTGTAAAAAAAAAAACTGAAGGACAACAACGCATCTGAGCGTATTTCGTATAGTTTTGTAACACCTGCTTTTCTTCATATTTAGGGTGCATTGAACTTTACGTGCTGCCAACACGAGGTTTACGAGCTCTGTCCTCACGATTCTTCAAACAATACTCTAAGTGGGGTTGCTTAGGAACACATTTTATTTTCGCAGTGACGCGTTTTCTATAAACTTATCATGTGAGCGCTTGTACATGGCGTCATTAAATTCGGAACCGCGTCAGGAGTGTCAGGTGTGTGAGATGACCTGAGATTTCTGTAAAACGCTTTCATTCGCCCCAATGTTGTTTTACGGTCAAATGTACCCTCAGTAACGTTGCGGTACACACGTTGAGGTGCGTCTGACCTGTTTTATTTCGTTTGTGTTCGTGCTTCCAAGGAAATTGCCCGCATTTGCACTTTTTAATGTTCTATTCGAAACAATACAGACATAAATACTGAACTATTGTGATTAGCAGCTGCCCTGTAAATAGCAAATAAAATGCTATGTTGTAAAGCGCTACTGCTTGAGGCAGTAAATGCTTTGGTAAGAAATCCTCCTTACACTGAGGAATCCTTAAAATTTATTCACTCACGCTTTCACACAGCGAACGAGACGAGGCACAGTATATCATTCTCCCAATCATCATCTTCAGCCTTCTCAGGTCTACCGCAGGGCTAAGGCCTCTCTTATTATTAATGCTAGCAAATAATTTCAAAAGGGTGGATATAAAGTGTCCTAGGTGATCTCAAATACTCTGTTGAGCTTTAATTTGCCCATTATATTCACACACGTTACTACTGGCTTTAAAAAGGCACTACTCTAGATGGAGTGTTATCTAGTTCCTGGTGTCAATGTATATTGGTAAAATGCTCTATGAATTCGTTCGCTAAAGATGCTACAAAAACCACAAATACGATTTGAATATACAGTCAAACCCGTTGATATCGAATAGCAATATGCACCGCTATTAGTTCGATATATCCAATAGTTCGATATAGCCGAACCAGCCTATAACGAACTTATCGTTACAAGTTCGCAATCCCCGTTAGCCCCCCTCCCCCTCCTTAACTCCACCATCCCCGCATGCAAAAACGAACACAGTAAAGTAGCCGTGACCATACCCAAAATATCCCACTTATTGGAAGTATTAAAGCTACTTTTCGCCTGAACTGCCTACTTTGCAAAGAAAAAAGCGGTGATTTTTGTTTTCACTTTTGTTTTGGCGGCTTCAACTAGCATAGCATTCTCTACACGAAACATTGTTTGCGCCAGCTCGAGTCCGCGTCCTCCAAAATCTAAGAAGCATTGGCGGAGCACATTGACTGCCGAAAGCGCTTCATTATCAGCCTCGGACGGCTTTCACTCGCGACATCCTCGGGAATGCGGGGGAGCTCTTCCCCCAGTTCACCGATGCTGCTGTCTTGGTCAGGAGTCGCTGACTGCACGGATTCCGTCGTGAGTCCCGCCCGTCGAAAACAGTTACGGAAAGTGTCGGGCGGCATGTCGCTCCGTGTGAGGCGCAATGCAATTCTTGCCCCGTGGTCGTGCCCAATCCACATCTCAATCGCCGCTCCGAGACAACGCATTTCGGCGGCCATTCTAGCGCGCAGAGTTCGACATATCAGATGTGAACTGCGTTATAAGGAATATGTTTCCCATGTATTTCCGTAACTGAATTATTTTTGCTCGATATATAGCATAATTCGCACTATCCGGGTTTGACTGTATATCTATATATATATATATATATATCTTGAGAGACAAGGGCTAGGAACGGCGTTTACTGAGGCGTTCGAGCCGCAAGCACCGCAGAACACACGATGATGATGATCATGTCCGTAGAAGATGAAGTAACAGTACCGCATGGCTGGTGCTGATGAGTATGTACAGATGAAGACGAGGTGCGGGAATTGTCCTCTGGAGTTCTCCACCTCCGGGAGTGTGGTCGCGAATGCTCACACTAATTTCCCCCCCACCGGCGGAAGCGGCCTCCGGGCCGCAAGTTATTGTGGGGAACGGCGCTGGAACGGTTTCAGTCGCGAGACGTGAACAATTTCCGTGCCACGACGGCGGCGATCTGGGGAACGGTCCACTGGAGTGACGCGGTAATTCACCGGGGACGTTTCTTCGACGATTACGTAGGGGCCCATAAAGCGGTGCAGAAATTTTTCGCAAAGGCCAGGAATTCGAACAGGAGTCCAAAGAAGCACCTCTTCTCCCGGTCGAAAGCGAACAGGGCGATGGGAGGAGTCGTACGGAACTTTGCAGAGTTCCTGATGAGCTGCTGTGCGGGACTGAGCCAGCTGGCGGCAATGGGCGAGCCTTGAAATATACTGCTCCTGAAGTGGTGTATCAGGGGAAACCGGTGCAGAGGAGAAAGTTGGGTCGAATATTGAGGAAGGTGAGCGACCAAATACGAGAAAGAACGGAGAGCATCCAGTTGTTCGTTGTACTGCAGTATTGTAGGCAAAGGTGACGAATGGGAGGATTAGGTCCCAATTTCGATGGTCAGGGCTGATGTACATAGAAATCATGTCCGAGAGGGTTCTATGAAATCTTTCGGTTAATCCGTTCGTCTGGGGATGATAGCCAGAGGTTGTTTTGTGAACGGTGTCGGAAGCACGTAGAAGCTCTTGGAGTACGCTGGAGAGGAAAGTCTTGCCGCGATCGCTGAGGAGGACGCGTGGTGCTCCATGGCGCGAAATTATGTGACGCAAGACAAAGTCGGCCACTTCTATGGCTGTACCGGAGCGTATTGGTGCTGTTTCGGCGTACCGAGTCAGGTGGTCCACCGCCGTAACAATCCACCGGTATCCGGACTGTGTCGACGGCAAAGGCCCGTACAAGTCAATCCCAATAGTGTCGAAGGGCGCAACTGGACAGGGCAGAGGCTGCAGCAAGCCGGCAGGTGTGGTTGTCAGTCGCTTACGGTGCTGACAAGAAGAGCAGGTTCCAACGTATTTAGCCACACTCGCCGAGAGGCCAGGCCAAAAGTAGCGACCACGAATGCGGTCGTACGTCGTTTCGAAGCCAAGATGCCCAGCGGTTGCTGCGTCGTGATACGCTTCCAAAATTGATTGGCGGAGAGAACGAGGGACGACTGGGACCCACTTGTGTCCATTAGGGTGATAATTGCGCCGGTAAAGCACGCTTTGGTGTAGCTGGAAATTTTGCAATTGACGGCGAGCACGGCTGTTTGGAGGTGGGACGCGGCCGGTCAACCGATCAATGATGGGGCCACCCCCGCACGGGGCACCTTGAGTAATCTTGGTGACGGTACTGGCGATACCGCGGACCCCGAGCCCCCAAACATACGCTGGATCCAACCGTGGCAATGTGTTTATAGGTGGAGGGTTAGAAACCACGAACGGTGGCCGTCGGAGCCCAGGTCAAGCTCCGGCGGATGGGCTCCCTGTCTGTCTACCAGGCAGGGAGCTCCGGGACCTCTTTGGCTACCAGGGTAAGGTCAAAGAAGAAAGTACCCCAGTCTCCCTGCTTTTCAATGTATCATATGACATTTTCGAAACCCCCCCCCAGACGTGATCGGCCCCCGAAAAGGGGCCGCACCGAAGTTTCCTTTCCATCCCTACCAATTATCAACGTTCCAAAACATGACAACTATCCCCGTTTTTTGGTCCTCGAATCAATAGACAAATCCAAACCCGTCTCCTCCCAATCTGTATTCCTCGTCTCCAAGTTCCTTGAAGGAATCATTGGCAAATCTTTCGAAGCGAAAAAACTACGAACAGGCGAAGTGTTGGTTGAAGTCAAGACGCAGCAGCAAGCCACAAATCTCCTGACCCAAACCCGCATGGCAGATCTGGACATCACTGTCACACCCCACCGCAGCCTCAACAGCTCGCAGGGGGTGATATCTCAGCCAGATCTGCTAAGTGAAACAGAGGCCGACCTTCTGGAAGGCCTGAAGGATCAGGGCGTAACAGCTGTCAGGAGAATCACCATCCGTCGCGACAATGTAGAAATACCAACAAAGCACGTAGTCTTAACATTCAGCAGTTCAAAACTTCCTGAGCACATCAATGCTGGTTTCATTAGGTGTGGTGTACGTCCGTACATACCTAACCCGCGCCGCTGCTACAAGTGCCAGCGGTTCGGGCACGCTACGACTTCTTGCCGCGGCAAACAGACCTGCGCAAAATGCGCCGCGCACGACCACCCCACTGAAAATTGTGACTCCACCACCTTCACCTGCGCAAACTGTCAGGGGCCGCACGCGGCATGGTCCCGCAGCTGTGAGAAGTTTCACCAGGAGAAGAAGATAATTCACGTAAAAGTAACCGAGAACATCTCCTTCCCCGAGGCGCGAAAGAGGTTCGCCTCTTTCCCCCTGGGGAGGTACACCGACGCAGCTCGCCGGGGGGCGGAGCGGCGTCTTGTTTCGGCGGGGACCCAGTACCACGAGTCGGACTTGGTCCCGCCCCCGCCCCCCTCTGGGTTGCCTCAGGCAGCCCAACCCGCCTCCGCACCGCTCGCTGAGCCAGCAGCGGCTCTGGTGGCAACCACGTCTTGTGGGGATGCTGCTGCACCCACTGTTTCCTCCTCTCCACCGGCCCGAAGCGCCTGCGAGGGCCCGGAGGAGATGGAGCTGGAGGAAACCGCAGCAGTTCCCACCTCCGCCGCACCGCCTGTGCCACCCGGGGCGCTCCTGACGCCCTCGGCGGTCGCGGCCAAAACGAAGGGCACCGCAAAGGGTGCCCAGTCCAAGTCTAGGGGGCCCAGTCCGCTGGGCACCCCCTTGCCCTCAGATGACGACCTAGACGTCGAGCCGTTCCGGCATGCACCACAGCGGAAGGAACGGGCTCCGGCGTCCAGGTCAGTAGACAAAATGAAAAAGCCCCTTCCAAGAGTACAAGCCCCGAAAGCCGACACGTAAACACACACATACTCCAGTAGATCTAAACTTCAATAATGGGAAGAGAAAATATCATACAATGGAACTGCAGAGGCCTTCTTAAAAATCTTGATGATGTTTATGAGTTACTGCATTCCAATCAGCCAAGTGTCATGTGTGTACAAGAAACACACTTAAATTCCAGACATACAAACTTTTTGAATAGTTACCAGGTATTTAGGAAGGACAGGGTTGGTGGTGGTACATCTTCCGGGGGTGTGGCCATCATTGCCCAAAAGTCCTTGGCGTGTCATTCTATCCTGTTACAGACCGTCCTTGAGGCTGTTGCCATTCGTACCATAATTTTCAATAGGCTAATAACTCTATGCTCAGTTTACATCCCTCCTGATTTCCAGCTCTTGAGCTCGGATTTCGAGGGCCTTATGGATCAGCTACCCACACCTTTCATTCTTTTAGGCGACCTCAACGCACATAACTCTCTTTGGGGCTCTGCTCGCACAGATGCCCGAGGTCGCCTTATCGAAAAATATCTAACATCTTCGGGAGCATGTCTATTCAATACAAACAAGCCTACATACCATAATATAGGACACAATAGTTATTCACACCTCGATTTGGCGATTGGCTCTGCAGTACTCTTTCCATCTCTAGAATGGGACGTTGGCACTAACCCATATGGCAGTGACCACTTCCCAACCACATTAACATACTTAGGTAAAGGCCCGAGCAGTCCATCTTCCCATAACAGGTTCAATGATGATAGAGCGAACTGGAGTACATTTACAGAAACATCTAAACTACACCACACATCCATTGAACACCTACACGTTGAAGAAGCTACCCAACTCCTCACGGCGCACATCCTCGACGCCGCTGAGAAGTCCATTCCCCACGCCTCTGGTGCTCCGCGCAATCAGAGGAGGCCGTGGTGGAATGAGGACTGTAGGCGGGCGCGAGAGGCCCAGAACAAGGCGTGGGGTATCCTTCGACGGTACCCCACGTCGGGCAACCTTATTTTGTTCAAACGGGCCAAGGCGTTAGGAAAACGTGTGCGCCGTGAGGCAAAACGAGAGAGTTGGCGCACCTTCCTTACATCTATTAACTCGTACACAGACACACATAAAGTCTGGACACGAATACGAAAACTAAAAGGACAACAGACACACAGCCTGCCCCTGGTTAGTACAACAGGGGACACACTGGAAGACCAGGCTAACACACTTGCACAACACTTTCAACACGTTTCCAGCTCTGCACACCACACAAACACTTTCCTGAGACATAAAACCACTTGTGAAAAGAAGTCCTTACATGATAATAACAGGTCAAAATCTGGTTACAACTCTGAATTTACTCTTTATGAGCTGAAGGCTGCCCTGAGCACATGTAAACCTTCAGCTCCAGGCGCAGATCAGATTACATACACAATGATACAACACCTACACCCAGATACTCTTGAAACACTCCTACACTTATACAACAACATATGGCTTTCGGGGCACATTCCGAAATCTTGGAGGGAGGCTATTGTAGTGGCGTTCTTGAAGGAGGGTAAGGACCCGTCTTCTCCCGCCAGTTACCGACCCATCGCCCTCACAAGCTGCCTGTGCAAGCTTCTCGAGAAGATGATTAACAGGAGACTCGTGTACTTCTTAGAATATAATGGTCTTCTCGAGAGCTGCCAGGCCGGCTTCAGGGTGGGGCGATCCACAAACGACCAACTCGTCGCCCTTGAGTCGTATATAAAGGATGCCTTTGTCCACAAACAGTTTTGTGCTACGGTCTTTTTTGATCTCGAGAAAGCCTACGATACCGCTTGGCGATACGGGATACTTTGCGACCTAAAAGCCTTCGGTGTCTCGGGAAATATGTTTTATACACTTCGTAGCTACCTGGCGGAGCGAACCTTTCGTGTGAGAGTTGGCACTGCCCTTTCAAATGTTTTCCTGCAGGTAAACGGCGTGCCTCAAGGCGGCGTTTTGAGCTGCACATTGTTCATTGTCAAGATGAACTCACTTCGAAAGGCGTTGCCACGAACCATTTCCTGTACAATTTATGTAGATGATGTGCAAATTTCTTTTAAATCATGCAATATGTCAATCTGCGAACGCCAAGTCCAGCTTGGTGTCAACAAACTAGCAGGCTGGGCAGATCAGAACGGTTTTAAGCTGAACCCAGTCAAGAGCACTTGTGTTGTGTTTTCCAAAAGGCGTGGGATCAGGCCAGATCCAGACATCAAACTGAATGGTGTCTCGATTCCGGTCAAAAAAGAACACAAGTTCCTCGGTATAATTCTTGATGAAAAACTTTCCTTTATTTCTCATGTGAAACAACTAAAACAAAAATGTCTTAAAACAATGAATATCCTTAAGGTTCTCTCACACCAATCCTATGGTTCCGATAAAGAACTCCTGCTGCGCTTGTATACTGCTTTGGTTGGGTCTCGTTTGGACTATGGCAGTGTGGTATATGGGTCGGCGAGTAAAACAGCATTGCGAATGCTTGACCCAGTACTACACTTGGGGCTACGGCTTGCGTCGGGTGCTTTTCGCACCAGCCCTGTCGAGAGTCTATATGTTGAATGTAATAAGTGGAGCCTTGAGAACCAGCGAACGTACATGGACTTGCTTTATGCTTTTAAAATTTCATCTCAGAATAACCACCCTTTTTATCCTGTCCTTAACGATACATCCACATCTGTGCTGTTTGTAAATCGCCCGTCCATTACTCCGCCTCTTTCACTTCGAGCGAGAGAGCGAGCCTCGGATCTGAGTGCTTCGTTTTTAGACGTGTACAGGTCATCCTCTTTAAACATTTTGCCGCCTTGGCAAGTTCGCCCTGTGTCCTGTGACCTTTCTTTTATAAAGCTTGACAAAAATCGGGTACCGCGAGCTGCAATACTTCAGCACTTTCTTTCTTTGCAGTTCAAATACCCACGTGCTGAATTCTACAGTGACGCTTCTAAAACCTCCACTATGGTGTCGTGCGCTGCTCATGGTCCAAATTTCAATGCAGCCAGAACCATGAGCGTGCACACAACAATTTTTTCAGCAGAGGCGTACGGAATTTTACTGATTGTACGACATATCCTTGAAAATCAAATTCCCAATTCTATCATCTACACAGATTCTTTGAGTGTTGTTCGCGCATTATCATCGCATAAACCCCCCAAAAACCACATAATTAATCTTGTATTCAACACTATCATGTCGGTGTATGCGGAGAAGCATCGGCTGCTCCTCTGCTGGGTCCCAGGACACGCTGGGATCGCTGGGAACGAGTTGGCGGATGAGAGGGCCGGTGCTGCTGCACTCAGGAACACTGTCGACATAACAAGCGTACCATATACAGACCTCAAGCCTCACATAAAACAGCACCTGCGCAGAACATGGCAAACACACTGGGACGAACAGACAGACAACAAACTACACGTAATAAAGCCACACTTGGGACGGTACACAACTGACTCACACAACAGACACACAGAAGTCGCCTTGGCAAGGCTACGGATAGGGCACACCCATGCGACGCACTCGTATCTGCTGACGGGATCTCCTAGACCCCAGTGCGGCAGGTGCGGAGAGGCCCTATCCGTAGTGCACATACTAATCACATGCAAGGCACTTCACACAACACGACACAAACACTTCCGAGAACTCTACAGACAACATCTCCCCCTACATCCATCGTTTTTCCTAGGTGATGATGCCATTGTTTCCGTGAAACGTGCGTTTGAGTATTTGTCCGACGTCAAGTTTTTAAACCTCATTTCCTATCACGCATCATGAAATCTGGTCCTATACACCAGCCATGCTCATTGTCGTGTTGTGATTTTACTTTTGTTTTTGCTGATTTTACTTAGTGTTTAAGGTTTCACCCCTATCATCGACTATTGTTGTGGCGCTCTTTGCCCCAGTTGGCCTTGCGCCATAAACATCCAACGATCATCAATGATGGGGCCACAATAGGGGTCAGCACGTTGCAAAGATGGCAAATCGGAAAGTCCGACGACGCTTTCAGAGGTAATGGGTGCGAGAGAACACTTTGCAGGTGGGAGCTCCGGAACAACTGAAGACGAAGGGGAGGCCAATGGACACCGAGACAGGGCGTCGGCGTCAATGTGTTTCTTGCCTGACTTGTAGGTGACAGTAAAGTTATACTGCTGGAGCCGTAGTATCCAGCGGCCCAGGCGTCCAGACAAGTTTTTGAGTGAGGACTGCCAGCAAAGTGCATGATGGTCGGTCACCACTGTGAAGTGGCGACCGTGCAGGTATGGCCGAAACTTTTGTATAGCCCAAACGACGGCAAGACACTACTGCTCAGTTATGGTGTAATTTCTCTCAGCCGGTGTGAGTGAGCGGCTTGCGTAGGCAACAGGCCGCTCTTTAAGATGGGCATCGCTCTGAAGCACGACAGCACCTATTCCATGACCACTTGCGTCGGTGTGAAGTATGATTGGCTTTCTATCGTCGAAATGACTGAGCACTGGTCCAGAAGTGAGAGCGGATTTAAGCGCTTCAAAAGCATGTTGGCACTCACTCGACCAAACGTAAGGTGTTCCCGCCTGTAGGAGTTGGTTCAGAGGGGATGCAATAGTAGCAAAGTTCCGGATGAACCGACGGAAATACGACGCTAGCCCCAGGAAACTCCGAAGCTCCTTAACTTGAAGCGGTCGGGGAAAGTGGAGCACTGCAGAGACTTTGTCAGGGTCGGGTCGTATGCCTTCTTTGCTGACAACGTGACCGAGCACTTTGATCGTTTTACTAGCAAAGCGGCATTTTTTCGAGTTCAGCTGAAGTCCGGCTTTGGAGAGGCACGTGAGGACTGCATCGAGACGCCTTAGATGGTCATGAAACGTCGACGAAAAGACAACGATATCGTCAAGATAACCAAAGCAAATTTTCCATTTGAGTCCTCGAAGAACCGTATCCATCATCCGCTCAAAAGTGGCGGGAGCATTGCAGAGCCCGAACGGCATGACATTAAATACATATAGACCGTCGGGAGTGGCAAACGCTGTCTTCTCCTTGTCGGACTCATGCATGGGAATTTGCCAATAGCCTGAACGGAGGTCCAGGCTTGAAAAGTATTCGGCTCCTTGTAAGCAGTCGAGTGCGTCATCTATTCGCGGCATGGGATACACATCTTTGCGGGTAATTTTGTTTAAGCCCCGATAGTCCACGCAAAATCTCACGGAGCCGTCTTTTTTTTCTACCAATACAACTGGAGAGGACCATGGACTGGATGATGGCCGAATAACGTTGCGTTTGAGCATGTCTGTCACATTTTCCTCAATTATCTTCCTTTCCGAGGAAGAGACACGATACGGACGGCGGCGAACAATGGTGTCCCCATCCGTTTTAATTCGATGCGTGGCTGTTGTTGTTTGGGTGAAAGGCTTGGAATGGGAATCAAAGGAGCCCCGATGCTTGTTTAAAATTTCCAATACTGCGAGAGCCTCAGCTTGTGTAAGGTCGGAGCTGATAGTGTGGGCGAGAGAAGGCTGAGGAGAGGTTGGTTTCGGCAAAGGGCAGGGACGAGCTGCGGCGGAACTGCTGGGAAGAATGGTGATTTCGTTGTCGGACACAGAAGCGATTGTGCAGCCTTCCGGAAGTAGAACTGGGTCTGGTGTAGTGTTCTGTACAGGAATTAGTGCGCGGCCGCGGGAAAACCGGATGAGGCAGGTAGCAACGGCGATGCCTCGAGAAAGGAGACGGCCAGAAGGGATGGCTAGCATGTCACCGTTAATAGCTGTTCCAGCAGAAACCGACAGGACGTGCTCGTGGCGCGGAGGCACAACATAGTCGTCAGTCAACACGAGACGAAGGGAACAAGTTTCAGGGAGGGCAGAATGTTCTGTGTTCGTGAGGCTGATACTGGGCGAGCGGCAAGAAATTATCGCAGACGTCGACGACAGGAAGTCCCAGCCAAGAATAAGCAAGTAAGGGCACGGGGAAAGCACGGCACACTGGATGTGGTGACAAACTCCTTCAATAGAAACGCGAACTGTGCACTGTCCTGACGGTCGTATGGACGCCTTGTTAGCTCCATGCAATAGAGGGCCCTCGTATGGAGTTTTAACTTTTCGTAGTCTTTCACACAAATCAGAATGGATAATCGTGACACTTGCCCCAGTGTCTACCAACGCGTTAACCAAAATGCCTTCAACTGATACTGACAGTAAGTTTGACGGATGCTCTGGAGGAATTTGTGTCGTCCCAATCGATGCAGTTTTCCCCCCAAAAACTGCATGGTCTAGTTTTCCGAGTGGCGGTTATCATCGTGCCCAACGGGACGTAGGGGTGAAACCGAACGGCGGAACGGAGAGGGAGATCGGCGCCGAGACTCGCGAGTATTTCGAGGAACATCAGCAGAATCAACAGGAGGCCGGAAACGACGTGTCGGAGACTGGTAGGCTTGTTGTCGGTAACTGAAGCGGGGGCTCATTTCATCGCGCTCGTAGAGGTCATAGCCACGTCGTTCATCCTGCTGGCGCCGGCGGCAGACTCGGGCAATATGGCCCCGTATTCCACAGTAAAAACACACGGGACGATTTGCCGGCGGCTCTGGACGGGTCTGTCGCCATGTGGAGTAGTACGGTCGTGGCCCAGGAGTGGAAGGGAACGCAGAAACATATCCCGGGTGATGGTGAGGGCTGACCGGTGCCAGTGGGACGGGAGGGCGTCCAGCAACTTCGGAGTAGGACGCGGGCATGGCCAACGGAGCCAGAAAACCGGGTGGTGCCTGACTGGTCACCGACGAGAGCTCTTTAATGATTTCTCGCAGACCTGGCGTCTCAGCGGAGTAGGAGGAGTTGGGTGCACATGAGGGGACGTGGTTGTTGAGCTCTTCCCTGATTATGGCCCGTATAAGAGAACGAAGGTCTTCATCTCCAAGCTGCCGAACTGGTGTTTCTGGCTGAATGCGCGAAGACTGAAGGGCATCCAGGCGCTGGCAAGTGGCAGTCACAGCCGAAACGGTCGTAGGATTTTGAAGGGCCAGGGCGGTGAATGCAAACTGCTCGATACCCTTCAGAATGTGATGCACTCGATCAGCCTCGATCATGTCCTTGTCAACGCGGCGGCAGAGCGCAAGGACGTCTTCAATGTATGAAGTGTGCGTTTCATTCGGACGTTGCACGCGGGCCGCAAGTTTTTTCTTCGCAGCTGCGGCACGTGCAGCCGGGGACCCGAAAATCAGGCGCAACTCTGAAGTGAAGCCGTCCCAATCAGTGATGGTACTTGCGTTGTTCAAATACCATGTTTCGGCTACCTCCGTGAGGGCAAAAGCGGCGTTTCGTAGCTTAAGCCTATCGTCCCAACCGTTGAACGTACTGACCCTTGCGAAGCTGTCTAGCCAGTCTTCAACATCTTCGTTCCGACGGCCTGCGAACTTCGGGGGATCGCGCTGCTGGCTCGTGACGAAGCACTGCACGGGAACGGGGGACGAAGCGTTGGCCGATTCCTGCGTCATGGGCATGGCCAGGCGTGCTAAACGGCGACGCGAGCGGAGCTCCAGGAGTGTGAACGGAGAGGTACACAGCGGGACCGAGACGCACCCTCCACCACTTGAGAGACAACGGCTAGGAACGGCGTTTACTGAGGCGTTCGAGCCGCAAGCACCGCAGAACACACGATGATGATGATCATGTCCGTAGAAGTAACAGTACCGCATGGCTGGTGCTGATGAGTATGTACAGATGAAGACGAGGTGCGGGAATTGTCCTCTGGAGTTCTCCACCTCCGGGAGTGTGGTCGCGAATGCTCACAATATATATATATATATATATATATATATATATATATATATATATATATATATATATATATATATATATATATATATATATATATGTATGTATATATATATATATATATATATATATATATGTATATATATATATATATATTGTAGTGCGAAAGACGAGCAAGTGGCGCGCACCCACCATGCGAGCACTACCGAGCAACTGATAAGCTACGCGGCCACAAGAACAGTCAGCATTGTCATTGTGATTGGCGTACGCCACTCAAGGAGATTGACCACTTGAATTGTGCAGATGACGACGAGGCAGCACGGTGAGCAACCGCAGCGGCATCGTCATCGGCGTGAAGCTCGTGAAGGGCTCGAGATACTGCCGGCTGGAACACTTATCCGCTTGCCACTTCTGAGTGCCTCTCCTACTTTCCGCTTTCAAGGCTATTGCCTTGAAACCCGCATTACATTTTTGTGGAGTGTGCGGATTCCATCCTCGCCCTGCTCGGTAGCTTCACCCCGTGTACCCGCCAGCCTGGAGCTCCGCAGCCGCACCCTGCTTTCTACCGTTGGGTCCACCATGACTCGTGACGCCCGAAACACGACATCGCCTTCGCCATCGGCTGTCATCTGCTCCGGGATGATCTGTGAGCGTGAGCCAGCGATGTTCACTGGCGCAGACGACCAGGACGTCGAAGATTGGCTTTCGGCTTATGAGAGGGTAAGCGGACACAATGAGTGGGACGATGCCCTGAAGCTAAATAACGTTGGTTTTTCTTTGAGGGGACTTGCCAAAAAATGGTATCTCAACCACCCAGAGGATCGCGCAACGTGGACCGCATTCAAAACGAACTTTTCGGCAGTATTTGACCGGCCTGCGGTTCGCAAGCTTCGCGCGGAGCAGTGTTTGAGAGAACGAGCTCAACAGGCCGGCGAGAACTTTACCACCTACATCGACAATGTGGCCGACCTTTGCAGGCGCGTGGATCCTTCCATGCCTGAGCAAGACACCATCAAACAAATACTCAAGGGAATAGATGAGGACGCGTTCTAGATGCTGCTGGCGAAAAACCCTCAGAGCGTCCGAGACGTCATCAGCTTGTTGCAGAGTTATGATGCGTTGCGCAGGCAGCGTCGCCTCACTCCTCGCCGCCCTGTGGAGCGTGAGGAGCCGCTCTGTGGGCTGGCACTCGACGAAAACCCGTCGCTACTGAACCGCATCAAGGAGCTTGTACGTGAAGAGGTGGCGCGGCAGATCTCTCTCCTGCCTTGTACATCCCTGCCATCGTCGCCGGTACCAGATCCTTGCTTGTCGTCGCCACTACGTGGAGTCATTAGGGAAGAAGTCGCTGAAGTCTTACCGACAACGCCAGCTGCACCCCAGACATTGCCTGTAGCGGCGCCTCTATACGCTGAAGTGGCGGCACGGCAGGCTCCGCCCATCGCTTACGTGCCTTTACGCCGCCCGGTGCCTTTATGCCGCCACGCGGTTATTGACTGTGGCCGCGCCGAGATCTCCTTATTTCCAATGTGTGGTACTGCAGTGCACAAGGTAACCACAACATTCAAGCTGTGCGCCGCCGAAGACTCCACAATCCCTCCAGCCTCTGCAGCTATCGTGCCCGTAATCTGTGATATGGTGTCTGACGCAACTGTTGTGTTTACCCCCTCTAATCTGTTTATGCGTCGCCAGGGCGCCCCTCTCCCCTACGCCATTCTTGAAATCGAACATGGCGCTAGCATGATCTCTATCTGCAATACCTCCTCTTCACCCTTAACCGTGCATCGTGGCGAGTCCCTTGGACGCGTCGAAGCTATTGACGCTCGCCCCATAAATGACTTCCTTCCCTCCGTAGACGACAACCTCGACCCTGTCCAGCGCAACCACCTGCTTACCCTTCTTCACCGTTTCCGATCTACCTTCGACTGCCAGCACACTTCCTTGGGCCGCACGCAGACCGTCACACATCGCATTGACACCGGCTCTCATCCAGTTTTGAGGCAGCGACCATAGCGCGTTTCAGCCAAAGAGCGATCCGTGATCGAAACGCACGTTGATGAAATGCTTCAGCGTGGTGTCATTAGGCCTTCTAACAGCCCGTGGGCTTCACCGGTCGTTCTTGTTCGCAAGAAAGATGGGTCTGTTCGTTTTTGTGTCGATTATCGATGACTGAACAAGATCACCCGGAAAGACGTTTACCCGTTGCCACGCATCGACGACGCATTAGATTATCTGCAATGCGCCGAGTTCTTCTCTTCCTTAGACCTCCGCTCGGGTTAATGGCAGGTGCCGAGGGCAGATGACGACCGCCCCAAGACCGCGTTCGTGACCCCTGACGGGTAATACGAATTCAACGTGATGCCGTTCGGGTTATGTAATGCGCCTGCCACTTTTGAGCGCATGATGGACGACATTCTGTGTGGCCTCAAGTGGAAAACTTGCTTATGCTACTTGGATGACACCGTGGTATTTGCGCCCGATTTTGACACCCACCTCAGTCGCCTGGAAAAAGTTCTGCAGTGCCTTACCGACGCTGGGCTACAGCTGAATGTTAAAAAGTGTCATTTTGCTGCCCGCAAACTGACAATTTTAGGTCATGTTGTTTCAAAGGACGGCATTCTTCCCGACCCTGCTAAACTTCTAGCTGTTGCCGCCTTCCCGAAATCGACTACCGTGAAAGCCCTGCGCAGTTTTGTCGGACTCTGCTCCTACTTCCGACGCTTCGTGCCAACTTTGCATCCATCATTGCGGCTCTAACGAAGTTACTCAGCGGAAGCCACGACCTGTCTACCTGGTCACCTGCTTGCGATGAAGCCTTTGTAACCCTACGCCGCTTACTTACGTCACCTCCCATTTTGCGTCATTTTGATCCTTCCGCGCCCACCGAGATCCATACCGACGCCAGCGGCTTAACTCTAGGAGCAGTGCTTGTCCAAAGGAATGGCGGGATTCGACGAGTACGTCGTCGCATACGCGAGCCGCACTCTTACAAAGGCGGAATGTAATTACTCTGTTACAGAGAAAGAGTGTTTGGCCATCGTGTGGGCCATTTCAAAGTTCCGGCCTTACCTCTATGGTCGAACTTTTGATGTAGTCACAGATCACCATGCCCTTTGTTGGCTATCGTCGCTGAAGGATCCCTCCGGTCGCCTTGCACGCTTGTTCCTTCGCTTTCAGGAATATGACATCCGAGTGATATATTGGTCTGGGCGCAAGCACAGCGACGCAGATGCTTTATCTCGCTCACCTTTATTCACTGATTCGTCCGAAATTACGGCCCTTGATTGCATACAGGCATCTGAACCACTTGAGGACATGGCGGGGCAGCAACGCAAGGACCCTTGGATATCTTCAATTTTTTACCTGATTTCGAACCCTACGGAACGTAGTGCCTCGCGGGCACTGCGACGTCAGGCCGTGCATTTTTCTATTCGTGACGGGCTTCTGTATCGCAGGAATTACCTCCCCGAAGGCCGTAAGTGGTTGTTGGTGATCCCTCGCCACCTGCGCTCTACAATCTGTGCTAACTTCCACACGAATGCGCAATTCGCCCATGCAGGAGTCTTTAAGACGTACCAGCGGTTGCGGCTGCGCTACTTTTGGCGAGAAATGTATTCCTTTGTAACGAAGTTCATCAAATCAAGCCGAGAATGCCAACGTCGCAAGTCTCCGCCAGTCACAAACCGCCCCGTTACAGCTTTTGCCCTTCCTCGCGCGCCCTTGCGACCGAGTCGGGATAGACTTATAGGCCCTCTGCCCCTGACTGCTGCCGGCAACCGGTGGGTTATCGTCGCCGTGGATCACCTTGCGCGATACGCTGAGACCGCTGCCCTACCGGCTGCTACAGCGCGCGAAGTTGATATCTTCATTTTGCACCATTTCATCCTGCGTCATGGAGCACAATGGGAACTTCTAATTGACCGCGGCCGTGTCTTTTTGTCAGAAGTGGTCGAGGCTCTCCTGAAAGAATGCAACGTCACCCACCGCAGCACTAAAGACTACCATACCCAGACTAATGGGTTGACGGAGAGATTTAACCGCACCCTCGGCGACATGCTCGCTAAGTGCGTGTCTTCGGACCACTCCGATTGGGACGCGATTCTCCCCTTTGTGACTTACGCGTACAACACTGCTACGCAGACTACTACAGGGTTCTCGCCGTACTTCCTACTCTATGGTCGTGAGGCATCCTGCCCTCTCGACACAATTCTACCCTACTGACCCGACGCATCCGAATACACGCCTGTTTCTCAGCTCTGCAGCCACGCTGAGGAGTGCCGTCAGCCTGCTCGCAATTTTACTTCCGAGGACCAATTCCACCAAAAACATCGGTGTGGCGGTGACAACACGCAAGTGGTGTTTTCTCCCGGCTCTCTCGTGTGGCTTTGGGTACCAGCCACTACCCCTGGACTTTCTAGCAAGCTCCTTTCCAAGCAAGCTCCTTTCCAACAAACCTCCGCCGTTAATTACGTTGTGGAGCCGCTCACACCATCATCTGATCTACGCTGCCGCGGCCGCGAAACGGTACACGTGCATCGCCTGAAGCCGTACTACGACCCTTCTGTCGTGACGTGCCCTTAGGTCGCCAGGGTGGCTCCCTTATCGGTGGGGGGTAACTGTAGTGCGAAAGTCGAGCAAGTGGCGCGCAGCCACCATGCGAGCACTACCGAGCAACTGGTAAGCTACGCGGCCACAATAGTCAGCATTCTCATTGTGATTGGCGTACGCCACTCAAGGAGATTGACCACTTGAATTGTGCAGATGACGACGAGGCAGCACGGTGAGCCACCGCAGCGGCATCGTCATCGGCGTGAAGCTCGGGAAGTGCTCGAGATACTGCCGGCTGGAACACTTATCCGCTTGCCACTTCTGAGTGCCTCTCCCACTTTCCGCTGTCAAGGCAATAAACCTGCATTACAATATATATATATATATATATATATATATATATATATATATATATATATATATATATATATATATATATATTTATATATATATATGTATATTGCCGCGAAGAAAGCTTTCCCACAATGGGCCTCCTACGTCACTGGGAGCACGCTCTCGTGGCGCTGTTCCACAAAGCCACGTAGAATGCGCGCTCGTGCAGCGGGGCTAGTTTTGGGGGAGACGCTCGTGGGGAGACGTTCGAAACGGTCGGTGTTTTACGCTGTGGGCACAAGTTCGCCTCAATAAACTAATTGTATTCCACCCCCCTGTGTAGGCCCGGCAACAGACTCTGCCACGGAGTTGACACCCGTCCACGAACGAACCAGCCGGCGACTGCGAGGGTTACCGGTAGAATTCCTGCCTTTGACCAGCAGACCAACAAGTATGGCCACGCGGGACGCCAGCACTGTGACCTCCGGTACCGGTACGGCAGCTTCCTACTTCGTGGTACACCAGCCCCGCACACCAAAAGTTTTGTATAGGGACTCTTTCGAGGACGGGGAAGATTGGCTCGACCAATTCGAACGCGTCGCGAACTTTAATGGGTGGAACGAGCAACACAAGCTGCACAACGTGTACTATGCCTTTGAAGAGTCAGCTTGGACGTGCTTTGAAAACCACGAGGCCACATTGACGCCGTGGAACGAGTTTCGCCGCCGGTTTTTGGCCACGTACGCCTGCACGGATCGTCGGGGAAAGTTGAGTCGGCGCTTAAACCTAGAACCAACTGCCAAACGAAAGCGTCACCATGTACGTAGGAGACATGGCTCGCCTCTTCGTGCGCGCAGACCCGGCTATGTCTAAGGAAAAGAAGTTGAGACACCCTATGCTAGGTGTAGAGCAGGATATATTTGCTGGGTTGGTGCGCAATCCTCCGCCGTCTGTCAGCGCATTTCTGTCTGAGGCCACAGCAATTGAAAGGGCACTACTCCAAAGAGCGAGGCATTACAGCCGGGACATCAGTTTTATGTCGAGCAACGCCCCTTTAGTGAAGCAAGGAAACGGCGGCCTCCCGGAGTTGGTCAGGTCGAGAGGAACTCCAAAAGCTGCACGGAGTCCAGCAGCTTCAAGCCTCTATGCCACTCGCGGAGGCCATACGCCGCGATGTCAGGCAAGCTGTTGGAGCGCCGGAGATGTATGAAGCACCACAAAGGCAGTATGGTGTGCCGCAGGAGCCGTACGGGGTCCCGCAACAACAGACCCAGGTTGCATCATATGCGGCAGCCCTGAGGGAGTCGGATCGCTACGTTGCCCCAACACTTGCCTCCGCAACACCGCAAACGACATTGACTTAGCCCGCGCCATTCTGACTGTTGATGAGGCATGGCGGCCTCGCAAGAGCGACGAGTGGCGCACGCCGGATCAGCGACCTCTATGTTTCCCTTGCGGCGAGGCAAGCCACATATACAGAGCTTGTCCCTACCGACGTCTTGGTCTTCGTGGATTTCCTCCACACGCCCCACGCCCGAGGTACGGTGAGGGGCCCGCCGAAATCTAAAGCTACCTGGCCGAACGTCGAAATGGGTTTCCGCAGTGACGGCGCGACAACCGATCACCGTCACCGATGCGATGCCGCTCTTCGAGTCCAAGCCCGAAACAATCTTCGCGGCGCCGTTCTCCGAGCCCTTCCGTCCGGGAAAACTAAGTGCAGCGACCTCGGGAGGTGGGGCCGCTGACCATCAAAACGCTGAAGAGCCTCCAATAAAACGACGACGACCAACCGGCGACGCTGTGGTTTGTTCAGATATACCTGTGCAGGTTGACAACGAGCAAGAAGTCTCATTGGTGGACACCCGAGCAGACCGTTCAGTTGTGAGCAAGTCATTGGCTCCTACCCTGAAAAAGGTACTAACGCAGTGGACAGGACCACCGGTTCGCACCGCTGGCGGCCACTTGATTACTCCGTCCGGAAGGTGCACAGCCCGAGTTAAAATTAGCGGCTTCACATACGTCGGACATTTTGTCGTGCTTCCCGTATGCTCTAACGACTTAATCCTCGGCATGGACATTCTACAAGAGAATAGTGCTGTCATCGATCTACAGAAACCCAGTGTAAGCTTCTCGACGAAGAGAGCGGTAGCTAAGCATATCGACGACCGACGGGACACTGCCTTGCGTGTCATCCACGACAACATAACGCTGCCTCCCCGAACCAGTGTGCTTATTCCTGCCAAGAACGACGCTTTTCAGGACTACGAAGGAATTTCGGAAGAAAACGTCGGTCTCTTGCTTGACAGGGACATTTGCATTGCAAGCGGGCTCGTCAAGCTGCAAAACGGATGCACAACAGTGCTGCTGACAAACGTCGGTACAGAGGGTCAACATGTCGCAAAACGCACGACCATAGCTTTCATTGAGGATGTTGCTGACGTTACAAATATTTGTATGTTAGAAGAAACAAAGTCAGATCACCTGGTCGGATGTGCGTTGCTGCCACCAGTATAAGTCAACCCCAACTTGAACACCGCGTAGAAGCAGCTGTTACTGAACTGGTGAGAGAGTTTTCTGAGTGTTTCACATCATCATCCCGTGTGCGCCGCACATTCATGGGCGAAGCACGGCATCATTACCGACGAGGCTTCGAGACCAGCCCGCAAGCATCCATACAGAGTATCACCAAAAGAAAGGGAAGCAATTAACCAACAAGTACGGGAAATGCTCATGGATGACGTCAGCAAGCCATCGAAAAGCCCGTGGGCTTCACCCGTAGTCCTGGTGAGAAAGAAGGACAACACATTGCGTTTCTGTGTGGAATACCGTAAACTGAATAGTGTGAACAAACGAGACGTTTACCCTTTACCTTGAATTGATGACACACTAGAACGCTTGCGGAGTGCAAAATTTTTCTTATCATTGGACCTCAAATCAGGATATTGGCAGATAGAAGTCGATGAGCGGGACCGGGAGAAAACAGCTTTCGTGAGACCTGATGGCTTGTATGAATTCAAAGTTCTCCCCTTCGGCTTGTGTTCTGCCCCTGCAACGTTCCGACGGATGATGGGCACTGTCCTCGCCGGATTGAAGCGGCAAACGTGTTTAGTTTACTTAGATGACGTGGCGGTGTTCTCGGCCACGTTTGAAGAATATCTCACACGACTCAAAGGCGTATTACAAGCAATCCGGTCCGCAGATCTCACTATAAAGCCCGAAAAATGTCATCTTCGTTTCGAAGAGCCTAAATGTCTCGGCCACATAGTCAGCCAACAAGGTATCCGCCCACACCCTGACAAAACGTCCGCTGTATCTTTGTTCCCCAGACCTACCGATAAGAAGGCTGTACGACACTTCCTAGGCCTATGCGCGTACTACAGACGGTTCGTCGAAGGTTTCTCGAGAATCGCTGAACCTCTTACACGTCTTACAAGGGAAGATGTGCCATTTGTATGGGCAAGTGAGCAAGAGTGCTCCTTTGAGGAAATACGGAGACGGCTGCAGGAAGCTCCAGTGCTCGGACATTTCGACGAAACCACTGACACGGCGATTCACAATGATGCCAGAAATGTTGGCCTCGGAGCTGTACTGGTTCAGTCGCAACAGGGCGCCGTACGAGTCGTAGCGTATGCGAGTCGCACCCTTTCAAAAGCCTGAAGCAAACTATTCCACCACGGAGAAGGAATGCTTGGCCGTCGTCTGGGCGATCACCAAATTTAGGCCATATCTTTACGGCAGACCTTTTAAAGCAGTCAGCGATCATCACTCCCTTTGCTGGCTCGCCAACCTCAAAAACCCCTCGGGTAGATTGGCTCGGTGCAGCCTTCGACTTCAGGAATACGACATAACTGTTGTATATAAATCTGGAAGGAAGCACAGTGACGCTGACTGCTTGTCGCGAGCACCGATATCTGCAGAGGCCGACGATTAGGATGACGAATTAACACTTTTTGGGGCAATAAACTCATCCCAAATGGCCGACTTACAATGTGAAGGCCCGGAAATAGGCCCACTCATCAAATACCATCAAGGAAAACGCACTGGCGTACGGCGCGTCTTTGCTCGAGGATTGTAATCCTACTGCCTCCGCGAAAACGTGCTATACAAAAAAAAACATGACAGCAGCAAAGAGGCCTTCCTTCTTGTCGTACCCTCAGGGCTTCACGAAGAAATCTTACAGGCCTGCCACGATGAGGCAAGAGCCGGTCACTTAGGTGTTAGCCGGACGTACGCGAAAATTCACCAAAATACTACTGGCCGCGGCTTCTTCCCACAGTGCAACACAACATGAAGACCTGTCACGATTGCCAGCGGCGCAAAACACCGCCATTGAAGCCCGCCGGACTACTTCATTCGCTGGAACCACCAAAAACGCCGTTCTACAAGGTTTGCATGGACCTGCTCGGGCCATTTCCGATGTCTTTCGCTGGAAAGAAGTGGATAGTAGTAGCAACGGACTATTTGACACGGTACGCCGAGACCATAGCTCTCCCTCGATGAACAGCAGCAGAAGTGGCAAAGTTTTTTGTGCACGAGATTGTTTTACGCCACGGCCCAACCGGATTTATTATTACAGACAGGGGAACAGCTTTCACCGCCGATTTCATGCTAGACGTCCTCAGGCTGACCGGGAGCCACCATCGGAAAGCCACCGCATATCACCCACAAACCAACGGGCTTACGGAAAGTCTGAACAGCAAATTGGCTGCCGTGTTATCCATGTACGTCGACGTGGAGCACAAATCATGGGACGAAATTCTGCCATATGTAACATTCGCATGCAATACGGCTGTGCAAGAGGCGACGCGGAGGACACCCTTCCAACTGGTCTACGGGCTTCAAGCAACGACAACACTCGATGCCACGCTCCCCCTCTTTGGTGGTGACTCAGGTGACAACGGAGCTGAAGAGTTTATCCAACGGGCTAAGGAGGCACGACAGCTGGCCAGGCATCGCAGTCTGCGCCAGCAGGAAAGCGTCGCGCAACACTATAATCTCCGCCACCGAGGTACAAGGTACGTGCCAGGAGACCTCGTGTGGGTGTAGACGCCAATCCGCCGCCGTGGACTCTCAGAAAAACTTCTCCGGCGGTATTTTAGCCCTTATGAAGTGACCCGCCGAATCAATGACGTTACCTATGAACTTCTACCTCGCGGTTCTCGCTCCACACCTAATAGCCGCCTACGTCGGCAACTACAAAATTTCCGGTTGGTTGATGGCGCGCTGCGCCGTATCAACCACCACACCGATGGTGCGAGATGGGTTCCAGTTGTGCCTCGTTCCCTTCGTTCAAGCATCTTGCAAGCTTTCCATGATGACGCAACCGCTGGCCACCTTGGATTTCACAAGACATACGAGCGCATTCGAGGTCGCTTCGTTTGGCCGGGACTGTCTACCAGTGTCGCCAAATACGTCGCCTCCTGCCCGCCATGTCAACATCGCAAGAGATCTACGTCTCCACTTGCCGGTCTATTGAAGCCGGTTTCATGCCCAGCTACACCGTTTGAAGTGGTCGGTATTGACCTTTACGGTCCATTGCCTACGACGGCCACTGGTCACCGCTGGATCGTCACGGCCGTTGACCATCTAACTCGCTACGCGGAGACGGCTCCACTTCGTTCGGCTAGCGCGGCTGACTTCGCTCACTTTTTCTTGCACAATATCATACTTCGCCATGGCGCACCTCGCGTCCTCCTAAGTGACCAGGGCAAGAGCTTCCTGTCGCAGGTCCTCTCCGATGTACTTCAAGCTGCTAACACCTCTCACAGGATGACAACGAGTTACCATCCTCAAACTAACGGACTTACGGAACGCTTTCACCGCACTCTTTCCGACATGCTCTCGATGTACATACAGCCTGATCACAGGAATTGGGACACTATCCTACCTTGTGTTACTTTTGGCTTCAACACCGCAGTTCAATGCACCACAGGATACACCCCATTCTACCTTGTGTATGTTCGGCACCCTTCAAACACTTTGGATACCTGCTTCTTTACCGCTCCGGTTTCCCCTTCTGCATCGTCCCCCGAATAATTCTTTTCTCGCATCGCACATTGCCGCCAGCTTGCTCGCACGCCGACTGAAGCTAGTCAACAGGACCGCAAACAACGCTATGACACTGCTCATCAATCGGTTTACTTCTCCCCTGGTGACGAAGTCTTTATCTGGACACCGGTTCGCGTTCCCGGCCTCTGCGAGAAATTTTTACACCGCTTCCTTGGTCCTTACAAGATTCTCGAGGCGACCTCACCCGTCAATTATCGCGTCACCCCAGTTTGTGGAACTTCGGACCGTCGTCATCGCGGTACAGAGATTGTACACGTTTCCCCGGCTTAAAGCCTTCACTCGCCGTGATCCTGCCTAACCCGCTGCCAGGCGGCCGCTTTTCCCAAGAGGGGGCATTAGTGTGAGCTTTGTTTGAGGCTACAGCCTGTATGCCACCATAGGTAGCAATTGCTCACTATCATCACCACCGGCTTGAGGTGATCACTTCTTTATTTCCTGTACAAACTCATCATGATCGACGAGCCCGCTTCTTCGGAGATCATCATCAGTGCTCGGGCTTGATCGCCATATTGCGTTCTAGTCGACTCGCGTCCGAATAAAGGGAGCTACGAAGCCACGGTCTGGTCGCCTGCTATCTACGGCCTCACAATATGTATATATATATGCATATATATATATATATATATATATATATATATATATATATATATATATATATATATATATATAGAGAGAGAGAGAGAGAGAGAGAGAGAGAGAGAGAGAGATCATGAGGTTCGATGGGCCAGTATAAAAATAGTGAAAGAAGTCGACTGACACGTTTCCCGTTTTTGTTGCCAACAGTTTCGGAGTTAGAAACTCCTTCTTCAGGGCTGTATTTTAATTTCTCACATTGCGCCTTTATACAAAAATTTCTGTGAGGGAGGGTTACTTCCCTCATCCCTACAGGAGAGGTCGCGGGTGAGGGGTGTTTCAAACAGTTTGAGCAAGTGAGGCATTCCGATTGGCTAGAAAGGTGGAAGGTGAGGGAAGGGGAAAGAACACGGACGAAAAGGCAGCACGAAAAACGTAACAAGAGGCACACAAGCAAATACAAGATCAAAAACAAGAGTGAGTCCTGCGCGCTCCGCAAATGGTGTAACAGTAGTCAGCAGGAACCTAAACATAAGAACAACCACCCGGGCAGACCCATTGTATCCAGTAACGGGACGGTGACAGAAAAAATTTCAAGTTTCATTAATCACATAATCAAGGACATCCCCCCTACATTCCCTTCCTACATCAAAGATACCAGCCATTTCCTGCAGGAAATTGCTGGTATCGTCATCTCACCAGGGTGTTTTCTGGTGACGCTGGACGTCTGTTCATTGTACACAAATATTCCCCACTCGGAAGGCATCGCAGCGACCGTGGCAGCATTTACTGGCTCAGACAACCCATTAATAGACATAGAGAGCGAAACTCTCGCAACGCTTCTAACCATTGTACTAAATTATAACCACTTCGAATTCAACGAAAAGCACTTCCTTCAGATCAGTGGCACGGCGATGGGAACCAAGATGGCTCCAAATTACGCCAATATTTTTATGGCATCATTGGAAACTCCTTTCATTGAGAAGCAAGAAAAGAAACCACTGTTTTACAGGCGTTTTCTAGATGACATATTCATGATATGGAACCACGACAAAGCGAGCCTTCTCGACTTCATTTCAAAATTTAACTGCCTCCATCAATCAATCAAGTTCACCCACGACATATCTCAAGATACTATCAACTTTTTGGATGTAACCCTTCAGGTACATGGCAACTCCCTCGCGACCACCGTCTACAAAAAACCCACGGATCGCCAACAGTACCTGCATTTTGATAGCAACCACCCACGACATTGCAAAGTTGGAATACCATACTCGCAGGCATACAGATACCGCCGAATCTGTTCTGATATCCAAGAATTTGACAGAAACTCGCAAAATCTAAAGAACATCCTTCTGAATCAAAATTACCCAGAAAATATAATTGATGACGCAATCAACCGGGCCCGCCAAACAGACCGCCAGTCAGCATTGTCAAAAGCCAATTCACAAAAAAAGGAAACACCCCAGACCAACCTGATATTAACATACGGGGTGAACATGCCACGAGTAAACAACATACTGAGCAAGCATTTCAACATGATCAGACAAAGTGAGCACCTGTCAGCTATCTTCCCCGAACCACCCCGTCTAGTGTATCGTAAAGACAAGAACTTAAGAGATGTGCTTGTTAAGGCTAAAATTGGGATCCCGAAACAACACTCAGGCTGCCGCCCATGCGGGAAAACGCGCTGCAAAATCTGTCCCCTCATCACCCTAACCGACACGGCAAAATCTAACTTTTCCAAATTTTCCTTCCGAATAAAAGAAAGCCTCGACTGTGATTCCAGTAACGTCGTATACAGACTGCACTGCGAAATGTGTGGCAAGGACTATATTGGCCAGACCGAGAATGCATTCCGACTCAGATTCAACAACCACAAATCCCACGTCACCTCACAGCCGGATCTACCATTTTCCAAACATATGCGCCTGCCGGACCATTCCATTGAGCATATCAGAATCACTCTCCTGCAGTCCGGCTTCCGCTCTTCCCTCGAACGCGAGCAGAGAGAGTCCTACTTTATACATAAATTCCAGGCATTCACCCATGGCATCAATGAGGACCCGGGCCGCCTCTCATTCTTGCGACAAAAAGCTGCGCCTTAGACGGAAATATCGGGACCTTTCGGGCATTGGAGGGGGTGAACGCAGAACCAGGACCGTGCATACAACTTAAAAAGAAAGCAAGAAGGAAAAAAAGGAAACCCCGCTTTAGGGACCAAGTCAAGCAAAACAAACAGGTAGAACGCCCCAAGCCCCCCCCCCTTCCCCGCCCGTTCGGCAACCACCACCGTCTCATCAGTGACCTTGAACATCTGTGAGCGCGCCCCGCGGGCCCGCCGACGCACGGCGCCCTGAATTATGACCGCCGCACCACTGATAGACAAACGGCCGAAGAATGCGCCGTAAACGAAACCAAATCCAAGTGTTACTTGTTCCGCGGCTCGCTGGCCGCGTAGCAAGGCTTTGCCGCACCACTCGGTTTCGTCGAAGTGGCGCCAAGACCAGAGCTGCTGTAGGTTTAACCAGTAATAAAACAAAACCGAAAATGAGACAGGAAATTCCGAGTATGGCGCGGGGACCATGTGTTGACTTCGCGGGCCGTGCATGCATGCGACCTTGCAGTTTGACCGAATCGAAGATCTATGCCTGTGCCGCCATCTTATGTCCGTCTCCCTTCATTTCCCCCCCCCCCCCCTTTTTTTTTTCTTTCTGCTCTTCTTCCTTTCCTGCTGACTACTGTTACACCATTTGCGGAGCGCGCAGGACTCACTCTTGTTTTTGATCTTGTATTTGCTTGTGTGCCTCTTGTTACGTTTTTCGTGCTGCCTTTTCGTCCGTGTTCTTTCCCCTTCCCTCACCTTCCACCTTTCTAGCCAATCGGAATGCCTCACTTGCTCAAACTGTTTGAAACACCCCTCACCCGCGACCTCTCCTGTAGGGATGAGGGAAGTAACCCTCCCTCACAGAAATTTTTGTATAAAGGCGCAATGTGAGAAATTAAAATACAGCCCTGAAGAAGGAGTTTCTAACTCCGAAACTGTTGGCAACAAAAACGGGAAACGTGTCAGTCGACTTCTTTCACTATATATATATATATATATATATATATATATATATATATATATATATATACTACAATAAATAGCGAAACAAAAAAAGTCAGAGGAGCAGCAATTACACTTTCGACCTGTCCATTTTATGCATTCTCCTAGGGACCACCACAAGTTTCAAACAATGCAGGCCTCAGTGCTTCGCACCCCCGCTATTGCCAACACCGCAAATGCCGGCCACATTGTTTTTTCCAGCCTGTTCATTCTCAAATGCGCTCCCACTATCCCCAACATACATCTCCCTTTGGTACCCAGAACACAGGTCCATGAAGGGAAATGAGGTGGCTCACGCCGCCGTCTGCGTATGTCTAGTGGGCATTTTCCTCTGGTGTAGCGCCGCCTCGCGTGCAAGGCACCTGCGCCAGTCCCCTGGAATATCCCAGCATACCCTCTCCATATCGTGTTTTTCCGGCGCGCAACCACCACCACATATTAAGGTGCCCAAAGGCGAAGCAACGGACTATCGTGACTTCAGATCAGTACTTCCTCCCTCGTGAACTTTCTCAATGCCATCCACCCAACCTCATATCCCACCGTATGCAAATAATGCCCCGCACCTTGCACACTATAATTAGGAAATACGCCAGCATTTCAACCTTCTCTACGCCCAGTGCCCTGCCCTAAGTAGTCACGTACCAAAGCGGCCAGCTTCAATTAGGCATCCGGGCCCGCCTGGCCTCAACTCAGGACGTCCGGAACAGAGCCTTCCTAATGCCTGGGACAAAGAACTGATGCAATTTTGTCGTTTTTTTCAACTAAATACAGCGGACCTTTCCTCCACTGATCATTATTCTATGTTTTTATGGTGTCATAAATTACGCTGCTATATCAGTAAACAAAATTCTCAGGCACCGTATCTGGCACCGTAACGATGAAGCAACACCTAAAATACCGTGAAGAATATTACGTTAATAAAACCTTGCAAACTCTTGGTGGTAGTAAGGGTGACAGCGCGGTTGTTAGCCTTCTGTAGTTATGTCCTTCCGGTTTTGAAAACTTTTGAATGAGGATGCAGTAGAGCAAATCGTGAATATCGGTTCATTCAGAAGTCCACGGATAGCGGTCCTCAATCATCGCAGCAAGCATAGAGCCCCAAGACCGTCTCAACAGTGATAGCATGAAACTCTCCAGGCCGAAAGAGTAATTTTGGTATTGTAATACCGTAAAGACGTTTTTTCAGGTAATAAATATTTTCTCTTTAGCAATATAAACATATTCAACATTCACTCTTTCGGGGGTATTGTACAGGCCGCATGACGACCACTCGCTTTTACTGTTGATGTCATTTACAATACCGTCGTTTTGCCATCTATATCAGTCTCTTCAATGCATTAGAATTGAAACAATCTACGTAAAAAAATACTAACTTACATTACACTACTCGCAGCAATTTGTGCGGGAAAAAAGTGAGGACAGATATTCAAAGGGTAGTATAAAAAAAATATTTGTTTCTCACAGTATACCTTTTTTCTTGCGGCAGTTTAAATACCTGTGAAATATTCGGTTAGTTAAACTGTCCAACATAACAAATACTACTTTCTCAAAGGTTATGGGACTCAAAGGCCACTTGCATATATGGCGGTTTAAAAAGAAGGGTATTGATAAAAACGAAACTCAAAAAATCTACGACATCTGCTGATTGAGTAACCAGATAAATGTTAAACTCAAGTCACTTCAGGCACTGTACTATCACCATTTTTTGGCTGAAATTTTCAGCCAAAGTATCAAATTTATATTTTTCAAATTTTGCTTAAGACAACTTCGTTTGATTAAGTTGCACTGAAAACCAAACCGACTCCGTATTTCAAATCGGACGAGTGGAGGAGTCTCACTCTGGCTACCCTGCCGTCCGAGCCCGTTTAAGCAGTTTGAGCTAAATGCCGTGTTCAGAGCTTGAAATCTTGGCCTCTGAGAGTCAACAGAAGCGGTAGAGATGGGGAAAGAAACCTGGTGTCTTGGGGCATTCTCTTACGAAGCGTTAAAGAGTATCCCTTTCGGGGAACAACTTGCGGTGTGGTGAATGAGAGGTATTGAAGATCAAAGGCCAAAGTGTAGTGTGCCTTAAGGTGCAGGTTTGAAGTTGGTGTATATTGATTTCGCCTGCATTGGTTAGGTATAGGTGGGGTAGAGGGCAGGTTTGGCAGGAGAGTTTGTAGTGTGTGAGAATATCATTGTAGGTTGGCGGGTGGGCATGCAACTTGTGAGTGGAGGGTTTGGAGGACAATGGCCCGGCATATGACCTGTCGTGCCACGTAGTGCACTCTGTTATTGCCGGCCAAACCAAACTGATTGGGAGTTCATAGAAAGTGGCACTCGGCGGTAGTGCTAGTGGAGCGTTCAAAGATACGTAGGGTGGTGCAAGGAAGCAGAGCGTTTTAGAGATGTCGACAGGCTTCATGCGAATCCTTAAATACATTCGGGTAGTCGCGTCGAGTGGGGGTAAGCCATGGTGCAAGGGCTATCTCTTCAGCTTCTGGTTGTGTTGATTTCTGCGTATAGGCAGTGGCGGTGATTCGTTTCGGGCTGTCTTCAGTGGCGACGGCATAGATCTCTCCGATGGGGTATGCAGATTCTTCGACGTAAAGCGTGTCCAGAAGATACAGATGGTGGATGCTGATTTAGGCGGAGTAAGCCATGCGAAGAATATTGTATGTGCATGTTTCAGGGAAGCGGGGAGCCTTTATGGCGAGCGCGGAGTATGGTAGAGGTGTGCAAGCAGGAAGGCAAAATCGGGGCGGGGTAGTCAAGGCGAGACAAGGAAATACAGCCACTGGACGTAAGCTTGAGGCGTTGAAAAGGCGAAGGCTGTTGAGAGTCGCACAGCCCTCTCCAGGTTTATGTATATTTAGGCTCGAGACGTTCATGCATATGCCTAGTATGTTTACCTACCGTGCTGCAGTGTACCGCTGTCTAGGGGACAAACTCTTGAACCAGCGAAGGGTTGGATCAGTGTAGGCCTGTCCATGGGATGGCGAACAACAAGATTCAGGAAGGTGAGAGCACGTTCGAGTAATCATGTACGCGGGTTACCAATGACAATGCACGCGCGGACATGCACCACCGTATCAATTATTACATTTTAACAAGACTTTCTCTGCACGGGGACTATTTTAATAGCCGTTCTGACGCGCACAAAAACAACACCCACAACGCTGCTTGCAGTTCTTCTGTAATCTTCCGTTTCCTAACGAAGTCAACTATCTATGCGACCTACAAGAGAAGGATAACATTTTCGGGTGGTTACACAGCCGCAAGTGTGTATTTTGTTATTTATTCGCAGCTTCGTTTTGATCCCTTGCCGCGGAAAGGAGACTCATGGTACCGGAATATTTTACGCATCATTTTTTGAATAGGAGGGAAACACGCGAGAGATTTAGCGACGCTATGGCAACAATATAAGATGTATAATAGTGCTAAATGCTGTAAAGTTATAATAAATGCTGTAGCAGCGAGTTTTGAACAAGCGCACGACACGCTCATACGCATCCGCACGTCAGGTTGTCCTTTTGGTGTTAACATTTGCGTGGATAGGTTATATTAGTAAGGAGTTGTCGGATAACCAGTTGCTTTTCCTTCAACATTTTATCGGTTCCAATACGCGGGTCTCGTGTTTCTGTTTATTGGTACTTTCAGCTATAATACATGTATTCATAACATCTATAAGCATCCCTATGTCGTCATTGGCTCTGTGAAGAAGTGCTGTAGCCCCTCAGAACCCATACAAAACCTAAAATGTCGACACTCTTATATGCCCGGTGAGCTTACTTTAATTATTTCCTTCCTGGCCCACTTCTGCTGTTTCGCCGCTGAGGATTACATCTGATTACAAAGAGTACAAGATTTTAAGGAATAATGGTGGATAGAACAGAGAACGAGAAACCCAATGCTCTGTAGCACGCCGCCAGTAAAAAATACCAAAGAGAATGTCAATATAGGGAAGTCATGCATTTGTGTCAACGCCTCGGGGTTTTTCCAGCACTTGTCACCAATGCCTTCTGATGTTCTGCAAAGAACACCAGAAATGTTAAATGCTTGGGGGTGTTTGCTCATAAGAACGTGTCTGAACAAGCGAACTGATGCGGGGACAATTTCATACATATGTGTCAACTTTTCGTTGAAAAGTTGTCCTAGCGCTACGTTTGTAATAGCAAGAATCAGAAATCGCCTTCTTCAATTACCAGCGACTAGAGAGGAGTGACAATTAAGAGTGACTGGCGCGAAAACCGCTATGAACAAAATAGATCACCTGTCACGAAGGGGTGGTCTTCTGAATAGCGGCTTTCGGTGGCAATAGCGCACAGATTGATCATCATCATCATCCCCAGCCTATTTACGCCCACTGCAGGGCAAAGGCCTCTCCCATTATTCTCCAATTACCTCGGTCCTGTGCCAACTGTGACCAATTTATCCCCGCGAACTTCTTAATCTCATCAGCCCATCTAACTTTCTGCCGACCCCTGCAACGCTTGCCTTCTCTAGGGATCCACTCTGTTACCCTTAATGACCAGCGGTTATCTTGCCTTCGCATTACACGCCCTGCCCACGTCCATTTCTTCTTCTTAATTTCTACTAATATGTCTTTAACACCAGTTTGCTCCCTGACCCACTCCGCTCTCTTCTTTTTCCCTTAATGTTACACCTATCATTTTCCGCTCCATTGCCCGCTGAGTCGTTCTCAATTTAAGTTGAACCCTCTTAGTGAACCTCCAAGTTTCTGCTCCGTAGGTGAGTACTGGTAAGATGCAGCTGTCATACACTTTCTTCTTCAGGGATAATGGTAGGCTGCTATTCATTATCTGAGAATGTCTGCCATATGCACCCCACCCCATTCTTATCTTTCTAATTATCTCTGCCTCATGGTTGGGATCTGGGGTCACAACTTGGCCTAAGTAAATATATTCGCTTACCACTTCAACTGCCTCGCCACCTATCTCAAACTGCTGTGCTGTCCCGAGGTTATTGATCATTACTTTAGTTTTCTGCATATTAATTTTCAGGCCCACGGTTCTACTCTGTTCGCCCAGTGCGGAAAGCATGCTTTGCAATTCGTCCCCCGAGTTACTTAGCAAGGCAACGTCATCAGCAAATCTGAGGTTACTGAGGTATTCTCCATTAACCCTTACTCCCACCTGTTCCCAATCCAATGTTGTGAATACTTCTTGTAGGCATGCTGTGAATAACATTGGAGAGATTGTGTCTCCTTGTCTGACACCCTTCCTTATAAGTATTTTACTGCTCGCCCTATGGAGGAAGATGGTAGGTGTAGACCCATTGTAGATATCCCCGTGTATTCTTACATAATGCTCATCTACCCCCTGGTTCCGTAATGCCTGAACGACTACTAGGGTTTCGACCGAGTCAAATGCTTTCTCATAATCTATGAAGGCTATATATAGGGGTTCAGTATACTCAGCGCACTTCTCTATCACCTGATTGATCGTGTGAATATGGTCCATTGTTGAATAACCTTTACGGAACCCTGCTTGTTTTTTAGGTTGACTGAAATCTAAGGTTGCGGAGATTTGGTTAGCGATTACCTTGGTAAATACCTTGTAGACGACTGACAGTAAGCTGATCGGCCTGTAATTTTTCAAGTCCTTCATGTCGCCTTTCTTATGGATTAGGATGATGTTCGCGTTCTTCCAAGATTCCGGCACCATTGCGGTCATTAGGCATTGCGTATACAGGATTGCCAGTTTTTAAAGTACAATTTCTCCGCCATCCTTCAAGAGGTCTGCTATTATCTGATCCTCACCAGGTGCTTTGCCCCCTTTCATTTCTTTCAAAGCCTTCCTTACTTCTTCGGTCGTTACTGGTAGGATGTCTATCTCCTCTGAACTACTGTCTGGTTTGGCATTATCCTGTATGTCCCGGCTACTGTGCAGATCCCTATAGAACTCCTCGGCCACTGTGACTATTTTATCCCTATTTGTGATGACATTGCCTTGCTTATCCTTAAGTGCATACATCTGATTTTTTCCCACGCCAAGACGTCTCTTCACTGCTTTCAGGCTACCTCCGTTCTTTACAGCGTATTCGGTCCTCTCGATATTATACTTCCGTATGTCAGCTGTCTTACGCTTTTTGATTAGCTTGGAGAGCTCGGCTAGCTCTATTCTGTCAGCTGCGGTGGAGATTCTCATGGGTTGCCGTTTCCTGATTCGATCTTTCGTCTCCTGCGAACGTTTACCAGTCTAGCCATAGTGCCCCCGACTTCTACTGCACACTCCGTGATAATGCGTGTAAGGTTGTCGCTGGCTTCTTGTGTCGTAGGCTCGGCTTCCTCGTTAAGAGTGGAATATCGGTTCTGCAGCGCGATCCTGAATTCTTCTACTTTACGTCTTACTGTTAGCTTCATTATCGGCATCTTTCGTACTAGCTTTTTGGGGTCCCTCCTGAAATCTAGCTTAATTCGAGATCTTACTATACGGTGGTCACTACACCTTACCCTTCCGAGCACTTCCACATCCTGCACGACGCCGGGGTTATCGCAAAATATGAAGTCTATTTCATTTTTGTGCTCCCCATTCGGGCTCCTCCTCCAGGTCCACTTCCGACTCTCCCGTTTACAGGAGAAGGTATTCATTATGCGTAGGTTATTCCGTTCTGCAAACTCAACTAGTAGGTCCCCCCTGCTATTTCTACAGCCCAGACCATAGTTCCCAACTGCCTTGTCTCCAGCCTGATTCTTGCCTACTTTAGCATGGAAGTCCCCTATAACTATGGTATACTGTGTTTTTGCTTTAGCCATTGCCGATTCCACCGAAACCTCCCATGAATACGCCGAAACCTCCCATTGCCGAAAACTCCCATGAATACGCCAATTAACTTTCGGCCCTCAGTACCCAGCGGCTGCGAAGCAACTGACCACGGCGGCGGTCAGACCTGTGACGCAGCAGAGGGTGCTAAGAATCCCTGGATCCGGACAGGCCGCCAATGGAATCTGAACCTGGCAACGTTTAACGCACGAACCTTAGCTAGCGAAGCAAGTCTCGAGGTGTTGTTCGAGGAATTAGAGGGCATTAAATGGGATTTAATAGGGCTTAGCGAGGTTAGGAGGGCAGGCGAACTCTTTACGGTGCTAAAAAATGGACACGTCCAATGTTACCGTGGTCTAGAGGACAGAAGAGAACTGGGAGTGGGATTTCTAGTCAATAAAAGCATAGCTGGCAACATAGACTAATACTATAGCATTAACGAAAGGGTAGCAGGTCTTGTAATTAGGCTAAATAAGAGGTACAAGCTCACGGTGGTGCAGGGCTACGCGCCCACATCCAGCCACGACGACCAAGTCGTGGAACGCTTCTATGAGAGATTGATATATTGCATTAAGTCCAAACGTATACGAGAGGACCATATGCAGCAAGAGAAGTTAGTATACAGGTCATAAATCATAAGTATAGGGGAGCGAACATAACAAGGAATATAGCATAAGTAAAGGAAAAGTATGCAAGGTGACTGTTTGTTGCACTGGTATCAAGCATGTGTTACATATTCGCATGAAGTAAGGGAGTGAAATATTAAAATGGATTCTCAATTGCTCCTCTAATTTGCTATTTTGAGGTGTCTGCCTTTATAGCCTTGTAGGGCCTAAATCAGTTTTGAGGTTAATGTTATGTCCTTTTCGGGATTTTTTTGCTCCTTTACTGCTGAGACGGTTCTCGCTTAAGAAGTCTACATTTCGGTGTTGGTTCCATGCCGTTAGCGATATTATTCCGCTCATCACCTCGAACACCTCGAGGCGATGAGCCCGTGCTTGAGAAGCCGCCACCTTAACCTGGCGTTAATCAGAGACACAAGACTTCGAGAGGCAAGAACCCTTCGGCCGTTACACCAACACCGCGACCATCTGTACTATACGTAACCCTTCTTCCCACGTGCTCTGCCGCTTTATACTTTTTGTGGCGCTGTGTCCACGGATGAACGAAAAAGATATTCCAAAGATTACCTGGTAATTCAGAAAAAATCTTTCAGCACACAACGAGATCAGCTCGGCAGCAGCTCACGTTCTGCTTGGATAAAAGACGTCACTCGGGATACAACCCCAAAACAACTGGAAAAGAAATCTCAACGCGTCATCACTAACACTTGCAAATACCAGCTGGTAGTAAAAAGAACACTTCGGCAAGACGTAGTACGAATGGCACACCAAAAACACGAGCGATGCAGGGTATAAAACGAACCTTTTACAACGTTACAGTTGCCGGGTGTCGGCAAACATCACTGCCGTGCAGGAAAATGTCCAAGCGCGTTTGCAACGCCTCTCTATGGCGTAGAGAAATGAATCATGTATGCTGTCTAAAGTGTAAACAACAGAGGTACAGGTCGCACGACATGGGCACAGGTTGGCATGCTCACTCGTGAGCCCACTCATTTGTACTCAACTGTACTCACGCGAGTGTGATGATGAGCGCCGCTCACGTGTGTGCAGCTCGAGAATAAAAAGGTAAGTATAGTGACGAATGAGTACGGGTGGGAGTACATGTACTATAGACTACCGCACCCACGATAGTACTCATCAGTACTGTATTCACGAGTACACCTATGTGAGTTTGGTCAAGCACTACAGCCGCGGCGTGCGTGCACGAGTTTCAGACAATTCAAGGTAAAATGAGGTTTTCAATAGGGGAAACTGCTGCTCTCTCCTTTCCTTCTTTCATATTGCTGCCGCTCTCTGCAAACTCTCGTCACCGAGTTTCAAGACGAGGTGTTGCTGGGCGTGTTGGTTTAGGTCTACGAACATACTGAGTGGCTCAAATACACAACATAAAATAATGAAGACATGGACAGGTACTGTGCGTGTCTTGTTTCTTGTGTGTTGTGTGTTTGAGCCACTCAGTATGTTCGTTCACTAGTTTCCAAAGCGAAAGTCTCTGCTATCATGGGTGGCTACGCTGCAATTTCTTCATTCACATTGTTCGAATAGAGGGGTGTGGGAGGCTGCTAGCATACACAACGCTGAAGCCCCCCTTTTTTGGTCTTCAGAATCGGTAAGCACAAAACGTTTCGTCGGTTTAAGTTGAACAAAATGATGAAAAGTGATTTACTAGAACCAACTGATACCTGGAAGCTTGCTCTCGCTTAGTCGTGCCCATAACGCTATTATGCGAGTAAATACAAGGGGTTGATTGCAAGAAGAATTTATTAAAAACACTTTAGAATACGAGCGACTGTGTGCACAAATTCACTACAAGTAAGTATAGAAGTAGTTAGTGTACAATTGAGTTAAGATGAGTTGAGTACGAGTGATTACTGATTACGTTAGGGTACGAGTCAGTATGCTTGAGTAGAGAGCTAATGAGTTTGACTACGGGTTTTATTACAAGTGAGTATGTGATGCGTGAATAAGAGTTATTTTTCCTGCCGTCGAGCTTTTTCAGTTTACGTTTTAGTGAGAACAGCGTGAAGAAAATAACTCATGTTGAGGTGTAGTGAGTTTTTTGTTTCGCTGAAAGCTTTGGCAGCAGTCAGTACGAGCTTACTTTCCTTCCCAATACTGCAAACAGCCTTTTCCCTCTCGTTGCACTGATGACGTGTTCGATAAAGCTTCTCGTTGGAAGTAGAATCGTAACACAATAGAAAAGAAGCATCTGCCTCTCCTATTTTAATAGATGCAACTTTCCTTGTAAGGTGGCACCTCGCCGGGTGGGTGGGGTCTTCGATTTACCGTAATAAATAAAGTTTATGTATGTAAACAAAAAAATATCAATGCGCAGTGTAAAAACATTTCTGCAATACCAGCAGTAAGCTCTACTTATCTCCTATAGCTGGTAATGGCTCGCATATACACATCTACTGGGATATATAATTACGTTTTAGAAGTAGGGTTGTTTTCGCTGAGTACGCTTTATTTGAGATATGTGCAATATAGAGGTAGAAGCTATCGATACCTAGTTGGGGCTCTAATGACGGCTTTCGATTGACGTAAAATTTTTTGTAGTTTTAGAAAGTTACAAATAATTGTTAGGCTAAGCCTTGGGTTTGTTAACTCCTGTGTTATACAAAAACGATCTAGTGTGTTTTAAATAGTCTTATTCATTAGTATTTTCCCATGTATTGCGGCACCAAAATTCCATTTTTAGGATTTGTTTATTTCTACTCAGAAAACGCTACTTTGTCATTTATTTCAAGCGTCTCAAAATTGCCTGCATCTCCACAGAAGAATAAATAAATGCGTATAACATCAATGCCGTCATTGTAAGAGTCACGTGTGTCACCCTGCTCAAAGGTGTAATTTGTTTTTTATGTGATGATATACGCGACATGCTCACGTCAATTCTCGTGGTTTGAACGTCATTTCTCATTTGCGAAACAATATTTAATGGTATTGGGGGAGAGGTCTTCAGTAGAAATACGTTCCCGGTATTTTGAGAGAGCGTGCACTGTCTTTGCAGTTTTCCGTGATGCAGTTTACATTGCTAGCAGTGTTAGCAATTGCTCTAACAATTCATCTGTATGAAGGTGTATCTGCCAGAGGGTCGCGCATACTTGAGGTGAGCTTTTCCATTAAGACTGTTCACATGAGATGTAGTAAGTTGTTTGCGCGTTTTGTTGTCTGTATTTGCATGAGCGAGCGGCACTTTTTCTTACACTGCACCAGTGATTTGACTTTCTCGAACAAATGGTCATTCTGGCTACAGCGAAATTGGTGTTATAAAAACTGTTTCAGAGCTCGAGTTTGCACATTTCGCACTGCGTAGTTCATCCTAATTTTTTTAATCTATAGATATTCTCTGGAGTGTGTAGTTTCGTACTTTTTAATACTTTAAGAAAGGCTCAAGAAAAGCGTATTTATTTTTACGGCTACATTACCTATTTCGTGTTAGATATGTTTTCCAAAGGTCAGTTGCGAAGTTAGTTTATTCGAAGAATTACGCATTTACGGTTGACTCCGTGTTCTCAGTTTGGAGCAGGGGGATATTAATTGGGACTATTTCGAATTAGCGAGCCTGCTATCCCGCATCCCTTCTCTCCGAGGGGCGAGGATAGCCCCTCGCGCACTCTCCCTGTAAGGGGGTACGTGTGCGCGCCAATGCGTCGGTCCCTGTGCGCGCACCCGTACGTGTGCGCCCATTCACGGGTGCGCCAATGACCAATGCGCGCCGGTCCATGGGCCACGTCGGGCGTGATGTAGTGGCCCCGCCCAGGTGCTCGCGGCGTTGGCCACGCGCTTAGGTCGGACGGGCCGGATAGGCTTTCTCTCACCGTTTGTAGCGAGCAAATAAATTTCATATAATAGACGTACGACGCTCGCCGTAAGCTCAGCCTAGCGACAGATACGATTGTAGAAAGTGTAAACACAATTAAAAATGAAGTAATGTTGTAATAAGGAAAAAAAAAACGAACTACTTTTTTATCGCCACCCTAAATTCTTTTCACAGTGTGAAACAGCAGACCTGTCTCTGGCAGGACCACATATTTCTGTTTCATCATATCGTCCGAAGACACGTAGTGGCTGCTGATGCGATATATGTGGGGGCTAGGGCAAAACCTACTGTACAAACATTATTCAAGCAATGCTCAGGTTAGAGGATTATAGGGCCGCAATCCAACTAGTAAACACCAATGTCCGTAAGGAGGGGGGTGGGAATCGGCATATATATTGTTTTTTTGTCAGAATCGTTGCATGTTCTCAAAGCCTGATATGATGAAGCACAAAGCCAGTAGCATATACTGTGCGGGTTCAAGTCTAGGGGTACAGGCCTTTTTTTTATAGGCGAACTTTGTTTAAGTGGCCGATGAGACCCCGCCATTGGAGATAAAACGAATAAATGACATTTAAGTGAGATCTGTCGGAGCCCGAAAAACGTCCTGCGGTTCACCATCTCCGACGAGCAGGGGCGGCGGAGTTTACCCAGTAGGTCCACCTCGGCTCGGCCTTTTTTACTACATAAAACAATACTTGTTAAATTGAAAAGGTAGAAATAGGCTTATCCGGTCCACTTCTGCAGTCATCATGTGAATAGCGGGTTATGACAATTTCTAAAGTACGAGGCTGAGGCGCGATCACAGAAAACGAGAGAAATCATGAACGCGTATATCACGGCGTAAACGAAACCCAAACTAGCTCGGCCTCCTCACCAATCAACCACAAAATTTCATTCTTATATTTCACCTTATGCCAATAGCACTAACTTTTTTTAGTTGCAAGAGCTTGCCCTACGGCATAACAGGAAGTTTTAAAAGTACAACATTGCACCACTTCCGTCCAAAAACACAACGAGACGGGTACTATGGCCCCTATATCCAACGCTCAAAATATGGGGTTCTCCCAGGAAGGAGCCCTTTGCCGGGAAGCTGTTGAATTTGCATCTTTCTGAGACCTGAGCAAGTCCACAGCAGGTGTTTACCGCGCGCTCCCGGCGCAGCAGTCACACAGAAGGCACACGTGTCCGCAAACGGGGCGTGATATCGGGCAGGCCAAGCGTGAGTAACTGCTGGGGTATTGCCTCCGCAGAAAGACCTCCTCCCAGCAGGTGAGCCCATGAGGAGGTCAGTTCTACGCGGTGAAAGTAAAGCACGCGTGGCGCGTCAGAGGTTCTCTTTTTCCACCAACAGTTCTTCTACGGTGGATACTGGAAAATGCGATAGTGGCCGTGGGAGGTCACTTTGGTGGCAGGCGCGATCTGCCACAGTGTCGGCAGGACGGATGGCCCCACGAATCCACAACACACGGACAACGCATGGGTAGGTGTCCATAATCACGTGAATGCATGCAGCAAGGCTTGTACACCGGGCAACGCGACGTAAATTTATAATCGCTGCATTTAGGTCTGTAAATATTTCCAGCATCACCCCACTAGTCATGTCGATGCCAGCGCCTACGGACCATCCCGAATGGCCGTAAGTTCTGCTAGCATTCTTGGTGTAGCACGGATGGTCTCGTACGCGCAGCTTTGGTTCAAGGCAGGGTGGGACGGTGTTCCGCACTCCCTTTACCCACTCGCGCAAACAATGAGGTGCGACAACAGTTATTTATGCAGCCTTTCATAAAGGCAGTGTGGCTGGCCCGTGCGTGTGCAGTGTGCCGAAGCTGCTGAAGAGACTGAGGGCTGCACGAGTACGTTTTAAACAAAATTATTTTAATGAATGCACAAGACAAAAGGTAACGGAGAAAGACAAAGCTATACAAAAAAAGACAACAGAAAAAAAAATTCCCGCGCCTTCCCGCGAAGGGAACACGAGTAAATGCAGAGCATTGGGGCCTCACTACTAATTGAAGGCAGTGTTGCTTCCATCGCTTCTTCCGTGATGCTGGAGTAGCAGACACGAGTAAACGTGGGAGCGAGCGTCAACCAAGGAAGGAAGGAGCAACGCAGTGACTTAGGGTGCCTCGATGCGCACCCGCTCAGCGTAGCGGGCGTGCATCGATGCACCATACAGTGACTGAAGCACGAGCGACCGCTAGCGGCTTTATATTTGCAGCGCGCGCAGTAGAGGGAGAGCGGTACGGGGGGGAGAGCGCGCATGCGCAAGCAGCGCGCGCTCTTCTACGCTCCACCGCGCTGCTATCACGCACCTGTTACGCCGAGACACGGCCGGACTGGAGGAGCGGCGAGCACGCACTTTCATATGAAAGTGCGCGCCCGCCGCTCCTCCAGCCCGGCCGTGGCCGAGACAGCGACGGAGCGTTCCGGAGGTGACGAGCGAACGGGCTGACTACGACGCATGCGCGAACCTGCTGCGGACGCGGAGCTGTGGACGCCGTCCGACGCAGGAAGAGGCGAGGCTAAGAAATGCTCTGCATTTAAAAAAACCTTTAGGCGGACATCGGCTTTGTGTGCGCAGGTACTAAGCTTGGGGATGCCGTACAATGTGCGTGCGTACTTGCGTGCTGGGCGGCTAACGCACGGCATTAGGTACACCAGCAATAACGAAAAACCGAAATACACAATGGGTGGAATACAGAAATACACTTTCTGGGGAGGCTTGCATCTTGACCAGCCGCAACCACTCGGTCTTCGGTACTTCTTCTTTGCAGGAAATGTGCGGCTATGCCCCCTCCCGCGTATACTATCAGATTACTCATGGCTTAGGAAAGTGGTTAGGGAAGCTATTATACCGTTGAAAAGAAGAGTTTCAAATGTTCACCACACAAAAAGAAAACACATGCAGTCCTCATAAGAACTGTTTTTGGCGCAAACATGAACGTACTTAGGGCAAATAAAAAAATCACACAGTAAGCTCCTAAAGTAGGAGTACGCTTGCCGAAACAAACCTGAAATATTTCCGTACAATTGGCACCTACAGCGAAAATGCCGTTGACATGTTTGTATGATCACTTTTTCTGTTAATTACTGGAGTGTTTCGCGCCCCTTCCTGGAATAGAATTTCGATCTAGAGGAGCGCGATCTCTCTTTTAGTGGCTTCTTTTTACTTTTCAACGGATTCCTTCCGCTGCTACTGTTTCGCGTTGAGCTGCCTCCATCCCGCTTCTTTTGCCCTTAAGGGTGCTTTCCTAAGGGCCTCTCTCTCGGCTGCCCTCTTAGCTCTCAACTCCGCACGCTGGTTCTCAATCCACTACCGAAGTTCGGTGCCAACAATCCCAGCTGAGAACCTAATGCCATCCTTTTTCCAAATTAACCTTTTAAATGTAGTCTCCCACACTATTCAACCGATTTCGGCAGATGGTGAGGACCCTGGCAGGATTGTCACTTTTGTATGATTGGGCCGTGGATCATGCAGGAGATGGCACTGTGTATTTAGATGATATTACAGAGCACATGTTTGGACAAACTGCGAAACGTTATACACTACGGACAATAATGGAAAGGTAAGGGTAAATGAAAAAGAAAACCCGAGTCACCGGGTACAATGTGGAAGGCTAGAAGGTCCGAGGACGTCCCGACAACATTCCCCAAAACAAGAAAGAGCTCATGGTGAAGGCACAATTTTAGGTGGGTCGTCGACGTCGCCCGTCGTAAGGTCGTCCGAACTGCGTGGCTTCGCTTGCCCCCAGTCACGTTCTGTCAGGCATGCCGGAACCCGGTTGCGGGTAGAGCCCGCCACTTCAACTACAGCAATGACGCCCATAACAGTGGCGACGAAGCCCCACGACGTAACGTTGGCTGGCGACGGCCTTGTTTTGCTTTGGTACGTGACCATCCATCCTACCTCGTTTTACCACAGTGCCGTACCCCATTCCTCCCGCATTGTGTCTCGGTTAAATCTCGGTGACGCTCTCTCTCCCCTTTCCTTGCGCCAAACCTGTTCTTTCTTTTAACCAGCAACAACCGTTAGCAACCGTTGGGTCTTCTGTTCTTTTTTGCGGCATAGTATGCGAGTGTGTTTCCGGTCCGGGTGTTCCATCGCAGATATTTTCTTTGTAGCTCAAATTTAAAAATTTCTCTTGTTCTTCTAATGTGATAGCGCTCTGTTGAAAAATTGGTGAATTTTTGCTGCGACCGAGAATTATTATTTAGGAAGTGTAACGCCTCAGCTTGGAAAGTATTCACGGCCCCTGTCATGGATCATGACAGTCGGAAACCGCTGCAAGCAGCGATTTTACAATAAGGTTCCCATGCTCTTCGGAACGATGGTGTGCGGCGTGTGCCACAAAGGGGTGTATCTTGGCTTGAGTGTGTACCACGTGGGAAGATTGGGGAGCAGTTGCATTATGGAGCTACATTCTCGGCGAATTATAAGAGACGAAGCATCTACCCATCTTTTAGGCTGCTGTATTGCTCTCGAATATGCTTTGCTTGCTTTTTGCTTATGGTGATGCGTCTTAATACCTTATTCTGCATATAAAAACTTTTTCTAAGATTCGATAAAACTGAACATTATGTTCTCTTGTCTGCAGCGAACACCTGAGATGTAGGGTTCAACATAAAAGTCCTCAACTTTGTGCGATTGAAGCGCGCTGACCGAAATGCTCAGAAGGGCATCTCTGCAATGAAATAACGGTCAGCGGTTGCACATGCAGCTTTAATCGACGATGTTACATGCTGGTGCTGACAACACTTGCCGAGGTAGCTCAGTGGCTAAGTCATTGTGCTGCTGAGCCCAACCATGCGGGTTCGATTCCCGAACGTGGAGGCCGATTTTAGGGTGAAGGCGAAAAGCAAAAAGAGCAGTGTTTTCGTGATTTCGGCGCACGTTAACGATCTGCAGGAGGTCAAAATTAAACCTGAATCCTTTACTCCAGAGCAGCTCATCGCCTGTTTAGCGTCGAAGAGTCAAAATTACTGATCACTCAGTCGATTGCTGACAGAAGCTTTTCTGTAGTTGGTCTGAAGCCTGCGCCAGAAAGCAAGAGTTTTCTTTTTCGCTTCACCATGCAGACGTAACCTCTCTGGGTGCCACTTCCTCCGTCCAAAATGCGGTGTGGTGGGCGTAGAGCTGTGAACGAAGAGTATCGGCACTTTTGATAGCGCATTTGTTTCTCGTAAAGTACAGCTTTCAAGGGTGATCGCTTTTGGTTAGCGCGTTTCTGTTTTTATTCCGTACAAACCGCACCAACCACAATCGGCATCATAAAACGTTCCAATGCAAGATTTCGCTTCTTCGCTCATAAGGCGTCCGTCTTTTCTTAAAGGTGCACCAATGCACCAGTTAACTATTCCTTGCATATAATCTGCAGAGGTTCACGCGCTTGCCACTCCGAATCATGTAGCAAACTTTGTAGCTTTGTATCTATCCAACCTGTAGCTTGTTCGCAAAGGGTATGCAAACAAGTTATCCATACTCTCCTAATTCAAATAAATAAATGAAAGAACTAGATATGATTAGCAACACCATTCGCTGTGACACCGGGAAAGGCCTGCACATGTATGTGGAATCACTTTTAGCATGCTGTACTTCAATTGCGCAAAAAACAAACGAAGACAGGAGAGAGACGACACGAGACAGAGCGCTCTGTCTCGTGTCGTCTCTCTCCTGTCTTCGTCACTTTTTTGCGCAGTTGAAGTACAGCATGGATTACCAACTCGCGCAATTCTACAGCCTACTAAGCTACACCTTTAAAAAGCCGGAAGCAGCAAAAAACATAATAAAACTTGAGTTATATCGACTTGCAAGGCCGCGCCACCTGTAATGTAAGGAGTGTAGTGGTTCAAGTTCATAGACCGAGCAACCCCTAGCGATCCCGTTAAGTTTTCCTTCTCGCAGAAATACGTTTCCGTACACAGCGTTCAACGTCAGCATGACACTCAGAAATCGAAAAAAGTGATTAGAACGAGAGTGGGTAATTTTTTTGTTTAAGGAATTTTTATTTAACGCACCCTTGTCTTGTAACATCGCCCCCCTGCCTATATTGAAAACGGCAGATATATTCACCCACTAGAGTTCTGATTGCTGCTCACATGTCATTCAGAGTTCACGCGTGAGTAGCATGTGCAAACTGTCACGTGCAAAAATGAAAACAAATAAAACAAATAACCCCGAACGCTGCGCACATCAGAAGGTGTTCAACGATTGGTGTGGTTGAAACTACACATTGTAAAACGTCTGATGCTTTGTTTTGTACCATTTAGTGTACAACGATTCAGGTGGATAACTGAGGACTACAAGGGAATGCAACAGAGTAGTAATATGTTGAATTGATGCCGTGTGCAAAGATCGAGTTTAAAATAACTTTTCGTGGTTGGAATTGAAAGAGAAGGAATACCTTTATTTCAAAGTAGTTTTGAAAAGGTGTCGTTTTGTTGAGGAGGAGAGGTGCCCCTATTCTAGGGCTCCCGAATCTCTGGCCGCACGTGTTGCCCGTAGCACCAGCTGCCACTGATCTTCCACGTCGTAGCTGAGCAGCGAAGCTATCCACTGCTCAATAGTTGGGTTGGGCATTCAAGAAATGTTCAGGATCCTGGGGCAGCTATACGTAACATGTTAAAGGGGGTATTAAGAGTTATACAGAGGACTGCTACCTGGTGACTCCCCTTAGCAGTAGTTAACGCAAAGCCCTACGAATAAACATGTATTTTGAAGCTGGTTATTTTCGATCATTCTATTGCCGGACCAGCATTAGAGTAGGGGCGCTATTTACACATGTTCCTGACTATGTTTACTTTTAGTTCATGCAGGGTGCCGACTGGATATATACCTACGCCTCGACTCAAGAAGAAGGTATTACTTGCAAAAGAGATAAATGTGTAGGGAGAGAAATTGGTCTTAATTTTTCATTTGCAAGAGAATTTTACAAAGACAAATACTTGTGAGTACCTTTGAACATGTTGTGTTCCAGAGCTCTATGAAATACTCTACTGCATTCTCTTTACTTTGAAAGGCAACGTCGGAATATGGCGGCATTCGTACGAAATCCCCAAGCAGAAGGAGAAGAAATGCTCGTAGAAGATGAACGTAAGCAAGTCCTTACACTTATGGGTGATGGATGTGGTTTGCTAACTAACATTCCCGTATTTTAGGCTGGTAACCGTACGAAAAACAAACGCGCTCGAAGCTTTCGGTGATATAAGCACCCGGCGTCAATTTTGTTTGCAGACACAGCAGTTTTCTTATGTGTGTACATTATTGCGCGTTGCAAGGTTTGGGTGTATGGAGCTCCTTACGTTTTTAGCACTGCAAAGCAGAGCGTTCACAGGCTGCTAGGCAGGAGTGTACACTAAAGTAAACATTACCGCTTTTAGGAAAACAAACTTATGAAGTTGCTGTCTTCAGAGAATGTACTGGCATATGTATATGAACCTTCTAAATCGCTGTTCCTAAATCAGTGTTGTTACAGGGACCAATAAGCACTCAATATGTCAGACATGTTTAAATATTTTTTTGGCCAGAACCTCAGAATAACAGGTGCACTGTAGAAAGTGTTGCTAAGGTAGAAAATTAAAATGCTTTCCTGTAAAACCAGGATGGAAGAATAAACAATGCTATTTACCACTGGCGTAATACCATTTTATAAAACAGATAAGTACTTTGAGGATAACATGGAAAGTAGATTTTTTCCTAATTGCTATATCCAAGAGAGGCCTTCAAAATGAAGGCACGGACGTCGTGAAATTGCTTTTTTATTTCTCAAGATGGTTGCCGTGGTTTAGAAATGTATCTCGCAGAGTTTATTAACCTAGGCTGCTTACTACGGGAGCTTCGTCTTACGGAGTTACAGCTTCCATAATGATGTGAAGTTCATTGAGTAATATTGATGGCGTGTGCCATACATTCCTCTTATAACAATTGGATGCATGAGAAGATATGCTGAAAATACCCAACAAAGCTCAATCGTTTCGTCATGTTTAACGTAGATTTACACAAGCATAGCGGGAAAATAATTAACTAGGGAATAAAATTTAGCCATATATGTAAAAAAATTAGGAGAGTTTTAGAGTGAAGCAAACATTACTGTATAAATTTCACACACGAAATGTCCTGGAAATTTACGTCTATATTGTTGTGTTGTGCAATAATTTTGAATTTTACAAAAAATGAATGTAATAATAAAGGTGGTCTGTATAACCGAATTAGGTTGGCATGAAATTTTAGCCGTGAATTATGCTCCGTCATATCCGCTGTTAATGTGAATGCAGAATATGTTTCATTCTGTTAAGGTTAATCCCGATAGCAGTACGACCATGGGAATCCTTTTGTAATAGTAAGGTGTTAGCCTTCGAGGAGGGAGGTCGCCAGTCATTCAGAAAATGTCATACATCTGGCACAAGAAATGAAAAGCCATTGCGGTTTCGCAATACACGGTAAAAAAAAGTTCTTTTAAAAAAGCGTTCAAAAAAACCAAGGATACGGCTACCCTACAACTAAAATATTCTTGAGAACTGCGTGGTGGCAGGTGCTTGGAGTGTATGAACATCGTTTATCGGTAATAGTTTACTCTTGTCAGTAACGCTACCAGTACGGGGTGATGAAAGCGTGTTTCGTCATCAGCAAATATCAATAAACCTTACTAAGAGCCGTATATGCCATTCTCTGGTGCCGTGATGTTTTCTGTGGTATAATGAAACCAAGACAGTTTGTTTCAAAACAAGGCTATAGGAATGAAAAGAGACTGATTAAAGGAAAAAAGCCTTTATGGTCGGCGTTTTGTATGTAGAGTAAAAAATATTCATATAGAGCATGCACGAAAGCTTTCGAAATATTATTCATGTTAGAAAATAGAGAATATTAGAGAAAGCGCCCAGGAAAATATAATAAAAAAGAACTAAGCTTGGTAGTATGTAAAGCTCTTTTGAGCAACACCGCAAGTTGATAATGACACGCCAGCTGCAAGGTAACTACCCAAGCTGTATACTAATGAGCAGCGTTTGGGACCGCACCTAATTTGTTTATTTTTTCTGATGCATACATTTGGATATGGGTTGTAGGTATACTACTTCTAAATTTTATAATATACTTCGTATATTTGTTTCCTTCTACATTAATTGTTATCTTTCCTTGGTTTTTATTTTGAAAGCTTGCCTAACAAGAGTGACTATCATTTTATTCCTTAGTTTCCGAGTATAAAATACTAAAAAGCTCCAACACATTTCTTGAAATACTGTACCCACCCACTAGTTAAAACGAACACAATGGAGGGTTTGTCTCCCCAAAATACATGGGAAACCACCAACTACCCCTGTTAATAAAAACAAACCATATTAGTTAAACAGTTACGTGTGCCTTTGAATTCCAGAATTGTCTAGGCTAACCAATGTTTCTCTATGTAACTTGGTAACCTTTCGAAGTGTGCTATGAACGTTAATGCGCAGAATTACGCATAGTGTTCGAGCAGCCGTCACAGTTTTCGCTTCAGAGATTTCTTTATGACACGCAGAAGTGATCATTTAGCGTCACTGAAGACTTTTGCTTTTGTGCAAACGAAATAAACATCAATAAATTTAATTGACTGCATTGAAAATATTTGGGAGAGATATACGGCTCCTTTTTTTATCGGTAAAAGCAGCTAGTCTGATGTCACCGTCACCTTACTTCAGGTTTTCAAACACATCGCTCCGACCTCAGGAGACAAAAATCGTCCAGTAGGTGCTTTGTTCTGGTGAGCGACACGCATTGTAAGCCGTACACGAGCACCTCTCGTTGTTAATGCTCAAAAGGACCACCTACTTTCCCAGGACGTGCTTTATTTGACTGAAACGCTTCTTTATGTATCTTTACCGAGTCCCTCGTCCCGTATCTTTCTGTTCTGCTACATGCATTACGAGGAACTGGCTCCAGCAGTTCGGATATGCCAATTGCTAACCCCGACCTCCGACCACGGTCTACGTGGCGACCGCTGGGAAAGAAGACGTTCTACGTCTCCCGCGGTAGTCGAGGGGCGGCGCTAGTTGACCGGCCTCAGAGCTCTTGTAAATATAAACCCCCGCTTTAAAGTCGAGAGAGAAGCCGCTGCGGGATAGCGTAATGGCGAACGCACCGCACTGGTTATGCGGAGATGTGGGTTCGAGTCCCGCTCCCGGAAATACGGCGGATTTTTTGTCGACTTATATTTTCGCTTATTTATCAATGTATCAAGGAAACGTGACAAGCACACGTCATTCGGCCCTTTTAAATATTTCGAAAAAACAAAGCCGGATAGCACTGGCAATGACGACTGCAACCTTGATATGTATCTTTACCGAGTCCCTCGTCCCGTATCTTTCTGTTCTGCTACATGCATTACGAGGAACTGGCTCCAGCAGTTCGGATATGACAATTACTAACCCCGACCTCCGACCACGGTCTACGTGGCGGCCGCTGGGAAAGAAGACGTTCTACGTCTCCCGCGGTAGTCGAGGGGCGGCGCTAGTTGACCGGCCTCAGAGCTCTTGCAAATATAAACCCCCGCTTTAAAGTCGAGAGAGAAGCCGCTGCGGGATAGCGTAATGGCGAACGCACCGCACCGGTTATGCGTAGATGTGGGTTCGAGTCCCGCTCCCGGAAAAACGGCGGATTTTTTCTCGACTTATATTTTCGCTTCTTTATCAATGTATCAAAGAAACGTGACAAGCACACGTCATTCGGCCCTAATAAATATTTCGAAAAAAAAAGCCGGATAGCACTTGCAATGACGACTACAACATTGATATTGTCACGTGACAACGAGGAGATGGGTAGTCAGGAAGGAGGTGTATTTACAAAGGACACCGTAGCCACCGGGCGAAAAGACGGGTTGATGGCGCAAACCCAGCGGGAGCTCGGGCTTCGTCTACTTCCTCTTCATTCTGTTGGACATCGCCCAGCGTCTTTCCACTGGAGCACATACCCCGATAGGGAGAGATTGCCCCGTGTACGTTTCTCGGGAATCTGTCCGAAGTCTGTGACAATATATATATATATATATATATATATATATATATATATATATATATATATATATATATATATATATATATATATATATATGTATAAATATATATAATGAAAGCGGGTTTATTGGTAGCGAAGATCAGTCCCCGAAACGAGTAGTCCAGGCTATGTTGGACAGACCAGTCTTCTGCTTCTTCTTTCTCGCGGCCGCTGCTTGTAATGATTCGTGAACTAGCCATACGGGCTGGTCGGCCAGTGGTTGCACTAATTTCTCATTACAATTGCCTCCCCGGAGCAGACAGGGCCATCCTGGCTGTTGCGTCATGGCGCGGAAGTAACGATCGGTTCGTGGTAAGTCTTCAAACGCTACCTGTGCACGGTTTCACGACCACGCCTTCGGAGGTCCGCAGAAGGGGTCATAGGCTCTACAACGTAAATGTGGGGAAACCCGTTCAATGACGCCATCTTTAGGGTCCGTGATATTTCTACAGTATCTTGCTGGATAGTCCCGGTGTAGTAGAGGACACCCAGAGCCACACTAGGGAGCCAGGTAAATAGGTGGCGTCTGCAGCAACGTCATCATGACGAGAGTTTTGTCTCCACTGTTCTTCGGCAGTGAAACGTCGCGCCAGTTGTCGGCAGTCTTCCGCTAGTTTCTTGGCATCAGAAATGGGCGTACACTCTGAATGATCGGGTCGGTAGGGTAGGATGGTGTCCAGGGTGCATGAGGGCTCACGTCCGTAGAGCAGAAAATATGGAGAGAAACCCGTTCTAGCTTGGGCGTCGGTATTATATACATAGGTGACATCGGGTACTACGAGGTCCCAGTTCTGGTGATCGTCGGCTACGTACTTGGGGAGCATATCCCCTAGTGTGCGATTGTGGCGTTCTGTCAAGCCGTTTGTTTGTGGGTGGTAGACAGTAGTTGTGCGATGCCCGACGCGGCGTGCCTTGAGCAGTGCTTCAACAACTTGGGACAAGAACACGCGTCCGCGACCACTAAGGAGCTCGTGAGGCGCTCCATGTCGCAAATTGAAGTGACTGAGAATAAAAGAAGCGACGTCTCCTGCTGCAGTCGTTAGCAATGCAGCAGTCTCGGCATAGCGCGTCAGATGGTCGATACCGACAATAATCCACCGTTTGCCAGCGGGCGTACAGGGCAGAGGTCCATTGAGGTCAATGCCAACACGGTACGAAGGGTTTCGCTGGACACGGTAGCGGTTGTAAGAGACCCGCTGAAGTACTGGGAGGAAAGTTGCGGCGCTGGCACGTGACACATGACTGGAAATATTTCCTAACAAAATTGTACAGTGGGGTCCACTGTTAAAGGGAAACGGCGAGCGCGTGGCCACTGCGCTCCGCGAAGCGCCGGCTCCGAGAAGTGGCGAGAATCGGAGACAGCCGGCACATGCGCACTGATCGCACGATGCGGCAGAAGCCGCTCTGTCGTCGGCTACGGCGCTCCGCTGCACCGATCAGCTTGCAACAGATGAGGGATTTCGCACTCGAAGGATGTCAGCGGCCGGGCGAAGCGCCGTAGCAGACGACACAGCGGCTTCTCCCGCCTCGTTCGGTCAGTGCGCATGTGCCGGCTGTCTCCGATTCTCGCCACTTTTCGGCGCCGGCGCTTCGCGGAGCGCAGTGGCCACGCGCTCGCCGTTTCCCTTTAACAGTGGACCCCACTGTACATTCCACGCCAGTAATAGCGCGAACGGACCCGATGGTACGTCTTCAAGACACACGCGTGACCGCAAGTTGGGTCGGCGTGAATGGAAGCACAAATGTCCGCACGGCGATGGCGCGGGATAACAAGAATCCATTTACGTCCTTCATAGAGATAGTTACGGCGGTAAAAAACTCCGTCACGCAGTGCGAAGGGGGGGCTTGTCTGCGAAGGGCGCTGGATCCTTGGTGATCCCGCGCCCTAGGTGAACTTAAACTTCATAGAAGAATGGTGTAAAAAGTGGGAAATGGTAATTAATTTTAAGAAAACCGTATATTTATGTCTGAGTAAGAAAATCCGAAAATTCGAGTTTACTTATAAGATAGGCGGATACACTATCAGGCAAGTAGAAGAATACAAGTACTTGGGCGTAACGATTACATCGAAGCTTAGCTGGACAGCACATATTGATGGTATATGTTCTGCTGCCCGGATAAAATTAGGCTTTGAAAAATATAAATTGGGTCGTTCTTCTAGTTCACTAAAACTTAGAACCTATAAAGTCATAGTTCGTTTTTCTCTTGAATATGCCAGCATTGTGTGGGACCCCCATACACCTGGTAATATACAAAAAATAGAACAAATACAACGATTAGCTGCTCGATTTATATACAATCGGTATAGACGTCGCGATTCGCCGTCAGCCATGTTGTAAGATTCAAACCTCCAACTTTTGGCCGACCAAAGGAAAACTGCACGGCTGAACTTTTTCCGCCTCTTATACTTTTCTAGATCAGGATTGCATGCGCCGGATTACATAACAAAGGACACAACGAGGGCTTCAGGTCATAAACATAGTCTTAGCATTACACCTATATTTGCATGTACTAACATTTACAAGTATTCATTTTTCCCGAGAACAGTGTCTGATTGGAATGCTCTGCCCCATGATTCCCCTATGCTCGACATGCCGAGATGAAACTGCATAACTTTTTCTTGTCCCTTATGTCTGCTTCTTTGCCTGTATTTATCACTTGTTTTTCACGAATTTCCAGTATAACATGAATTTTGTTCTGCAGTGTATGTATACTGCGGCAGAAGTGTATGTATGCAGAAGAAGTTTGAACTGTATCGCCCTCTCCTGCATGAACCATACTTGGTCCGCAGTATGTGATAAATAAATAAATAAAGGGAACGGTCCAGAGAGGACGGAAATAATGGAACTGATTCATGATCCTTGTGTTGCTCAGGGCATAAATCTGCACGCTGGCACGCTGGCGACCACGCCGATAGGTCACCGACGCCGTCAGCGAGAAGCAGTGCAAGTGGGGAATGATGGACGCGAAATTCCGTACAAAGCGGCGGAAGTAAGAGCAGAGGCCGATGAAACTCCGTAAAGCCTTTATAGTTGCCGCCTTCGGGAATTCGGCCACAGCATGCAACTTGCTCTTGTCCGGGAGTATTCCAGCTTTGACACGACGTGACCCAAAATGGTGAGCTGACGCGCAGTAAAGTTCACTTTTTAAGGTAGAGTTGATGGTCAGCGTTGGTGATACAGGTCAGTACTTGCTGGAGACGTGCAAGGTGCATTTCAATGTCAGGGGAAAACACAACGATATCGTCTAGATAGCAAAGGCACGTCTTCCACTTTAAACCTCGTGCACACCGTTCATCATTCGTTCGCAGATGGCAGGGGCTTTACAGAGCCGGAACGGCATGACATTGAATTCAAAAAGGCTATCCGGGGTGACAAAGGCCGTTTTCGAGCGATCAGCATCCGCTACAGGCACGTACCAGTATCCAGAGCGTAAGTCCAGGGAAGAAAAGAATTCAACCCCTTGTAAGCAATCGAGGGCATCATCAATGCGTGGTAGAGGATAGACATCCTTGCGCGTAATGCTGTTTAGTCGCCGATAGTCCGCACAAAATCTAATCGAGCCGTCCTTCTTCTTTACGAGAACAACAGGGGAGCCCCATGGGCTGTTTGATGGGCGAATGATGTCGCGTTGGAGCATGTCATGCACTTGCTCATCGATCACTTTACGCTCGCTAGGAGACACCCTATACGGTCGCTGCCGCAGCGGCGCATGCGATCCAGTGTCGATGAAATGGGTGACGATAGAGGTACGGCCAAGCGAGGGTTGTGCGCAGTCGAACGACCAACGGAAACGGCACAGGAGTTCCAGACGTTGATGTTTCTGTGCGGGCTCGATAGCGTCGTTAATTGAAGCATGAAACACGTCGTTGTAAAATTGTGTCGTCGAAGGGGTAAGAGCGGAAATGCCATCATCAGGCGTATTGTCTGGGACGTCAACGAGCCGACAGGAATCCACGAGCTCGACAATGCCAAGGCATTCTCCCCGTAGCAAAGAGCACGGGCTTGCGGACGGGTTGGTAACAGCCATGCCAGTTTCGCCATAATGAATTTTCAACACAGCGAAAGGCAGCGGTATTCACCTGCGGCGGAGGAAAACCTCGGATGGCGTGAAAATGGCCGTTGCATCCCCAAAAGAAGTGCAACAGAGGGGCAGAGGGGAGTAATGGTCGTGCCTCTGGCTGCGACCAGTTTAGCGGCGGATGACGCATAATTATCGTCAGCGGTGTCGTCTTTTAGAAAATAAAATTCGACTTCGGCACGCGTACAGTCAATGAGAGCGTTGTGCCGAGACAAAAAGTCCCATCCCAGAATGACGTCATGAGAGCAGTTGGGAAGCACGATGAATTCAATGATGTACACTACGCCCTGGACGGAACCGCGAGCCGTACACGCAGCCAAGGTATGAACGGGTTGGGAGTCGGCGTTTCGTAGCGATACTCCAGAAAGAGGCGTCATAACTTCACTAACTTTGCAGCAGAGATCGGCTCAAATCACGGAAACTTCTGCTTCGGTATCGACCATTGCAGCAGTCGCGACAGCTTCGACTTACACGTCAATACCATTTGCGGGAGACAGTGGAGGGCTTGGACTTTTTGACGGCAACGCAGTTCTTGCCTCCAGAACTGTGGCTGCCAGTTTTCCTCTCTGGCAGGAGTGGAACTACGACGCATCGGCGAAAGCGAGTGGCGGTGCGGGGATTGAGAACGATGGTCGGTGAAAGGCTGGCGGTCGGAAGCCGAGGGCGCGTACGACGAGTCCGAAGCGGTTTGGGGCAGCCAGCGTCGGGGGGGAATCGTATGTGGGTCCGTATTATGGATAGCGGTATTCCGGTGGAGGACCGCTGGCAGGTGTCCTGAAGTGAAGAGAAAGAAGACGACGCAAGGCTCGCGCAGCCTAAGTCATCGGCACGAGCTACTGCACCGAGGCTCTCGAGACAGGAGCACGAGCTGCGCCGGCCGCCGGCCAATCGGAAGCCTCCAGCAACAGCGGCCGGCGGAAGAGAAGAATTCCGGGGAGAAGAAGACGAGAGAGGACCGATACTGTGAACGGTGGAGCGAGACCGTGATGCGCGGCGGTTGGGCGTCCACACCCATGCAGTTCCCCAAGAAGTCCTCCACGACTCCAGCTTCCAGGACTTCTTCTCTGCAAGGTAGTCGGCTCTCCGTGCGTCGTTGATAGACAGTGACACCCAAGACAGCTGCGTTGACCTCTCTGCAACGGGAGCTGGGAGCGCGCTCGACCACCACGGCAACGACACCAGCGAGACCTTGCAACTCCGCAACACTACGACTGCGCCTCTGGAACGTGAGGTAGGGCAACTCCGTTCCGGCAGCGAACACCACATATTTTGGACATTTCATTACTGTACTTAGTCCTCGTCCTTGACTTCCGGACTTTGACTATTCCCCGTTTGCTTGAACTCTTTACTGTGTTCCATACCGCCTTTTCACCGTTATTCAGTATTTAATAGTTTCCCGCTGTTCTTTAGTTTATCTCTGTTTGCTGTGTGTATTTCTTTGTGTTTCGGGTTACATAAACAGAAAGTCTCGTTTCCACAGTTTATTAAATTTTTATTATTGTCCCCCCAAACCTGACACAGGCAGTACGCGGCGACCACAGTAACGTGCGACATGTCCTGGGTAGTGACACGAAAAGCAAATCTGCCGGTTGTCCGGAGCACGCCAAGGATTCGTGGATTGAGTCGGAACCCGTGCCTGAGGAAGAGGTCTTGGCGAAGCCGGGAGTCGTAACAGCGTTCTCGTCTGCGCAAGTCGTCCCGCGTCGTCGGCGAAAGTAATCGGAGCAGCCACGGGAATCTGCTGGCTAAAAGAAGGCAGCACTTCCGCCACCTTTTCTTGAACTACATGCCGAATAGTAGACTGAGGCACAGGGGCCTGCTCCGGTGTAGTATTTGAAGCAACATGGCAAAGTTGTCGCACAACCTCTTCGCGGACAATCTCTTTTAACGTACCAACAAAGATGTATCGTCGAGGTCAAGGGCCAAACTCTCAAGCGGCTCATTTTGGGTGAGTGGACGCCTAGTCAAGGCCCTTTGCTTGCGCAGCTCGTCATCTCTTTGGCAGAGACTGATGACGTCGCTATTGGTCCGCGGATCCTTGGAAAGCAGCATCTGAAATGCGTCGTCGTCGATACCTTTAGGGTACGTTTTACCTTCTCAGTTTCCAACATGCTGCAGTCCACGCGTTTGCAAAGGTCTACTACATCTTCAATGTAGCTGGTAAAGTCTTCTCCAGTTTTCTGACCCCGTACCCGTAAACGCTGTTGTGCTTGAAGCTTGCGCGTTTAGGGTCGCCTGAAAGGTTTCATATTCCATTCCTTGAACTCGGGCCAGGTAGTCATCTCTCGAGATGGTTATTGAACCAAAGTTCAGCGAGATACGCAAAAGAGAAGCCCAAGTTGTTTATTTTATGTCGTCGTCCAACTTGTTGTGCGTGCTCATTCGCTCAAAGGTATAAAGGCAGTCTTCCACGTTACGATCGTCTATCCCGCTGAACAGAGCGTGGTCCCGCGGCGTATGGTCCGAGGGCAGACGATCGGTGGCACCTGGCCCGCCGGAGTAGGCTGATGGACTGGTTCGTGGGACATTGTGTTGGGCAGCCGCCGGTTGCGAAGCTCCAGGTTTTATGATGGACAAGCACACTCCACGAATCGAAAAAGTTTATTGGTAGCGAAGATCAGTCATCGAAACGAGTTGCACAGACCAGTCTTCTGCTTCTTCGGTCTCGCGGCAGCTGTTGGTGATGATTCGTGAACCAGCCATACGGGCGGGTTGACCAGGGGTTGAACCAATTTCTCATTACAATATATATATATATATATATATATATATATATATAGTGAGGAAATGAGGGCCTCGTTGAGGAAATACAGAAACATAGGCCGGCAGTCTACAACGCCAAAGGAGGCATAGGGGTGTGGTTAGGCTCTTTTTTTTACTACGGTTAATGAAGTTCACATCTTTTTTAATATACAGAAGAAAGAAAGAAAGAAAAACACGCGCCCAGAGTGGGGACCGAACCCACGCCTTTCGATTAGATCTCGAATGCCTTACCAATTCTGCTATCTGGGCGACTGTGTTCTCCTTCACTTTCTGGGCTATTTATATTTACTAGAAGTGTATCTGACGCTTGAGGGTGGTAGCCAGCGCCACTCAGACTACCCGGGGAGAAGGGGACCTTCTTTTTCAACCCACGGGGCGTGACTCAAATGTCTACAGCCTGTCATGAGCGGGTAACTGGCGGGAAGCCCTCTTACGCTACCTAGGCATCAAGGCTGCCAGAACCGAGACCCTCGCTAGGCTTTCGCAGAATAATTGAGTAAGGAAATGAGGGGCTCGTTGAGAAAATACAGAAAGATAGGTCGGCAGTCTACAACGCCAAAGGAGGCATAGGGGTGTGGTTAGTCTCTTTTTTGTTACTACGGTTAATGAAGTTAATATCTTTTTAATATACAGAAGAAAGAAAGAAAAAAAACACGCGCCCAGAGTGGAGACCGAACCCACGCCTTTCGATTAGATCTCGAATGCCTTACCAATTCGGCTATCTGGGCGACTGTGTTCTCCTTCACTTTCTGGGATATTTATATTTACTAGAAGTGTATCTGACGCTTGAGGGTGGTAGCCAGCGCCACTCAGACTACCCGGGGAGAAGGGGACCTTCTTTTTCAACCCCCGGGGCGTGACTCAAATGTCTACAGCCTGTTATGAGCGGGTAACTGGCGGGAAGCCCTCTTACGCTACCTAGGCATCAAGGCTGCCAGAACTGAGACCCTCGCTAGGCTTTCGCAGAATAATATAGTAAGGAAATAAGGGGCTCGTTGAGAAAATACAGAAAGATAGGTCGGCAGTCTACAACGCCAAAAGAGGCATAGGGGCGTGGTTAGGCTCTTTTTTTTACTACGGGTAATGAAGTTAACATCTTTTTTAATATACAGAAGAAAGAAAGAAAGAAAAACACGCGCCCAGAGTGGGGACCGAACCCACACCTTTCGATTAGATCTCGAATGCCTTACGAATTTGGCTATCTGGGCGACTGTGTTCTCCTTCACTTTCTGGGCTATTTATAGTTACTAGAAGTGTATCTGACGCTTGAGGGTGGTAGCCAGCGCCACTCAGACTACCCAGAGAGAAGGGGACCTTCTTTTTCAACCCCCGGGGCGTGACTCAAATGTCTGCAGCCTGTCATGAGCGGGTAAATGGCGGGAAGCCCTCTTACGCTACCTAGGCACCAAGGCTGCCAGAACCGAGACCCTGGCTAGGCTTTTGCAGAATAATATAGTAAGGAAATGAGGGGCGCGTTGAGAAAATACAGAAAGATAGGTCGGCAGTCTACAACGCCAAAGGAGGCATAGGGGTGTGGTTAGGCTCTTTTTTTTTACTACGGTTAATGAAGTTCACATCTTTTTTAATATACAGAAGAAAGAAAGAAAGAAAAACACGCGCCCAGAGTGGGGACCGAACCCACGCCTTTCGATTAGATCTCGAATGACTTACCAATTCGGCTATCTGGGCTACTGTGGTCTCCTTCACTTTCTGGGCTATTTATATTAACTAGAAGTGTATCTGACGCTTGAGGGTGGTAGCCAGCGCCACTCAGACTACCCGAGGAGAAGGGGACCTTCTTTTTCAACCCACGGGGCGTGACTCAAATGTCTACAGCCTGTCATGAGCGGGTAACTGGCGGGAAGCCCTCTTACGCTACCTAGGTATCAAGGCTGCCAGAACCGAGACCCTCGCTAGGCTTTCGCAGAATAATTTAGTAAGGAAATGAGGGGCTCGTTGAGAAAATACAGAAAGATAGGTCGGCAGTCTACAACGCCAAAGGAGGCATAGGGGTGTGGTTAGGCTCTTTTTTTTACTACGGTTAATGAAGTTCATATCTTTTTAATATACAGAAGAAAGAAAGAAAGAAAAACACGCGCCCAGAGTGGGGACCGAACCCACGCCTTTCGATTAGATCTCGAATGACTTACCAATTCGGCTATCTGGGCTACTGTGTTCTCCTTCACTTTCTGGGCTATTTATATTTACTAGAAGTGTATCTGACGCTTGAGGGTGGTAGCCAGCGCCACTCAGACTACCCGGGGAGAAGGGGACCTTCTTTCTCAACCCACGGGGCGTGACTCAAATGTCTACAGCCTGTCATGAGCGGGTAACTGGCGGGAAGCCCTCTTACGCTACCTAGGCATCAAGGCTGCCAGAACCGAGACCCTCGCTAGGCTTTCGCAGAATAATTTAGTAAGGAAATGAGGGGCTCGTTGAGAAAATACAGGAAGATAGGTCGGCAGTCTACAACGCCAAAGGAGGCATAGGGGTGTGGTTAGTCTCTTTTTTGTTACTACGGTTAATGAAGTTACTATCTTTTTAATATACAGAAGAAAGAAAGAAAGAAAAACACGCGCCCAGAGTGGATACCGAACCCACGCCTTTCGATTAGATCTCGAATGCCTTACCAATTCGGCTATCTGGGCGACTGTGTTCTCCTTCACTTTCTGGGATATTTATATTTACTAGAAGTGTATCTGACGCTTGAGGGTGGTAGCCAGCGCCACTCAGACTACCCGGGGAGAAGGGGACCTTCTTTTTCAACCCCCGGGGCGTGACTCAAATGTCTACAGCCTGTTATGAGCGGGTAACTGGCGGGAAGCCCTCTTACGCTACCTAGGCATCAAGGCTGCCAGAACCGATACCCTCGCTAGGCTTTCGCAGAATAATATAGTAAGGAAATAAGGGGCTCGTTGAGAAAATACAGAAAGATAGGTCGGCAGTCTACAACGCCAAAAGAGGCATAGGGGCGTGGTTAGGCTCTTTTTTTTTACTACGGGTAATGAAGTTAACATCTTTTTTAATATACAGAAGAAAGAAATAAAGAAAAACACGCGCCCAGAGTGGGGACCGAACCCACACCTTTCGATTAGATCTCGAATGCCTTACCAATTTGGCTATCTGGGCGACTGTGTTGTCCTTCACTTTCTGGGCTATTTATATTTACTAGAAGTGTATCTGACGCTTGATGGTGGTAGCCAGCGCCACTTAGACTACCCAGGGAGAAGGGGACCTTCTTTTTCAACCCCCGGGGCGTGACTCAAATGTCTACAGCCTGTCATGAGCAGGTAACTGGCGGGAAGCCCTCTTACGCTACCTAGGCACCAAGGCTGCCAGAACCGAGACCCTCGCTAGTCTTTTGCAGAATAATATAGTAAGGAAATGAGGGGCTCGTTGAGAAAATACAGAAAGATAGGTCGGCAGTCTACAACGCCAAAGGAGGCATAGGGGTGTGGTTAGGCTCTTTTTTTTTACTACGGTTAATGAAGTTCACATTTTTTTTAATATACAGAAGAAAGAAAGAAAGAAAAACACGCGCCCAGAGTGGGGACCGAACCCACGCCTTTCGATTAGATCTCGAATGACTTACCAATTCGGCTATCTGGGCTACTGTGTTCTCCTTCACTTTCTGGGCTATTTATATTTACTAGAAGTGTATCTGACGCTTGAGGGTGGTAGCCAGCGCCACTCAGACTACCCGGGGAGAAGGGGACCTTCTTTTTCAACCCACGGGGCGTGACTCAAATGTCTACAGCCTGTCATGAGCGGGTAACTGGCGGGAAGCCCTCTTACGCTACATAGGCATCAAGGCTGCCAGAACCGAGACCCTCGCTAGGCTTTCGCAGAATACTTTAGTAAGGAAATGAGGGGCTCGTTGAGAAAATACAGGAAGATAGGTCGGCAGTCTACAACGCCAAAGGAGGCATAGGGGTGTGGTTAGTCTCTTTTTTGTTACTACGGTTAATGAAGATAATATCTTTTTAATATACAGAAGAAAGAAATAAAGAAAAACACGCGCCCAGAGTGGAGACCGAACCCACGCCTTTCGATTAGATCTCGAATGCCTTACCAATTCGGCTATCTGGGCGACTGTGTTCTCCTTCACTTTCTGGGATATTTATATTTACTAGAAGTGTATCTGACGCTTGAGGGTGGTAGCCAGCGCCACTCAGACTACCCGGGGAGAAGGGGACCTTCTTTTTTAACCCCCGGGGCGTGACTCAAATGTCTACAGCCTGTTATGAGCGGGTAACTGGCGGGAAGCCCTCTTACGCTACCTAGGCATCAAGGCTGCCAGAACCGAAACCCTCGCTAGGCTTTCGCAGAATAAAATAGTAAGGAAATAAGGGGCTCATTGAGAAAATACAGAAAGATAGGTCGGCAGTCTACAACGCCAAAAGAGGCATAATGGTGTGGTTAGGCTCTTTTTTTTACTACGGTTAATGAAGTTCACATCTATTTTAATATACAGAAGAAAGAAAGAAAGAAAAACACGCGCCCAGAGAGGAGACCGAACCCACGCCTTTCGATTAGATCTCGAATGCCTTACCAATTCGGTTATCTGGGCTACTGTGTTCTCCTTCACTTTCTGGGGTATTTATATTTACTAGAAGTGTATCTGACGCTTGAGGGTGGTAGCCAGTGCCACTCAGACTACCCAGGGAGAAGGGGACCTTCTTTTTTAACCCCCGGGGCGTGACTCAAATGTCTACAGCCTGTCATGAGCGGGTAACTGGCGGGAAGCCCTCTTACGCTACCTAGGCACCAAGGCTGCCAGAACCGAGACCCTCGCTAGGCTTTTGCAGAATAATATAGTAAGGAAATGAGGGGCTCGTTGAGAAAATACAGAAAGATAGGTCGGCAGTATACAACGCCAAAGGAGGCATAGGGGTGTGGTTAGGCTCTTTTTTCACTACGGTTAATGAAGTTCACATCTTTTTTAATATACAGAAGAAAGAAAGAAAGAAAAACACGCGCCCAGAGTAGGGACCGAACCCACGCCTTTCGATTAGATCTCGAATGCCTTACCAATTCTGCTATCTGGGCGACTGTGTTCTCCTTCACTTTCTGGGCTATTTATATTTACTAGAAGTGTATCTGACGCTTGAGGGTGGTAGCCAGCGCCACTCAGACTACCCGGGGAGAAGGGGACCTTCTTTTTCAACCCACGGGGCGTGACTCAAATGTCTACAGCCTGTCATGAGCGGGTAACTGGCGGGAAGCCCTCTTACGCTACCTAGGCATCAAGGCTGCCAGAACCGAGACCCTCGCTAGGCTTTCGCAAAATAATTTAGTAAGGAAATGAGGCGCTCGTTGAGAAAATACAGGAAGATAGGTCGGCAGTCTACAACGCCAAAGGAGGCATAGGGGTGTGGTTAGTCTCTTTTTTGTTACTACGGTTAATGAAGTTAATATCTTTTTAATATACAGAAGAAAGAAAGAAAGAAAAACACGCGCCCAGAGTGGATACCGAACCCACGCCTTTCGATTAGATCTCGAATGCCTTACCAATTCGGCTATCTGGGCGACTGTGTTCTCCTTCACTTTCTGGGATATTTATATTTACTAGAAGTGTATCTGACGCTTGAGGGTGGTAGCCAGCGCCACTCAGACTACCCGGGGAGAAGGGGACCTTCTTTTTCAACCCCCGGGGCGTGACTCAAATGTCTACAGCCTGTTATGAGCGGGTAACTGGCGGGAAGCCCTCTTACGCTACCTAGGCATCAAGGCTGCCAGAACCGAGACCCTCGCTAGGCTTTCGCAGAATAATATAGTAAGGAAATAAGGGGCTCGTTGAGAAAATACAGAAAGATAGGTCGGCAGTCTACAACGCCAAAAGAGGCATAGGGGCGTGGTTAGGCTCTTTTTTTTTACTACGGGTAATGAAGTTAACATCTTTTTTAATATACAGACGAAAGAAAGAAAGAAAAACACGCGCCCAGAGTGGGGACCGAACCCACACCTTTCGATTAGATCTCGAATGCCTTACCAATTTGGCTATCTGGGTGACTGTGTTGTCCTTCACTTTCTGGGCTATTTATATTTACTAGAAGTGTATATGACGCTTGAGGGTGGTAGCCAGCGCCACTCAGACAACCCAGGGAGAAGGGGACCTTCTTTTTCAACCCCCGGGGCGTGACTCAAATGTCTACAGCCTGTCATGAGCGGGTAACTGGCGGGAAGCCCTCTTACGCTACCTAGGCATCAAGGCTGCCAGAACCGAGACTTTCGCTAGGCTTTCGCAGAATAATATAGTAAGGAAATGAGGGGCTCGTTGAGAAAATACAGAAAGATAGGTCGGCAGTCTACAACGCCAAAGGAGGCATAGGGGTGTGGTTAGGCTCTTTTTTTTACTACGGTTAATGAATTTAACATCTTTTTATTTATACAGAAGAAAGAAAGAAAGAAAAACACGCGCCCAGAGTGGGGACCGAACCCACGCCTTTCGATTAGATCTCGAATGCCTTACCAATTCTGCTATCTGGGCAACTGTGTTCTCCTTCACTTTCTGGGCTATTTATATTTACTAGAAGTGTATCTGACGCTTGAGGGTGGTAGCCAGCGCCACTCAGACTACCCGGGGAGAAGGGGACCTTCTTTTTCAACCCACGGGGCGTGACTCAAATGTCTACAGCCTGTCATGAGCGGGTAACTGGCGGGAAGCCCTCTTAAGCTACATAGGCATCAAGGCTGCCAGAACCGAGACCCTCGCTAGGCTTTCGCAGAATACTTTAGTAAGGAAATGAGGGGCTCGTTGAGAAAATACAGGAAGATAGGTCGGCAGTCTACAACGCCAAAGGAGGCATAGGGGTGTGGTTAGTCTCTTTTTTGTTACTACGGTTAATGAAGATAATATCTTTTTAATATACAGAAGAAAGAAATAAAGAAAAACACGCGCCCAGAGTGGAGACCGAACCCACGCCTTTCGATTAGATCTCGAATGCCTTACCAATTCGGCTATCTGGGCGACTGTGTTCTCCTTCACTTTCTGGGATATTTATATTTACTAGAAGTGTATCTGACGCTTGAGGGTGGTAGCCAGCGCCACTCAGACTACCCGGGGAGAAGGGGACCTTCTTTTTTAACCCCCGGGGCGTGACTCAAATGTCTACAGCCTGTTATGAGCGGGTAACTGGCGGGAAGCCCTCTTACGCTACCTAGGCATCAAGGCTGCCAGAACCGAAACCCTCGCTAGGCTTTCGCAGAATAAAATAGTAAGGAAATAAGGGGCTCATTGAGAAAATACAGAAAGATAGGTCGGCAGTCTACAACGCCAAAAGAGGCATAGGGGCGTGGTTAGGCTCTTTTTTTTACTACGGGTAATGAAGTTAACATCTTTTTTAATATACAGAAGAAAGAAAGAAAGAAAAACACGCGCCCAGAGTGGGGACCGAACCCACACCTTTCGCTTAGATCTCGAATGCCTTACCAATTTGGCTATTTGGGCGACTGTGTTCTCCTTCACTTTCTGGGCTATTTATATTTACTAGAAGTGTATCTGACGCTTGAGGGTGGTAGCCATCGCCACTCAGACTACCCAGGGAGAAGGGGACCTTCTTTTTCAACCCCCGGGGCGTGACTCAAATGTCTACAGCCTGTCATGAGCGGGTAACTGGCGGGAAGCCCTCTTACGCTACCTAGGCACCAAGGCTGCCAGAACCGAGACCCTCGCTAGGCTTTCGCAGAATAATATAGTAAGGAAATGAGGGGCTCGTTGAGAAAATACAGAAGGATAGGTCGGCAGTCTACAACGCCAAAGGAGGCATAATGGTGTGGTTAGGCTCTTTTTTTTACTACGGTTAATGAAGTTCACATCTATTTTAATATACAGAAGAAAGAAAGAAAGAAAAACACGCGCCCAGAGAGGAGACCGAACCCACGCCTTTGGATTAGATCTCGAATGCCTTACCAATTCGGTTATCTGGGCTACTGTGTTCTCCTTCACTTTCTGGGGTATTTATATTTACTAGAAGTGTATCTGACGCTTGAGGGTGGTAGCCAGTGCCACTCAGACTACCCAGGGAGAAGGGGACCTTCTTTTTTAACCCCCGGGGCGTGACTCAAATGTCTACAGCCTGTCATGAGCGGGTAACTGGCGGGAAGCCCTCTTACGCTACCTAGGCACCAAGGCTGCCAGAACCGAGACCCTCGCTAGGCTTTTGCAGAATAATATAGTAAGGAAATGAGGGGCTCGTTGAGAAAATACAGAAAGATAGGTCGGCAGTATACAACGCCAAAGGAGGCATAGGGGTGTGGTTAGGCTCTTTTTTCACTACGGTTAATGAAGTTCACATCTTTTTTAATATACAGAAGAAAGAAAGAAAGAAAAACACGCGCCCAGAGTGGGGACCGAACCCACGCCTTTCGATTAGATCTCGAATGACTTACCAATTCGGCTATCTGGGCTACTGTGTTCTCCTTCACTTTCTGGGCTATTTATATTTACTAGAAGTGTATCTGACGCTTGAGGGTGGTAGCCAGCGCCACTCAGACTACCCGGGGAGAAGGGGACCTTCTTTTTCAACCCCCGGGGCGTAACTGAAATGTCTACAGCTTGTCATGAGCGGGTAACTGGCGGGAAGCCTCTTACGCTACCTAGGCATCAAGGCTGCCAGAACCGAGACTTTCGCTAGGCTTTCGCAGAATAATATAGTAAGGAAATGAGGGGCTCGTTGAGAAAATACAGAAAGATAGGTCGGCAGTCTACAACGCCAAAGGAGGCATAGGGGTGTGGTTAGGCTCTTTTTTTTACTACGGTTAATGAAGTTAACATCTTTTTATTTATACAGAAGAAAGAAAGAAAGAAAAACACGCGCCCAGTGTGGGGACCGAACCCACGCCTTTCGATTAGATCTCGAATGCCTTACCAATTCTGCTATCTGGGCGACTGTGTTCTCCTTCACTTTCTGGGCTATTTATATTTACTAGAAGTGTATCTGACGCTTGAGGGTGGTAGCCAGCGCCACTCAGACTACCCGGGGAGAAGGGGACCTTCTTTTTCAACCCACGGGGCATGACTCAAATGTCTACAGCCTGTCATGAGCGGGTAACTGGCGGGAAGCCCTCTTACGCTACCTAGGCATCAAGGCTGCCAGAACCGAGACCCTCGCTAGGCTTTCGCAGAATAATTTAGTAAGGAAATGAGGGGCTCGTTGAGAAAATACAGGAAGATAGGTCGGCAGTCTACAACGCCAAAGGAGGCATAGGGGTGTGGTTAGTCTCTTTTTTGTTACTACGGTTAATGAAGTTAATATCTTTTTAATATACAGAAGAAAGAAATAAAGAAAAACACGCGCCCAGAGTGGAGACCGAACCCACGCCTTTCGATTACATCTCGAATGCCTTACCAATTCGGCTATCTGGGCGACTGTGTTCTCCTTCACTTTCTGGGATATTTATATTTACTAGAAGTGTATCTGACGCTTGAGGGTGGTAGCCAGCGCCACTCAGACTACCCGGGGAGAAGGGGACCTTCTTTTTCAACCCCCGGGGCGTGACTCAAATGTCTACAGCCTGTTATGAGCGGGTAACTGGCGGGAAGCCCTCTTACGCTACCTAGGCATCAAGGCTGCCAGAACCGAAACCCTCGCTAGGCTTTCGCAGAATAATATAGTAACGAAATAAGGGGCTCATTGAGAAAATACAGAAAGATAGGTCGGCAGTCTACAATGCCAAAAGAGGCATAGGGGCGTGGTTAGGCTCTTTTTTTTACTACGGGTAATGAAGTTAACATCTTGTTTAATATACAGAAGAAAGAAGGAAAGAAAAACACGCGCCCAGCGTGGGGACCAAACCCACACCTTTCGATTAGATCTCGAATGCCTTACCAATTTGGCTATCTGGGCGACTGTGTTCTCCTTCACTTTCTGGTCTATTTATATTTACTAGAAGTGTATCTGACGCTTGAGGGTGGTAGCCAGCGCCACTCAGACTACCCAGGAAGACGGGGACCTTCTTTTTCAACCCCCGGGACGTGACTCAAATGTCTACAGCCTGTCATGAGCGGGTAACTGGCGGGAAGCCCTCTTACGCTACCTAGGCACCAAGGCTGCCAGAACCGAGACCCTCGCTAGGCTTTCGCAGAATAATATAGTAAGGAAATGAGGGGCTCGTTGAGAAAATACAGAAAGATGGGTCGGCAGTCTACAACGCCAAAGGAGGCATAATGGTGTGGTTAGGCTCTTTTTTTTTACTACGGTTAATGAAGTTCACATCTATTTTAATATACAGAAGAAAGAAAGAAAGAAAAACACGCGCCCAGAGAGGAGACCGAACCCACGCCTTTCGATTAGATCTCGAATGCCTTACCAATTCGGCTATCTGGGCGACTGTGTTCTCCTTCACTTTCTGGGATATTTATATTTATTAGAAGTGTATCTGACGCTTGAGGGTGGTAGCCAGCGCCACTCAGACTACCCGGGGAGAAGGGGACCTTCTTTTTCAACCCCCGGGGCGTGACTCAAATGTCTACAGCCTGTTATGAGCGGGTAACTGGCGGGAAGCCCTCTTACGCTACCTAGGCATCAAGGCTGCCAGAACCGAGACCCTCGATAGGCTTTCGCAGAATAATATAGTAAGGAAATAAGGGGCTCGTTGAGAAAATACAGAAAGATAGGTCGGCAGTCTACAACGCCAAAAGAGGCATAGGGGCGTGGTTAGGCTCTTTTTTTTACTACGGGTAATGAAGTTAACATCTTTTTAATATACAGAAGAAAGAAAGAAAGAAAAACACGCGCCCAGAGTGGGGACCGAACCCACACCTTTCGATTTGATCTCGAATGCCTTACCAATTTGGCTATCTGGGCGACTGTGTTCTCCTTCACTTTCTGGGCTATTTATATTTACTAGAAGTGTATCTGACGCTTGAGGGTGGTAGCCAGCGCCACTCAGACTACCCGGGGAGAAGGGGACCGTCTTATTCAACCCCCGGGGCGTGACTCAAATGTCTACAGCCTGTTATGAGCGGGTAACTGGCGGGAAGCCCTCTTACGCTACCTAGGCATCAAGGCTGCCAGAACCGAAACCCTCGCTAGGCTTTCGCAGAATAATATAGTAACGAAATAAGGGGCTCATTGAGAAAATACAGAAAGATAGGTCGGCAGTCTACAATGCCAAAAGAGGCATAGGGGCGTGGTTAGGCTCTTTTTTTTACTACGGGTAATGAAGTTAACATCTTGTTTAATATACAGAAGAAAGAAAGAAAGAAAAACACGCGCCCAGCGTGGGGACCAAACCCACACCTTTCGATTAGATCTCGAATGCCTTACCAATTTGGCTATCTGGGCGACTGTGTTCTCCTTCACTTTCTGGGCTATTTATATTTACTAGAAGTGTATCTGACGCTTGAGGGTGGTAGCCAGCGCCACTCAGACTACCCGGGGAGAAGGGGACCTTCTTTTTCCACCCCCGGGGCGTGCCTCAAATGTCTACAGCCTGTCATGAGCGGGTAACTGGCGGGAAGCCCTCTTACGCTATCTAGGCATCAAGGCTGCCAGAACCGAGACCCTCGCTAGGCTTTCGCAGAATAATATAGTAAGGAAATGAGGGGCTCGTTGAGAAAATACAGAAAGATAGGTCGGCAGTCTACAACGCCAAAGGAGGCATAGGGGTGTAGTTAGACTCTTTTTTTTACTTCGGGTAATGAAGTTAACATCTTTTTTAATATACAGAAGAAAGAAAGAAAGAAAAACACGCGCCCAGAGTAGGGACCGAACCCACGCCTTTCGATTAGATCTCGAATGCCTTACCAATTCTGCTATCTGGGCGACTGTGTTCTCCTTCACTTTCTGGGCTATTTATATTTACTAGAAGTGTATCTGACGCTTGAGGGTGGTAGCCAGCGCCACTCAGACTACCCGGGGAGAAGGGGACCTTCTTTTTCAACCCACGGGGCGTGACTCAAATGTCTACAGCCTGTCATGAGCGGGTAACTGGCGGGAAGCCCTCTTACGCTACCTAGGCATCAAGGCTGCCAGAACCGAGACCCTCGCTAGGCTTTCGCAAAATAATTTAGTAAGGAAATGAGGCGCTCGTTGAGAAAATACAGGAAGATAGGTCGGCAGTCTACAACGCCAAAGGAGGCATAGGGGTGTGGTTAGTCTCTTTTTTGTTACTACGGTTAATGAAGTTAATATCTTTTTAATATACAGAAGAAAGAAAGAAAGAAAAACACGCGCCCAGAGTGGATACCGAACCCACGCCTTTCGATTAGATCTCGAATGCCTTACCAATTCGGCTATCTGGGCGACTGTGTTCTCCTTCACTTTCTGGGATATTTATATTTACTAGAAGTGTATCTGACGCTTGAGGGTGGTAGCCAGCGCCACTCAGACTACCCGGGGAGAAGGGGACCTTCTTTTTCAACCCCCGGGGCGTGACTCAAATGTCTACAGCCTGTTATGAGCGGGTAACTGGCGGGAAGCCCTCTTACGCTACCTAGGCATGAAGGCTGCCAGAACCGAGACCCTCGCTAGGCTTTCGCAGAATAATATAGTAAGGAAATAAGGGGCTCGTTGAGAAAATACAGAAAGATAGGTCGGCAGTCTACAACGCCAAAAGAGGCATAGGGGCGTGGTTAGGCTCTTTTTTTTTACTACGGGTAATGAAGTTAACATCTTTTTTAATATACAGAAGAAAGAAAGAAAGAAAAACACGCGCCCAGAGTGGGGACCGAACCCACACCTTTCGATTAGATCTCGAATGCCTTACCAATTTGGCTATCTGGGTGACTGTGTTGTCCTTCACTTTCTGGGCTATTTATATTTACTAGAAGTGTATATGACGCTTGAGGGTGGTAGCCAGCGCCACTCAGACAACCCAGGGAGAAGGGGACCTTCTTTTTCAACCCCCGGGGCGTGACTCAAATGTCTACAGCCTGTCATGAGCGGGTAACTGGCGGGAAGCCCTCTTACGCTACCTAGGCATCAAGGCTGCCAGAACCGAGACTTTCGCTAGGCTTTCGCAGAATAATATAGTAAGGAAATGAGGGGCTCGTTGAGAAAATACAGAAAGATAGGTCGGCAGTCTACAACGCCAAAGGAGGCATAGGGGTGTGGTTAGGCTCTTTTTTTTACTACGGTTAATGAATTTAACATCTTTTTATTTATACAGAAGAAAGAAAGAAAGAAAAACACGCGCCCAGAGTGGGGACCGAACCCACGCCTTTCGATTAGATCTCGAATGCCTTACCAATTCTGCTATCTGGGCGACTGTGTTCTCCTTCACTTTCTGGGCTATTTATATTTACTAGAAGTGTATCTGACGCTTGAGGGTGGTAGCCAGCGCCACTCAGACTACCCGGGGAGAAGGGGACCTTCTTTTTCAACCCACGGGGCGTGACTCAAATGTCTACAGCCTGTCATGAGCGGGTAACTGGCGGGAAGCCCTCTTACGCTACATAGGCATCAAGGCTGCCAGAACCGAGACCCTCGCTAGGCTTTCGCAGAATACTTTAGTAAGGAAATGAGGGGCTCGTTGAGAAAATACAGGAAGATAGGTCGGCAGTCTACAACGCCAAAGGAGGCATAGGGGTGTGGTTAGTCTCTTTTTTGTTACTACGGTTAATGAAGACAATATCTTTTTAATATACAGAAGAAAGAAATAAAGAAAAACACGCGCCCAGAGTGGAGACCGAACCCACGCCTTTCGATTAGATCTCGAATGCCTTACCAATTCGGCTATCTGGGCGACTGTGTTCTCCTTCACTTTCTGGGATATTTATATTTACTAGAAGTGTATCTGACGCTTGAGGGTGGTAGCCAGCGCCACTCAGACTACCCGGGGAGAAGGGGACCTTCTTTTTTAACCCCCGGGGCGTGACTCAAATGTCTACAGCCTGTTATGAGCGGGTAACTGGCGGGAAGCCCTCTTACGCTACCTAGGCATCAAGGCTGCCAGAACCGAAACCCTCGCTAGGCTTTCGCAGAATAAAATAGTAAGGAAATAAGGGGCTCATTGAGAAAATACAGAAAGATAGGTCGGCAGTCTACAACGCCAAAAGAGGCATAGGGGCGTGGTTAGGCTCTTTTTTTTACTACGGGTAATGAAGTTAACATCTTTTTTAATATACAGAAGAAAGAAAGAAAGAAAAACACGCGCCCAGAGTGGGGACCGAACCCACACCTTTCGCTTAGATCTCGAATGCCTTACCAATTTGGCTATTTGGGCGACTGTGTTCTCCTTCACTTTCTGGGCTATTTATATTTACTAGAAGTGTATCTGACGCTTGAGGGTGGTAGCCATCGCCACTCAGACTACCCAGGGAGAAGGGGACCTTCTTTTTCAACCCCCGGGGCGTGACTCAAATGTCTACAGCCTGTCATGAGCGGGTAACTGGCGGGAAGCCCTCTTACGCTACCTAGGCACCAAGGCTGCCAGAACCGAGACCCTCGCTAGGCTTTCGCAGAATAATATAGTAAGGAAATGAGGGGCTCGTTGAGAAAATACAGAAGGATAGGTCGGCAGTCTACAACACCAAAGGAGGCATAATGGTGTGGTTAGGCTCTTTTTTTTACTACGGTTAATGAAGTTCACATCTATTTTAATATACAGAAGAAAGAAAGAAAGAAAAACACGCGCCCAGAGAGGAGACCGAACCCACGCCTTTCGATTAGATCTCGAATGCCTTACCAATTCGGTTATCTGGGCTACTGTGTTCTCCTTCACTTTCTGGGGTATTTATATTTACTAGAAGTGTATCTGACGCTTGAGGGTGGTAGCCAGTGCCACTCAGACTACCCAGGGAGAAGGGGACCTTCTTTTTTAACCCCCGGGGCGTGACTCAAATGTCTACAGCCTGTCATGAGCGGGTAACTGGCGGGAAGCCCTCTTACGCTACCTAGGCACCAAGGCTGCCAGAACCGAGACCCTCGCTAGGCTTTTGCAGAATAATATAGTAAGGAAATGAGGGGCTCGTTGAGAAAATACAGAAAGATAGGTCGGCAGTATACAACGCCAAAGGAGGCATAGGGGTGTGGTTAGGCTCTTTTTTCACTACGGTTAATGAAGTTCACATCTTTTTTAATATACAGAAGAAAGAAAGAAAGAAAAACACGCGCCCAGAGTGGGGACCGAACCCACGCCTTTCGATTAGATCTCGAATGACTTACCAATTCGGCTATCTGGGCTACTGTGTTCTCCTTCACTTTCTGGGCTATTTATATTTACTAGAAGTGTATCTGACGCTTGAGGGTGGTAGCCAGCGCCACTCAGACTACCCGGGGAGAAGGGGACCTTCTTTTTCAACCCCCGGGGCGTAACTGAAATGTCTACAGCTTGTCATGAGCGGGTAACTGGCGGGAAGCCTCTTACGCTACCTAGGCATCAAGGCTGCCAGAACCGAGACTTTCGCTAGGCTTTCGCAGAATAATATAGTAAGGAAATGAGGGGCTCGTTGAGAAAATACAGAAAGATAGGTCGGCAGTCTACAACGCCAAAGGAGGCATAGGGGTGTGGTTAGGCTCTTTTTTTACTACGGTTAATGAAGTTAACATCTTTTTATTTATACAGAAGAAAGAAAGAAAGAAAAACACGCGCCCAGTGTGGGGACCGAACCCACGCCTTTCGATTAGATCTCGAATGCCTTACCAATTCTGCTATCTGGGCGACTGTGTTCTCCTTCACTTTCTGGGCTATTTATATTTACTAGAAGTGTATCTGACGCTTGAGGGTGGTAGCCAGCGCCACTCAGACTACCCGGGGAGAAGGGGACCTTCTTTTTCAACCCACGGGGCATGACTCAAATGTCTACAGCCTGTCATGAGCGGGTAACTGGCGGGAAGCCCTCTTACGCTACCTAGGCATCAAGGCTGCCAGAACCGAGACCCTCGCTAGGCTTTCGCAGAATAATTTAGTAAGGAAATGAGGGGCTCGTTGAGAAAATACAGGAAGATAGGTCGGCAGTCTACAACGCCAAAGGAGGCATAGGGGTGTGGTTAGTCTCTTTTTTGTTACTACGGTTAATGAAGTTAATATCTTTTTAATATACAGAAGAAAGAAATAAAGAAAAACACGCGCCCAGAGTGGAGACCGAACCCACGCCTTTCGATTACATCTCGAATGCCTTACCAATTCGGCTATCTGGGCGACTGTGTTCTCCTTCACTTTCTGGGATATTTATATTTACTAGAAGTGTATCTGACGCTTGAGGGTGGTAGCCAGCGCCACTCAGACTACCCGGGGAGAAGGGGACCTTCTTTTTCAACCCCCGGGGCGTGACTCAAATGTCTACAGCCTGTTATGAGCGGGTAACTGGCGGGAAGCCCTCTTACGCTACCTAGGCATCAAGGCTGCCAGAACCGAAACCCTCGCTAGGCTTTCGCAGAATAATATAGTAACGAAATAAGGGGCTCATTGAGAAAATACAGAAAGATAGGTCGGCAGTCTACAATGCCAAAAGAGGCATAGGGGCGTGGTTAGGCTCTTTTTTTTACTACGGGTAATGAAGTTAACATCTTGTTTAATATACAGAAGAAAGAAAGAAAGAAAAACACGCGCCCAGCGTGGGGACCAAACCCACACCTTTCGATTAGATCTCGAATGCCTTACCAATTTGGCTATCTGGGCGACTGTGTTCTCCTTCACTTTCTGGGCTATTTATATTTACTAGAAGTGTATCTGACGCTTGAGGGTGGTAGCCAGCGCCACTCAGACTACCCAGGAAGACGGGGACCTTCTTTTTCAACCCCCGGGACGTGACTCAAATGTCTACAGCCTGTCATGAGCGGGTAACTGGCGGGAAGCCCTCTTACGCTACCTAGGCACCAAGGCTGCCAGAACCGAGACCCTCGCTAGGCTTTCGCAGAATAATATAGTAAGGAAATGAGGGGCTCGTTGAGAAAATACAGAAAGATGGGTCGGCAGTCTACAACGCCAAAGGAGGCATAATGGTGTGGTTAGGCTCTTTTTTTTTACTACGGTTAATGAAGTTCACATCTATTTTAATATACAGAAGAAAGAAAGAAAGAAAAACACGCGCCCAGAGAGGAGACCGAACCCACGCCTTTCGATTAGATCTCGAATGCCTTACCAATTCGGCTATCTGGGCGACTGTGTTCTCCTTCACTTTCTGGGATATTTATATTTATTAGAAGTGTATCTGACGCTTGAGGGTGGTAGCCAGCGCCACTCAGACTACCCGGGGAGAAGGGGACCTTCTTTTTCAACCCCCGGGGCGTGACTCAAATGTCTACAGCCTGTTATGAGCGGGTAACTGGCGGGAAGCCCTCTTACGCTACCTAGGCATCAAGGCTGCCAGAACCGAGACCCTCGATAGGCTTTCGCAGAATAATATAGTAAGGAAATAAGGGGCTCGTTGAGAAAATACAGAAAGATAGGTCGGCAGTCTACAACGCCAAAAGAGGCATAGGGGCGTGGTTAGGCTCTTTTTTTACTACGGGTAATGAAGTTAACATCTTTTTAATATACAGAAGAAAGAAAGAAAGAAAAACACGCGCCCAGAGTGGGGACCGAACCCACACCTTTCGATTTGATCTCGAATGCCTTACCAATTTGGCTATCTGGGCGACTGTGTTCTCCTTCACTTTCTGGGCTATTTATATTTACTAGAAGTGTATCTGACGCTTGAGGGTGGTAGCCAGCGCCACTCAGACTACCCGGGGAGAAGGGGACCTTCTTATTCAACCCCCGGGGCGTGACTCAAATGTCTACAGCCTGTTATGAGCGGGTAACTGGCGGGAAGCCCTCTTACGCTACCTAGGCATCAAGGCTGCCAGAACCGAAACCCTCGCTAGGCTTTCGCAGAATAATATAGTAACGAAATAAGGGGCTCATTGAGAAAATACAGAAAGATAGGTCGGCAGTCTACAATGCCAAAAGAGGCATAGGGGCGTGGTTAGGCTCTTTTTTTACTACGGGTAATGAAGTTAACATCTTGTTTAATATACAGAAGAAAGAAAGAAAGAAAAACACGCGCCCAGCGTGGGGACCAAACCCACACCTTTCGATTAGATCTCGAATGCCTTACCAATTTGGCTATCTGGGCGACTGTGTTCTCCTTCACTTTCTGGGCTATTTATATTTACTAGAAGTGTATCTGACGCTTGAGGGTGGTAGCCAGCGCCACTCAGACTACCCGGGGAGAAGGGGACCTTCTTTTTCCACCCCCGGGGCGTGCCTCAAATGTCTACAGCCTGTCATGAGCGGGTAACTGGCGGGAAGCCCTCTTACGCTATCTAGGCATCAAGGCTGCCAGAACCGAGACCCTCGCTAGGCTTTCGCAGAATAATATAGTAAGGAAATGAGGGGCTCGTTGAAAAAATACAGAAAGATAGGTCGGCAGTCTACAACGCCAAAGGAGGCATAGGGGTGTGGTTAGGCTCTTTTTTTTTTACTACGGCTAATGAAGTTCACATCTTTTTTAATATACAGAAGAAAGAAAGAAAGAAAAACACGCGCCCAGAGTGGGGACCGAACCCACGCCTTTCGATTAGATCCCGAATGCCTTATCAATTCGGCTATCTGGGCGACTGTGTTCTCCTTCACTTTCTGGGATATTTATATTTACTAGAAGTGTATCTGACGCTTGAGGGTGGTAGCCAGCTTCACTCAGACTACCCGGGGCGAAGGGGACCTTCTTTTTCAACCCCCGGGGCGTGACTCAAATGTCTACAGCCTGTCATGAGCGGGTAACTGGCGGGAAGCCCTCTTACGCTACCTAGGCATCAAGGCTGCCAGAACCGAGGCTGCCTAAGTAGCGTAAGAGGGCTTCCCGCCCGTGTCATCCTGCCACACCGCGCAAGCTTGATGATCGCAGTCTACTGTGATGATGCTGCTCCTGACGTCTACGCTATCGTAGACAGTGATAAAAGGTTTCTTCTCCACCGTGGTGTGTCTGCCGCAAGAGGCATTGTGTGCTTCAAGGAACACCAAACCCACGTTTTGGTTACTAATTTCACCGAGGAGTACTAGTATTTAAACAAGTTTGGGGCAATTGCATTTCTCGAAGAAACGCAAGAAGCAAGTTACGTGATTGCGGTGGCCGAATTTGAACGCACACCAGTAGAAACCTTCAAGCTCCCGCAGCACTTCGACGTGAATCAGGCGCTACCGCAAGAATACCGGAACCAATTATTGCCTTTTGCTGCGTCGCTATAGCGAATGGTTTCCGTCGAGCCCAAAACTACGTCAGACGCCCCTAGCGAAGCACGGAATAATACCCGAAGATGGAGCCTGACCTACCCAACAGTCACAGTACCGCGTCTCTTCCCACGAGCCGGAAGGCATCAGGGCTCAAGTCGACGACATTACACAGCCATCGAAAAGCCCCTGGGCTGCGCCGGTTGTACTGGTGAAGAAAAAAGACTGCATATTAAGATTTCGCGTCGACTACCGGCGACTGAACAAAATCACTAAAAAGGACGTGTACCCCTGGCCACGAATCGACGACGCCCTCGACCACTTATGCCATGCGAAGTACTTGTCATCGATGGACCTGAAGACCGGCTACTGGCAAATTGAAGTGGACGAGAGAACCGAGAGAAGACCGCATTTTTAACCCCGGACGGCCTATACGAGTTTAAGGTGATGCCGTTTGGGCTGTGAAGAGCACCAGCGACGTTTCAAACAGTCATAGACACTGGGCTAGCTGCCCTAAATGGCGCACCTGCCTCGTATACCTCGACGATGTTGTGATATTGTCCCGAATAAAGGTAGAAAAGCAGTATTTACTCGGTTTAAAAAACCTACAGATGGCACCGCAGCTGACGCACAACCAGAGCTGCCGTGATAGCACCTTAGCCCTCTTCTTCTTCTCAGACCCAATGCTCTGCAAGACGCATAGGAGGTTGTCCCAGGCATGCGGCATTACCCCCTCCCCTGAGAAAGCATCGTCCCGATGCAGCGTCCCGATTGATGGACCTGAGAGTCGTACGGCAAACACAGCAGTTCAAGATTCAGTCGAGCTGGTGTAGTACGGCTTCATTCGTGCTACGTGGACGACATCCGACTGTGACGTGGTGCGAGGAGAACGTACCGTGCCCTTAAGAAGAACTTCGTAGTTCACGTCGCTTGTCTGGCGCAGAACCTGGTAGGGTCCAAAGTAGCGACGCATCAATTTCTCGGAGTAAACCTTCCGGCGAATAGGGCTCTACACCCAGACGAGGTCTCCTGGTCGATATGTAACCTCCCTGTGACGCGCATTATACCTCCCCGCATCGTTTACTTGCTGGCATCAAATGCGCTGGTGAGCCAGCTGCCGTGTGGCCTCTGCACGCTGTACGATTTCTTCGGCGTCTGTGGTGACGACAGAGCAGTCGTCACGTAAAAGCATGGAGTCCAACATTGTCAGGACGTCTCGACCATGCCCCAAGCGAAACGGGCTAAACCGTGTTGTTTCCTGCGGCGCCGTATCGTAGGCGAAGGTCACGTATGTTAGTATGGCATTCGACTTCTGGTGGTCGACGTCAACGAACAGAGAGCATATTGGCAAAGGCCTTGTTTAGCCTCTCCGTTAGTCCGTTTGCCTGCGGGTGGTAGGCGGTTGTCCTCCGGTGGCTTGTGCAGCTGAGATGTAACACTTCTTTAAGAAGTTGTGTTGTGAACGCAGCTCCCCTGTCCGTGAAAACAACTGGCGGGGCACCATGACGAAGGACGATGTTCTCGATAAAAAACTTGGCAACTTCTGTGGCCGTGCTTCGGGTAAGGGCCTTTGTTTCACAGTAACGCGTTAAGTAATCCGTAGCGACGACGATACATTTGTTGCCGGAGGATGAAAAAGGAAAAGGCCCCAGAAGATCCATACCGATCTGCTGAAACGGTAATTTCGGAGGGTCAACCGGTTGGTGTAGACCGGCGGGCTTTACGGGCGGAGTATTTCCGCCTCTGGCAGTCTCGGCAAGTTTGTACGTACTGCTTGACATGAACCGCAAGCTTCGGTCAGTAATATCGTAGACGTATGCGGGCTAAGGTATTGGCCAAGCCAGTGATATAGGCCTGGGTGCCGTCCTTGTCCAAAAGCAAAACGGTTGCGAAAAGGTAATCGCCTATGCCAGCCGTGGTCTGTCGAAAGAGGGGAAAAACTACTCTGCCTCTGAGGAAGAGTGCCTGGCATTTACATGGGCGATTTTAAAATTTCGCCCATACGTGCATGGAAGACGGTACAAGGTTGTGACAGACCACCACGCGCTGTATTGGCTCGCCAATTTGAAGGACCCCTCTCGCCGTCTTGGGCGGTGGAGCTTGCGCCTGCAGAAGTTCGACGTTAACGTTGTCTATAAATCCGGCAGGAAACACTCTGATGCCGACTGCCTGTCCCGCGCCCCCGTCCACCCACCACCACAAGAGTCTGATGAAGACAGCACGTTCTTCCGAAACGTGACGAAGAGCGACCTAGCCGCCCATCAGCGTGCCGACCCCGACTTACGCGTCATAATCGACTACCTCGAGCAATGCAACGTTGCCGTTCCTAGAACCTTCGAATGCAGCTTACCAGCATTCAGCCTGACAAACGCCGTCCCCGCGAAGAATTTCAGCCCCGGAACAAGAACGAATTACCTTCTTCTCATCCCCGCGGGCCTCCGTGACGAAATTCTGGAAGCGTGCCCCGACGACCCGTCTTCCGGACATCTCGGCATAGCTCGCACAATTGGAAAAATCAAGGCGAGACACTACTGGCCCCGCCTTACCTCTGTCGTCACCCACTACGTCCGTGGCTGCAGGGACTGCCACCGACGAAAAACGCCGCTGATGAGACCCGCTGGAGATCTACAGCCAATCGCCGACCCTTCGAGGCCCATCCAACAGATTGGAATGAACCTTCAGCGCCCGTTCCTTCCGTCACGATCCGAGAACAAGTGGATTGTAATAGTGACAGACTACATTACGCGCTACGCAGAGACGGCCGCTCTTCCGAGGGGTACTGCGCAAGAAGTCGCGAAGATCTTTATTAACCATGTTGTGCTGCGACATCGATCCCCTGAAGTTTTAATTACAGACCGCGGGATGGCCTTCACTGCGGAGCTGATGCAAGGAATCTTACGCTACAGCAACAAGGATCACCGAAGAATGACGGCGTACCACCCCCAAACGAACGGACTTACGGAAGGTCGGAACAAGACGATCGCGAATACGCTGTCTATATACGCTGACGTTGAAGATAAGATTTGGACGAAGTCCTACCGTAGTTCACTTTTTCGTAGAACACAGCGACCCAGTAGACTACACAGAAGACACCGTCTGAGCTTGTCTACAGAAAACAGCCGACTACGATGCTCAACACCGTGCTACCGCATGTAGAAGACGACGACCTCAACGCCGACGTCCAAGATTACCTTCAACGTGCGGAGGAGTCCCGCTAGCTCACTCGAGTTCGTATAACAGACCAGCAGCTAGTGGACGCTGGCCGCTACAACCTCTAACGCCGAGGCGCCGAGTACCAACCAGGGGATCGTGTGCGGGTTTGGACTCCCATCCGACGACGTGGACTCAGTGGGAAGCTTCAGTGACGGTATTTCAGGCCCTACCAGATTCAACGACGTGTTGGCCAATTAACCAACGAAGTGATCCCTAATGGTGATTCCGGCACATCACGACGACGCACGCAACGCGAAGTTGTCCAGATGGTTCACCTCAAACCCTACTTCGCAAGATGACGGAAATTTGTTGTTTTGTTTGTTCGGACTGTCGTTTTATTTTAGCATCGGGTCGATGCACTCTTAGAGGGGGGTAATGCCGCGAACCATGCACGGGTTTGTTTATTTATTATTTGTTTTTATGCCCAGCCACGCCCGGCTCTGTTATCTGTGTGCCATGCGAAGCGCGTGTGCCATTCTTTATTTTTATGTCGCACGGGCTACCTCATTCAGATAAGGAGACTGTTTCACCCTAACGTCGCTAGCCAAGAATAATCCTCTCTGATCTACAATGTTCTGGATGTTAATCGACGGTTCCAGAAACACTCGCGCCAAAAGATAAAAGCCTGTAGAGCATACGCCGCGGCATTCGGTACGACGCCCTTCGCCTGCGCAAGTCAGTTTGTTGACCGCTGCTTCACCGCCTTTGTATATTTTTTGCGTTGCTCGGGGAGCACAAGTTCGCTCTAATAAACTTGTTTCTCCTGCAAGACAACTGTGTTGTCCTTGGCTTCGTGACAATATATATGCAACCTTGTAACTCGCGTTCGACGTCTGTTGGTTTACATTTTAACCCGTTTTAATAAATTTCCTTTCCAGAAACACACTCAACTCACAAGGAGAAATTCCATGTCGCGGTGGCTGAGAATAACTGCGGCTTGTTTTATACATACAGCAGCCAAAAGCACGGTGAGCCAAATAATTCAACGCGAGGGTATTTGAACCAACATTCAGGACAGCAGTGAGGTTCAATAATTTAAGAACCACAGAATGTTTGAATATTCTACTATTTTCATATAACATTCAGCGCGTATTATTATTGCCTGAAATATCTCTTCCAAGAAAGAATAAGTTTGCGCAGAAGACGAGGACGAAGAGACGAGGGGACAGGACGAGCTCAACATCCAACTTTATTTTACATGAAATAGCAAGACACATTTATACCTCCACCGGTGTCCTCCTCTTTCCCATCACCATTTGCACCACAAAATAACGCTTGACAAAATCACAAATCAAATACAACAAACAAAACAAAACAATTCGATAAAAGGGCGTAACATAACATTACCAGATAACAGATACGATTTAGACTCTGTATGTCTTCCAAAAAAACCCGTGACGCACTTTAAAACAAAGATGAACTAGTAAAATCAGAGCCAAAAGGGCATAGAACCACTAAGAATAGGACGACATGATAACTCAGGTATAATAATATAAGTTAAGAACAAACAGAGCTCGCGTCTGCGAGACTTATGAGCAATTAAAACAAATCAAACTCCCCCTTCCGCCTAGTGAGTTTTACGATGAATAAGCGGGACGCCGAGTGTTCTGTTTGGCAGTGGAATTGCAGAGGCTTTACCCGCAAACGCCCCAACCTGCAGTTACTTCTCTCCACTGAACAAAAAGCCCCTGTTGCAATAGCACTACAAGAACCTGGATCTAACGTCAAATTGATGGGCTATCAGGCCTTCCAATCTCCGGATAACCCATACACTGCAGTATTGGTTCAACGTAATATTCCCGGTGAACGCTCACAATTTGACAGCATTGATGTTCCACATGATTTGGTTGTCCTCTACCCCCTCAAGCGCAAAGCCTCCCGATTGTATATTCTCAACGTGTACAGTAGCCCCCGTGCGCACTCACACAAATTCAAGCAACTTTTTCACCTTGCTATTCAAGCTTCGCAACCTCACCCTTTGCTCGTATTAGGTGATTTCAATGCCCCCCACACACCCTCGGGGTTACACACACACTACCCGCAAGGGCCGTCTCTTATGGGAGCTCACCCAGGGTCAGCGCTTTACAATCGAGTCCGACCCCTCCACCCCCACAAGAATTGGCAATAGCGTGCAAAAAGATACTTCCCCGAACCTTACTTTCTCACGCGGGATCCCAGAAGTTAAATGGCTCTGCACACCACATACGCTCGGCAGCGACCACTTCATTATACGACTCGATCTACGCCTCCAATCTTAAATCTTGCGCCGACCCCGACAGAAATACCTGACAGATTGGGATGCCTTTAGGAAAACCTGTGCAGTGTCAGAGTCCCCTGAAATATCCTCTGAATCGTATCATACCTGGGTCAGCCAAATTCTCGATAACAAACGCACTCACGACAATCCCGTAGACCCCGAAATACCTGCTGAATTAGTAGATGCCCGCCTGTATCATCTGTGGGACGCTTATCGCAGCATACAGCGTAGATGGCGTAAGCAGAAACATAATAAGCGCCTTAAAGTTAGGTTAACCTCTCTCGCTGCAACGATAGAGACTTATACCTCTGAACTTGCTCGTGCCCAATGGGGCCAGGTATGTGAACAGATGAAAGGTAATCTCAGCATGAGGCGTACTTGGTCCCTCCTTAAACACATGTTGGATCCCAGTCACTCACGAATAGCTACCAATAATAGGCTCATGAAAATTATTCAACAATTTCCCGGTGAAGATGCACAACTCCTAGACCGTCTTCGTACTCTCTACATAGCTGAAGGGGATACCATGGAGCTGCCGTCATACACGGGCGATAATAATCCGGACTTAGACAGAGAAATCTCCGAAACGGAAGTCAGAGCGGCACTCATGAAGATTAGGCCTGGATCAGCACCTGGGCAAGATGGTGTAACCAATAAACTTCTTCGAAATTTAGACGACAACTCCATCTACATCCTCACACAGTACTATAATCTCTATTGGACCACAGGCACTTTGCCTCCTTCATGGAAGCACGCTAAAATAACCCTAATACCTAAACCGGGCAAACCATTGAAATTGGAGTATCTCCGCCCAATATCCCTCACTTCATGTGTAGGGAAAGTTCTTGAGCACATCATCCATGCCCGCTTAGTTCAACATCTTACCAAAACCAATGCACTTCCCCACACCATGCTAGGCTTCAGGCAGGGTCTTTCGACACAGGATCTCCTTTTGCAACTTCAACATGAGATCATTGTCCCGGCCTCCAAAGTAGATACAGCTGCTATTCTAGCACTAGATCTCACCAAAGCCTTCGACAGAGTTTCACACCGAGCTATACTCCAAAATCTGGCAACGTGTAACCCCGGGCAACGGGTTTATACTTATATTAAAGAATTCCTTACTAATCGTACTGCCGCGATTCACATCGGTGATTTAGTATCGGACACCATTCACATGCCCTCCTTTGGTACCCCTCAAGGTGCAGTCCTTTCTCCTCTCCTCTTTAATCTGGCTCTCCTTAATCTCCCTAAGCGTTTAGCTCAAATTCCACATCTTAGACATAGTCTATATGCTGATGATATTACTCTGTGGTGCGCCGGGGGTAGTGATGCACAAATTGAGGAGGCGCTTCAGTCAGGCACAGACATCGTCGTAGCAGAAGTGGCACTGGCCGGTCTTGAATGCTCCCCAAGTAAGTCGGAGCTCTTGACCCTCCCTGCCCCCCGCCGGTCACGCTCCACTACAGACATAACTATACGAATACAAAATAATCCCATACCATGTGTCCCTATTCTTAAAGTCCTCGGTTTGACCATACAGCGCAACAGAGCCAATACGCAATATATCTCTCAACTCACCTCACAAGTCAACCAAACTATTGGCCTCATCCGCCGCATAACAGCTCGAAACAAAGGAATGACGGAATTTGAGCTCCTCCGGCTGGTTCAAGCATTCGTGCTCAGTCGCCTGACATACGCCCTCCCGTACCTTAACTCAAGTAAAACGGAGCTGTCTAAAATCAACTGCCTCATACGAAAAATATACAAAGCGGCGCTTTTACTCCCTCAAAGTACTTCCACTGCCAAACTGGAACGCCTCGGCATTTACAACACAGCTGAAGAGCTCATAGAAGCTCATTCAGTCAGTCAACTTTCCCGCCTTTCTACCACTTGTACTGGCAGATACATCCTAGAGTCGCTCGGGCTTCATGCACCGATTGTTACTGACTCCAGAGTCTACATCCCACCCGACTTGCACAATCTCCTGCTCGTGCGGCCGATTCCCCGCAATATGCACCCGGAGCACAATATTAAACGCCGTGAACATCGCGCACGCGTTCTAGCCCGCAAATACCCCATGGGCCAGTCCACCGCCTATGTGGACGCCGCGAGTTATACCCATCACAACGCCTACGCAGTCACCGCCATCTTTGATCCAAACGCAACCTCTTACCATTCACTCACTATCCGAACGCGCTCTCCTGCCACGGCGGAAGAGGCGGCTATTGCACTAGCGCTGACTCATCGGCCTACCCCAACAATTGTTATCTCCGATTCGAAAACGGCCATTCGAAATTTCGCCCGGGGGATTATTTCCCCGCAGGCTCTCAAAATTCTCCTTCAAAATCCTCCCAGTTCCCATGCGGAGTTGGTTTGGACTCCTGCCCATGCGGGGCTGGAAGGAAACGAAGCGGCTAACCTTGCAGCTCGAGAGCTAACCCACCGAGCTGCGCCAGGTCGCACCCCTTCCCACGGAGCCCAATCAACCCGCGACAGCCTTCTGACTTTCCAGGAAATTACCTGCCACTACCGCCTCTCTCGCCGGCGCTACCCTCCACCCCATTGGTCACTCTCTATTACCGAGGAACGGTACTGGCGCCTTCTCCAAACCAATACCCTCCCCTGTCGCGCCAGACTACACGCAATTTATCCATCTGTATTTCCCTCTCCCCAATGTCCCGACTGTGGAGCCCACGAAACAGTTGCTCATATAATTTGGCAATGCCCTCAGAACTCATTCCCTCTCATCTCTTGTGTGGAGCACTGGGAGGCGGCGTTAGGCAGCTCGGATCCGCGGGTCCAGCAAGGACTCGCTGAACGAGCAGCCCAGGTCACCGGCGCCCTTCAAGCGCTGGTCACCACTCGCCGTTGACCCAACAGCTCCAGAATAAAGTTATTTCTCTCTCTCTCTCTCTCGAGCTTACACACGCTTTTTAGTATTAACAACGTATAAACCCTAAATAAAGCGTAGCCGAATCAGAGCATACAATTGCGTACAAAAGGCATAAAAACGTTAAAAATAGAATAACAAAAAGGTGGGATGAGAAAAGGAAGTGGTGACCAACACAGAGTGCGCGTTGCAACACTTAACAAGCCTAAAAGTGTCTAGAAATATCGAAATCTTTTAAACATGACCTTCTGAGAAAGCTAACTCAGTGGGAAGGAGGCTCACCGAGGGCGTCCCGATGCAATCTTTCCCAAAGTCTCTAATTTTGTAGGCCTTATAATTTAACTTTCTGTTTGATCCTTTGCTCGTGTAAAGAATTCGGTATCTTCAAGCTTGGGACCGCACCCGCAGGTTTTACAATGCTAAGACAGATGCCCCATGATTTATTTTTAACAGAAAGATTGTGCTCCCGCGCCATCTCAATAAAGCAGCGCCCAGTTTGTCCGATGTATCCCCTTTTGCAGGTCAAAAGAAGTTTGTAGATTACGTTTGAAACGCATTTCGTTTAGCGTTCCTCTTGGCTTTTTTCACGCCCTCTATTTTTCTTTTAAGACCTTAACGGGCACAGTTTTGCTAATTTACACGGGGCTGAGAAAACCAGTTTTACATTGTACCGGCTGGCTACTTTTTTATGTTGTGCGACACTCTATGGATGTAAGGCATGACGTGCAGATTGTTACTTTTATCTTTTTACTTTTCTTTGTTGCAAGATGCTCCCTAGTTTCTTGAAAAAGTGATTCACAGACGTTACTGATGAAGAATGAAGGGTAACCGGCTAACTGAAGTCGTGACACTTGAGCTTCGAAGCTTTCAGACTGTTTTTGCTGACATGACTTAGTAACAACAGTACCCGCCGCGGTGGCTCAGTGGCTAAGGCGTTGTTCTGCTGAGCACAAGGTAGCGGGTTCGATTTACGGCCGCGGCGGCCGCTTTTTTGATGGAGGCGAAAATCAAAAACGCCCGTGTGCACGAGATTTCGGCGCACGATAAAGATCCCCAGGTGGTCAAAATTAATCCGGAGCCCTCCACTACGGTGCGCCTCATCGCCTGCGTTGCATCGGCGCGTTAAACCCTACAAACCCTAAAATCAATCAACTTAGTAACAGCAGCGCGACAACAATTCATAACAATGCCCCTTTTCACCAGCTTTGAATGGCAGAAGGCCTTCTTTCGACCTTGGTTCATATTGCCAGCAGATGTGGTTACTTCAAATGCTGAGGTTTAAATTAAAAAATTGTAGACGGCTGTGTTGGGGAATTTCATAGGTGAAATTAGGTCCGTCAGAGGCTGAAATAAAATGCTTGACAATTTCACTGGCCCGTGTTGGAAGGTCAGTGTCAGCAGTTGTTAGAAGCACGAGATAATCATCTACATATCTTACAACCTTCATCACCCCCAAATCTTTAAGCTGTCCTTCGAGGCGTTTATCAAATGATGCTGAGTAAATATAAGAAAAAGCAGGAGCTATTGATGACCCTATGCAGACGCCTGATTTTTGAATAAAAATGATCCTGATGCATGTCAACTGTAGACTGCACGTAAAACTGAAGAAGCCCGATAAACTGTTCGGTATTGATTCTAGTTTGGTTTTGAAAGTTAACTTCGCCACGTTATTCAATAGTGTTCTCGAAAAGCTTTTAAAATTCCTTAACGAGGTAAGTTGTAGTAAAGATCTTCAATATCAATACAACAAGCTGTAGTATATTCCGGAATGCTTTGATCTAATACTTTAGCTACCTCTTTAGAACTGCGAACCAAAAATGGGTCACCTGGCTTTAAACTCTTCGGGTGAATCTGTAGAAACCGCCCCACTTCACGTTGCCAGCTTCCCTGCTCAGTTACAATGGCCCGTAGGGATCATTCTGGTTTGCGAGTTTTCGCCTTAAAACAGATTTTTAAAACTTCTAGCTCAGCTTTTTCAGCTGCTTCGCCTAACGAATTCAGGTGAGCTTCTTTCAGAAACTTAACTGCTGCCAGTTTCTGCTTTTTTGGAATAACATTTACCTGCTTAACATTCTTCTGTACTGCTGCCAAGGATTTTTCATTAAAGACACCTTCAGGAAGAACGACAAACGCACTGGTTTTATCGGCCTGCAGCACAGTAGGCTTTGCCTCTTTCAGGCAAGCTGTTATTTTCCGCAAAGGAGGCACAGCACCAGTCCTATCACTTACTGTCTGCTGCAGGCAGCTGACGCCGTCGCTGATAGCTAGCTCCCGTTTGTTTTCACTGGCCTTGTTTCCCATTCGTCGCATCGTAGAAAGAAGCTAGGTTCGTGAGGTACAAGGCTTGAAGGTGAACTTGGGTCCTTTCTCTAGTACCTTTTGGACGCGCCAGCAACGGATGCTCTTGCGAGGACAGTTACCGGGCAGATCGTTGTAGCACGTCTTGGTCTTTGCGGAAGGTGCATTCTCATCTGCAACCACAGGAACTCTGCCGTTTGAGCTGCTGTCCTTTTGAAACTCCCGAACCAAAGTCCTGCAGTGTAGCCATCTTCACATTCGAACGTCAGCACTTGCAGCCAGTGTTCGTACAACCGAGTCTGTTGCCAGGATTCGGAATTCATAATTCTGGTGATCCTTCTTGCATGCCACCATGATGGCTGGACCAATCCCAACAGGTGTTGAACTTCCTTTGGGATAATGTTTTGCTTGAGGCAGTATGTCAAGTAGCGGGTTCAGAATGATGAGAGGGCAATGAGGTTGACACAGGTGAGAGCCACATTGTGCTTTGTCTGAGAACATAAAAAATAGCTCAGCGTAAAAGAAATGAGAGTTTGTAGGACTTCATTGCTGGTTAGTTGGTTCATGATGTACGAAAGAATAGGGTGCGCAGAACACGAGGACGTAGAGATGAGAGGACAGGACGTGCGAAACTTCCAATGAAATAGCAGAAAACATTTATACCCCCACTGGTGTCCCCCTCTTTTCTATCACCATTTGCACCAACCGATAACGCTTGACAAAATCACAAATCAAATACAACAAACAAAAAAAACAATTCGATAAAAGGGCGTAACATAACATTACCAGATAACAGATACGACTTAGACTGTGTACGTCTTCCACAAAAAACCAGTGACGCACTTTAAAACAAAGATGAAATAAAACCACTAAGAATAAGACGACATGGTAACACGGGTATAAGAATGGAAGTTAAGAAGAAACACAGCTCGCGTTTGCGAGACTTATATGCAGTAAAACAAATCAAATTTCTAGCTTACACACGCTTTTTAGTATTAACACCGCATCGACCCTAAATCAATCATGACCGCATAAGAGCATAAAATCGGTGCCAAAAGGCATAAAAACGCTCCAAATATAATAACAAAATGGGTAGGATGGGAAAAGGAAGTGGTGACCAACACAGAGTGCGCGTTGTAGCACTTAACAAGCCTAAAAGTGTCGAGAAATATCGAAATCCTTTAAACATAACCTTCTAAGAAGGCTAACTCAGTGGGTAGGAGGCTTACCGAAGGCATGCTGAGGCAATCTTTCCCAAAGTCTCTAATTTTGTGAGCTTCTATGAATTCTCTGTCTGTTTGATCCTTAGCTCGTGCAAGTAATTCGGTATCTTCAAGCTTGGGAACGCACCCGAAAGTTTTACAATGCTAAGCCAGATGCCCCCCGATTTATTTTTAACAGAAAGATTGTGTCCCACAGTCTAAGTCGTATCTGTTATGTGGTAATGTTATGTTACGCCCTTTTATCGAATTATTTTGTTTTGTTTGTTGTATTTGATTTGCGATTTTGTCAAGCGTTATCGGTTGGTGAAAATGATGATAGGAAAGAGGGGGACACCGGTGGGGGTATAAATGTGTCCTGCTATTTCACGTAAAATAAAGTTGGAAGTTGCGCTCGTCTTGTCCTCTCGTCTCTTCGGCCTCGTCTTCTGCGAAAACCTATTCTTTCGTACATCATAAACCAACTAGCCAGCAATGAAGTCCTACAAAGTCTCATTTCTTCTACACTGAGCTCTTTTTTATGTTATTAGACAAAGCACAATGCGGCTCTCACCTGTGTCAACCTCATTGCCCTCTCATCATGCTGAACCCGCTACTTGACGTACTGCCTCAAGCGAAAAATTATCCCAAAGGGAGTTCAACACCTGTTCGGGTTGGTCCAGCCATCCTGGGGGCATGCAAGAAGGATCACCAGAATAATGAAGTTTGAATCCTGGCAACAGACTCGGTTGTACGAAGACTGGCTGAAAGTGCTAACCTTCGAATGTGAAGATGGCTACACTGCAGGACTTCGTTTCGGGAGTTTCAAAAGGACAGCAGCTCAAACGGCCGAGTTCCTGTGGTTGCAGATGAGAACGCACCTTCCGCAAAGACCAAGACGTGCTACAACGATCTGCCCGGTAACTGTCCTCGCAAGAGCATCCGTTCCTGGCGCGTCCAAAAGGTACTAGAGAAAGGACCCAAGTTCACCTTCAAGCCTTGTACCTCACGAACCTAGCTTCTTTCTACGGTGCGACAAATGGGAAACAAGGCCAGTGAAAACAAACGGGAGCTAGCTATCAGCGACGGCGTCAGCTGCCTGCAGCGGACAGTAAGTGATAGGACTGGTGCTGTGCCTCCTTTGCGGAAAATAACAGCTTGCCTGAAAGAGGCAAAGCCTACGGTGCTGCAGGCCGATAAAACCACTGCGTTTGTCGTTCTTCCTGAAGGTGTCTTTATTGAAAAATCCTTGGCAGCAGTACAGAAGAATGTTAAGCAGGTAAATGTTATTCCAAAAAAGCAAAAACTGGCAGCAGTTAAGTTTCTGAAAGAAGCTCACCTGAATTCTTTAGGCGAAGCAGTTGAAAAAGCTGAGCTAGAAGTTTTAGAAATCTGTTTTAAGGCGAAAACTCGCAAACCAGAATGATCCCTACGGGCCATTGTAACTGAGCAGGTAAGCTGGCAACGTGCAGTGGGGCGGTTTCTACAGATTCACCCAAAGAATATAAAGCCAGGTGACCCTTTTTTTGTTCGCAGTTCTAACGAGGTAGCCAAAGTTGTAGATAAAAGCATTCCGGAATTTACTACAGCATTTTCTATTGATATTGAAGATCTTTACTACAACTTACCTCGAGAAGGAATTTTAAAAGCTTTTCGAGAACTTATTGAAGAACGTGGCGAAGTTAACTTTCAAAACCAAACTAGAATCAATACCGAACAGTTTATCGGGCTTCTTCAGTTTTACGTGCAGTCTACAGTTGACATGCATCAGGATCATTTTTATTCAAAATCAGGCGTCTGCATAGGGTAATCAATAGCTCCTGCTCTTTCTTATATTTACTCAGCATCATTTGATAAACGCCTCGAAGGACAGCTTAAAGATTTGGGGGTGATGAAGGTTGTAAGATATGTAGATGATTATCTCGTGCTTCTAACAACTGCTGACACTGACCTTCCAACATGGGCCAGTGAAATTGTCAAGCATTTTATTTCAGCCTCTGACGGACCTAATTTCACCTATGAAATTCCCCAACACAGCCGTCTACAATTTTTAATTTAAACCTCAGCATTTCAAGTAATCATATCTGCTGGCAATATGAACCAAAATCGAAAGAAGGCCTTCTGCCATTCGACAGCACACATTCAAAGCTGGTGAAAAGGGGCATTGTTATGAGTTGTTGTCGCGCTGCTGTTACTAAGTCATGCCAGCACAAACAGTCTGAAAGCTTCGAAGCGCAAGTGTCACGCCTTCGGTTAGCAGGTTACCCTTCATTCTTCATCAGTAGCGTATGTGAATCAGTTTTTCAAAAAACCACGGGAGCATCTAGCATAAACCAAAAGCAAAAAGATAAAAGTAACAATCTGCATATCATGCCTTACATCCACAGAGTGTCGCACAACATTAAAAAGTAGCCAGCCGGTACACTGTAAAAATGGTTTTTCCTGCCCCGTGTAAATTAGCAAAACTGTGCCCGTTAATGTCTAAAAGGAAACAGATGGTGTGAAAAACGACACGAGAAACGCTACACGAAATGCATTTCAAATGTTATCTAGAAAATGCCTTTGACCGGCAAAAGGGGATACATCGGACAAACTGGGTGCTGTTTTAAAAAGATTGCGCGGGAGCACCATCTTTCTGTTAAAAATAAATGTGGGGGCATCTGGCTTAGCATTGTAAAACCTGCGGGCGCGTTCCCAGGCTTGAAGATACCGAATTTCTTGCACGAGCTAAGGATAAAACAGAAAGAGAAATTATAGAAGCTTACAAAATTACAGACTTTGGGAAAGATTGCGCCAGCACGCCCTCGGTAAGCATCCTACCCACTGAGTTAGCCTTCTTAGAAGGTCATGTTTAAAAGATTTCGATATTTCTAGACACTTTTGGGCTTGTTAAATGTTGCAACGCGCACTCTGTGTTGGTCACCACTTCCTTTTCCCATCCTACCCATTTTGTTATTCTATTTGTAGCGTTTTTATGCCTTTTGGCTGCGATTTTATGCTCTTATTCGGTCCTGCTTGATTTAGGCTGGATACGTTGTTAATACAAAAAAGCGTGTGTAAGCTCGCCGTTTTGTTTGATTAACTGCATATAAGTCTCGCAAACGCGAGCTGTGTTTCTTCTTAAGTTCCATTCTTATACCCGTGTTATCATGTCGTCTTATTCTTAATGGTTTTATGCCCTTTTGGCTCTGATTTTAGTAGTTCATCTTTGTTTCAAATGTGCGTCACCAGTTTGTTTAAAAGACGTACACAGTCTAATTCGTATCTGTTATCTGGTAATGTTATGTTACGCCCTTTTATCGAATTGTTTTCTTTTGTTTGTTGTATTTGATTTGTGATTTTGTTACGCCTTATGGGGTGGTGCAAATGGTGATGGGAAACAGGGGGACACCGGTGGGTGTATAAATGTGTCTTGCTATTTAATGTAAAATAAAGTTGGAAGTTGCGCTCGTCCTGTCCTCTCGTCTCTTTGTCCTCGTCTTCTGTGCAAACGTAATCTTTCGTACATCATGAACCAACTAGCCAGCAATCAAGTCCTAATAAGCCTCTTGTACGCTTTTTAGATTCCTATATGCGCGGACAGCTTTTATTTTCAAAGCAGCGAGCGTTCTCCCTTTGGATGTATATTGCCTGTGGAATCTTTTAAATTGGGAGAGTTTTACGTACGTCACCTGTATAGAGTTAGCTGACACGTCAGCCCCTTTGCTTTGAGATTTATGAAAGCCTGAAGCTTGTACACCGGCATAATCAAAATCACGCATAACAGGACCAACTAAACGTCCCGTGGACCCTAGATGCAGGACCGCCACCTCGTGAAAGCAGTACAAGCAGGGTAAATCGTTACGTATAGATTCTGCGAAGTGGTGCTAAAATGGTGATAGCACTCAGGCAGGCAGCACGCGGAATGATTTACACTATAAATATGCTTACATCGATGATTTACACTATAAATATGCATGAAATTTTCGTTTTACTACTTTAGGCTGACGCGAGAGACAACATGGTACTGGCGGCGTAGGTGTAAGGCATCGTCTCCACTTTATACCTGCCTTTTGTGTGCACCGTCTTCTAAATACGCTGTGTTCTGTGGTTCCCCACACTATAGTGAAAAGAGAGAAATTCTGGGAAGGAGAACGCAAAGGCATTATATTTTATTGTGCTCGACTGGGTCGTCCCTTGAATTTCTGCACCATAGGTGTTTGTGTTAATTCTTGCGTGTTGCAGAGGGGGTGTTTGCTCCTAATAAAAGTGCTTACTGAAGCAACACTAAATCGTTCGTGGATACAAATGTTTAGGTATTATTCTAACCCCCCACCCCTGCTCCTGATCTGACCACATCTGTAGCATTTGTGCAGATGCATCACAATCAATTGGTTACCGACTCGGTAAATAAGAAATGCCCAAATAATCGTTGAACAACTACCTTTTCCAACATTTGTCTACAAATCGAATTTTCTTGGTTAATTTGGTTGGCACATCGAATTATTCGATGGAGATGATTGCATATACCCAAAATGAAGCGGTTTACTTCATACCTCGAAATTATAACCGGCATTCTTGCGTCACACATATAAAACGCGAATGCTTTGTCCAGCCATTTCACATACGCCGCTCTCTCGCAGTCTTGTGCCTTGTTCTTAATTGCACTTACACATCTACACCACCACCCTTTAAGGTTTTTTTTTTTTGCTTTGGTGGCCATTCATCACATGGCCTCAACGGTACTACACCTTTTCACGCATTTCTGGTGCAATACAAGCTCTTAACTGAACTCCCATCCTACGATCTATACGCCTTTGAAACAACAAACCTGATCACATCTCATCTGTGTGAAGCCATTTAAACTTTCAGCGCCTTGTGCCACATTATTACACATTTTAAGAATTCACAGAGATATAGTATATTGGTAGTTTATTAAAGTAATCAGTTTCTGGCCTTCGGCACGTCTCCGACTCTCACAAATGTCCAGCCAGGCTGTAAATTTTTCACTCTGGTGGCCAATTTAGCGGCTCCTGAACAGGTTAAGCCATTTTGGTCGCGCCTCTGCACTTGAGTCACCCCGTCTGCTTTGTGTGTTTTTTTTTGTTCGCCGCTGCTCCGAAGGGGGCACGTGGCGGGGCTCCGGCAGTTTGGCTCGCACGCGGCTGTCTCGATACATCAGGAACGACATTAGTGGGCTGAGAAAAACGGGTTAGTGTCCAGCGCGAGCCGCCGGCGCCATTGCGGTGAGGCAACGCCGCAACCTAGAGAGCAGCCCCGCACTCGCTGGTGCGGCTTGGTGGCGGGTGCCCAGGAAAACAAGAGCCAATGCGGACGACGGAGGAGCAAATCCGCAGGACAGTCCAACGGTCAGGTGTCGTCTATTTAAGGGGGTTCGAGCGGGAGCTTGAGGCAGTCGATTCAACATTTATCAACGTGGACGTTGCTGGGGAGCAGGCGGTCGTGACGCGGCTTTAGCGGAAATCCGTCGGTATAATTGCGGCGGGACGACCAGCGCCTGGTCTACGGGATCGAATTCGCCTCGTCATCACAGGTCATAACGATGACCGCACTCCGCACTCCGTGCCCCGAAAAGCATAAGCAATTGCCTTGGTGAGACCGGCTTTTCTGCGCCCGTACCTTTTGACTCTGAACTTACCCATGATGCTATCCCCGCCTAGGGTTAGGATGTAGGCCTCCTCCTAGAGATCATTTACTGGGTGGTTTTGCGGTTCCATCTTTTTTTTTCTGGCAGCGTGCGTAGTTAATGCGGTGTGCTAGCTGCTGAGCGCGACAGTGGTTCCTATTGTAGAGCGTCTCGAGCTTAGTGCCTGCGCGAACAACGCCAATATCCGCGGGAAGGTTTTTTCCCCTCGTCTTTTTGGTCAAGCGTTGGCTGTCCTAATGTCTTATTTATGCAGTAAAAACATTTTGTTTAAAGGAATTTGTGCACCCTGTGAACTCTAAATCCCTCTAGCAACTTCGGCATACGTGGACACTCACGGGCCGGTCACCATGCAAAAAGTAGGCTCGCGCCTTATTGTTTGCGGGAGCTGGCGAAGGGGATGTCCCAATAAGTGGCGTTCGCAAAGGACGGGTCGGCCACGTGTCGATCTTGCTGGGGCCCGAGATGTTCTTTCATAGCTGAGGTAGCCACAGACTCGCGTGCTTTATGCAAATCTACATGGCGCAGGCAAAGTTTCACAGGGTGCTCTCAATGGGCAGTTGCTTAACTTGAAGAGAGCGGAGCCCTTGCTGGCATGGTGGGATAGCGAAATAGCTCGTGAGCGCGGGCGCCCTAATAAGGATTGCAAGTAAGAGAGACGGCAGACTTGAATCGAAGAGAAGTTATACCATAGGAAGCCATCTTTTTTGATAGAGCAGGAGTGGAGGAAAGAGCTCGGTCTAGATGTCAAGGGTGACACGAATGTGCTCGAGTGGGCAGGCAGATATGCGGGAGGAATACGAAGAGCAGTCAAGAAAACGTTTTCCACAGACTGAGCACAGAAAACACAGAGAGAAGAAATAGGCGTATCTAGAAAGTGAAAGAAAGGTTGCCATCAGGGCACTGGCAAAGTAAGAAAGGTTGCTCTCTAAGGAACAATTGTTTGACTTGGAGGAATGCACTTGCTGGCATGGTTGATTATCGAAATAGCACGTTAGTGCAAGTGGCGAGATAAGGAGCAAGAGAAAGAGGGGTGATTGACTGGCGAAGAAGAAAAATTATTCGACATGGAGCTAGATCTCTGGATCGAACAGGAGTGAGAAAGGAGCTCCGCCTAGGTGCCAGGTTTAACACGAATGTGCTCGAGCGGCAAAGGCAAATTTTGCCGCGAAGAATACGAAAAGGAGCCTAGGAAACGCTGTGCAGAATTTAAAAAAACGTTAAGGGGAGACGGAAGAGGAAGAACTAGTGCATCGATGGAAGGAGATAAAGTTGGAACAGGAGCCGAAGATAAGTAACCAAGAAGGTTTTCAGCCGGGGCTAGAGATAAAAGACCGTGAGGTGCACTCAAGGAGCCAAGAAGAGTTTGAGCCGGGGCTTATAAGAAAACACTTGGAGATGCAGTCAAAATGCCAAAGAAAGTTTGTTCTGAAGTCGAGAGACAAGGCTGTCAGGCGCAGTCAAGGAGCAACGAGAGTTTGAGCGGAGGCTCGAGAGAAGACCGTGAGGCGCAGTCAAGGAGACAAAGAGAGTGTTCCTGGGCTCGATAGACAAGACTGTGAGATGCAGTTAAGGAGCCGAGGGGAATTTTAGCCGGAGGCCGAAACGGGAGGATGTAAGAGTCAGAGACGCCAACAAGGAGAGAGGGCTGAGGACCTCAGCCGTCGTCGTTGTGGGGAGGGGCTGAATATTTTCAGGTGTGTTCCGGGAACGGAAAGTTTCGACAGTCAGTTACTAAATGGGCGCGAAAAAGCGAGCCTCGCTATGTACGAGGTACGTGTAACCCAGCGCTCGCGGTGTTCAGACTCCCGTGGAAGAGAAAGAGATAAGCACCTGTGGCTATCTTTGGTGGTGGCCACCTCGCCGCAAACAGGGTTCAGGAATCATCCGGGCGATTGCACCTTTGTACCCTTTCGGAAGACTGGTCGCTTAAACCGTTGCCAAGGTGTGTAATCTGAATGAGCGTGTAGAGACACTTGCCCTAGCTTGCGTGATGTGGATCGTAAAACACATTTTGAGTGCTTGGTTTAGCTGCAGTCTTTTCTTTGTGGGCGTAATGCTGCGTGTGTCCTCTAAGCACGCGAATAGGGTTTTGATCTAGGTTGGATTGTTTTTGGTATGTGTTACGTAGATGAATTTTCGGGTGTAGGGTGAGTCGTTTCTTTTGGAGAATAGTGAAGCGCACGATTATTCCAAGCACTTGAAATGCCTTTTAGCGGAGGATGCGTTTTTTCTGCTTTTCCCTGAGAACGAAGTGTGCGGTGCTTCTCATTTGGCGTGTTTTTATGTAAGTTGACCTACGATGTATCAGTAGTAAGCACAAACGGTGGGCATAAACCTGGCACAGTTGCGTGTGCGCTGTGATAGAGCGTGAACTTGCGCAGTACAGTCGACAGAAACAGTTCTTGTGGGGCGGTGCTTGGGTGCATTTGTGCGCGTTTCAACGATACATCCGATCTTTGCGATGACGATGATGATTGTGATTGGTGTGTAATGGCGGAAGGTCAACGGGTAAAAAGAGCGCCAGACACGAAGTTATTTATTGGTTGAAGACAATTAATTACCACAAAGAGTACGTATATAAACGTGTAAATCGGATATAGTAAAGTTTATAAAAAATAATGGTGATGACTGGTGTATAGGGCCAGATTTCATTATGCATGATAGAAAATGAGGTTTAAAAGGTTAACGTCTGAAAATACTTAAAAACGCTTTACAGGAAGCATGACATCGTCAGCCAGAAACAACGACGAGTGTAGCGGAATGCGTTGTCTGTAGAGTTCTCTGAAGTGTTTGTGTCGTTTTGTGTAGAGAGCCTTGCAATGAATGAGTGTGTGAACTACGCATAGGGCCTCTAAGGAACTGCTACACAGAGGTCTTGCAGACCCTGTGAGCAGATACGAGTGTGTGACAGGTGTGTGCCCTATCCGTAGCCTTGCCATTGCCACTACTGTGTGTCTGCTGCGTGTCTCGATGTTGTATGATCCCAAGAATGGCTTTATTACCTGTAACCAGTTTGTATTTGACCCCAGTGTGTTTGTCATGTTTTGTGCAGATGTTGTCTGATGTGTGGCTTTATGTCAGTGGAGAGTAATGTTGTTATGTCTACACTATCCAAGAGTGCAGCAGCAGCAGCCATTTGATCTGCGGTTTCGTTCGCGGCTATCTCACAGTGGCCTGGGACCCAGCATATGGTTATCTCGAGTCTTGAGGTGTATTCCGACATAAGGGCCTTAAACAAACAATTGATAATATTGTCACGTAGCCAAGGACGAAGCAGTTGTTTGGAAAAGAAACAAGTTTATTGGAGCGAACTTGTGCTCCCCTAACAACTGAAAAGAATACAGAGGCGGTGAAGCAGTGGTCAACAAAGTGACGTACGTGCGTCGGCGAGCGTCACAGAATCGAATGCCCCGGCGTCTGCTCTGCAGGCTTTTTATCTTTCGGCGCGCGTGGTTCTGGAACCATCGATTCGCATCGAGAACATTGTAGATGCAAGAAGATTATTCCGGGCTGTTCACGTAAATCGGAATGCTCTCCCTATCACAACAGATAACACATGCGGCACAGAAAGAAGGAATGGAACACGCGCTTCCCTTGGCACGGAGATAACACAGACCGGCGCAGCCGGGCGGTAAAAGCAAAACACAAATAAACAAACCCAATGTATGGTTCGCGGCATTACCCCCCCTCTAAGAGTGCATCGACCCGATGCTAACATAAGCGACAGTCCGAAAATAAAAATAAAAGTTCGTCATCGTCCGTAGAAAGGTTTTAAGCGAACCACGTGGACGACTTCGGGCCGCGTACGTCGTCGTGATGTGCCGGAGTCACCATCGGGGATCACTTCGTAGGTAAGTTGGCCAACACGTCGTAGAATCTTGTAGGGTCCGAAATACCGTCGCAAGAGCTTCTCACTGAGTCCGCGTCGTCGGATGGGAGTCCAAACCCACACACGGTCCCCTGGGCGGTACTCGGCGTCTCGGCGTCGGAGGTTGTAGCGGCCGGCATCCACCAGCTGCTGGTCCCTTATACGAACTCGAGCGAGCTGGCGGGCCTCCTCCGCACGTTGAAGGTATCCTTGGACGTCGGCGTTGAGGTCGTCGTCTTCTAGATGCGGAAGCATGGCGTCGAGCATCGTAGTCGGTCGTCTTCCGTAGACAAGCTCGAACGGTGTCATCTGCGTAGTTTCCTGCGTCGCTGTATTGTACGCAAACGTGACATACGGGAGGACTTCGTCCCAAGTCTTATGTTCAACGTCGACGTACATGGACAGCATATCCGCAATCGTCTTGTTCAGACGTTCCGTTAGTCCGTTCGTTTGGGGGTGGTACGCCGTCGTTCTTCGGTGATCCGTGTTGCTGTAGCGTAAGATTCCTTGCATCAGCTCCGCGGTAAAGGCCGTTCCGCGGTCCGTGATTAAGACTTCAGGGGCTCCATGTCGCAGCACAACTTGGTTTATAAAGAACTTGGCGACTTCTTATGCAGTCCCCAACGGAAGAGCGGCGGTCTCTGCGTAGCGCGTCATGTAGTCTGTCGCTACGACAATCCACTTGTTCTGCGATCGTGACGTCGGGAACGGGCCTAGGAGGTCCATTCCAATCTGTTGAAAGGGCCTCGACGGGACGGTGATCGGTTGCAGAAGTCCTGCGGGTCTTGTCGGCGGCGTTTTTCGTCGCTGGCAGTCCCGGCAACTCCGAACGTAGTGGGTGACGTCGGATGTAAGGCGGGGCCAGAAGTACTTCGCCTTAATTTTTGCAATAGTGCGAGCTGTGCCGAGATGTCCGGAAGACGGGTCGTCGTGGGACGCTTCCAAAATTTCGTCACGAAGGTCTGCGGGGATGACAAGTAGATAATTCGTTCTTGTTCCGGGGCTGAAATTCTTCTTCACGAGGACGGAGTTTTTAAGGCTGAATGCTGGTAAGTTACGCTTGAACGCTCTAGGCACGGCGACGTTTCGTCCTTCGAGGTAGTCGATCATTACGCGCAAGTCGGGGTCGGCACGCTGCTGGGCGGCTAGGTCGCTCTCCGTAACAACCCCGAAGAACGCGCTGTCTTCATCGGAGTCTTGTGGTGGCGGGTCGACAGGGGCGCGGGACAGGCAGTCGGCGTCGGAGTGTTTCCTCCCGGATTTGTAAACGATTGTAACGTCGAACTCTTGCAGGCGCAGACTCCACCGCCCAAGACGGCCAGAGGGGTCCTTCAAATTGGCGAGCCAACACAGCGCATGATGGTCTGTTACAACCTTGAACGGTCTGCCATACACGTATGGGCGAAATTTTGAAATGGCCCATATAATAGCCAAGCACTCTTTTTCGGAGGCAGAGTAGTTTTTCTCCTCCTTCGACAGACCACGGCTGGCATAGGCGATTACGTTTTCGCACCCGCTTTGTTTTTGGACAAGGACGGCACCCAAGCCTATATCACTGGCGTCCGTGTGTATTTCCGTGTCGGCGTTTTCGTCGAAATGCGCGAGCACGGGCGGGCTTTGCAGATGTTTTTGCAGCTCGCAGAATGCCTTTTCTTGGTCGTCTTCCCAGCTTAAAGGGGTGCTGTCTTTCGTCAAGCGCGTGAGCGGCTCTGCAATGCGTGCGAAGTTTGCGACGAAGCGCCGGTAGTATGCGCACAGTCCAAGAAACCTGCGCACGCCCTTCTTATCTTTCGGCCTTGGGAAGTTCGCTATGGCTGAAGTTTTCAACGGGTCAGGCAGGACTCCCGCGGCGTTGACGACATGGCCCAAAAACTTCAGTTCCTCGTACGCGAAGCGGCACTTTTCAGGCTTCAGCGTTAACCCCAACGTACGGATGGCCTCGAGTACAGACTGCAACCTTGCGAGGTGTTCGTCGAAAGTCCTAGAGAATACCACAACGTCGTCGAGGTATACGAGGCAGGTGTGCCACTTCAGGCCAGCTAGCACAGTGTCCATGACTCTTTGGAACGTTGCTGGTGCCGTGCATAGCCCAAACGGCATCACCTTGAACTCGTATAGGCCATCCGGGGTTATGAATGCAGTCTTCTCTCGATCTCTCTCGTCCACTTCAATTTGCCAGTAGCCTGTCTTCAGATCCATCGATGAGAAGTACCTCGCATGGCAGAGGTGGTCGAGGGCGTCGTCGATTCGTGGCAGGGGGTACACGTCCTTTTTTTGTGATCTTGTTCAATCGCCGGTAGTCAACGCAGAACCTCAGTGTGCCGTCTTTTTTCTTCACGAGTACGACCGGCGCAGCCCACGGACTTTTTGATGGCTGTATAATGTCGCCGTTGAGCATGTCGTCGACTTGAGTCCGGATGGCTTCACGCTCGTGGGAAGAGACGCGGTACGGTGACTGTCGGGTAGGTCGTGCTCCATCCTCGGTTATTATCCGGTGCTTCGCCAGAGGTTGTTGACGTAACTTTGAGTTCGACGAAAAACACTCGCTGTAGCGACGCAGCAAAGCCAATAACTTGTTCCTTTCATCTTGCGGTAGCGCCGGATTCACGTCGAAGGGGTGCGGAAGCTTGGTGGTATCGTCGGGTGCGCGTTCAAAGTCGGCGACTGCTAACACGTCGCTTGCTTGTTGCATTTCTTCGACGAACGCAATTGCAGCGCCCTTGTTTATATGCTGGTACTCCTCGGTGAAATTGGTGACCAAAACGTGGGCTTTGCGCTGCTTAAACCGTGCAATGCCTCTTGCGACAGACACACCGCGGTCAAGAAGCAACCTTTGGTCACTCTCCACGATAGCGTCGACGTCGGGAGCAGCACCTTCACATTGGACGGTGATCATCAAGCTTGCGCGGGGTGGCAGGGTGACGTGATCATCGGCGATCCTTACAGCTGCACGGTGTTCGGGGTTCGATTCCGGCGTCATGGAGTGGTCGCAGGAAAAAGTTATCGACTTCGTCTGCAGATCGATTATTGCGCCGTTGTCCGTCAAAAAGTCCATTCCGAGAATTACGTCGCGGGAGCAGTTGGGCAAAACGACGAACACCGCAGGGTACGTCGTGCCGTCTATGGTGACGCGCGATGTGCACGTTCCACTTGGCGTCACGAGGTGGCCTCCTGCTGTGCGTATGTGCGGACCATCCCATCTGGTCATAACTTTCTTCAGTTTAGACGCAAATGGTCCGCTCATTACCGAATAGTCAGCTCCCGTGTCTACGAGGGCGACTACGTCAAAGCCGTCGATGGACACCTTGACGTCAGACGCAGTCTTCCTCGAGTTCCGGGTTCGTCGGGGCGTCGTATCTCGGCTTGTGCGTGTTGGCGGTCGGGCACTGTGCGTCGTCGTTGTCGTCGTCTTCTCAACGGACGTCTCGGTCAGGTCGGGTACGCGTCGCGGCGTATAGCTGTCGTCGTGTTCGGGAGTCTCGTCAGGGTTAGGTCGGGTCGTCTTGATGAGGGCATGTCGTGAATCATTGTCTTCACCGCGTCCTTGCGTCGTTGGAGGGTTTCCAGTTTTCCGCCGTAGAGCAACTTCACCTCCAGAAGTTGCTGCTTTTAGTTTCCCCCGCGTGGGCTGGGGGACCTTCCACGGGCGAAGTCAGCGTTGCTACGGCGGTTCGGCGATTGGTATGGGTAGGGCGACGGCGAATGGTTGAAACCTGCTGGTCGACGGCTGGTGTTGGACAGGTACTCTTCGATCTCCGATGGGCGCTGGCCAGTTCGGGGGCGGGGTGCGTCGACGGAGAACCCTCGCAAACCGAGCCTCCTGTAGGGGCAGCGACGGTAGACGTGGTCGGCCTCTCCGCAGTGGTAGCACAGCGGACGATTGTCTGACGTTCGCCACACGTCGGTCTTCCTGGGGGCAGGGGGTTGCGCCGCAGGTGGTCGGGCCGGCGAGAGGGGACGACGGTACGGAGCCTCGTGACGATAGGGTGCAGGTGGGCGAGGGCGATGTAAAGCAGCTGCGTAGGTCATGGCTTGCGGCTCGCGAGGTGCTACTGGCGTCGTTGAAGTTCCCAGCGCTTGCTGCACTTCTTCTCTAATGACGTCGGTAAGAGAAGCGACTTGTGGTTGCGGCGGCGTCGGGAGCAGTTTCCGCAGCTCCTCCCTCACTATTTCGCGGATAGTCTCGCGTAGGCTGTCGGCCGGGATCCGCGTGCTGCCAAAGTCGTTCGCATTGGCCGCGCCAACAAAGTTGCGGTCATACTGCTTAGCACGCATCTCGAGGGCTTTCTCAATGGTGCTGGCTTCGGTAACGAATTCGGCGACGGTTTTGGGCGGATTTCGGACAAGTCCGGCAAACAGTTCCTCCTTCACTCCGCGCATTAAGAACCGCAACTTCTTTTCTTCCGTCATTTCGGGATCCGCGCGGCGAAATAGCTGCTTCATCTCCTCAACGAAGATCAAGACGCCTTCATTGGGGTGTTGCGTGCGCGTTTCCAACAAAAAGGCGGCTCTTTCTTTCCGCACGACGTTAGTGAAGGTCTTAGTGAACTCGCTTTTGAACTGAGCCCAGTTTGTCAAGGAGCTCTCGTGGTTCTCCAACCAAGTGCGAGCCGAATCTTCCAAGTAAAAGAAAACGTGCCGGAACGTTTCTGCGTCGTCCCACCTGTTGAATGTCCGGACGCGCTCCAGTTTCTCAAACCATTCTTCTGGGTCTTCTGCGGGGGCTCCTCGGAATGATGGCGGTTCCCGTGGCTGCTGCAGAACGACAGGAGGATTGCCTTGGTTGAGCATGGTGCTGGTTGCGACGTTTTTCTTCTTCGTCTTCTCCGGTAGTAGACCGAACTCGGGTGGTAAATCTTGCACGCGGAGGCTGGCTCTTGTTGGACTGGCTTGGCGGCTTCCAGAGGTTGTAGTGGGCATGAAGGGTGCGTACCCCGCACCTCCACCAGATGTCACGTAGCCAAGGACGAAGCAGTTGTTTGGAAAAGAAACAAGTTTATTGGAGCGAACTTGTGCTCCCCTAACAACTGAAAAGAATACAGAGGCGGTGAAGCAGTGGTCAACAAAGTGACGTACGTGCGTCGGCGAGCGTCGCAGAATCGAATGCCCCGGCGTCTGCTCTGCAGGCTTTTTATCTTTCGGCGCGCGTGGTTCTGGAACCATCGATTCGCATCGAGAACATTGTAGATGCAAGAAGATTATTCCGGGCTGTTCACGTAAATCGGAATGCTCTCCCTATCACAACAGATAACACATGCGGCACAGAAAGAAGGAATGGAACACGCGCTTCCCTTGGCACGGAGATAACACAGACCGGCGCAGCCGGGCGGTAAAAGCAAAACACAAATAAACAAACCCAATGTATGGTTCGCGGCAATATTTTTTCAACATTTTCTACACAAACGTGCATGTACAACGCCAAGAGAATCTGTAAACGCTATGGAGTTTGAATGAAATTTGATATTGTACAGTGTAATGTTAACAGAAATGCTGTGCGCTTCTGCCAGAAAAATGCCGTTGCGGCAGTTCATTCGTTCACCGACATTGAAGTCACGTTATGCACAGCATAAGACACAGCCGTAGGTGTCTTTGATGCATCGCTGTAATAGTCTGCGCACTGGTGCTTCTCCTGGAGGAAGAGGAAATGCTGCAAAATATCTGCTCTTGGTCACTATTTTTGGTAAATTGCAAAAAGCGCAGTTCAGAACACACAGCCCGGAGTTTCCACTGCGCAATAAAATCAAAGCTGGGTGTCTTGTGGATGTTTGAAAATTACACTCCTGACTGTGAAGTGTTTGCTCTCACTCTGAGACGGAATGGCATGGAAAAAGATGGACGGTTTTAAACGAGTCGCTATAAGGATGCATAATGAGTGGTCAAATTAAAAAGATGATTTCTCATAGACGTCATTTTGGAGGCATACAACAAGTCACTGTGTATCCTCTGGTGACATAGGGACCATTCGTGACACTCTGCATAGATGCTTTCAACATGGCTCGTGCGAAAGGCACCACACGCAAGACAAAGGCTCAAATGCAGCACCGGGTCAAGCATTTTTAGTGCCGTATTCGTCGCCGACCCATACACAACACTGGAATTTTCCAAGCGAGATCATATGACTGCAGTATAAAGGTGTTGGAACAGCTGCTTGTCAGCACCGTAGGATTGGTGTGACAGGAGTTTAAGAATGTTCATTGTTTTTAAGCATTTCCCTTTCAACTACATCACGTGAAAAATAAATGTGCGTTTACGATAACATATTAAGCTTAAAAACTTCTGTTCCCCTCTGACAGGGACTACTACACCATTACTAGAGATAGCAGGGTCCGCATGAACCCCGCGCCTCGGGGAGAACGCAATACATGCACCTTTTACAAGCTTCAGTTTAAACGTATTTGTCCACCCAGCCGGAAAGTGTGTTCACCCCAAGCTGGACCTGGCGTTCACAAACTGAGAAGTTGCAAAAAATAAAAGATATTTGAACGTCATCTACACATATAAACAGGAAATGGTTGAAGGCAACGCCTATGGGAGCGAGTTTATCTAACAATATAATATGTACAGCTAAGCGCACCGCCTTGATGGACGCCATTTTCCGGCACGTATACATTCCAAAGAGCACTGCCAACCTTCACTCGAAAGGTCCTTTCCGACATGTAGCTAGTGAGGGTTTTCAGCATGTTGCCGGAGACACCAAATGATTTAGGGTCACTCAAGATGCCGCACCACCAAGGCGTGCCATAGGCCTTTTAAAAATCGAAGAAGACTTATGAAAAACTGGTAATTGATGAAGGCACATTTTACATACGATTCCAAGGCAACCAGTTGAGCATTGGTGGATCTCCTTGCCCTGAAGCTAGCCTGGGAGCTGTTGAGAAGACGACTGTACTAAAAGAAGTACAGGAGTATCTAATTGATCATCATCTCGAGCAGCTTACACAGACGAATTGTCAGGGCGATTGGACGATAACATGCTGGAGGGAAAAGGTCCTTCCCCTCCTTGAGAAAGGCCACTACACTGGCCTCCCTCTGAGACCGTGGAAGGTGCTCCGAAAGGAATATTTTGTTTTAGAGGTGAAAGAGTGTTTCAAGTGTGTGTGTCGTCGTGCAAATGTTGTATCATAGTGTATGTATTGTTATCTGCGCCTGAAGTAGAGGGTTTGCAACTACTGAATGCAATCTTCAGCTCATGAAATGAGAAGAGGGTGTTGTAAGATAAAGTCGGCTTACTACTATCTCGCAAGGACTTCTTCTCACAGGAAGTTTTGTGTTTTATGAAAGTGTTGGCTTAGTGTGCTGAACTGGACTTAAGTTGACAGCGTTGTGTGAGTGCGTTAGCCTGGTCTGTGTGTACGTTGTCCTTTGAGTTTTGGTATACGTGTCCATACTGCGTGAGTATCGGTGTATAAGTTATTAGATGTGAGGAAGGTGTGCCAAGTGTTCCTTTTTACTCACAGCGCACGCGTTTCCCAACCGCGTTTGTCCTTTCGAATAATACAAGGGTGTTCGAAAGATGCAAGGTTCGAAAGATACAAGGACACCCCATGCCTTGTTCTGGGCCTCTCGTTGTCACCTGAAGTCCTCGTTCCACCAGGGCATCCTTGGGTGGCGATGGGGCACCGGAGGCCTGCGAAATGAACTTTCTGGCAGAATTCCGGGCGTGGGCCGTGAGGATTTTGGAGTCTTCGTGTAATTGTGAGTGGGCTATTGCTGTGTTCTGTGGTTTAGATGTATCTGTGAATTTACTCCAGCTTGCTTTTAAGATGGAAGATGGGCTGCATGGGCTTTTACGTATACGTTTAGTGAGGTGGGGAAATGATCACTGCCATATGGCCCCATGCCCACGCCCCTGTTAAGAGAAGGAAAAAGAACTGCGGAACCAATAGTCAGGTCAAGATGTATGTGTTGTGTTCTATGTAATAGTGTGTAGCCTGTTTCGTGTTAAAAAGGCATGCTCCCGAGGATGCAAAAACTTCACTATAAGGCGATCTCGGGCATCGGTGCGAGAAGTGGCCCAAAGAGAATAATGTGCATTAAGGTTGCCTGTGAGGATGTATGGATCGGGCGTCTGGTCAACCAGCGCCTCGAATTCAGAGCTCGAATGTGCAGGATAAGGAGGAATGTATATGGAGCATACCGTTAGAAACCTATTAAATATTATTATGCGAATTGCACAGCCTCAAGGACTGTGTCCAAAGGGACAGGGTGGCATGCTAAGACTTTCCGGGCAATTAAGGCCACACCACCAGAGGAGTGTTCAGCTATCCTTCTCCCTTCTGAATATCATGTAACTATTCAAGAAATTTGTGTGATCGGAATTCAAATGTGCTTCCTAAACACGCATTACGTTTGCTGATTATCATGCAGTATTTTGTATATATCGTCAAGATTGTTAAGGAGGCCTCTACAGTTCTATTGAATGATATTTTGTGTTCCCATTATTTATATTTAGGAATAACCGGAGAGTGTGCACGTGTGTGTTCCTGTGTTTTCTTTTGGGGCTGTAATTTCGGTATCGGGCGTTTGGGGCCTTTCTGTTGACTTGGACAACGTGGCCGCACCTTGCACTACGTTGGAGGCAGAAACGGCTCGACATCGACTAGGCCCTCCTTCGGGTGCCCTTCGTTTGAGCCGCCACCGCCGAGAGCATCGGGTCGCCAGAGCAGGCATGAGCGGTGCGGCGGGGGTAAGATTTGATGTGGGGCCCCCGGTGTTTGCACCACAACCGCAGCTGCCTCAGATATCGGTGTGGTGACTGGTTGGGCTGCCTGAGGCAACCCAGCCGGGGACACATGAGGGACCAGGTATGACTATGTCAACTGAGTGCCTGTGGACACGAGATGCTGATCCGGTCCCCGGCGAGCTGCATCGGCGTACCTTCCGAGGGGAAAAGAGGCGAACCTCTTTCGCGCCTCTGGGAAGGTGATGTTCTCCGTGATCTTGATGATGAATGTCTTTTTGATGCGAAGCAGCCTATGGTCGGGCCTGTTCCCTCCACCGTTGTGTGGGCGCCGCTGTGTGGCGTTCACACCCCACTGCGCATGCCTGGCCAGCACCGCTGATGATGATTTTTGCAGGATGCCCCTAGAGATTGGCCAACCAAAGAATCTATCTCGAGATAGCTTCTCGTTCAACCAGCGTCGCCATCTTTCCGTAGGGGAATCCTGAGTAGTGTGCGAGGCATTCTCATCTCCTCTCTGACGCTCCTCTCGTCTCCGGCATTCGTCCTCTCCTCTCCAAAGGTCCCAACCTCTCCGGGATTGCTCAACAAATGGCCACACCTGCGGCTTCGCGCGCGATAATGCGAAGAAGCTTAGGGTAAGAGACGCGATGGTAGCCGCTGCATACTCTGCTTGGGGCGCCACTGTAGCTCCGCAGTATATATGACACCCGTGCGCTCTCCGCTCCCATATTTCTCCTCCTGCAAGGCCGCGATCGAACTGAAAAGTAAGGAGAACTTGAGTCGATCCCATGGCTGCTTGGCATACTACTCAGGGCTCCCCTACGGGAAGATAGTGAAATGTTTTTTGAAGCTGAAATCTTTAGCACGTCCTAGAGTACGCAGCGTGTGGTCCCTCGCAGTTTGCAGAGATGACATTTTGTGAGGGACAGTTGTCTGGTGGGATGATCGTGTGCACATTTCGTGCATGTTAGTAGACCACGGCAGACGTTAGTGCAATACCCAAACCGCTAGCATTTAGAACACCGGCGCTGGTAGGGGAACTGTGGCCTGACGGGGCAATGAATGAAACCTGCATTTACTGATCCAGGAACTGTGGAATGGTCGAAATTGAATATACCATGAATTGTTGAGATTTCCTTGTAATCTCACGAATCATGATACGCCTCACTGCTGTCACACCTTGGTCTGTAGGGTCTTCAAATAGATCGGTTTAAATTTTACTCAACAGATATGGCTCTGGGATCACATGCTGGCAGCTATAACGGCTGCGGTGGGGTGAGGCTCTGATGTCCAGGTCGGAGATGCTAGTTTGAATCAAGAGATTTGTATCTTGTAGCCTGTTTACTTCTACAAGAATTTCTCCGTTACTAATTTTTGTCTGTTTGGCCTTACCAAGAATGCCCTCAAAAAAGTTGGGGTTCAGAAAGACAGGCTTTGTGGCAAGGTGGTTTGACATGTCAACAGACTCTATTATCAAAACCTAAGATAGTTGACCGGCTTTGGAAAACTCGTGGGTCGCAACGAAGGAAGGGTACTTTGGTGCGGCCGCTTTTAGGGCCCGATCTTTAGATTTGGAAAATTTGGATACCATAAGGCATTTAAACGAAGCAGCGCACTGGGTTACTTTTACGTCTGCCTTGTCCTGATAGCTGGACAGGTCGCAGAGCTTCCTCTCTAGTAACAGACAGGGAGCCCACCCGCCGGAGCTTCACCGGGGCTCCGACGGCTACCGTTTGTGGTTTGTAACCCTCGAGCTTGAAACACATAGCCATGGTATGTTAGAACTTATGTATGGAGGCACGTGGTCCTCGGTGTCACCAATACCGTCCCCAAGATTACTCGAGGTGCCCCTGCGGGGTCGGAGCTTTGCGATCAAAAGAACACTTACTCTCATACCGGATTTTTTGTTTCTTTTTCTGAGGCAACCCAGCGGGGGTCCAGCCCCTGCTGGGTTGCTTTAGGCAGCCCAACCCGTCACTATAGCGCTTGCTGATCCCGAAGTTGCTGTGGTGACAACAGTCACCATCGGAACCGATGCCCCTCCGGCTACTCCTTCCTGAGCCTCCCTGTTTCCACTGGAGGTTCCCGACGTGATTGACGCCGGCTCTCCCGCCTCGGCTCCCGCCCCTGCTGCACCATGCGTGTCACCTGTGGTGCTCCCGTAACCTCGGGTAGTAGCGACTCTAAAAACAAAGGAAACCCGAAAGGGTGGGAAATCCACAGGCCTGGTCTATCGGGGACGCCTAGGACATCCGAGGATGAGATGGACGTGGGACTGTTCCTGTCTTCGTCGCCGGGGAAGAAACTGGTTACTGCATCTAAACGTCTAGCGAGGCCGAAAGAGTTCATGCCCCCAAAGGCGATAAATTAAAACACACTCCAGTAGCTGCGAACACTTCATAAAGGGAAGAGAAAACATAATCCAATGGAACTGAAGAGGCTTTCTAAAAAATCTTGACGATGTATACGAAATACTGCATGCTAATCAGCCAAGTGTAATGTGAGTTCAGGAAACACATTTGAGTTCCAATCACGCAAATTTCTTGAATAGTTACATGGTATTCAAAAAGAACAGGGATGGCTGCACACACTCTTCGAGTGGTGTGGAAATGATCGCCAGAAAATTATTTGCATGCCACCCTATCACTTCGAACGCTTTCCTTGAGGCTATAGCAATCCGCACAATATATTTTAATAGGTTCATTGGTGTATGCTCTGTATACATTTCTCCCGATTGTGCACTTTCGAGCTCCGAATTCGGGGCGCTGGTTGACCAGCTGCCCGAAACATACATCTTAATTGGGGACCTTAAGGCACACATTTCTGATTGGAGCTCATTTCGCACTGAAGCACGATGTCGCCCGATTGAAAAGTTTTAACATCCTCGGGAGCATGCATTTTCAACAAGAAACAGCCTACGTACGGTTACTTACGACACCATACATACCCCCATCTTGACTTGAATATTGGTTCGGCAATTCTCTTTCAATGTCGTTAGTGGGATGTAGGCACAGAACCAAATATTTATTGATAAAGGCCCAAGCACTTCATCTCAAATAATAGGTTCAACAAAAGAAGAGCAATCTGGAAGACATTTACAAAGCCATACAAAGTACACAAACACATCCATAAGTCACCTACACGGGGAAGAAGCTACCCAACTACTCTAAGTGCACATCCTCGACGCCGTCGAAAAGTCTATTCCCCATGCCTCTGGTGCCCCGCGATAACAGAGGAGGCCGTGATGGAACGGGGACTGTAGGCGGACGCGAGGGGCCCAACGCAAGGCGTGGGATAGCCTCCGTCGGTACCCCACGTCGAAGAACTTTTTATTGTTCAAAACGGCAAAGGCGTCAAGAAAATGTGGGTGCCGTGAAGCAAAACGAGATAGTTAGCCACCAATCAAAACATCAGTAAAGCAATCATAACATCAGTAAAATATCGACAGGATTATGCAAACTCAAAGGACAACAAACACGCAACCTCCCTCTTGTCACCACACAGGGGACACATTTGAAGACCAGGCTGACACACGTGTACAACTCTCTAGCAAGTTTCCAGTTCAGCAAATTACACAATCACTGTCATGAAACACAACCTCCCGGCCGAAAACAAGCATTTACATGACAGTGACAAATCAACCACTCCCAATATCTCCGAATGTTCGCTTTATGGGGTAGGGATGCTCTGTGCACGTGTAAACCCTCAGCCTCAGGCCCAGACATCACATATACAATGATGCAACACCCACACGTAGACATACTTCAAACACTCTAAGTGTAACAATAAAATATAGCTTGCGGGTCAAATTCCACGGTCTTGGAGTGAGGCCTTAGTAACGCTTTCTTGAAGGAGGTAAAGCACCCGTCGTCCGCCTCAAGTTACCGTCCCATAGCCCTGACGAGCTGCCTGTGCAAGATCCTCAAGAAAATGAGAAACTGGAGGATTATGTACTTCTAAAGCGCTTGCCACGGAGGCGTTGAAACAGAGACGACCAGACCACGTAGCAAGGCCGGTTTATTCCGAACGCCGTGGGGTCTCTATATACTGATGCCAGGGGCGCGCGAGCCCTCAGGCGGGTGAGCGCGCCCGTGGGCCTGAGTCAAGCTGCTGCCGCTGGCACTGTGGCTTGCTGCTACAGGGCTCCCCCCAAGAGAGGAGCTGGGGTGACGCTCTGATGGCCCCAACGTACATGACGGTCACGGTGGTGTGCAGCCACTGTGGGAGGACTCGTAGGGTTGATGTCGGCGTCGGTGACGTATGCCTGCTTCAGGCGCTCTAGGGCTATGTTGTCGTGAGAGCCACTGATGTCGATGACATATGTTGACGAGTGTCGTTCTACTACAGGGAAAGGACCAACGTAGTGTGGTTGCAATGGGCGGCGCACGCGTCCGTACCGCACAAACACATGTGTTGCCTGTTCAAGGACTGGAAGCACATAAGGTCCTCCGGGTTTTCGTTCCCGTGTAGGCTGCGGTCGAAGATCAGCGAGGATCAATCTCAGCGATTTCACGTAGTCCGCGGCGGAAGATGCTTGAGACGGTACCTCGAACAGGTCGGCTGGTACTCGAAGCTGGGTTCCAGAAACGAGTTCAGCCGAAGAACACGTCAGGTCAGTTTTGAAGGTGGTGCGTATGCCCAGAAGTGTGAGGGGCAAGCGCTGGACCCACCGTGTTGGGCAGTCGTGTGCTGTGAGCGCGGCCTTAAGTTGGCGGTGAAAGCGTTCGACGAATCCATTTGTTTGTGGCCGGTACGCTGCCGTGCGCAAACGAGTCGTGCTGAGGAGGTGAAGGAGCTCGGCGAACAAAGCAGACTCGAACTGCCCTCCGCGGTCGGTGACGATGGATGATGGGCATCCGAAGCGCGGTACCCACGTCGACACGAATGCTGCCGCTACCGTGGGTGCGCAGATGTCGGGTAGTGGTGTGGCTTCAGGCCAGCGTGTGAATCGGTCCACACAAGTCAGTAGGTAGCGGTAGCCTTGGCAAGGGGGCAAGCGACCAACGAGGTAAATGTGCTCGACGGCGAAGCGCTCATCAGGTTCTAGAAACGTCTTTGCCGGCGGAACTGGATACCGGTGAACCTTTGCGCGTTGGCATGGTGCACACGCGCGGACCCAGTCGCGAACATCAGCGTTCATTCGAGGCCAGACAAAACGAGCCGCGATGAGTTTCTGCGTGGCTCCAATACCAGGATGGGCCATGTTGTGCAGGGCATCGAAGAGCTCGCGACGGCAGGTTTTGGGTACGAATGGTCGTGGCTTTCCGGTCGACAAGTCGCAAACGATCTGCTGTCCGTCGAGTGTCACGTCTTCGAGCTGGAGCGCAGTTGAGGATGTGCGAAGACGCAGTAGCTCCGTGTCGTATGCTTGGTCAGTAGCCAGCTGGTGGAGGTCGGGTGCAATTATAAGCGGCGAAGTGGAGGCAATGCCGTCCACGCGGCTTAGAACATCCGCAGCTGTGTTGTCAACGCCACTGACGTGCAAGATATCCGTCGTGGAATCGGAGAGGTGGGCAAGCTGCCGCACTTCTCGTGGCGTGTAATGGGTGTCGGGCCGGCGGATGGCCTACGTCAAGGATTTGTGGTCAGTGAAGATGGTGAACGGGCGACCCTCAAGAAGATGGCGGAACTGACGCACAGCCAGATACATTGCCAAATGTTCACGCCCGAAGACACTGTACCGGGTCTGCGGTGGGGTTAGACGTTTTGAGGAGAAGGCCAAGGGCTGCCACGCGCCATTTACGTGCTGTTGGAGGCCAGCTCCCACACCAGAACTCGAGGCGTCCGTCATCAGCGCGAGTGGACGGCCTGGATTTGGGTGAGCGAGGAGAGCGGCGTTTGCGAGCGCACGTGTGATGGCATGAAAGCCTGCCTCAGCACTTGCGTTCCAGTCTGTGATGAACTCAGGATTCGCTTGTTATGACCCACGAGAGGTGTACGCAAGATCAATGACGACAGAGGCCACAACACGAAGGGGAATCGTAGGAGCGATGTATTATGCGGCAAAAACAGCTGAAATGGGTCATGGGTCAAAACGGAAAGAAACCAAACGTGACACACGCGGCAAACGCAAATGAAAAAGGAGAAAAACAAGAAGCGGGATTCAGACCTGGACCTTCCAACAGTCCCGCACAAGTCCCAGTTCAGTGAGGGTAGCGAACGCCCAACATACCCGTGCAATCTGGACTCGGCTAACATGGATTGTCGCAGTCACACTAGCCAAGGGTCCCAGACGTGCTGGTCCCTTTTGGCTGGCCCCACGTCACTCGAACCACACGTTGCCCGATCCGGTGGCGCAGTAGGAACATGAGGCGGCCCGGCGCGGTAGCACCGACCTCTCGCCCGGAGGCCCAAGAGTGGCAGGCAGGGGCAGCGGCTGCGACGGGTGGTCCTCTCGAACCGATGGCGGTCCCCCCTGAGGGTTGAGGACCAGACTCCCCGGAGCAAGGCACGGGTGCCCGGTGTGGTAGCGCGTACGAGCGACCAGCGCTACGGCACGGCCCCCGTAATGCGGCGTTCACTGGCAACGTCCCGGCGTGTTAGCACGGGCGCCGTCGGGGGGTGTAGATCACGTTCGGTGCTGTCCAAGCACACACCGTGCTTCCGCCGACCGATGGTGGTCCCCGTCGCGTTCCATCCGCTCACGCGCTCGCGCACCGGGGCATTATTGTCCTCTAGTTGCAAGCATACCCCTTCGGGGATTGGCGGCACCATTACACTACCCCCGGCTTTGGAAAGTTGTAGGGGGTGGAGCCACACACCCACTTTCAGTGTTCCCGGTGTTCGAGGTGCGGTGATGAGGGAGAAGAAGAAGAAAAGAAAACGCTATGTACACTACAAGGAATACTTGCGTAAATACCACCAAAACAATAAGGGAGCAAGCACAGATTTCCGGCATAACACTCGACTCATGAAGTCTGCTCCAACATTATCCGCACCTTTTATGTATTGCACGGTGAATGAATATTCTTGTAGGAACAGGCTCCACCTCAAAACAAGGCTGTTTAAGTGTTTCGCGGTTTGTAGGTATTGCAAGGGCTGGTGGTCTGTTTGGAGAACAAACTTTCGACCACACAACAACAGATGATATTTCCGCACAGCCCAAACGAGCGCTAAGCATTTTCGTTTCACGGTAGAATGCTTGCTTTTACGCGGGGAAAGCGTTCTGCTGGCGTACGAAGCAGGGTGGAGGGTGCCATCTTTCTCCTGCCGCAGAACCGCCCCTACGCTCCTGTCCGATGCGTCGGTGCGCAGCACGAAGTCCTTACGCAGATCTGGTGCTTGCAAAATGGGCGCGGAAGATAGCTTCTGTTTTAAATCGGTAAAGGCGCGTTCATGCTCTTCTGTCTACTGGATTAAGTTTTTGGCACATTTGCGCGTGCGGTCTTTCAGTGGCTTGGCCGTCTCCGCACAGTTTGTTATGAACTGGCGATAATAGCTGGTTAGCCCAAGGAATGACCGCACTTGTTTCTTGTTCTGCGTTCGTTTCTACTCCAGAATTTTATCCAGCGTTTTGTCCATTGGTTCTACTTTGCTGGATCCAATCTTGTGCACTAAAAAAGATACCATTGGACTTCCGATTTCTGATTTTCTTGGCTTGACGGTGAGCTTGGCTTCTCGTATGCGTGTGAAGACGGTTCGAAGAACGGAGAGGCGCTCGTCCCATGTTTCGGTAGCGACACCCACATCGTCGAAGTAATAGAAGGTGTGTGGGATTCCCGTGAAAACCTTTCTCATAAGGCGAGCGTAGACTGCTGGCGCTGTCTTCAAGCCAAATGGCATATATTTACACTGGTACAGGCCGGACCTGCAAGAAAAAGCGGTCTTCTCACGGGAGTCTGGAGCCATCGGAACCTGCCAATAACCTTTCGTGAAGTCGAACTTTGAAAAAATCTTCTTTGGTCCGATTTCTGCGAGCAAAACGTCAATTCGTGGAATAGGTTCGCTGTCGTCCAGAAGTAGCTTGTTCAGCTCCCTAAAATCCGCACACAGTCGGATCGTGTTGTCCGGCTTTCGGATAGCCAAAAGCGGCGAATTATATGGGGAGACTGATCGTTCCATGACGCCCAAGCGCAACATATCTTGAACCTCATTCTCAATGGGTTCTTGGAACGCGAAGGGCACGGGGTATTGCCGCACGTTTACCGGTATCGCGCTGGTCAGGTTGAGCTGACATTCCACGAGGTCGGTCTTTCCCGGCAGGTCACTGAATATGTCTTGAAACTGGCTGCACAAGGATTGTGCCTCTTGTCGTTGTTGCTGCGTCAACCCGGGAAAAATACCGACGTCCTCAAAAGGTTGCTCCTATTTGCCGGAGAAGAAAGGTATTTCTTCGGTGTCGGTTCCATCTTCGATTATGTTAACAGCGGCTAGAAACGCTGCGGCCTGTTGTCGCTCCTCATATTTTTTTACATGTTGATATAAAAAAGTTTCGTTTTGCCTCCAGCATCCACCTTATAGTCAACGTCGTTGCATTGGCGAAGAACCGAAACGGGCCCTTCCACTGCATCAACAACTTGTTTGTGCTGCTTGGAAGGAGTACTAGGACCCGGTCCCCGGGCTTCCATGGTCGTCGAAATGCTCTGCGGTCGTAATAGGCTTTCTGTTTGACTTTAGCCTTACTGAGCTATTCGTGCGCAGTCTTGCATGTGTCTTCAAGACGGTTCCGGAGTTCGACAACGTATGTGTAAGTGGTACGAATATCTTCGTCCAACCCGTCCTCCGTCCAGAGCTCTCTTAACACTGCCATCGGTCCTCGAACATGTCGACCGTAGATCAGGTCAAATGGGGAAAATCCCAGACTGGCTTGAGGAACCTCTCAACATACAAAGAGGAGCGGAGCTAGATAGCGGTCCCCAGATTTTGGTTTTTCTCGGCACATTCTGCGCAACATGGTCTTAAGCGTGCCGTTGTTTTTCTCCGCCAAACCATTGTCCATGGCGTGGAATGGTGTAGTGCGCAGAGATTTCATGGAGAGTAGTCTGTTCACTTCCTGCATGAGACCGGATGTGAAACTGGTTCCCCTATCCATCAAAATCTCTTTCGGGAAACCAACTCTGGAAAACATTTCCAGTAAACCCTCTGCAACGTGGACACTGTCGAGGCTCGGTAGAGCTACTGCATCGGCGTACCGGGTTGAGAAGTCGATCATTGTTAAGATATACCTATTGCCCTTGTCTAAGGCTGGTTGTAGCGGCCCAATGATGTCCACTGCCACCCTCTGGAATGGCGTGCCAATAATAGGCATATTTCTTAATGGGGCGACACTGACCTTCCCTTTTGGAGTAGTACGCTGGCAGACGTCACATGACTTTACAAATCTTTTAACATCTGCATGAAGACCTGGCCATTGGGATTCTCGTAGAATTCTCTCCGCTGTTCTCCTTGTTCCTTGATGGCCAGACATGATTCCTTCGTGTGCAATCTTCATGACAGCCTCCCTTAGCAGATGAGGTATAACCAGCTGTTTGAACCGTTGACCTGCTGCCGTTAAATATCGTCGGTACAGCAATCCTTTTTCCTTTACATACGTGTGCGCATTTCCACTTCGGGAGAAGAACTCCGTCCCCGCCTTTTTGAAACAATCATCAAGGGATTTGCCTTGTTGCTGTTTTTGGATCATATCCCGGCTCGTAATATCAGCGATCGTGATTGAGCTCGTAGGTATGCCCTGTTTCACAGCTGATGTTTCTTGGGCAGCTTTGTCGGTCTCCCTGTCCGCAGGTGAGTGAAGGGATTGTACACTGGCCGCCTCTACCCTTGGGGGTTCTGAGACTTGCGGCTGCCATGCGGGGTCAGGATTGTTCGGGTCCCTAACACCAGGTATGTTCCCAAGTATCAGGTCATACAGGGGGTCGGCCATGCATTTGGCCAGAACGTGTCCTGTGAAATACAGCGTATTGACGTAGATGTATGCCTCTTCAAGGTGCCGCGTGGTGTTGTCCACAAACAGAACCGTGGACGCTTGGCCCGTGAGACACCTGTCTGGAATGAGTTCCCGACGCAGGATGACAATATTGCTTTCGGTGTCTCGTAAGACCGAAATGAGTCGTCCGTAAACCTGACCGGTGGCGACAGGCATGCTTGCGGTTAGACTTCAAGTCTGGAGCTTGCACTTTTCACGCACTGCACGCGTGGGAGCCAGTTTGCCTTGGACGCTATCGTTCTTTCGGTGTCCTTGGCAACGGCGTTTTGCAAAAATGCATGCCGAGACCTCCTTCTTATTGGGGGGTTTAGACCGGCAGTTTTCAGTTTTGTGTCCCTGTTTTCCGCCGTTATCACAGCGGACATTCCGTACTGCGATTCTGCAGTCTGGGGCACAGTGCCCCGTTTTCCCGCATAAAAAGCAGTTAGGACATTTCTTGGACGAAAGGTCTACTTGCGACTCTTTCTTTTCGTCTCGGGCCTTTCCCAAGTTTTTGAGATCCTGTGCTAAGAGGAAACGATCGCAAGCTTCGGCCATTTTTTTCGTCGACTTACAGTCTCTTTCCCTAATGAAAATGGCCAGCTGGGATGACCAGCACTTGGAGAATTGCTCCGCGATCATCTTGTCGCGCAATGCTTCGAATGTCTTGGGAACCCCAGACGTTTCGAGCCATCGGTCAAAATAACCGGAAAGTTGCGTCGCGAACTGAGTTCCGGTTTCGCCGTCTTCAGCTTTCGCCTGGCGGAATTTGTCATTGTACCCTTCAGGGGTAAAACGACACCGCTGAAGGAGCGCCAGCTCGACTTTTTGGTAGTCCAGAGAATCTTCTGGCGTCATCGTCCCGATGACGGAGAGCGCGTCTCCAGTGAGGCATGTGCTCAAGCCGACGGCCCATTTATCCTCCGGCCATTTTTGAGCTGCAGCGACCCTCTCGAACCTTAGGAGGTATGCGTCCAGGTCGTCTCTGCGCGCATCAAATGGGGGGATAAAGGTATGCGGGCTCGTCGACATGACAGGCAAGGGGTTAGGTTGGGCTGCCACGGAGACCTCAGCTTGTGGGTTGTTTTGTGCGCCCTCCTGTAGCCTTAAACTGAGTCTCAGGCTCTCCTGCTTAGCGCATTCCAGTTCTGCTGCGGCCTTCAGAGCTTCCCGTTCCGCCGCCGTCTCATCGCGCAACCGAGCCTGCTCCGACTTAACCCATTCCCGCAGCTCGGCATCGCGGAGTCCCAGCTCCTTTCCGCTGGCCACTAATTTTTCCACCTCCATGTCGGTCCTCTGTCCTCACGCCTCTTGGACAAGCCTCGTGACCTCTTCGAGATGGTATTGAAGGGTCCTGTCGCGGACACCAATTGTGATGAACTCAGGATTCGGTTGTTATGACCCACGAGACGTGTACGCAGATCAATGACGACAGAGGCCACAGCACGAAGGGGAATCGTAGGAGCGATGTATTATGCGGCAAAAACAGCTCAAATAGGTCATGGGTCAAAACGGAAAGAAACCAAAACGTTACACACGGGGCAAACGCAAATGAAAAATGAGAAAAACAACAAGTGGGATTCAGTCCTGCACCTTCTAAGAGTGCCGCGCAAGTCCCAGTTCAGCGAGGGTAGCGAACGCCCAACATACCCGTGCAATCTGGACTGGGCTGACATAGATTGTCGCAGTCACACTAGCCAAGAGTCCCAGACGTGCTGGTCTCGTTTGGCTGGCCCCTCGTCACTCGAACCACACGTTGCCCGATCCGGTGGCGCAGTAGGAACATGAGGCGGCCCGGCGCGGTAGCACGGACCTCTCGCCCGGAGGCCCAAGAGAGGCAGGCAGGCGCAGCGGCTCCGACGGGTGGTCCTCTCGAACCGATGGCGGCCCCGCCTGAGGGTTGATGACCAGACTCCCCGGAGCAAGGCACGGGTGCCCGGTGTGGTAGCGCGTACGAGCGACCGGTGCTACGGCACGGCCCCCGCAATGCGTCGTTCACTGGCGACGTCCCGGCGTGGTAGCACGGGCGCCGTCGGGGAGTGTAGATCACGTTCGGTGCTGTCCAAGCACACACCGAGCTTCCGCCGACCGATGGTGGTCCCCGTCGCGTTCCATCCGCTCACGCGCTCGCGCACCGGGGCATTACTGTCCTCTAGTTGCAAGCATACCCCTTCGGGGATTGGCGGCACCATTACACTACCCCCGGCTTTGAAAAGTTGTAGGGGGCAGAGCCACACACCCACTTTCAGTGTCCCCGGTGTTCGAGTTGCGGTGATGTGGGAGAAGAAGAAGAAAAGAATACGCTATGTACACTACAAGGGCTACTTGCGTAAATATCACCAAAACAATAAGGGAGCAAGCACAGATTTCCGGCATAACACTCGACTCATGAAGTCTGCTCCAACGTTATCCGCACCTTTTATGTATTGCACGGTGAATGAATATTCTTGTAGGAACAGGCTCCACCTCAAAACGCGGCTGTTTAAGTGTTTCGCGGTTTGTAGGTATTGCAAGAGCTGGTGGTCTGTTTGGAGGACGAAAATTTGGGAAGTCAAGAATGGCCTGGACCTTGTTCGAGAGGGGCCGAATGCCTGTCGCATCCAGTCGATGTCCCAGAAAGTCGAGGGCGGGAACACCGAACTCGCTCTTCGCTGCGTTAATGACACCGCCATGGGCAGCTAAGCGTTCGAGGAGAATGCGGAGATGGGGAAGATGCTCCTCTAGGGACGTACTTGCTACCAGCAGATCGTCCACGCAAGAATAGACGAAGGGCAGTCCACGCGTCACTGTATCGATGAAACGCTGAAACGTTTGGGCAGCGTTCCTGAGGCCGAACGGAATTCGGAGGAACTCGAAAAGGCTGAACGGGGTTGTGATGGCCGTCTTGTACATGTCCTCTTCAGCGACGAGGGTGGTACGCACGTACAAGGTCGATTTTTGAAAATATGGTGGCACCGTGCAGACTGGCGGTGAAATCTTGTATGTTGCGAAGGGGGTACCTTTCTGGGATGGTGGAGAGGTTCAAGAATCGGTAGTCGCAACAAGGTCGCCAGTCACCGTTCTTCTTGGGTACCATGTGCAAGGGTGATGCGTAGCGGCTGGAAGAAGGTCGGACGATGCCAAGTTCCAGCATGTGTTCGAACTCTGCACGGGCGATCTTGAGTCTGTCGGGAGCGAGACGTCGCAGACGAAAGAAAACGGGTGGTCCGGTACGGGTGATATGATGACGGACGTCATGAGTCACAGGCTGAGTCCAGTCGGGTGGTGACGTGACGGTGGGGAACTCCTTTAGCAGGGCGGCAAACGGTTCTTAAGCAACTGTAGCGCAGGAAGGCGCTACGTCAGCAGCTGCTGTCGCTACGACACCTTGAACTGAGAGGAGGGTTGAGGCGTCGAGAAGTCACCGTCGCTTGACGTCGACTAGGAGGCCATGTTTGGTAAGAACGTCCGCACCAAGGATGGCAGAGCGAACGTGCGCGACCGCGAAAATCCACCGAAAAGTTCTGCGAAGACCCAGGTTCAAAGTGAGGAATCGCTGTGCGAAAATGGGAATGCGCGTGCCGTTCACTGCCTGGAGGTAGAAGACTGCGTTGGAGGTGCGGTCGTGGCGTGAAGCTTGCAAGACGCTGACTTGCGCTCCCGTGTCGACGAGAAACTTCTGTCCGGTGGTGCGATCGACGATGTGAAACAGGCGACATTCTTCAATTGGGCCAGAACCGCTGGTCGCCGCTAGCGGTCTGCCGGGCCGTTTCCCGTCCATGAGCATGGCAAGAGGCAGTGGCGAGCATCTGCGCCGAAACGGAGGTGGTAGACGCATACACCGGGGGCTGATGTAGGGCTGCGTCCATGAACGGCATCACGGCGTCGGGAAGATGAGCGGTCGCGTTGGCGTCACGAGCGAGCAGAATGTGTTGCGCTTTTTCGCCTCGTCGCCGCGGCGAGTTGCTCCAGTCGTTCGCACAGGTGATCGACACTGGCAGGCGACGTAGACGCACCTTCGTCGGCAGGCGAGCGTCGTGCGAGGAGCGGGTGATACTGGCGTCCTGGTCACAGCAGCAATAGGTGAAGCTATGCTGGCTACTTCCATTACCTTGTCGGTCAGGGAGGCGAGCGAAGGCAGATCCATGGATGACGCTGTTGCGAGGACCATTTGCACGTTCGCAGGCAGGCGCTGCAGAAGGAGCTCGCGCAGCAATGCGCCGTCCAGGCTTGGGCACGTGAGCCGAGGAGTTGGGTCATGCGCCGCCGGAGTTGGCTCGGTCTGCGGTTGCCAAGCTCTTCGGTGTAAAGTAGCTGCTGTAGGCACGTGCGCTCAGATGCTTCTGTACGATCGAGGAGCGCGGCTTTGAGCTGGTCGTAGGCCGTTGCTGGAGGGTTGCGTATGACGGAGGCGAGAATTTCCGCACCCTCTTCCGCAGCAGTCGCGGGTAGAGATCTCACGACGTAGTGAAACTTGCGTTCTTGGGAGGTGATGCCAGACAGCGCGAACTGTGACTCGGCCTGGAGGAACCAGATGGCCGGGTTGTGTTCCCAATACGGCGGCATGTGGATGGCCAGGGCGGCGATCTCGTTGCCGGCTGCTTGCGGTGCTCGCTGGTCGTGGTCGTTGCTGGACATGGCTCTACAACTTCGCTGGGAGGGATATCAAGTTCGGGTCACCAACTGTAGAGCGCATGCCACGGAAGCGTTGAAACAGAGACGACCACACCACGTAGCAAAGCCGGTTTATTCCGAACGCCGTGGGGTCTCTATCTACTGATGCCAGGTGCGCACGAGCCCTCCGGCGGGTGAGCGCGCCCGTGGGCCTGCGTCACGCTGCTGCCGCTGGCACTGTGGCTTGCCGCTACATACTCTTCGGAGTACAACGGTCTTCTCGAGGGTTGCCATGCAGGCTTCAGCGCATGGAGATCCACAAAAGGTCAATTTGCGGCGCTACAGTCATACATAAAAGATGCCTTCGTTCAGAAACAGTTCTGTTTGACTGTGTTTTTTGACCTTGAAAAGGCCTATGACACTGCTTGGCAATATGGGATCATCAATGACCCCAACGCTTTGGGTTTTTCAAGTAACATGTTTAACACTCTTGCTAGTTACTTGTCAGGAAAAATTGTTCGCATCAGAATTGGTTCTGCAATGTGAAATGTTCATGTGCAAGAAAATTGTGTGCCACAGGGTGGAGTGTTGAGCTGCACTCTTTTCATAGTTAGGATGAACTCTTGGAAAGGCATTGCGACCTACAATCTCTTATACTGTGCATAAATATGACACCCAGATATACTTCAAATCATGTAATTTGACAATCTACAAACTCCAACTCCAGCTTGGCGCTAAGAAACTTGATGGGAGGGCAGATAAGAATGGTTTCAAAACTAATCCTAGAAACAGCTACTGTGTTGGGTTCTCCACAAAGCGTGGGGTCCACCCACACCTAGACATCACTCTTAACGGCGTGTGGATTGTTGTGAACGAGGAGCACGTTTCGAGGTGTTTTATTAGATAAAAAGGTGACATTCATTCTGGATGTCAAACTGCCTAAATACAAATGCTTAAAAACATTGAACATTTTTATGGCGCTCTCACACCAATCTTATGGGGCCGACAAACTCCTGCTGTGCTTTTACACTGCCTTGGTATGGTCTCGGCCGGACTATGGCAGTTTTGTGTATGGGTCGGAGACAAAAACAGCACTGGAAATGCTCGACCCAGTGCTGCATTTTGACCTTCGCCTCTCAAGCGGCACTTACTACACTCGCCCTGTCGAGAGTTTATATGTCGAGCGCGACAAATGGTGCCAACGGCATCAGCGGAAGTATGTTGACTTGCTGTATGCATCTAAGATCGTGTCTCTCAGCAACCATTCTTTCAGTCCAGTCATGAACGATACATCAAACTTACAACTCTCTTTAAACAGGCCACCCGTTTTACGTTTCTCAATAAGAGTAAGGAAAAAGGTTTCTGCACTCAAGGTCCCCCTTTCAGACACGCACAGAACGCCCATCCATAATTTTATTCCCCCATGGCATCTGCATCCAATATCATGCAAATTATCATTCACGCATGTAGAAAAAAAAGTCCCTTTTAAATATTGACTTCGTCAGTTACTGCATCTTTTCATGCTTAGGCCATCTCACCCGAAGGTATAATGTTAAACTGTCGCCTTACAATTTACTGTTTTTTTAAACAATATTACAGTTACCTTCGAAACATTTAAAAACTCACCTCGTACATGGCCTTGCATTTTCAACCACGACTCACACTTCATTTACCTCGTTATACAGATGTTATGTTATAATCCTTGAGTATAACTTTCTTGAGTACAGGTTACTATCACCATAAACAATTCTTACAGCCAGAATGGGCGCGACAAAGCCACCATCAAGGTGATTTACATACCGATTTTAGAAGTTTGAATTGTGACTTTTCATTTCACTTTTTTCAAATTCAAGTTGCAGCAGGCCCAGAAGTAAATGTTTTTACCAATTTGCAGTTTAGTTATTGGTGACATCATGTTAGGGGCAAAACGGCATTAAACATTTTGGGTTTTAAAACAAAACCTCTACTAAACTAGAACATTTGAGGTCATTGATAGCGCCTTAATAACCCCTTACCCGGGGTGGGGGGTGCAAGCTGTGTCTTCGCGTCTTAGTGCTTTCGTTGCTCAAATATTCACCGCAGCTGGACCACTTTATTACGCGAGAGCAAAGCACCAGATTGTTCCGTGCCATCTCGGTCAACTGTGCGTGCGGTTCTGTTCAACAAAAACGAGGAATTAGGTCGTCCGGTAAGAATTGCTATACGACCGGCTGCAAAATTCCAAGCAGATCAGACACCACAAAAAGCAGTATGCAAAACTGTCGCTTCTGCTCGTGATACCTAGCCCTATAAGTGCCAAAGCTGAGCCACTTTCTTCATAAAAACGAAACGGAGTAGTGGTAAATCAGAGTAAAATGAGTTGTGGGCTACTTTTACATGAAGAAATTTTGTTTGCGCTTTCTGGGCAGCATTAGCGAATAGAGGGGTGCTTAAGTTCTTTGAGATGGTTGTCAGTTGATGCGTAAAGTTGATGTGACCCAGGAAAGCCTTTCAGTTTTCTACATTAGTGCCAGATTAATTCTAAGCTTCTGAATCAATATTTTTTTTCACAATGATCAGGACAGTTTCGCATGTGTGCTCAGTAAGAAGGTGTCACAACCTTTGCGGGTAATTTAATCACTGTAAACACTGCCCTATGCTAAACTATTAGAAAGGACTGGAAAAAATACTGAGCACATCAGCTTCCTCCATGCACAGGCCGTGTAATGTGAAGGAACCCTTTTTGTATAGATCTGTTCTGTGGTGCTTATACAGATGTTCTGAAGGAAATTACGTTCCAGGTTAATATCCTGTGTCATTTCGCGTGCAGTTAAACTCGGATGTTCCAAACCTATATGTAACGAATTCCTGGATTCAACGAGAATTAGCGAATTCCCATTGTCAGCCCATTTGAAACCCATGTGTTTGTGACCTCTATGTAACGAAGGCATTGCGACCGTTACGTTCATGTAGCGAATTCTCTACGTTGGTGAACCAGCACATTTTGCGTTTTTTTCTGAAAAATGGGCTGTAGAAATGCACCGATTTAACCCCTTCACCCGCACTGGAAAAAACTGTGTGCTTCCAGTGTAAGTTCGGTGTCGATTAGGTTCTAGGCCTCCGGTCGGCGTGTAGTGGTGCGTCTTTATTTTTATCTATAGTGTTGGTTCGGCGGTGTTGAGTTCTGCTGCCAGAAAACGAAAAATTAATATTTTCAAGACAAGCCCGCTATTTTAACGGCCGTCTGCACCAGCGAGAAAAAACGTGGCTACCTGATACACTATCTCACCTAGTAAACTCTAAAAAATTTTGAGTGCGAATAATAGCATCAAGTCGTTGAAAAGCAGTCCTTGGGCATACCTTTTGCCCATGAAACAGTTAAGGCACTGACACGTGTCAAAAGTAAAAGTGACACTTAAGTTATGTTTCCAACTGGGAACTAAGTGACATTGCTTCGTTAGAGTGCCGTGTAGTTACTATGTGGGGGAGAAAGCGGAGGAAATGCTCTACTCTTTCACTGCAAAATGATGAATTTACGGATGAGTTTACCATCACTAATGTCTAGTATTCTGGACTCGTTTCTGCTTTATTTTCGCAAGGCTTAACTAAAAACCTCCATGTAACCAAAAATTGCGAAATTTTGTCAACTTCGTTACATCGAGGCTCGACTGTATACATTTCCGTGGTACGTATTAGTGATTCCAAGCTTTGCCGAATATCATTTACCATTTTTTTCTTGGGACAACCATCCCCTTTACGAGCGGCGGTTTCAGGTATGCTTTCGACGTACTTCCAATATTTGAGGCTTGAAACGAAACGTATTTGAGCGGACTTGTCACCACCAGCTAAAAGTCTAGAAAAATGTGACTAATGTTCAATGCTAAGCCAGTTGGTTCATAATTTTTTGAAACATACCATCCAGCTGTTAGAACTCTGCCCGCTCGCGAGAAAATAATCGACACTGGTACTGTGTGGTAGTTGTGTTCTTTCTTCTCTATCTGCAACGTCTATAACCCAGCCTTCTTACGTTTTAAGATATACGTCACCGAAACAAGCAGATAATATCATTTCTTACGATACGTATTTAGTCCTTGGCACAGCGGCGAGCCCTTATATCAACCGACGACTCCATTGTTGAATTGGAGAGCTTGCACGCACGTAAACACATACATCAATACTTTGACCAAACAAAATCACCGGCGTATAACGTAGGTTGCGCTCTTTTTAAGTGTAAGAGGATAATCAAAATATCCCTAAGTCACACTGAATTTTCGCGGACTACTGTGGATACTGGATAGCAAAATTTTTTTTGATGATCGAAATTATACTGTGAATATTTCTGTTAGGCTAAATTTTAATATTCATGCAAACACGCGCGTGCAAGACCAACAAATAAATATGTGTGGCGATATCTACATGCCCTAAAATTTTTTTTGTGAATGAATTTTTTTCATTTTTCAGGGACACCAAAGAGTTGTGAACTCCGCTTTCGAATGGAATCACCTACTCAAACAGAACCCACCTCGCATTGTTTGGAACTTTTTCATACCCGTTGTCATCCAACAAAGTTCTTTCCGATTTTTAGTGCCAAATGTTTGAACATGTGATTTTACCTTTAAACATGAGATTCTTGTAACTGCAACAAAAATAAATTTGATTTTTTTAAAAATACTTTTTTGCTGCGAATGGAGAATTATGACCGTACAATATACGTCAAAGATACCAAATTACACTCAGTGCTTGCAACACACTTTCAATGTGCGCCAAAAGCCCCTCTTGGTTGCATGTTCATCTGCTTTCCAACTTCCTGTTGTACTTTGATTTTGCCCGCGTCAAGCTGCTTGCACAGCTGTATTCATAGCCGGTGGGTGATACCTGCGCTGGAAAAATGAGACATTCGTTAAATAGGCCCCGTCTTCGACCCCCGTGTTTGTAACGTCTTAGAGTTTCCGCCTTAAAAGTTCTTCCTACATTTTCGCGGAGTCAAGCAGCTTTCTGGTCGCACTCGTCTTCAGCACAACTGAACTTGTGGTGATACATTTCTCGCCACTTGAACTGTTCCCTACAGCTAAACCTCTTGCACAGCAGCAAGGTAACGAGCGGCTGCGGTACTCTCTGCCACGTGCTCAAATATCGCATTCTTGCTCCTCCTCCTTGCTTGCTTACGATGGCAGTGGGTGTACCAACGCCTTCCTCACCGCTTACATTAGTCAATATTTAGCGCTTCACGTTCCCAAGGGTACCTTGCTCGCCCCTCTCAAATGGTCCTGGCATCTAGCCGTTGACGTTTTAACAAGCTACAGCTTCAGCCCCTATAGCTGATACACTTGATGACGCGGATGGTCAAGCAATAGATAAAGACTGCAGCGACCGTCACAATGACGGCCTTTGCAAGATCTCTACTCAAATCACGCTAAATAATAAGACCACAATCCCTCGCCTGGACCTGGTAAGTAGGCCCGAAGCACCTTTCTCGTTTCGACCACTCAGAAATTAAGTGTCCGCGCTATAAAAAGCACCCCCGACAAACTGTTAGGCAATCTTGAGCCTACTCTCAAAATGGCTGAACTTGCTACGCACCACTTAGCGTCGCATGAAACTGCATAAACATAACCCATTACCACCAGAGCACTCGAATCGCCTCCTTGCATCAAGGTTCTTCTTTCACAACGACAACCGCCTGATTGCTGTTCCTATCAAAGTCAAACACTCCCCCATCATGTGGACACTTTCTGTGGAGTTATCACAGCCAACGTGGAGATTCGAAAAAAACAAATTGTTCAATTGGGTTCGTGGTGAGGTAGCTGAGATTTTTGCGCCGCAACAAATAGGCAAGCTTTTGCGAATTAGGCTGTTCTCACCTTCACCACTCCTACGATCCATGCTTCAAATATCACGTGGCTGTATTTAGGAAATCTCCTAATGAGTTCAAGATAATGATTTGCTTGGAATTCCCCAATACCATGCAAATGGCAAAGTACTGCCGGTACCAATGTGTGTGTCATAAATGTGTTTGCGGGCATGGTCAAGTTTTACAATGCAAGCGTACACTTTACTGAGTGGCTTGTAACAAACAATGGGCATCTAAAATATGACCCATGTGTCAAGCCGAACAGATACATCCACTCACGTCAATTCCCGAGCGAATATGGTTTGTTTTGAGCTACTTCTCAAAACACCGAAATGTACCTTTTCACTTCAGCTTTTTCGGTTTCCGAAACCATTTCTTTGGGAGTTCTTTACCAATGCTGTGTACACATTCTGAACCAGAATAATCATGTTTTCACCAAAATTTTTTTTATCGCCCAAAATGTGTTGCGCAACAGGAGACCCTCCTGTCTGTTTTCAACTTCCACTTTAAGGAACTTGAGGATTGCCTTAACTTGGTCCTTTTGGGATACTACTGTAGGGCCCACTATGGCTGTGTGTATGTTCGTGAGCTTTAGGCAGAGAATCGGCAGGAATTCTGGCAATGCGCGCGTCAGCACCCGGTTCTGAACAAAGGCGTGCTCAGTACATGACGTGCCAATGCTGTCACAACAATCATTCCTGAACACGACTATTTGTAGAGGTCTCGCAGCCAGTGATACCTGGGACGGCGACTCGATCGGTTCGATGTAGAGCAGGCTGCCTATGTGATCGTCGATAAGCAGACCTTCCCTTTCGCAACACTGAGTGAATGTCTTGACAGCTGTCTTGTAATTACCGCCAGTCAGGGGTGTTCCTTCAGGCACAGTATGTTAACTCTACTGATACCAGTGGACGACCACTGAATGCTGCACAACGAGATGACTCAGTCCACTGTGCAGCCGCACAAACCCACCAGTTTGGGCCCACTGCACCCACATCAAAGCGAGCGCGCACGACACCACTAGCCGTAAAGCCTTCAACGCAGCCTTGCATATTGATGTGCCCCAGTTGACAGGAAAATTATTTATTGAACACTGCTCACAACTTTACCCACAGAGGTGGCGCAGTGGCGAAGGCGTTGCACTGCGGAACACCATGTCGCGGGATTGATTCCCGGCTGCGGCGGTCGATTTTCTCCTTGAGGCTAAACGAAAAAAACGCCCGTGTGTACAAGATTTCGGCGCACGTTAAAGATGCCCAGGTGGTCGAAATTAATTCGGAGCCCTCCAGTACAGCGCGCCTCATCGCCTGCGTTGCGCCAGCGCGTTAAACCCTACAATCAATCAATCAAGCTCACAATTTATCGTTCGTATAACTGCTGTGCTTTTTTTACTGGCGGATGCACAAAATATTTTTTTTCTTAGCTATAGCTGCAGTATTTGCACTTTGCAGGCCCTGGTATCTTCTCTGCGGCAGCCCAGCTGTAATTAGCAGCCCGGTGAGATGAAAGGGCAAGAGCGCCTACTTTAGTGGGTTGAATTTCACAAATGTAAAAGTGCTGCTTTTAAATATTTTTATATGAAAACCTTTCTGAACACTTGCTTGCTCTGAATAAATAAAATATTGCACAGCAGTTGCTTGACGAGTTTAGCTGTCAGAATGGCAGCGTGACCAGATTGGCCGTGGTGATGGCGGTGCGCACAACTCCCAAGCCCATTCTTCTGCCTACGCATTTCCATCTGTTCTGTTTGAATATGTGCGTCACTGCTGCCATCAGTACCTTGTGGTTTTTCTTGCAATTTGCCCGTGAGTTATGACTATGGAGTTTGCAAAGATTTTTTAACAGTTGAAGGAAAGGCTCAAACAGAAAATAAAGGCATTCGGAAAGTAACGGAACGCAATGTTCTTTCGGATTTATGCAATATGCGCACTGATATCGAAGAAATGAAAGAGAGCCTGAACTTCAGATTAAAAAGCCTCGACGACGTAAACGCGCTCCTTCAGACCACTATAGGCGATAACAGCACAGAAAAAAATGGAAACGACATGCTTCACCTTAAAGTTGGGACGCTTAAAAAACAACTTGTCGACTGCCAAACCAGCCTGTTCAAGTCAGAACAATACAGGCGTAACAGGAACAATAAATTTAAGGTATAACGCATGAGCCAATCGACAGCCTTCCTGGGATTCTTGAAATATAGGCTTTGCTTTCCTTCAGCCAATATCACGGATGAACGCCGATGTGTGCCACAGGGTGCCTACAAAAGACAAAACTGCCTCGAATATAATCGTGCAATTTCAGTGACCTTGGTGGCCTGCTTAAACATTGCGAAAAAGAGAAGGCTCACAAACGCGACTGTAGGCTTGCTGACAGCACCGATCTTGGGATCATTCATGTGAAATGGCGATCAACATAAATGAACATCTTTGTCCATTCAAGAACTGACTACTGGGTGTGGCTATTTCGCGCAAGCGCGTAAACAGTTGGAAGTTTGTGCGGGTCAATAATGGGTCCATCCGATCGCGTCGCAATCAGTCTTCTCCTGTCATATGAATCCCCCGTGAAAGAAACTTACATGTGTATTTGTGCAGCTCAACAGACTGCCTACATTGTGACGGACTTAGAGAAGTGTGAAGATCAAAGATCAAAGTCGTGCGCACCGGCATTGCGGGTCCTTATAAACACAGTTCTTTCTAGCGATGTGCCTTGGTTTATTCAAACTAATGATGTAAACAGTGGCTAAACCTATTTCACATCAATGCAGGGTAACTTGTACCAAAACGCGAAGAGGTGTGGCTGTTATTTGAGCCATATAGAGCAGCCATCCACATCTTGATGTTCACCTAAACATGGTACAATAATGATTCAGATCATCTCGTGTTTCCGCGTTACAATAATCTTGATGTAAGTAGGAGAGACAGCATATTGGGGGGTGTGTCCATGGAACAAAAATGTCTGGTTTTTGGAATGGTTGCTGAATATTGAGACATAATGGTTGACTGCGAGATTTTTTATACACAAAAAGATAGTAGTGCTACTATAGTCCTGCAGGCCAAACAGTGTTAATATTAGGGTATTTTGTATGATTCTTGGCAACTGAATGTCATATGCAAGTTCAAACAGGTATGCGCTTAGAAATGGCGCGGATTCAAAGTTGATTTGTTACAAGACACATATTCTGTTGTAGACTTCACATTTCTGTTTCTGTGCCATAGCTTTCAGACTCCTATTAAGTCTCCTACTCGTGTCACTACCTCGACGTCATCATTACTTTACTTGTTTATTACTAACTTGACAAGCAAAACTACAGCGGCTGGTGTTTTAAGCTCGGACATTACCGATAATTTGCCCAACATGTTATTTGTAGATACGAGAACATCACTCCAAATCAGAAAAAAACAAAAGGTTATAATTCGAGAAATCACACCCATTACTCTTACAAACGTTTGATATAAAATAAATTCACAAAACTCAGCAAATTTGCTCTTAATGATGCAAATGATTCATATGATTATTTTGTCTAAGTTCTTTTTCTGATGGTATGTTCAGTTTTTCCCCATGAAAACCCCCATCTTCATAAAAGGTCACGTAAACCAGTGAGTGCAAAAGAATTTCTTGGACGAATTGCAACGAAAAGAAAATTGCACCAATCTTTCATCCACTTTCTAGACCAAAACAAAACTAACGGAATGCAAAATGTTCAGACATAAATTGAACCAGGATATAAAACATTTAAATGCAACTTCTATATACGTACTTTTGGTGCTTCTAGGTCACACAGGATTAATGTCGTGCGAAAAATTTGAATAATGCGTAGAATAGAGGCCCAAAGCAAAATGTCCCAGAAACCCTAGCAACTAGCAATTGATAACAGGGAAGTGAAGGGAACCCAAGTTGCCAATCGTTTTAACGACTTTCTTGTGGAAGTAGCCGACACTCATTCTTTTCCCGAAACTGATATTTTATGCCACTATTAGCGCAGCTTTGAGCTCGGTGAGCATATTTTCAACATTCCCAATGTAGATTCGTCCCTTTGTCCAAATGGTGATACCGTCCGCATAAATGCTGTAGCGGGTACCAGTTTTTGTTTCAAGTTCTTGGCTCAAGTAAGCATGGCTACATTGAAAAGTAGCCAAGCTTACATGCTTACGACGCTGTGTGGAGTTACGAAACGTTGCGGGAGTGACGAAATTCTTTGAGCGTCTGGCATTTGTACATAGAGGCAAAGGTACACACTTTACGGGAATGATTTTGGACCAGCTTATTTTAAAGATTTCAAAGATGGCGGAGTGCCAAACAACCAAACAAGCTACTGAACCTATGTGATCCAAATATTTCATTCAAAGCTCTTCTAAACCGAAAGTAAAATATATGGAGTGTTACAGGTGCTGATGGTCCTGCCGTTCGCTCCCCTTTTCTGATATTATACAAGGGCATTGCACTCGTTAAGGCCTATTTCTAGCCCCGTATCTTTTTTCGGTACTGCCTTTAGCCCCTGGCAATTCCGGATGTCTAACGTTTCGCGTATATCAATTTCGTTGAATACATGCAGCAAGAAGATGATACCGTTCGCTGAATGTTTTCAGTCTTTTCTTAGTACACGGTTGCCCAATAATGTGGGGTTTAAACTCCTACAAATAACATTGTTCTTACCCAACTTTGACAAGACTCAAAACGCAAAGCACTCACCGTATACATATTCTAAAAACTTTCTGGGATATTCTCTTTGTGACCTGCAAATCGTGCTGAAGAAAATAGCTGGATGTCAACGTCGTAAAGTCGTTGGGGCAGCGAGCATTAAGAGAGTCGTTAGAATGCATAGATGAAAGAGTAATCATAAATTGTTGAGCGAGTCCATGAGTAAAATAATCAAAGACAATGAGAATGGCTCATGTAGATGGCCAGCTTATGATCAGACAAGGTAAGGAATGAGGTAAAAAAATTTTAACTTCAGCAAAGTACTTGGAAATGTGTTTCACCGAAAACTTGGGATCGTCGCACAAAAAGAGCCAATGCTGGAGTACGATATGCTGACTCTAAAGCTGTGGCACTGTATGTGTCGTGTTGGCTCTAGTGTCTTATATTGAACCGACATGTATATGATGGATACGTGCTCTCCGCGCCTGCACAATTAAAGACGCCCAGAAGAGGAAGTGAGAATCTGGGAATGTCTTGAATGTGTGCGGCCTATTCGTAATATATCTAAAGCACCATCGATGATTTGGTTGTGCGAGTCAGTAGTGCATCGTCACAAGTCTCATTTTTACGTGTAGTTTGTTTTGTCTGTTCATTCCATGGCGTTGGCCGTGATTTACCATGTTTATTCTGACGTGGGCATTGAAGTCACTCTATGGAGTATTGATATGTGTGCTCTGCTTGTTTGTGCACCAGCTGCCGCAGCAGCCTTTTTGAGCTACCGCCCTATTACCGGCTATCCCAGAGGGAGGGGAATCCCGAACGGAGTCATATTATCAATTGAGACATTAGCTTTATTAGGACACCAAAAAACGAAATTGGTGACATTCTTTTTGGAACAGTGTTGGGATGATAACTCACGCACGACGCTGAGTGAGTGTGCAAAAATGACAATATCAGGAATATTATGTCCGACTTTGAGATTTAAAAGTAGAAAATCTCACATGCTTCCGCCATGAGACTGGTGGTATTTACACTCATGGTTTTACAAGCACAATATTCGAATTCGTGAGGAGCAACTATCAGCCCGGTGTAAATTTTCAAAACTTCGTAGCTTTGTATTTATCCTGCAAAAACATCACGGGCTCTAAAATCGCACTTCGCCGTACCCTTTTGTTGTTAAGTTGGGTAAAAGAGAAGTCATAACGGGCGAAGATAAAATGGAGTTCCACAATTATAAAAGATGTTTTTATATTGTCTAAAAAGGACACAAAAAGTTTAGAAGCTTGTTTTCACTCTGAGCGAGAAAGCACATACGTGAACTGGTGATTTGAAAATAGTTCGAATGTGTGTCACTAACTAAACCTTTAAAATTATTGGGAGTCATTGGTGCCATTTTTAAAGCAGATAGCTAATCGACGTACCCTAGCTGGTACCCTCAGCGCCATTTGCCGCGCTCGACATGTAGACATTGCATCATGCATGTGCGAAAAGACAAAGATGCCAGGACAAGTCCCTAATGCTACAAGGGTCAAGCATTTTAAACGATGTGTCCCTTCCTGACTCAGATATAGTACTTCAATAGTGCAACCGCGATCCTACTAGGCTGGTAAAAATCTCCAGCAGAAGTTCTTTGTCAGCAACAAAGGACTGAACTGCCATGAACCTGAGAATATTCATTGATTTTACACAGTTTTTTTGTTTTATTTTCGGCCTGCCACGTGACGATGACAAAAACAATAACAACTTTGGCTTTGTTCTTTGTACACCTTAAGACTGCATACTTGAATACTTTTCTGCAACCTTCTTCCCCTGACGGCAGCATGGTATCCATCAGAAAAAAAATTCACCATATTCCCGTAGGTGAATCCTGAGTAGTATTCGAAGCAGCCATAAGGTCGACTCAAGTTCCCATTAGTTTTCAGTTCGATCGCGACGTTGGGGAAAAAGAATGAGATGAGCATAGCGCATGCGCGCGTCATTTATACCGCGGAGCTACAGTGGCGCCCCCAGTGGAGTATGCAGCGGCAACCGTCGCTTCTCTAACCCTAAGCTGCTTTGCATTATCAAGCGTGGAGCCGCAGGTGTTGCCATTCGTTGCACAATCCCGGATAGGAGAGGAGTAATGCCTCGCATACTGCTCAGGGTTTCCCTGCGGGAAGATAACAACGGTGGTTCAAGGTGAAGCTATTTTGTGATGGATGGTTTGGTTGGATAATTCCTAGGGACATCCTGCCACAGTCATCATCAGCCGTGCCTCACCAGGCATGCGCAGTGGGGGTGTGGTACTCACGGTACCCCTACGGGAAGATGACGACGGTGGTTGAACGCGAAGCTATCTCGTGATGAATTCTGTCGTTGGCCAACTCCTATGGGCTTCCTGCCACAATCATCATCAGCGCTGCCTGGTCAGGCATGCGTGGTGTGGTTGCGGATGGCGGACAACGACGAGGGAGGGAGGGACACAGCCCCGAGCATGAGATGTTCGCATCTTAAAAGGTTTGCCTTTAGCCGTGCCTCCCAGGACAATTTTTGTCACCATGTCTTGAAATACGTTTCAAGAAGAAGAAGAAGAAGAAAAGGAACAAGAAGAAGAAGGAGGAGAAAGAAGAAGAAGAAGAAAAAGAAATATTCGTATCACCGTGCTAGGTACCGTAGGGGGTTGTAACTTCAACATCAGCAAGAGTCAGTTCTATTATCTTTAAGTAATTTTATTCGTCTGGAATTCTCATGGAAATCTCCAAGGTGCCCTGCCCGAAACTTAGACCTTATTATTACACCCCTACGGTGTCGGGTGCCTCAGTTAAATGGATGCTTACACAGGTCTCGTCGGGCACCAACAGCTAAGGGCAGCTATTGTGACTAAGACGTGTCTGTCGAACTCTACCTGTTGACATGTCGACGTTTTTCACGTCTCAGACGTCAGTTCCTGGAAGTACCGCTTTGGTGGAGTGCTCGCTCTACTATCTTTCGGGGCTTCCGAAAGGCGGTTCTGCCGCCGCGATATATAGTCTGCCCTCCTGCGCTTCATTGAAAATAGTATAGATTCACTTTATGATTGCGATTTATTACTCCGGTCGTGATGTTTCAGTTTTTGTTGCACTCGTTTAGTGAAGCAAATCTCAGTCGAACCAGTCTAAATTATCTTTTCTGAGCGTCTCGTAATTAAATAATAATTCTGTGAGCACAGCCATCATCGTTCTTTCATAACTGTTACTCGAATGGCCAATCTTATCTAGCAACTCATCATCAGTGTGGCGCACGCGAGCACCACACCATCATCTTCATCTTTCATCCTCGCGCCTTCTTGACCATCGCTTTTTTCAACGGCCTCTAGGCGAGGTTGTGTCGTCATTAAACGCGTCCTTCGAGTCTCCCGTGTCCGAGTCTTGCTATTCTTTTTATCTTCACTGCTTTTTGTTAATTAGCCGATCCACTGATTGGGTAGGTGCCATACCTAAAAGCGCAGAACAACAACAATAAACAAGAACAATGCCTCACAACGTTTGCTGTTTGTTGAGGGGAATTCAGATACCGTTGACTTTTATGTGTGGATCTGGCTGCATCCCACGTATTTCGGAGAAGGAACGCAAGTGCTTTTAATTGGGATCAGCTTGAAAACCTTTTAATTAGACCAGCCAACTGGTTTTTCGCACTAAGATGCGCTTTCCAAATGCAAATGGGCGGATTACACGATTAAAAGGTAGTTGCACGTTGTCTACATACATTGAAAAGAAGACGGGTGGTGGCAACGCCTTTCTTGGTGAGTTCATCTTAACTACATTCAATGTGTAGCTTACACCTACACCCTGGGACTGGCTACTTTCTTAGACGTGAACGTGTGAGAGCGCTGATCTGATTCGTAAAGGAAATGTCCGTACATATAAATATCAAGAATGTTGAACAGTTGACCATGTTATCCGATACACTGATTGACGGAAGGTGGCTGGTGGTTTGCGGCAGCAGAACATTGCTTTCATATTTGCCTTCTATATGGTAATTGCATTCTATAGTTGACGCCCGGTTTGAGTGACCTCACTTATGCTGCCGAGATAAGCGAAGGCGTTGGTGTCTTTTGTCCCACCAATGCATGTGCCTTTGTGTGGTTCGCCTTTGGTGATATTTGGGAAATCCGCGTAACTCTCATTTTAGGTATCTCGGAATAGTGGAACAGCGCCACTTCTTTTACGCCCTGAAAGAATATGTCATCCGACAACGGTAGAGGAACAGCTCCGTCAGCAGAACACTAGAGGGAACAGGTTAGTCATGTTTGCAGGTGGAGGTTTGAGTTAGCGTTTAATGGCCCTGAAGGCTCTCTTCTGCATCAAATGCCGCCGTTTGGCTTGTTGGCAAATCGCATTTTGTCCAATTTAAGTTGTCCATGATGAATTTTGAGGATGTACCGAATACGCTGCCCACAACGCAGTGCGCGTGCGTGAATTCAGGTTGCGAATGGATGTTTCAAAAATAATTTTGGTATTTTACTTGCCGAAGCTGAGTCTGGGCTACGTACGGAAGCAACGTATCGGAGTTGAAGGCTGCGGGCTTTTCTTCCACCTGGCGATCTCTAACGTGCTCTGTATGTTCAACATACGGGCTTTTGAGCACATGGCATACTTAAATGAAGCACCGCCGCAGCGTGAATGGAACGCTTGTCTTTCGGCTCGGAAGCCGAACGTGTTAGCTACTTAGACTCTGATGCGATCCACCAAAGCATTTCACCGTTCCTTACTTTATTATAGGCGCCTTCGAGAATTGCGCGCAGACGTATTCTTTTGCTAACAGAGGTTTTAATTTGCGACGGAAATGTAAGAACGAACGCAGTTGTTCAAAAGTTTCCTACGACCCCCTTTGACGTCACTTGCCGAATTTAAAATCAAGTACACATTGAGTTGTGACATATGCCACCAACCTTTTTGTACTGCAGCGTCTTCTAAAAGTTGAGTAAAATATAGTTGCACTTTCCAACTTGGGCCACACTGCACCGATTCCGAGAGGTTCACTCAATAAAATAAGCACCGACCTTTGGCTTTTTCAAAAAGGAAGTGTCGCCAACTCGTGTTGGTGATGTGATAAACCACATGAACAATGACATGCAACAAAATTGTATCATAAAAAACCTGCACCAAAAAAGGGACGCTGTAAGCCTGAAAATCTTAAATATCAAAGCTCTCGACAGTTCATCGTAGGTTAGCATTTATTGTACGATTCGCACATGGTGCTGGGTTCAAGAAGATTGTGCGGAAGCGGATATTTATGAAAATATTTACATGAAGAGAAACTAAACTCACTGGAACGGTTCGGAAACAAGGATCTACAAATCCATAAAATAAGTACCGGAGGAGACTCTTCAGTGTGGTTGCAATTTTCCACAGGAAGCATTACCACTCTCAACAAATACTTTCAACCACTGGATACAACGAAATTATATATCGAGAAACAACTTACAACTACCTAAATATGTCAGCACCAGAATTTTATTTCAGACATGCGTGTTGGGACCACCCAATAAAAATGCAGCTCTGCCACCACTTGAGGGTACCTGGGGCCCGTACAAGGCAGCAGGGCTTCACAAGTACACAGCAAAAGCTACATCACTAAACTAGAGACAGGAGATTCGGAAATACCGTAAAGTTTAGGATATTAACAGGTTATTTTGCTATCGTGTGTAAGAAAAATAGGCGGAATAATATTTCACCAAAATTATCTTCATACCACAGTATATGACCTTGTAACCGTTATATTTGAAGTTTTTGCAGCAACTGCTTTTAACAAACAAGGAAAGAATGACATTTCTGCGAAATCACGCATTATTGCAAACAAACCTCACTGGCCATTCCTTAGCGTTTGTGTCAATGGGCTATGAAATATTAGCGCGCGTAAGGCGGAGAAACTATTTATTGTTTAAATTCCCTTCTTCCAACTTGTTGAGCTGAGTATAGGCGAACGGTATGCTAGTGATTTGGAAAAATGCATTTAGTCCGGCACAGAGGAATAGGCAACTTGTCAGAGCTGCGGGTACTTTAATCGGTGTGTGATTGATAACGATGTTCCGATATTCTCAATATATCGGTGGGCCGGTTCAGTGAGCCCGCAAGGCTACTTTTATTGGAACGGATGCAACGCGGATAGACATATGCCTACGTAATAATCTTGTACTCTTTAAAGTATATTTATTAAACCTGATAACGAAGAAAGACCCACTTGCTCATTTTATTGCCCGATGTCATTCCTCGATAAACACGTGATTTAGGGAACAGATATTAGAAGGGAAGTAGAAATTTATAGGTCGTTTTATATTTTAGTGAAGCCTGAGATTACAAGCTATGTTGTGTAGTTTTTATAGCGGCAAATCAACGTATTCGTTTTAGATTATTTACGTTCCCAGAGTATGCAAAACATATTAGGTTTCCCTTTAGCTCCCTCAAAGTTCAGAGTTCAAGAAACGTTATTATCACTTTGTGAATGCTTCCCGTCCCACTGGCAGATTCTGTCGACCAAATGAATTATGCTCCTCGAAAATCGAACCCCACAGGGTACCTTCCTGTTTGTATTGGCTGCCCACTTCGATTTTTCTGTTAGATTCGTTGAGTGCCCAAGCTGATGGCTCAAGTGGGAACGTGATTGCTCTGCTTTTTTGACATTACATCATTTTCGTTTTCACAATTTGTGACATTCACTAAAACACAGGGAGTAATCTTTACTACATCCTTACTACTCATTCCAGTCAAGGTTACGCTCATGTACAATACCGTAATCTCTCGTTAACTCGCCTTCGTGAAATCCGCTAAAAATTTCGCGGCAACCGGAGTGTTCAGCAAAGATAAATGCTGGAAATTTGTGGTCTTATCACAAACGTAACCTCTACTTACGTTACAAATATTTGAATTGCGGAATATTTATTGCGGAATATATACAAATATTTTTTATTGCGGTAGAAATAACTGAGTACTGTTCGCCTGTTTTGTGTTTGAATCTGGTCTGTGAAAAGCGTTCTCGGGCTGGTGAACAAATCACATCAATTGTTGGTTGACACCGCTGCATTCTGCATTGGTGCCAAGCAGATGCCAGATGTTTAGTGTTTCATCAGATATAGGCATTTAGGGAGGCTTCTATTCGTTTACTCGGTCAATAGCGTTGTCTATGGGTATCTCAATAATGCTGACGCCGGGCATAATTCTCGTAACAGGGACATCAGCCTCATAACGCCCCTTATCCGCGTAAATTTGCCGTTCGCGACCGCGTCCGTACCGTAGTGGGAGCTTATCGTTCGAACAAAGACCATATCAGCTGCCTGTAGTATACTCTGCATTGTGTCCTCGCTGTCAACATTGCAAGATATCAGTGGTCTCCCGAAAACACCATTGGAGATAAAGGGAACACATGCATAGCGCCTAAAAAAGCCCTAATGACGGCCATAAAAACCTTCGATTCAACCGATATTTTGTGATATCCAAGTTCGAGTTAACAAGACATCACTGCATTGAGCAAAATATCATTGCATTTTTTATTGTTAATCTATGTGATAGAAAAATGAGTCTCAAAAATCTCACAAGGTAAATTAAAGCAAAGTTGGCAACGCAGCATGCACACCCAAACAAAGCCGTGTTTTGAAAAACACTGTTTGTATACTTAGGGCAAGAAAAAGTGAACGAAAAAAGATTCGTCAGATTACTATAACGTTTATGGTAAAAAAAAACTAAACGAAGCCAAAGAATGATTTATGAAAAGGAACTTCCAACTTTTACCAAACGGCTTTTTTTGTCACTATGAATAAAAGTCAGCTTTGCCTGGAATTGAGAAGGTGCGAGAGCAGCGCTGACAGGATGGTTAACGCACATCGCTTCGGCCCATCGCACGTTTTACTAGCGTTCCTGGTGCTCTAGTCATCAGCATCGTCATCGTTTACGTGGGGAATGGAAATCAAGCGGCCTCTGGAGAAAACACACTCCAAAAAGTGCCTGCGAGAAAACACATTCCCTCACCGTCTGTCTTTGTACACGCTTACTGCCTTCTGCGTATCGCACTCGTCAAATACGTTATCAGCGCCTGCAGTCAATGTAAATTTCTTCGCGTGTGCCTATCTCTTCCGGGGGTACCAGAGCAGCGCAGACAGCATGCTTAATGAACGTCGCTTCTGCCCATCGCAGGTGTATAAATCATAGCCTTCGCGCGCTAAAAGGAGCATGAACTCGTTCTTTAAGTGGCGAAGCTCCTCTTGCTAGGGCCCTGTCCCGTCCCTCGCTGCTGCAGCAGCACGGCACAGCGATGATGATTGTGGCAGGATCCCCTTATGGATTGGCCAACCGAAGATTGGCCGAAGAGGTCAAAACGTTCAACGTGTTCGTTGCTACCGTACAAGGAGGAGAGGATGAAGAAGAGGTTGTCGTTCGTCACCTGCGAGCTCAAGACACGTACCGGGGGTGCGCGACACAAGACGCTCGGCAGAAGGCGACGGCGATGGTGGCTAATATGTCACACCGAATTCGCCAAGTTACCCATGGAAATTATCATCGTCCCAAACAAACCCGGCATATTCACCACAAACATCGACGTCGTCGACGGGCTTGTCAACGGAGCGGTGGGAAGTCTCAAGCTTTGTGAGCGAGGAGGGGTGGTCTTGACGCGGCGGAGCCCGGTTTTGATCCGACGACTGTCTGGACGCGACGGGAGGTACGTGGCACAATTCCCACTGCACTACATACTGAAACGCGAGCATGGCTACGAACGCGCCTTATGTCCTTCACTCATTCAGATGTTGCGCGCCATCAAGAAGTCCTATAACAATGTTTTACGGTTTCACTGACAAGCATTTTAGCTTCGCCCCTCTCATCATCTTTACTTCGTGGAGATGGCTGGATTTTTTTCTGCTACCGCCCCCCCCCGTGCACGCCTGGCCAGGCACCGGTGATGATGATTGTGGCAGGATGCCCCTAGGAATTTGCCAATCAAAGAATCCATCACGAGATAGGTTAGAGTTTCACCACCGTCGTCATCTTCGAATAGGGGAACCCTGAGTACCACACACCCCTGAGAATGCCTGGCCAGGCACCGCTGATAATTGTGGCACGATGTTTCTAGGGATTTGACAACCAAAGAATCCATCACGAGATATAGCTTCGCGTTCAACCACTGTCTTCATCTTCCCGTAGGGGAACCCCGAGTAGTATCTGAAGCATTCTTCCTCTCCTCTCCGACGCTCCTCTCCTCTCCGGCATTCGTTCTCTCCTCTCCGAAGCTCCTCTTGTCTCCAGAATAGCGCAACGAATGGCAACACCTGCGGCTCCACACACGATAACGCGAAAGAGCTAACAGTTAGGGACGCGACGGTAGCCGCTGCATACTCCGCTGGGGCGCCACAGTAGCTCCGCGCTATTAATGACGCACGAGCGCACTCCGCTCCCCTTATCCTCCTCCCGCAACGCCGCGATGAAACTGAAACCTGATGGGAACTTGAGTCGACCCCATTGCTGCTTTGCATACTACTCAGGGTTCCCCTACGGGAAGATAGTGAGAATGTTTTAAATCATCTTCTTGTTCCTGCAGTGCAGTGATGTCGGGAGTTAATCTTACACGTATTCAGGCTTTGCTGAAACTTTAAAACTTGCCTCGGGAACCCTCTGACAGACTAATGCTAAATTTTGTCTTCTGAAAACTGGTGCACCTGCGCTCTCTGGAATCGCGAGAACTATGCAGAGTTTGTGGGTGATGTAAAACAGATCAAGAGCTGACAGAAGAGCCTAGAAGGCTAAATGGAAATTTTCCAGAGTAGATTAGGAGCTGTTGAATGCAAACTTAAAACTGGTGATGATCATAACACCGATTTGGCAATCAATATATTCCAATGTCTCCACACTAAGAGCATTGTACGACTTCTTGCAGTGACGTCTTGATTAACAAGATTACGTTTCGCGCGTAATTGCGTACTGCTGAACGTTGATCCCAACTGTAAAGAAATGTGGGATGAATGTGAGGACCGGATCAAAGAAATTCTGGCAGGTTTAATCGATTCGTTATCTGAAGGGGAGTTGGAGCGCACTCACCAGTTAAGACAATTTTGTGAAGTTGGGTAGTTTAAAACAAGAACCACATACTGTGTGCTCAAAACAACCTAAAAGGGAAGATGTCTCTGTAAATGAAGACTTTTCCCCGGCAACATGTCATGCTCAAGGCCTAATTACGGCGTCCGCGAAGCGCAAGTCAAATGAAACACCCTTTCAACTCCTGTGCAACAAGCTCATTATAAAAAAAAACGAAACTTCTCCGACCTCGCAGCGGGTCGCATAACACAGCACATACAGCGGCAAATGCTCCATAACGCCAAAAGCACTCTATGCCGACAAATGAAACCAAGAAACACTTTAAGGGTAGTGGAAGAAACCTAAATATTGCATCACTCCTTTACACCAACACTTACAACACTCGAAAAAGACACAATTATTTTCTTTTTTTTTACTAGAAATATTGCCAACATCATAGCACTAACCGAGACCTGCATCCGTCCAGACAATATTGACGACGAATTACTGGACTGTGCACATTCTTTTTTTATTTACCTATGTAACCGGACAACCCGCAGAAGAAGCGGCCTATTCCTGGCTGTTTCAAGAACCCTATCATCCCAATATGTTCACGCTCCATCAGGTCTGAAGATAGTATGTGGTATCATTCAACTCTTCCACCGAAAAGAAGTCGGTGTATGCTATTGCCCTCGGCATCCTACTCTTTCCATATCAAATAACTGCCCGACGCTGTGACGTTTGTCATGTGTTCGCAACCCCCGGTACCTTTGATTCTAATAGGTGATTTTATTTATTTCAAACATTTCCTGTGTAAGTTAACCACGTACTATTAGCCCCTTTTTCCGCATTCCCAGACGATTTCTGAAATCTGCGTCGTATTTTTTTCTTGCCATAATTATTTAGCGACCCACCAGAACCTCCGGTACGGCAACAAACATATTTAAGCTCGTACTTTCGCCCTGCCCCGATTTTGTTCCAAATGTTACCCATCTGCCAGGTCGTTCAACATCAAAGTATCCCGCCCTAAAATGTAAAAACGGTTGAAAGAAGTCACGAGTATAGTAAAGCCAAAAATACCTCTAATAATGAAGCTTGTCTGCACATTTTTGATATTTTTCTCTAAAATCTCAATAATCATAATGTTCGAACTAACTGGGCCGTTTTTTTCTTGATAAGGTAAAACAACTAAGAAACAAAAACATCCCTGTTCGTAAAACACCCCTGTTTTCGTGAAATATGTAATAAGAACGACCTTGAAGTCCTTCATTCTGAACTGAACTCAATTTCTGTGTGGTGCAAAACACGAGCAACGCAACTGAACACCAGCCAAAGCAATTTTTTTCTCATATCTAGACGGAGCCGTTTACTACCCTCTTATTATCTGAACGATACTGCGGGGTAAGCAGTCAGCACTTACAAATACCTCGAAATACACAATACTACCAAACTCAATTTGTCCGTGCGTTCTTTGTACATAATTATGCACGCTAATTGCATGCTTGAGTAGGTCGAAATTTCTCGCAGGTTTCCTCAACATGAAAACCGACGACTTCCAAAACACTTATCTGTTATAAACTGGAATATGCTGTATCTCTTCGGGATCCTACCCACCAAATTTTAAAACACTCGTTCAAAATATCTCTGTTCGCTTCATATTCTCTAACTACAGCCGGACTGCTAACACAGTGTATGAATTTCAGCATCGGCTTACCTTCATCAGAATCTCGTAGAAACATCCATCACCTTCATTCCCTTCACAAGATTTTTCATCGCACATAGATGCGCGAGGACCTTACTGGGCCTCCTCGGTACATGTGAGCACAAAAATAAAATATCTACATGAAGTCGGTTTGCCGCGGTGCAGAAGATTACCCAATTTTCTCGGTCTGTCACAACGCATACATGTCAGGAATAAAATACTAAGCCCCATTGTTGCAACAATTTCGCAACACAAACTTTTTAAAACGCAAATAACCTAATATTGCATAATCAGAAGCATTGCATTACAGTTCATTTTTCTCCTTTTGTGATGTTTTTTTCTGTGCTCTGTTTAGTAAAATGTTTGTAAATATTGTAAACCCACTACCCTCTGTGATGCCTCCAGCCTGAGGGTGCCAAAATAAATAAACATATACACAAATACATAGATAAACAAAGGAATAAAAAAATAATTTATTTATTAGACCAATAAGAAATAAATAAATAAATAAGAAATAAAAAAAATAAAAATAAATAAATATCATTTAAATCAGAATAAATAAATATCATTTAAATCAGAATCAAGCGTACTACCCTTCCTGTTATATTTTTGCGGTGTTTCGACTCCTGTAGTTCGAAGGTGATTATGTTTCTTTTACGTAAACGTCAATGAACTTTCCCTGTGTAGTAATACATTTCTAGTGAATTTTAAAATAACCAAGCCCTTGCGGACCTATTTAGTACAAAGTGCTGAATGCATCAGTATTAGGTTCAAAGCATAACAAATGCTACTCAGCGGTAATCTTTCTACTTTCCTTCCACTACGCTATTGATACCAGTGGTACTGGTGGCAATAGAATCTTTCACAGGTTCCAGTAATATTCAAAACACAGGAGAAAAACAGTAGAAGTTACTCCAGTGACATTTCTGCATGCTGCTGAGTGCCAACGTTAATAGCACGTTTTAGGGTCCGAAATAGTGATAACCGCAGTTATTTACAACGTCGTGTACCATATTCAGCAATTATTTTAACAGGGTGGCGTATCTGAAGCTTACGTGAGTTCGTGAATGGTATGCCAAACTGTCGCAGAAAATTACTTCGCAAAAGCGTGTTCACGTCTATTAGTAATAACCTTTACACAAAATTGAAAATAAATAATAAAAGGTAAAATTTTAGAGCCAATGTGTAATCAGTAAAGGTAGTCAATTACAGCTGTTGGCTAGGGAAAGTGGTTGTTTCAGGGCATGTTAGGCAGTGAAATATTATTTTTTAACCACAGCCGTACAGCTATCGTTCATAGATGGTGTTCAGTTTTGCTTCCAGATAGTAAACCTAGCACTCTGCCGAAGCTTCCACTTCAAAGTTGAGTTAGCTATACATCTATACCGTGCTTTCTGCATGTTACCCGTAGTTATAAAATGTCTTTTGTTAGTACAAGTCGATTTTCAATTACTTAGGACAATAAACCTGTTTATATTGTGCTAAATGTTGTGGCATTGGAAATCGATACCACTATCCGCAAAGTGGCAGTCTCGAACACCCCGCTATTTCGATAGAAGACTGTGTTTAGTAAGATATAGGTGTTGTAACTTTTTATTTTTGAGAAACGATGTGTTCGTTTTTCTTCTATGCTTGACAAAATCGCCAGCTGATAGCCAGAAGTTCTCTTTACCAAAATAGTTGCAGGATTGTTTTTAAACGGCGCTGTCCGAGCGTCGTTAAAACAGATAAAATGACATAAAAGCCTTCTCTTGAAATTGTTATTTTGAAGTTTTTCACGTAGTGAAGTCTTACGAACGAAGAAAAGCGATATCTCAAACCGAAACAAAGAGGAATATAAATAGATCTTCTGGCTCCAGGCTAGAAAGTATGCCTATATTGTTTGAGGACATACGGAAAAACCCATAAAAAAGGATGCGCAACATAGAATAATTTGACAGTTTAAAGCCATTGTTGGCGTGAAAAGCAATAAGTGTATTTAATGTGCCAGTATACGAAAACCTTTCGGTGGTATCTGTCTACGTTCGCCTCTAGAATATTATCTATTTTCTTGCTTCGTATTTTATGCATAATAAGATGACACGAAACAACTGGGTAAAGAATGCAGAATTTTTTTGTGTTCGCAAGTGTGTGAAAACTATCTCTCGATGAAAAGGACAATTGTGCCTTTCCGTAAATAATGTATGCTGGCACCATGCTGATCTTACAAGGATGCTTTTGTCTGTGCAACGGTGAGGAAGCAGCAGACTACGCTTGCGTAAACCATTATGTAAAGCACTGGGTAAAAGTGTTTGAAAATTCCGCGCTCATGGCACGCATAATGGTCCAAAAGATTGAAAACAAAATAGTGAGCGGAAGCTACAATTGCCCAGTGATTAGGACAAAAAACGGCTCAATGAATGCTCTCCGAGACGCGACGCTGCGAAGAAAAGCTTCTGCCTGAAATCACTGAATGGGTGGACAACGATATGGGATAAATTAGCATTTGCGGGAGGGGGGCGGTGGAGGGGGATGGGGGATTTCAGCTTGATTTCTTCGCAGTGCGCCGACGGCATTAGACCACTGAACCACTGTACCTCGTTAATTCAAGCTGACTTAAATGGAAGCGGATGAACGCGCTGCGGCTTTTGACATGAAAACGTGCGTAACAAAGAAGTATGCAGCACAAAAAAGAAAAAGTGAGCCTAATAAATACACAAAGAAGAGTTTGATGAGTAGCGATGACTTTTTTTCGTCAATGGCGTATATGTCAAGTTAAAAACAGTGAATTACTGGGCACGTACTACTCTAAGAAAAACTTTTTTACAAGAAATAGAAAAAGACGCCTTTTTACCGCGGCGCTGGTTTTAGCAATTAGTTCTCAACCTTCTGTAATAACATTAGCTGTCACACATGTGGCCAAGCAAAATTCGCCTTTACTCTGTCATTAGTTAAATAAGGCGTAGGCATCATAGGCTATTTTATTTACTAGAATGGTACAAACAGTAGTTGTACAAGCTGTTTTGAAACTTCATGCCCATACAGTCAATCCCAGTTAGAGCGAACTGCAATATGCGCCACGTTTGGTTAGACATATCCAATAGTTCGATATAGCCGAACCCGCCCATAACGAGTTTATTGTTACGAGTTCGCAATACGCGGGAATCCTCTTGCCATATCCGCTTGCAGAAAGCGAACGAAATAAAGTATGCCATTTCCATACACAAAACAATCAATTTATTCCAAATAATATATCTACTTTCCCCCTTAGCGCCAGAACTGCCTACTCCCAAAGAAGCTGTGATTTTGGTTTTCTATTTCGCTTTGGCAGTGTCAACTAGTAAAGCGTTATGTACACGACATATTTTTTCCACCAGTTCCCGTTTGTTTCCTTTAATATCGCAGAAATATTGGCGGAGAACATCGACTACCGAAGGCACTTCATTAAGCGTCGGGTGGCTTTCACTCGCGACATCCTCTGTCTCCTCGGTGCTTTTCATCAGCATAACGAAGGTGCTGCTGACGGTGCCCGCATTCGAGGGGCTTACAATGACGGCAACGTCGTTGTCCGCACTCAGGAAATCTTCGGACACTCCTTTCGGCACAGCATCGGGAAAGATCGCGAGCTGCCGTCTTGGTCCGGACTCACTGACTGGGAGGGTTCCATCGTGAGTTCCACGTGTCGGAAACCGTTACGGAAAGTGTAGGCCGTCATGTCACTCCATAGTGGCCTTTGCTGATTGGTCGTGGCCAATCGACAGCTGAATCGCCGCTCCGAGACCATGCATTTTGTCTGCCATTCTAGGCACGCCGACTTCGGTATATGAGATGTAAAGTTCGTTATAAGAAATACGTTTCGCGTGTTTTTCTGTAACTGCTTTATTTACATTTGATATATAGCGTATTTCGCTCTATCCGGGTTCGTTATAGTCGGGTTTGACTGTATATGGTTTATGTGAGGGGTATGACAAACACCACCAATTTTGCGTTTAGCTAAGTAGCGACGAGACTAGCCCGTCAACGTTTTTCTAAGAGAATGAACAGCTGTTCAATTGAGCTATTTACTCAGAACGGAATAGGGGAGGAGTAAACGTTATTTTTACTCCTTCCAAACAGCCGAATTTGTTCGCCGGGGTCCACGCTGGCTAGCATAATTTTCCACTACTCCTGGTTGGGGGAGGAGAGGGGGGTAGCGATAGTTTGTCGGATCATGCCCAGATATTTAGGTAGAGTGTGCAGGGTTGGTGAAACTACTTGCAGGTGGCGGAGTAGAAAGTGCGGTGGATGGCGTAGAGGAGGGGGCTGCTCGTGTAGGTGTTCGTTTGAAGGCGGCGGTAGGTGGTGGCTTCATGCTTCTTTAACTTGTCGTAGGGCGGGAGTAAGATGCGGCGTTAGAGGCGGTAGTGTTCGATGATATCTTTGTATTTTGGACGGACCAAATGAAATTGTACTCTTCTGACGACGACGGGGGGGTGTTCGGGTGCAACGTTTCGCAGATATGCACCGGCAGCAGCATCAGCCACCACTTTCCTATCAAAATACTCATGTCCCGGGTTACAGAGAATGTAGAGTTGAGGGATGTTAGGTATGGACTGCCGATTTCGGAGGGCTAAGAGAGCAATGTGAACAGCGGTGTAAGAGCTACAGGCAGCATGGGAATGTGTGACAACGGTGATAACGTCTCGACATGTAGTGGCTGCAAGGGAATCGGTAATATTGTAATCATCGGGCGTTATCATAGGAAAGAAAGTGTTTATTGCACGAACACGCATTCTTGACGAGTTGGTGTTGCATTGCATAAAACTTCATAGCGCATGTGGACAAGGGCAAGAAAACAGACACCACGCTGCTTTGACCAACGCAGCTTTGACCATAGAAATCATCCCTTCCAACGCAATGTATGTATGTTGTCGCGTTCAGTACGCTTATTTAAATATTCTGCCTCAAGTAGTTTTATTTTAATTGAAAGGGTAATATTGAACTAAGGAATGTACGTCCTACAACGACTAATACAATTTTAGTAAAAAAGTACAAAAATATAAAATGATTGAATCACTTGTTTTATCGTACAGGTACCGAAGAAGGAATAGTTTTTTATCAACACTAAGGGGAGGCGCAATCGGCAAATTACGTTACGATCTGCGTGTCTTTCAACTATTACTTTACAACCCTGTCCTACGTATTGGAAGGAAAACAGTACTCCTGCCTTTTTGTGCATGCGACTTAACAAACTTTAAGCAGACCTTGTGATTTTTTTCAGTACGTCATTCATCATGACACCTTGTAATAACGAACCAAACTGGGGAAATGTTCTATGCAGACCTGTACAATTCACGCAGAGGTGAAAAAACTGGTGTTATTACGGGTGAATAAACCCTTGACTTAGAACGATGAAGGCCTGACAGTGCTTGGCATATCAATATTTAAAAGACTCCGGCTTTGAATAGGAACGTATATTTGCAGCTCTGCAGGATTGTCCGTGTATTATCCAAAGTAGGTTCTCCAGATACTACTGCAGAAAATTTCAATACTAAGTAGTTCACATAAAAAGCCAGCAAAGTATCCCTCAAAACTTTCATTGTTAACACACTATATTTTATAGTGTGTTAAAGACCGATCATACTCGGGCATGGTGGTATTAGAACTTTACTTCTGAAACTACCCGTTAATTCAAATTGACTGTCGTTACGATCTTTCATTGCAATGACAATCGCGGGATACGTTCTGGTGGCGAAATAAAAAAACGCTCCTAACCATTCCCATGAAACTTTCCTCAGCATCCAAGCGATACAAAATTCGTGACAGACAGAATATCGAAATGTACATTTTTGAGCCACGAATATGTATTATGTCATCAGCTTTATTCTGTGCAAATGTGGTGTACGTGCTTATTTTCTTAAAATATTTTTTTCTCTGCTTTTAGGAACAATGCAATAGATTTGGAAGGCACAGATGTGGTGGTTGCTTGTTTAGAGAAAAACAGACCCTTATAGTAGAATATGTCAAATAAACACAAACGGACTTCCGTGATTGTTATTACGTCATCACGAAAATAGATGAACACAAAGTCCACCCCACATTTCACAGGCGTTTCCGCAAATGTTGTCTTTGTCCTCTCATTTGCGGGAATAGTGCTTTTTGCGATTGCGGCTGCAAAATAATTTCTTTGGGTTGTCAGTGCCAGTATCCTAGTTATGCATATGTATCTTAGGGTTTCAGACCCGAGAATAATGAGTGCAGCGGTAGTGTAAATATAGAGCATCCGCCTCACATCCAGAAGGACAGTGGCTCGAATGCAGGTGCCGGACCATTCCCACCGGATTAAAAAAGCAAATAAAAACAGCGTTTTTATAGAATTTCGGAATTAGGCTTGGGAGGCGGCCTGACCCCGGCGACCATTGCCGGTAACGCACTCCCTCACCAGAGCAGGATAGGACACCCTTGTGAAGTAATGGCCACAACCTCCAAAGAGTACGGCAATTAATCCACAGTCCTCAGTCTCCAGTAGCTGCGGAGCAACTGACAAAGGCGGCGGTCAGACCTGTGAAGGCGCAAAGTCTGCTAAGAATCCCTGGAGCCGGACAGGCCGCCATTGGATTCTGAACCGGGGAACGTTTAACACGAGAACTTTATCTATTGAAGGGAGTCTAGAGGTATTGTTCGAGGAGTTCGAGGGGATGTCCTATGTTACCGTGGTCTAGCGAACAGAAGAGAATAGGGAGTTGGATTTCTAATCAATAAAAATATCTTGCAACATGAACGAATACTATAGCATTAACGAATGGGTAGCCGGTCTTGTAATTAGGCTTAATAAGAGGTACAAACTCTAGGTGGTACAGGACTACGCGCCTACATCCAGCGACGACGACCAGCTAATTGAACGCTTCTATGAAGGTGGGGAAGCGGCAATGCATAAAGAAGAAACACATCACACTGTAGTTATGGGAGACTTCAATGCTAAAGTTGGGAAGAATTAGGTTGGAGACCAGGCTGTTGGGGAGTATGGCCTGGGCTGCAGAAATACCAGGGGGGACCAACCAGTTCAGTTTTCAGAATGGAACAATCTACGCATCATGAACACCTTCTTATGCAAACGGGAGAGCCCGAAGTGGACATTGAGGAGCCAGATTGGGGATAGTAAAAATGAAATACACTTGATATTATTTGATAACCCTGGCGTCGTGCAGGATGTGGATGTGCTCAGAAGGGTGAGGTGTAGTGGCCACCGTATGGTAAGATATCGAATTAGGCTAAATTTCAGTAGGGACCGTAACAAGATAGTCCAAAAGAAGCCGATCGATGGGCTAACACTAAGACGTAAAGTTGAAAATTTGAGAAACGTGCTGCAGAACCGATATTCAGCTCTTACCAAGGTAGCAGAATTTACGAGACAAGACGCCAGCGCCAATCTTACAAGCAATATCACAGAGTATGCCGTAGAAGTCGGGGGCATGATGGCTAGAGAGCATACTGGTAAACTCTCCCAGGAGGCTAAAGATCTAATTGGGAAACCAGAAACGCGAAACCATGACTATCTCCACCACAGGAGACGGCATAGAACTAGCGCAGCTTTCGAAGTTAATCAATAACCGTAAGACAGATGATATGCGGAAGTTTATTATGGAGATGATCAAATATGCTGTAGAAAACGGAGGCAGCCTGAAAGCAGCGAAGAGGCGTCTAGGGGTGGGGAAAAATCAGATGTATGCAACTAAACACAAGCAAGGCCATGTCATCACAAATAGGAATAAAATAGTCATAGTAGCTGAAGATTTCTATAGCGACCTGTACAGTAGCCATGATATCCACGATAATGCCGAACGAGAAAGTAGTTCACAGTTGATAGGCATCCCATCAGTAACGACAAAAGAAGTAAGGAAGGCTTTGAAAGAGTGGTTTCAGTCGTGGGTTCAGTTTTCTTATATTTCAGCAAAGCCTTTGACACGATCAATCACGACGTTTTGTTCCAGAAATTAGAAGACTATGGGGTAACAGGGCCAGTACTAATGTTCCTGAAAATCCATCTATTCAACAGACCGTTCATAGTACATGTGGCGGATACTTTTTCTGAAACTAAAACATTTAACCAAGGTCTACCCCAGGGATCAATTTAGGTCAGGTGCTCTTCAATTTATATATTAATGACCTTCCTAACTTAAGTCAATATTTTATTGTGTCTTATTTGGAGATGACACCCCGATATCATTCTCTATAAAACAATAACTTCTCTCAGCTCCAAATTAAATACTGCGCTCACTAACGTCGTGAAGTTGTGTCATGACAAGTACTTATTTATTAATCCGGAAAAAAACAAAATTTATGATTTTCAGGAATTCTAAGAAACCGGTCATCATCCTCCCCGCCCTAATGCTCGGACCTCACCCCATCTCTCCATGTGACCATACAACGTGTCTTTGCATTGAGCTCGACCCTAGCCTCATGTTTTGTTTTAAAAAAAACCATGGTGTTGAATTGAAACGAAAATCGGAAATGAAAAACAAAAAAGAATATTTTTGGCTGGAAGAAAAACGAAAACGTAACAATAATAATTATTTATTTCAGGAGCGAAACCGAAAAAAATTTGTTTCGGTTTTCGGTTTGAGTGGCAATTTCTGGTATTTCCGGAATTATTTGAATTTCTATTCAGCGAGACGAGAAATTGCGTTGATTTTCTGGCATAAAATTGACTTTCGTCTTTCTGGCCCCCACTCTCCTTCGGATGGCTTGCTGCCTGCTCCCATACTCTCTCCGTTTGTTCCTATCGGCACAGTGCTGAGCTCCAGCCGGGATTGCCGCGGTCAGCTGGCTGCGATGCAGACGTCACGGCCTTGTTTATTTCTTTACTTGGTTAGTTTACTAAAATACCTACATCAGCCTTACATTGTTTAGGGGGTGCGATACATGTATTATATACACTAATATTATAAAAGAAGACATAAAAAACAGTCAGGAAAAAATACAACCTTTGGTGTGTACACCACTACCAGCGCGAACAGTTTTTTGGTGTGTACACCACTGCCAGCGCGAACAGCAGATAAAAGCCGCATTTGATTCAAACAGCTATATTTGCTGCGAGAGTGCAGCGGAGAGCATTTCATAAGCAGCGGAAGCAACAGTTTGTACAGGGCACTACTATCTCTAACAATTTTTCGAGAAATACGCTTTCAATGCGGATATGCGGCATTAATATTCACCAATTTTCGTGCTGTTGTGCCTTCGTCTGGATATATATCGGGGGGGAGAGGGGGGAGGGTTGCTGAATGCACTGATGGTAATCCATTGCTACCTATTCTCTTACTATTTCTTTTAATAATAAAAACAGGAGTTTTACAGTGTTTCATGAGACAGACCATTTTAAACTTTTAACAATAACATCGCACTTTCCTCAGAAAATATATTTTTCAATAAAATATTAGGCATGACCACCTTTGTTAACGAAATTTGAGAATTCTCAACCTTTTCAACAATTTCACAAACCTAAATTTTTTTCGCGCAAACACAAACTGTTATGAACCGTTACGAACCACTATTTTTTCGTTCCGGAGCTGAAACGGAATGGAATTTTTTTATAGAACGAAACAGAAACAGAAACGAAAAACATTTTGTTCCGACACCCTGCAAAAAACCACCTTCGGCACCCGCGCAATAATAAAGTCGAGACCCTTCTTCCCACATCAAGCACTATTATCAATGCATTTTGCTTTCCTTAACAGTCATATTAATTATGGAATTGCCTTTTGGGGTAACGCCTACTCTTACCTCGTTTCATCAGTTCAACACATTCAAAATCAATGTATTCGCATTATCACTCGCAGTTCACATCCTTCCTCAGCTTCAGCTCTGCTTTCTTATAATAAAATTCTATCTGTAAGCAATTTATTTTACTACAATTTATTCCTCTTATTTAATAACTTACTTTACTGTTACATTTTATACGATTCTATTGATCTCAATTCCTTAACGACCAAAAATTTCACAAGGTTGGCCGCCAATAACTTCCTATTACCGACTGTGCGTACTAATTACGGCAAGAAAACTTCTTGCTTCTCTGCAATATCTTTTTGGAATAGCCTCCCTCTTGCCGTAAAATCTTTATCGTCTATATCAAGCTTTAAAACTTCCTCAAAACTTATTTTGTTGTAAATAACTTCATGTATGGACTTCCTATATTTTTTTTATTATTGCCAGTTACTTTTTTACGTGCACATTTACTGCTTTGTACTACAATGCGTGTACTGTTGCTTCGAATAAGGCGCATTTATATGTAACTTAGTTAATTCCAATGTTTGCTAATTATAAAACTATGCAGTTATTTGTATTTCTCTTCTCTATTTAGTAGCTTTGCTCATGTTTATTTCTTATTCACTGCTCCGACAAACTCTCTTCTTGCGTTTCTATAGAGGATCCCGTTATAGTCGGTGGATTCCGGGAGCCTCGTCTGAATGTTAATTTGTTTTGGTACCGTTACACAGAAATAAATTTGATTTTGATTTTTAAAAAAAGGAGGGCAAACACCTGTTGAAGATCAGATAACAGCAGACCTCTTATAGGATTGTGGGCAGATTGTACTATTAAAATTGGCAAACCTGTACACGCGATGCCTAAGGGCCGCGAGGGTACCGGAATCTTGAAAGACTCCACAAGAAAGGTGACATAAAGGACTTAAAAAATTACAGGCCGATGAGCCTACGGTCAATTGTCTGCAAGGTACTTACCAAGACAATCCTAATAGAATTTCTTCAACATTAAATTTCAATCAAACTAAAGAACAAGCAGGATTTTGTAAAGGTTATTCAACAATAAACCTTATTCACACGACCAATCAGGTTATAGAGAGTGCGCGGAGTATTCTAAACCCCTATATATACACTTCATAGAAAATTAGAAAGCATTTGGCTCGGTCGAGGCCTCAGCAGTCATTCAGGCATTACGGATCGGTGGTGTAGACGGGCATTATGAAAGAATACTACATTATATATACAATGGGTCCACTGGTACCATCATCCTCCGTAAGGATAGCAGTAAAATACCTATAAGAAAGTTTGTCTGAGAGGGAGACACCATCTCTCCAAAGTTATTCACAAATGTTTGCAATAAGTGTACAGAACATTGGACTGGGAACACGTGGGACAAAGGGTTAAGAGAGAATACCCCAGTAACCTCAGATTTGCTGTTTATGTTTCCTTGCTAAGTAACTCGGAGGACGAATTGCAAAGCATGCTTACTACACTAAACAAAGTACAACTGTATGCTTAAAAATTATATGCAGAAACCTAAAGTAACGCAGTAGAACCATGGGCCTGAAAATTATTATGCAGACAACTAAAGTAATGATCAATAAGAATGAAAAAGCACAGCGGTTTGAGATAGGTGTCGAGGCGGTCGAAGTGATCGGAAAATTTATCTTCCTCTAACAAGCTGTGACTCCGGATCCCAGCCATGAGGTAGATATAATCAGAAGTATAAGAATGGGGTGGAGTGCATTCGACAGGCTTTCTCAGATAATGAATGGCAGCCTACCATTCTCCCCGAAGAAGAAACGAAAGTGTCTGACAGCGGCATCTTACCGGTAGTCACCTATGGGGCAGAAACGCTGAGGCTCACTTAGAGGGTTCAACTTAAATTCAGCACTACTCAGCGAGAAATGGAACGAAAGATGATAGGTGTAAGCTTAAGGGACAAGGAGAGAGTGGAGAGGGTCAGGGAACAAACGGATGTTGACATATTAGTTGAAATTAAGAACAAGAAATGGACATGCGCGGGGAATGTTCTCCGAAGGCAAGATAACTGTTGGTCATCAAGAATATCAGAGTGGATTCCTTAAGAGGGCGAGCGTGGCAGGGGACAGGATAACGTTAGAGGGGCAGATGAAATCAAAAAGTTTGCGGGGTAAAGTGGCTGCAGTTAAAACAGAACCGGTGTAGTTGGAGATAAATGGCACGGGTCTTTGCCCTGCACTGGGCGTAGAGAGACGGATGATGACGATGATGATGATAATGATGATGATGAAGAAGAAGATGATGATTGGGGATGGTGGTGGTAGTGTTATCGTTCAGCAGCCTACGTGTTTATTTATTCGCGACCGTTCTACTGTACGGAGCGTTGTGTCACGCTTCGATCCCGACGTGATACGTACCAGGTTATTGTATCTGCCAGAGTAGAGAGTTCGCACCCGACGGGCATCGTACTCATTCCTCTCTACCATTCTTCGAAACGCACAACACGAAGGAGGAAATGCAAACTTCCACTTGTTTATTCTTTGTAATGCCCCCTTCGCTTGCGCACAAGAGGAAAAAAAACTCTTTCCGAAATTCTGCTCTAATTCCGCGCTGATAGAATGGTAGGATCTCTATATGCCCTTGCATTGCGCCTACCTGCAGCTTGACCTGTAGCTTGAAAAGGGCGACAGATAGCTTCGAAACTCTTGTGTAATCGCTGCACTTTAAGGCGCTTCCGACAAGTCGGTGACTACAGCGTGTTCTTACCATTAGACAAGGATCTGGAAAGAGAACGCAGCGCGGTATATGAACACGTTCATAAGTGCCCGCGAGCGCTAGGAGTTGACTCATAGGACCCTTGATAGCGAACGGCAACAATACTTAGACCTTCCAATGCAGCTTGAAGCATCCTACACCTGCTTGCTATACCAAACAAGGCGCGGGAGGAACCCGCGATTCCTTTTGAATTTGGACATTCAAAGTTAGTAACGTGAGGCACTGTTGCTGGTTCTTACCTCCAATCCCGAAAGAAGTCATGTCCACACTGAATAGAAGGGAGCCTCCGAAACCTTTTGGCACGCCCAAAATCTAGCTGGCTTCCCACACAAAAGAAAATCAAGCAAGGGCCAGAGTACAACGTGGAAGTGAAAAAACCGCCGGCAGTCTTCCCGTACACACTCGAAAGTTCCCAGAATACACAGAAGGTAGGAGCCACGCTTGAGGTTGGAGTAGTTTTCCAACCCCCAATAATGTAAAAGGATTTCTGAAAGCATAAATAAGATTGGAAAAGCGGTGCCAAAAGATCAGTGTGAGAAAAGTACGGAACAAATTTCTGGCGTGCTCTGTCGGTGTTATTTCCGGCATTCCTGGGAACTGCAAAAGAAGCTACAATCGACAAACATGCAGTGATTAGACATGCAGTACTTTCCTTAGGCTCCGGAAGGAAAGCACCGTTATTCCTTTGAGCTAATGCTAAACTTGGCCACTTGGCCCCGCATTGAAAACTGCATACATACAATGCTTTATTTGAGAATACCCAGGATTTGTTTAGCTCAGCCTAACAGCAAAAGACGGAAACTTTGGTGTTCTACAGCAAGGAATTAGGCCTGACAACAGAATGCGTGAGCGTGCCGTCCTTGTGCGAGGCGTCTTGCGAAATTTCTTTGTTAAAAATATTACGCCCATCTTTCCGAGAGGGAACACTGATGTGATGCGACGCATCAGGGGGTTCAATTGGCGTTTCCGTTGGGTTGATTCTCTAAATCCGTGAAACGTTCAGCGTCCCGTGCCCGTCGCTTCGCAGCCTTGTCTTCAGTTGAAGTAACGTTGCCATCAGCGTTTGGATTGACGCTGGTACTCGATTGTGTAAAACCACTCGCTGACGAGACTGTTGCTTCCATCGCTCTACATCGGAAGAAGCACCGGAGTCGTCGTCAAGTGAAGCACAAGCAATTTCAAGCGCAGTCAAGCGAACGCACTTGACTGAACCGGCGCAGCGCGCTCACCGCTTTATATTCAGCGCTTGAAGGAGAGGAGACGAATGAAGGAGAGTTCCGCATGCGCAGCGAGAGCAAATGCGAGAGAGAAGCATTAGCGAAGCGCGCGCAGCTGTTATGATAATTAGACAGAGAGAGCGCGTTGCACACAGCTGTTGGCGAGAAGAACGGAGGAGAGTTTGCGCATTAGCAGGTGGTGTGCGGACGCCACGACGACGCTGGGGGGACATACCCGACAGCAAGAGATGCGTCGCATCCAAAAAACGAACCCTGCCTTGGTAAATGCGCGCGCGCTTAGCGTGCAGGAAATTAGGTTGTTGTTGTTTCTTTCTCTCTCAACTGTCTCTCCCTCTCCTTCACCCATTTTGGGAGTTTTATCTTCTTTTTGGTGCGCAGCTGCAGGACAGTTTCAAGGGGTAAACAGCTCCTAGTTTGCCCTTTCCCGTTCGGCTATGTGTTTCTTCGTCTCCATCCGAGTAGCCTAAGCCGTATTAGCGCAATCGTTTCTCCACTTCGGCGGTATTCTGCTAAAGGCACGCACACTTCCGTCGCAGTGCCGCATTCTCGCTTGCTGTTTATATCAAGTGCTGGGCAATGCATTTATTCAGTTTTGCTTTCTAATATGCCAAAATGCCTATCGGATGCTTTTGTGTTTCGGCACGTACAGTAAACCCGGCGGCAAAATACGCCGGCGCGCGCGATCGCGTGGCAGAATGCATAGCTGCGCCATCTAAAGTTGAACTTCTGGTGTCGAGACACCTCTGTGCGCTTCCGTTTCCAAACACCATATACTGCCCAGTCTTTTCGTTGGCTTCAAGCGGCAAAGCTGATAGCATTGAGCGCTTGGCGCTAGGAAGACTTTTTGTGCCGAACAAATCTCCAACGCTTCGGCGACGAACTGCAGAGGTGAAGCGGGCTTTGCTCTATCTGCCTGGATACAAAAAGACGCAGTGAAACGAAATTTTGATTTCGTTGTTTTAGAGGCGATATCGTTTGTTTAATGGTCTAAAAGGGAAATGTTGGTCTGTCTCTGTGTTAAACATTTGCTTACGGAAACCCATTTATTTTTGTTGTTTTTCCTGAAACCCACGACAGCGCCGATTTCTTCTCGCGTTTTTGGCCAGTCAGTACCTGTGTTAGTACGCGTGCAAGGTGACCTATCATTACACTTTATTCAAGTAAGCTATTTCTCACCTCTATTCCTTTCCGTTTTGGTCTGCTCAGTTTTAGTTACCAACCTACTGCATGTTTCAGGCAAAAATACAAAGACGTAATGGAATAAATCTGGCACAAGTTCGTCACCGAGACGGGCAAGATATGATATCTGTCGTATTGGGGAGAGCGAGGAACGCACCTTTCACCACCGAAGCAAGTGTGAGCGAGGCATGTTAGCAAAGACAGTGACCTCTATCGCCGAACGCTGAATGTGATCAGCTCTGCCGCTTGAAATAAAGAAAAAGACAGGATGGCAGCGTGGTTGAATGTGCACGCGCACAGTGGTGTGTCGACGCCAGAAGTGCAACGTCATACGGCGCAGCGATGCATTTTGGCACGCGCTAGCATGCCCCGGCTTAATTTGCCGCCGTGTGTACATCCACACTCAACATTTTTAATTTATTCACTGCATTGATTTTCTTTGCTTTATTATTAAACGTTTTCTTTAATTAACAAGGTCAGTTCCAAGGTTTTTTTAGTCGGACTGTTTTTTTTTTGCCTTCAGCACAATAACACTCTATGTGAGCAACTTGGCAGAAAAAACGGCCAAGAAGGCACAAGGGGACAAGGCCAAAAATATTTAGATAAAGTGGAAGTCGCGAACACAGGATGTTATGTTTCGCATGATGAATACAGCAGGATGCCTAAGAAAACAGGCTTTTATTATTGTCTCGTATCTTGCTTGAGGTACGCCACTACTAGATGAGACGAGGCGCGCTTAGTTCATGCCTGCTTGTTTCAGGTTTTATAAGTATGGTCTGTGTGCCCACTGTGTAACTGGCAATGTTTCTCCGGAGGACGTTATCTCATTGCCACGATTTATATCAACGCAAAGTAGGAGGCAAAAAACGATATACATTTGTTGTCACCACTGCCAATTCATGATCGCTAACTACACTGGTAAAAGCCAAGTCGTGATTACACACAACAGATTAAAACCATCAGGTTTCACACGCATCTTATTGTGCTGGCTTTCAGAAGATATTTCAAGAACCGGTGCGCGTTTCTCTCAGTATCAACACGAGATGTCAAACAAAATCGTGTTATGCATAAAATAGCCATTGCGCCTCATCAAGCTTGGGCGATCTCACAGGAGGAGTTGGTATAAAAATTTACTGCAATAAGATATTCGACATAACAAATACAATCTAGTAAATGCGGAATAAATCAGCAGAAAATTTTCAGAATACAACACTCTAAAACCACGCAGTACTGGTCACATCATGTAAAAAACCCGAAATAAATAATATTCCTGAGAATCTACTAGCCTCTACCGAAAATGCTCATTCGTTTGAGCGCTACGTTGAAGTCTGGCGTTAATATCCACTGTTTGTATGACATATCCAGAAACACTGGGTCAACTGAACAGTTCTCGGAAAAAAGCCCTTTTGTGTTGTAGTCTAGGTTCTTGTTACTTTTGCACGCCACCGATTTACTTTTCTTTTGATTTAAAATTACCTTTGACAGAGTTTCTGCGTCTCTTTTCAGTGTAGAAATATAGTCGTACGGTTAAATTGTGAGGGATAATGTCAAACGGGAGCATCAAAGGGTGCAAGTTGCAACGAAAAGTCAGTGTTGTGCGCTCGGTCCAGGCTGTTTTCTCTGGAAAATACAAACAATTGCCAGAAGCTTAGAAATAACACGAAAAGATCTATATATGGAAGAATAGAGGCTCCAACAGCCCTGTAAAATAGAAGTCCCTCCTGTAGGTATGGCGAACATGAAATGGCAATTTTTTTCCATTGTGCTTGTAGCAATTTACTGCATAATGCCAACGTGGGCCTTGTACTATTACATGCCAAATTTTTTTCGGGACCACAAAATTATGGAGGTATGATTTGCTTTTGATATTCTGCACTTAACCTGTAGAAAAATGTTTTGTACCGAATGTATCAATTTCTAGAAATTTTTGTAGAAATTTGTAGAAAGTCGTGTAGAAAAATGTTTCCCTCCACCTGGAATATGCAACGGGTTGTAATAGTACAGTGTTATGTGTTATCTTTTTCTAATAAGATATCCCCGTTTCTTTATCAAAACAGTTAGTTTTAAACGGTTTTTTTCTTTTTATGTTATTGCAAAAACCTCAGCAACAAGAGAAGCTTCATCTCCTAATTTACCTAGTGCGCAGCCATGTCTTAGTTATTACCGTGTATTCGAAGATGGTCACTAGTTGTATATTCAGGTTATAAGAAATTCCATAAACAGTCGAGTCCACTTATAACGATACTGTTTATAACAATATATGGGATATAACGATGAACGGCTATGGCACCTTCAAATTTTGTATTCTTTGTATGGTAAAAGAAACCGCTGATTACTATGCTCCAGTGCCACTATAATGAATATAACGATTGAATCCGGTTATACTGTGCACCAAAAATGCAACAGTGATGACTCTAATGACGCGGTTGCCCAGCCTACTCATGTAGTGTCTTCGTAGGAGGCCCAATGCCTGACACAGTCCCTCGGAGACTTTGCTTCCGCCAAGGACCTTTACCTCATCTAGGGGACGCACCTATAGATGCTGTTGGAAAATATTTGCGCTAGCTGCACACGCGGCAAAGAAAGGTGACAGACGGTGGTTTCTTTTCCGAAAATAAGTAGTAGTACGACCTTCCTGACATGCGAATAAAATGTTTTGAGCTCTGTTCCGTCTTTTTATTTCGCAACCCTCCTATAACAATTATCGGTTATAACGATGGGATTTTGTTTGCGCTTTGTTATTGTTATAAGTGGACTAGACTGTAATCGTTTCCATGAAAAACATTTCTGAAAGACAAATTCTTCTAAAAAAACAAGTAAATATATGTTTTGTAAAGGGTATACAGTTTTGCCCTTCAGTGTTATCAAAACAAAATTCCTGATCTATCTGAAATACCCCAACGTAAAACATTATCAAACGCAAATTATTTTACAACTGATTCGAGAATCACAAAAAATAATAAAAAATATTCCGCTGCGATGCAACGATTACGTCAAATTTGCGGACATACCCTGAAATAACACGTGTAGCAACAAAAAAGTTCCCGAATAACTGAAGAAATATTACTTACCCTAATTTGACGCATTCTTTCAGCCCTGACGTCCAAAACCTCCAATGTGTAGTGAACGTGACACTGCTAATATAATTCAAGTTACTCCAATAATTTCCAGGGAGATCTAACTGTGGGTGCTACACTGTTGAGGTTTCATTTTATGCTTTCGAATGCCCGTGCTCCACTCCTGCTCAAATCGGCTACGTTGTAGTTACTCTGCGTGTTGTGGCTTTTTTGTCTGTTTGAGCACGAACCCAAATTGTTACTGTACATACAAGATGTAAAATTAATACATTAGGTCCCCACACGATTTAGAAAACACACGGTTGCAGCAAGAAGTAGTCCTAGAATTTTGAGTATTGGTTAGCCATGTTCGTTCAGCTAGAGGTTCCAGTGTGTATTGTAGCTTCTCTTTTGTTTTGAGCAGTAGCCCGACTCCTTCTTGTACACACAAAATATGCAATACATCAGCTTATTAACGCCTGTGAAAATACACGTCTGCACAGATAAGTATGCCTTGTATTTTGAATATGGCTTTGTAATTTTCTTTCGGGTAGATGTCGCTGGCATTTTATTACATATCACGAATGCAGCTCTCAATGTTCGTAACTGCACGCCAGTGTACCAGATTTACTTGTGCAGTGCTGTATCGCTTTTTTTCCTCTACAATGTGCCGCGCACACGTGGAAACAACAGTTGCCTTTGCAAGTTAGGTATCGGGCAATCTTTCTAGAATACTGAGGGTATTTTTTCTCGGCATCGGAGTCTTCTTCCTAAAATTTTTATCTTGCCAAAGAAAGGGTTTAAAAAGGAAAAAAGTATATACCTACTTTTGATTGATTGTAGCGTTTAACGGGCCGACGCAACGCACGCGATGAATCACGACGTAATGGAGGGCTCGGGATTAACTTTGACCACCTGTCGACCTTTACCATGTTCGGAAACCTCGTACACACGGAAGTTTTAACTTTTCGCCTCCATCAGAAAAGCGGCCGCCGCGGCCGGGCATCGACCCCGCGATCTCGTACTCAGCTCCGCAACTCCTTAGCTACTGAGCCACCGCGGCGGTTTTATACCGAGTGTTATGAAACCACTCAGGCAAAAAAACATGTCTGGTATTTACTGTTTTCACGCAAAAGAAAATTTCCGACGACCCTCTTCAATGCATTTCAAAAGTGACACCTGTTAGTTGTATTTCTTACGGTCAGTGCTTTGACGTGGTTTGCAAAGTCAAGTTCTCTAATCAAACGCTGGACGAGCAACTCGGCTATACTGAAAATGAAGGAAGGAACCGGTAGTATAATAAAAGAAACTAAGCACAAAAATAAGAAATCACGTGACCAATTTTAGACAACCATATTCGTACACGGTGGCCCAACAGATGACAGGAACGGTGTTTGCTGATAAAGAGATTCATGTACATGATGAGGCGGCTATTGGGATGTCTACACCAGCTACTTAACAGCCACGCCCTAATCGTCGTCGGTGCTGTGCCATGGCTCCAAGAAGCTTTATTCACGTATGCAGCGTTACATTTGCTTCCTCATACTGAACGGCCAGGAAGAGGCTACAGTAAATGGAAGGGTGCAGTGAGCCTTAGATGAGTATATACAGTGAAGAAATTATCTCCCCCTTGAAAGAAATAAACGAATGAGTGTGCGGCAGCACAAAACAATGATGCCAGACAGTACACCTAAGAAGCATCGGAGATTCTTGGATACACTCCGGAATACTGGGCGTGAGTGCAGCTGCATCATCATCTGTTCTCGGTGGATGGCGAGTCTCGGCACGGCTCATTTCTGTGGGTTCTATGGGTCTCCGGCTGGTGACACAGGGTTCAGGCCATGGGCGCAATCAAGACACAGCGGGGCAGTGTCGAGGAGACTCGGGGCAATCTTGAGCAGACCAAACATTTCAGTCGAAGGTTTCAACCTTGATAATGCATTGTTGTATCGACCCAACGGGTATGTACACCGCACCTTACACAAAATGTTACAACGCGGCAAAACACACGACACTAACCATCTTCAGTAACAAATCGATACATTTACAAGGTGAGGGCGATATATTTGTCAGCGGCCGTAATGACTCCCGTGCCAGTATGCACGCCAGCCGCCTCCTCGCCGTCCTGGATCCCGAGCCAAGGCTACACTGAGCAATGTCTTCGTATGCCCCGCGAAAATAATTAAGTTTATCACGGCTCCAACGATGCGGAGAACAGGATAGTGTAAAAAATGCACCTTGAGAGTGCATGGTAACCGATTGTACCTGGCCGATGGCGATAGTTTTATCATAATCTAAACCTACTAAGGTCAACTGCGGGTCAAAGGCCTCTCCCATTATCCTCCAATCCTTCAAACTCTCGTGTCCTATGCTGCTCGAGTGCACACCTTAGCCCCTATTTTTTTTATTTCCTTCCTCCAGCGGGATAATGGCGTTCCTCTTCTTGTTTGTTTGTTTGTTTATTTAGGCAGAATACAAGTTCACGTGCAAGGTAGAATAATTTCCAATATTCTGCCGAGGCAAACGGGGCAAAAGGCGTTTGAGCCCGTTTGATCGAGTGCGAATGATCGAGCCCGATCAGGCGGCCTGACGAGGCCCAATCTCTCTCTTGGTGCCCGCTCTGTTACCATTAACAAAACTCTTGGTGTCCGCTCTGTTACCATTAACATCCACCGGTTGTCGGTTCGTTTGGCCAGACCGCCTGCCCTACTACATTTCTTTTTCATTATTTGAACTATGATATCTTCTATTCAAGTTTGTTGTCTTGTCGAGGTAGCTGGTTTTCTTTCCAAGAGTGTTACTCCTAACATTATAAAATCCACGGCCCGTAGAGCCGACCTAAATTTGCTTACTTGTTGTTCAGTAAGACGCCAGGTTTCAGCCATAAACGGCTGCATACACTGGTTGTAGATTTTTATACTTCCACAGGCGGCTTACTATTCATTATTTGGGAGTCGTTTCAGAAAACTTTCCATCCCATACTTATTCGCACAATGTCTCTTTCGCGGTTGGGATCAGGAATGACCATCTATCCCGGGTTTTGATTTTCTTTTACGTCTTGTGTTCCATATCCAACGCTGAAGACGACCTTTTTGGTGGGCTTATTTCGCACTACTTTAGATTCATTGATATTTATTTTTAACCCGGATGCTTTGCATTCTTATTGTATTTTTAAAAGATTGCATGCATTTGGCAGTCACAGTCAGCAAGACCATGTCGTCCGCAAAACTTATCTTATCTTCCCCTCTTATCTTTTTCATGTTTCCCCAGTCAAGCTTCATAAATACCATTCCAGACATGCTGTGAAAAGTTATGGCGAGATCGTATTTCCCAATTTTTATCCTTTTCTGCTTGCAAATCTTGTTGGAGACTATCAGGCGACGAAGAAGAGGAAGAAACCGTTCGCTCGAGCATCTCCAGATCGCTTCCAGCGGAGCGTGTTCTATTATCATTGTCATTGTAAAAATCAGTTAGTCATAGCCATTAAAAAGTCATTCCTTGAGGGTTCCTATGGCTGCGTTCCCTGGCTGCCTAATTGCAACGTTGTCCCTCCGCGACATGTGGTGCCGAAACTCGAGCGATAACGAGCGGCTGTCAACAGCGTTGACAGCGAGCGACGGCGACGAGGAGTTTCTTCTGGCAATGGCCGCCAAAGCAACTTCGGGCTCCTCCGAGCCGCACTCAAGAAAACGACGCGCGGATTTGACTGCCTGCCGAGGAAGTAAGCCAGAAGATTTTACTTACGATGGACCAGGTGAAAGCGAAATGCGCTGGTAGGCGAGCCTAAGCAACGAAGATTTTGAACGAGGCGAAGAGAACTGTGGCACTGACAGAACCGCAATCAGGAAAGTAATAGACAAGCTCGTAGCCAATGGTAAGGAGCTTCGCAACGTCGATGCCCAGATCGAGGACCGGATTCGGATCGAGGAGATTGAAACAGAGTACGAATCGGGGGCGGACTGCAACGACCAGACGCTTGAGGCTCTGACTCGCGTTAAGTGCCAGCTCGAAGACCTCAGCGTCGGCAGCATAGTGCAGGGTACTCCTGTGACTGTGACTAATGTGCCACTTGCTCGAAGGACAGCTCCGTGACCCCTCTTCGTACTTTGTCTCCCAGTGCTCGCCATCAAGCCTTTTTGTAGGCACTTGTTCTAATGGACGTCGTTCTGGGAGCAGTTCAATAGGGCTGTCCACATGAGCCCGACCTTGAGCAGAACGGATATGTTCCGCTACTTCGGCAACTACCAGGAAAGTGAAGCAGCAGCTGCAATTTCCGAGCTTCCAATGATAGAGGCGTACTACGAGACTGCGATTCAACTGCTGAATGAGAGGTTCAGCGACACGAGCCAGATTATACAGCGGCATTTCCGAATGCTGTGCGAGCTGCGGCACGTGCTTCTGCATCTGAGACCAGAGAACCGCGCTGTCTATATGACTTCGTTCAGCTGAACATTGACTGCCTGAACGTGTTGTACGTACCAACAACCAGTTTCTCGCAATCCAATACAAGATACTGCTCGAGGTTTTGCCGGAAGAGATCATCGTAGCATTTCACTGAGACGTCCACCTCGAGGAGAAATCATCGGCCACGGCACCATCTTCTTCTGGGGAAGAAAACTTAAAGGTTTGCCGGCAACTGGAGCAACTCGTGCGGTACACGCATATCGAGCTCGAGGGAAGGCAACAATGTGCATCAGTAGGGACTTCTACCGAATCGAGTTACCACTGCGAACTTAGCGGCCAATCCACCTCAGTAGTGCGTCCCTAACAAAATGCGATGTCCAAACGAAATGAGTGCTTTTTTGACCAATTGCAGAAGAACGTTACCGAGGCATAACACGCTTCTTTGGGCATCCCTGAAAAGAAAAAGCAGCTTGCGAAAGCTATGCGGTGCTATCAATGTACGGGGGTGTGCCACTGATCGAAGAAGTGCCGACGAAAGATAATGACTACGGCATGTAGGGGAAGGCATGAACAATGATGTGTGACCAAGGCTAAAGCGTCCAGGCAATACGAGATTTTCCTGTGGCAATACATTTCCTGTGGCAAGGCAATACATTTTCCTGTGCAGACGCTGGCTACCAAGAGTGCATCTACTCTACTCAATAGCTGCCAGATGGGCGAGAAGTTCACATCTAGACCTTCCGGTGGTGGATCATTGGTCCCAGCGACGAGCGCTACATACACAGCACTTTGGATGATGGCACCAAGCACACATTTATCAAGGAAGACCTCGCCTCCAAGTTGTAGTTAGAATTCGTGAGAGAGGCAAGCCTCGCCGGCAATTCCTTTGCACTGTCAGTCACTTCTGAAGTGGAAAAAAGAAGAATCCTTGAGGTTTGACTGGGCAGCATGTTTGAGAACGTACAACATGTAGTCAATGCATTTCCAATACCCACGATCTGCCTAAACGTCGCAAATATGAAGGTGCACCGTTGTTTGTGACACATCTACGGAAGGTTGCCTACAGACTTGCTAAAGAACGTACCGTTCACAAAGAAAGTGCGGACCGAGACATTCACCTGCTCTTAGGAGCAGACCAACTGTATATGACAGTGGCAGGAGAAGTTTTTAGAAGCTAGCACGACAAAAGATTAGTGGCGACAAAGACTTCGTTGTATCCGCTGCAGAGTACACCGAAGAAAGTGCGGGATCAAAGTTCCTAGAGGGACTCAAGAAGCATCCGACTTTCAAAGTGTCGACTTGGTCACCGGTAACACTCCCGGCTTCGCATGCCCCAGACGTATATGAGAGGCAGAAACGTACGACTGGTATTTAGAGAGCCAGTGATCGACCACATTATATGCCAGAGACAGGAGCTGATTCTCTAAATAATACAGCGGTGCGGGCACACTTTAATGCCTACTGACTCCGTCAGCACAGCAGACACTGTGCGCATGGTAACCATCTGAACTCGTCGCAAGCAACGCGGTCTAGAGCCTGGATACACCGGACGAAACCAAGTAAGCGGAAGCAACACTGGAAGAAAAACAGCATCTAGGATTAACTGCCCTGATAATTCCCGTTTCACCAGAAACTGCAGTGCTACGTTTTTGCCAGGAGCCTTGGGTCGCATTTCAATGTTTTTTCACATCTATATTGCGGCTGGGAGTATGTTGTGAATTGTAGATGACGCTCTTGGCGCATACCGCCACAATATCATCATCATTGTACGTCAGTCAGTCGTCGCCATTAAAAGCGTTACATTAGTGGTCTGACGGATCTATTACCTGGCGGATCAGCTTCACTGAGTCTGTCGCTGAGCAACAAATCTATAGCTTTACTTGTGGACGTTTATCTGACCATGCATTCCTTATGAATGTCTCATGTAAGTGTTGTGTATGTTTCCTCTATTCAGTTTATTTCAGTGCTTCTAGCACGGCTGTGGTGATTAAAGAAATAAACGCTTTCTTATATTCTAAATTCCACGAAAACAAGTTTAGTGTATTCACAGGTTTTCTCTATCACCACATTGACGATATTGCTGTGGTCCATGGCTTTTCTCAAACCCAGCCTGCAGTCTTGGTTGTTGGAAATTCAGGCTGTCATTTATGCGGCAAACTACAACTTTGGTAAGCAGCTTGTAAGCAACTAAGAGCAGTCTGATTAGTCTGCAATTCTCGAGGTCTCCGGGAGCTCCCTTCTTAAGAAGCAGGGTTATGTTAGCGGTTCTTCAGGCTATGGGCACATTTCCAGTTTTAAGCAATTCGCAAATACTACAGCAAGCTTTTCCAGTGCAAAGTCTTCTCCCACCTTCACACGTTGTGCTGTTATGCCATCGTCACCTGCAGCTTTGTCTATTTAGATACCACTGAGAACGTTGCCCAATTATTTTTCAGTTACTACTGGGACATCGGCAGTTGAGCTTGTACTCTATGTAGTTTCCTAGGTCTAAAGTCGCTGGCATATAGCCTGGTGTTGAATTGGTCTCGTACCCTTGTTATCTCGTCGCAGTTGTGCGACATGTTACTCTTCTCGTCTCTGAGTGCCGACATGCTGTATTTGCCCTTTTCTAGCTTTATTTTTCTTGCTTTCATTCTTCCGATTATGTGCGGAGTTTCGTCAGTCACTGCTATGGTATTGCAAGAGTGTCGTTTGTTTTGCTTTTGGTAATATATTTCCAATGCTCGGTTTATTCAATTTGATCTGCCATACTTGACACTTTTATGTTGTTAAGTTTGGAAATTCGTTCCCTCCTTTTATTCGTTACTTTTACAGTTTGTTTCCTACGCGTGTTTCTCTCACAGCTGCTGCTGATTCCCAGAGTGACGATGTTACCAGGTCCTCTAGGCTGTCTACATTAATCTTGTTGGGCACGTTCAGAAGGGTGAATTTGTTTTCAAGACTTATTTTAAACTTCTGCCATATGACTGTGGCTGACTCCTTGCGGGGTTTATTAGTTTTCCCAAGTTTTTTTTCTTTTTTGAGATTTAGCCTTCGCTTCCAACTAACTCTGCTAATCTCAGCATCTCAGCACCTAATCTCAGCACCTCTACGTCTGGCACGATAATTGAGCTGGTACTTTAAAGGAAGCCAATAAAGTTTTTTGTTTAACCATCAGGACATCTTCATGTCTTTTTCCTATTCTTTGGTTTGTAGAAGAATGCGTTGATCAACCTCACTTCATCCTTCTCTGTAAATCCTGCCAGTGTACCTCCTCGACTGTTGCTATTGTATATCCGAAGTTTCCTACTGGCCTCGGTCCCATTTGTTTCTTACCGACGTTTGTGTTAAGGTCTCCCATCAGAGTCGTAAACTGCGTTGTTGCCGTCTTCATTGGTCTTGCAGGTCTCCACAGAAGCTGTTGACGGCTTTGTAATCATAGCTGGTTGTTGGTGCATAGGCCTGTACTATGCTTAACTTGTATTCCTTTAGCTTTATCAAAACCACCCGGACTTTTTTGCTAATACTAACAAACGGCCTCCAGGTTTTCTTGTACAGTAAAATCTCGATAAACGGAAATTGATTAAACGGAATTGCCGCTGAAACAAAACAGTTGCGTAGAATTTTGTTGGTTTTATATTCAGATCACCTAAAACACTCTTGGTAATCGGAACTAAAATTCCCGCATCACCTTGTAAACGGAACCAGAAATGGAACTTCTGGTGAAATCCACTTGCATGAGAATCAGCTTTTTACGGTTCCGGCTGTTTCATTCTTGTTTTTTTTCTTCCTCCATGCTTTTAAGATGCGGAGCGTCCTATAGCCTGAGCATGTCCCGCGTCGGCGTCCGCATTCACACTGCGCATGCGCAACTATCCTCCTTCCCTCTCTCCCACCGCTGCACGACACTCCCACCAATTCTCCTCTCGTACCAGCTGCGTGCACTTCGCTTTCGCTCCTCCCGCGTTCTCGCTTCTGCTTTCGCGGCGCATGCTCGGCGCTTGCGCATCTCTCCTCCTCTCGTCTCCTCTCCTTAAACCTTGAATGTAAATCGGGTAGTGGGCTGCGCGCGTTCAGTTCAGCGCTTGCTGCGGTTGACTCCAACTCCCTCCGTTCTTCCGATGAACTGTGATGGAAGCAACAGTCGTGTCAGTTAGTGGGTTGGCGCAAGCACGCGTCACCACCACCCCACAAACAACACAACAAAAACACAGTGGAACCCCGAGATGCTCCGCATCTACTCAGCGTTTTCTTCGGGGAGATGGGGCTAATTTTTTAGCCTTGTTGACCTCGTAAGCCGCGCCTCGTAAGTGGTTTTCGTGTTAGCGCAACGAATGCAACATCGCAGTTCTTGTTCCAGTCGTTCGGTCTCAATTCTAGACGCCGAGGCTACAGGGCTCACCTCCTGTCGCCTCGTTCGTGCCATCGTTGTGCTATTCGTCCTTCATTACCACGTTGCCGTCTTCTAAATCCGGTGGCTCGTAAGCACCCGTGAAGTTGAGACCTCTAGCCTCCGTGAAGATGCAGTTGCAAGGACTCAAACGCATTTTGTAGTGCACAGCAACTGATTGTTTCCAAATCAACTTTGTGAATGTGGTGCCTACGCTTCTTGTATATTTCTTGCTTTCTTAAAAGTATCAGCTACAGTCACTTTATAGTTGTTACAGTTCCATGAAATGCCCTTAGAAGTGTGTACGCACATAAATTTGCACCTTAGAACATCTCTCTCAGTAAACGGAACCTCTGTTCAACGGAACTAATTTTTCCGGTCCCTTAAAGTTCCGTTTATCGAGAGTCTACTGTATTTCTATATATTTGACTGTCGCGTAGAATATTCCAGCTAGTCAGCTCAAGGAAGCCTTCTCCTGTCCTTCTAAATTCGCTTAACCATACAATATCCCACCTAATGTGAGACAGCTGTTCTAGCAGTACAGCAAAGTTTCCATCGCTAGACATAATGCATGCGTTGAACATTGCCAGGGTGAAGCTGCAGCGGCGGCCTGTTCGGACCCAAGGATTCTTAGCCCCCTCTGCGGTATCGCTGTCCTGTCCGCCTCCGTGGACAGGTGCTCTACACTTGCTTGGGACTTATGGCCGCGAGTTTAGTTGGTTAGTCATGGGAGGTGGCGGCCATCTAATACGATAGGCTGGCTACATACTTCTCTGGTGAGGGCATGCTGTTTATGACCCTAAGAACCTTCCAAGCCTGGTTGAGCGTTTCTAGAGTAGGCGCGTAGGTACCCGCGATGATGATCCCTTTCGGCCGCGAGTTTAGTTGGTTAGTCATGGGAGGTGGCGGCCATCTACTACGCCAGGCTGGCTACATACTTCTCTGGTGAGGGCATGCTGTTTATGACCCTAAGAGCCTTCCAAGCCTGGTTGAGCGTTTCTAGAGTAGGCGCGTAGGTACCCGCGATGATGATCCCTTTCGGAGCAGGCAGCACTCCCTACCTCCACGGGTTGCTCAGAGAGAGCCAGATGAAAAAGACAAAAAAAAAAACGAGAGAAGTTTCCGGCGTACAACGTTGCGGCGAACGCCTGCAACGCTATTTAGCCAGCGTTGGTCTATTTTGGTTTTTATACGTGGGGTTATAGAGTAATAGGCTGAGACGCGGTCTTACTGGTGCGACCCACTGATGTCGTTCCGTTGGTTATGTAAGCCACTGCCATACTCAAGTGTATAGCTACGAAAATGAATTAGTGGTTTGGAACTCAGGTGGCCAAAAAGGGGGCTCGTGTTGTATTACAGCTCTTCCTGGCAGTTTTATTACTATTTTATGGAGGACAACTGCTTATGTGCGTCTCCAGAGCAGCGACAGCCGTTTTCAACAGGTTAGGCAACCCTGTGCTCTCCCGGAAACATTGGGACCACGACAGTTGGCAAAGACTCTATTTTTGTATTTTCTATATAAAAAATGACGCCATCCCGCCCTGCGAAAGTGGATGTCCAACAGAGATGTTGCAAACAACTACACATGCTGATGAGGGAGGGCATGAAATGTTCCTCGTTGTCTTGTCGGGCTTGTCGCTTGTACTTGGCTTCTGTGGCGGCCAATGCTAGGTTCTGACGAGTGCGCTAGGCGTCTATGGTGAGAAATGCTGGGTCTTGTCTAGCATGACGCATTCACTAGCCCTCGAATGACGTCAACCTTCCTCCCCTTCATAGAGCAGCTGAAAACCTAATCTTATATATACCATAGCCTCCCGTTTGAACCAATCACACGAATATGAGTTTGGGTTCCTGTTGATTTTCGGGTAAAATACAAGGGCATCGCACGAGCACCTTAGGTAATCTTGGTGACGCTATTGAGAACACCACGGACCCCGGTCTCCCAAACATCACCTGTAACCTACCCTGAAGTTATGTTTCTAGTTGGAGAGTAAGAAACCAGAAATGGTGGCTATCGTAGTCGTCGTCAAGCACAGGCCGATGGGCTTTCTGTCTGTTTACCTTGCAGCGAGCTCCGGGACCTCTTCAGCTATCATGGTAGTGCTTTAGAAGAACGTACCCCCGTCACCTGCTTTTTCCTAATGCCTTATGCATAAATGAAAACCCCCCGTAAACACGATTCTCTCATATAAAAAAGCCGCACCTATGTGTCGAACCCACACCTTCCGACATTCACTCCTCCGAAACCTGATAAGTATCCACGATTTTTGACGGTTGAGTCCCTTGTAAAATACAAGCTTGTTGCCTCAATGTCTGTTTTTCTAATTTCAAACTTTATAGAAAGAACATTCGGAGGGTACTGCAAAGCCAAAAAGCAATGAACTAGAGAACCCTTTTTGGGCGTCACCACCCAGCTGCAGAGACAGACCTCCTGATCCAGACCCGAATTTCCGATGTGGGTGTCACGTTTATGCCCGATTGAAGCCTCAACAGCTCACAGGGCATGATGTTAGAGGCAAATCTTGCAAACTAGGCTGAAGCCGATCTTTCAAAAGGACTGAGACATCAGGGTGTGACAACACTCAGGTGGATATCCATAAGACGACATGATAAGGAAATACCTACCAAACGCAATCTCATGGCATTCCCCCGTTCAACTCTTCCAGGTAATATTAACGCAGGCTTCACCTCTTGCTCCGTCCAAGCGCGCATCTCTATTCCGGGGCGCTGTTACAAGTGCCTGTGGTTTGGCCACGGTACCAAATCTTGTAGGGGGCAACGAACAGGCGCCAAGTGCACACAAGAAGGTCATGCCACCGATAACTCTAGCTCGAATCAGTTGCTTAGCATGAACAGCCAAGGACCCCACGGCGCGTATTCGCTAGCCTGCGAGTGATTCAGACAAAAAAAATCATAAACGTCAAAGTCATGGAAAACATAATTTTCCCACGCGCGCGCCAGATGTTCTCGTTATTTCACCAGGGAAGGTACACCGACTTAGCTCGCCGGGGGGTGGAGTGGTGCCTGGTTTCGGCGGAGAACCAGTGCAGCGACTCTGACCGGGTCCCGCCACCGCCCCTCCACCTCGGGTGGCCTCTTGCGGGCAGTCTTGCTCCCCCACCCCTTGCTAAAACAGCAATGGCTTTGGGCGCAATCACGTTTGTTGGGGATGCAGATGAGTGTAATGTGTTCCTCTCTACCGCCCCAAAGCACAGGCGAGGGCGCGAGGAGGTGGAGATGTATAAAGCCGTGGCAGATCCAATCCCCGCTGCACCGCTTCTGCCACTCGGGGCGCTCCTGACGCCCTCGGCGGTCGCGGGTTGAACGAAGGGCACCAGAAATGGTGCCAAGTCTAGGGGCTTCGGCAGGCAGGGCAACACCGTGACACCTGATGTGGAGATGGATTTGCTACACATCCATCGCAACGGAAAGAGTGGTTGCCTTCATCCAAACTTCCAAGGGAAGTAAAAAACACCTTCTAAGTGTCCATGGCCCGAAAGACCTTAGATAAAAAATCACAATCCAGTAGCGGTCAACACTTAACAATGGGAAAGAAAATATTACTCAATGTAATTTCAGAGGCCTTCTTAATAATCTTGACGATGCGTACGCGATACTGCGTTATAATCAGCCAAGTGCAATGTGTGTCAATTAAAGGCGTTTGGGTTCGAATCGGACAAATTGATTGAGTAGTTATTTGGTGTTCAGAAAAGTAGGGATGGCTGCACACGCTCTCTCAGCGGTGTGGCAATAATCAACTTGAAATCCTTAGCATGCCATTTTATCACTTGAAAGACTTTTCTTGAGTCTGCAGCAATCCGCACAATATATTTAATACATACGTCGCATCTTCATGTAGCATGCGCCAAGACAAAAGAAGTGGAGCATGTGCGAAAAGACATATTTAATAGTTTGATAACGGTATGCTCCATTTACATTTCTTCTGATTATGCCCTTTCGAGCTCTAACTTCGAGGCGCTGGTTAACGAAACGCCCTAACCATATATCTTGACACGCGACTGGAATGCGCACAATTTTTTGGGGGGCTTTTCTCGCACGGATGCCACAGATAGCCTTATATAAAAGTTTCTGACATCCAGTGGAGCATGCGTTTTGAAGAAAAAACAGCCTACATACGATAACGTAGGACAAAAAAATACTTATCACTTGACTTGGCTATTGGTTCTGCAGTTTTATTTTCAGGTCTTGAGTGGGGTGTGGGCATAAACTCATACAGTAGTTATCAGTTCGACATTTCACTAACATATAGAGGTACAGGGCTAAGCAGTCCACCTTCGCAGAGGAGGTTCAAGGGAGAAAGAACAAACGGGAATCCAATAATAGAGACATTTAAAGTGCACCACACGTCCATAAGAGATTAATAAAAAGAAGGAGCTAAACAACTCACGGCGCACATACTGGACGCCGCCTAAAAGTTTATTCGCCATGCCTATGGTTGCCTGCGTAACCAGACGACGCCATGGTAGAATGAAGAGTGTACGAGGGCGAGAAAGGCCCAGAAAAGGGCGGGGGGTATCCTTCGTTGTATCCCACGTCGGGTAACCTAGTTTTGTTGAAACGGCTAAAGGGGTTCTGAAAACGCGCGCGCCGTATGGAAAAAGGAGAGAGTAGGCAAACCTTCTTGACATTCATAAATTGATAGAGCGACGCACCCACATTCTGGACACGTATATAAAAACTCAATGGACATCAGAAACACAGCATGTCCTGATTAGTACAACACGCGACACACTGTATTGCCAGGCTAACACACTCGCACAACACATCCTACCCGTGTACAGTTCATCCCACTACACTAACACTTTCATGCAACACTTAAAAATCCTGTTTAAAGAAGTAATTGGTTGACAATAATGTGTCTAACACCTCATACAGCTCCCCCTTTTCCCTTCAGGAGCAGCAGATAGACCTTGGCACTTGTAAGACTTATGCTCCAGGCTCAGAAAACATTAAACACAAAATGTTACAACAACCACACGCAGACACAGTTGAAACACTCCTACGCCTCTACAACAAAATATGGTTTTCAAAGCACCCCGTAAACTCTTGGATCCAGACAATAGTACTGGCTTTACTGAAGGAGGGGAAGGCTCCAACCTCTCCTGCCATTTATCAACGCATCTCCCTCACAAGACGCCTGTGCAAGCAACTCGAGAGGATTCTAAGCAGGGGACATGTACTTTCTTGAGTACAATCGTCTTCTCGAGAGCTGCCAGACTGGCTTCAGGGATCGCCCATCCACGAACTACCAACCCGTCGCCCTCGGTTCATACATGAAGGACACTTTCATCCATGTACAGTTTTGTGCAACGGTGTTGTTTTACCTTGAGAAATCAGAGGACACCGCTTGGCGCCACGGGATCCTCAGGGACCTAATGTCAGTATTTCGGGCCATATGTTAAACACTCTTGCTGGTTACATGTCCGAAAGAACGTTTCGCGTAAGAGTTGGTAATGCACTGTCAAGGGTTCACGTGCAAAAAAACGGCGTGCCGCAATGAGGAGTTCTAAGCAGCACTCTGTTTATAGTTAAAATGAACCTGCCTGGTATTGCATTCCCACCTACAATTTCTTACTGTAAGTAGACGACGTCCGGATATTATTTAACGTGTCATATTTCCATCTTGTTGACGTCAGGTCCAGCTTTGTGTCAAAAAACTTGCTGGCTAGGCAGACAAGAATGGTTTTAAACTCAATCTAGAAAAAAGCTATTGCGTTGTGTTCTCCACAAAGCGCGGGATTCATTCGGACCCACGTAATACTCTATAAGCGTTTAAATTCCTCTTGTAAAGCAGCACAGGTTTCCGGTGTAATATTCCATAACAAAGTTACATTTGTTCCACACCTAAAACATCACATGGAAAACTGCCTCAAAACTATATTCATTCCAAAATTTTTTTACCGCAACTCCTATTCAGCACACAAGTTACTTCTCCTGCGTGTTTATAGCACCCTAGTGGGCTCTCGTTTTGACTACGGCAATGTCGTGTGTGGGTGTGCAACAAAAACGGCACTAAAAATGCTCGATCCAGTCCTCCATTTGGCTATACGCCTTGCATACCGCGCTTTTCAAACTAGCCGTGTCCAACGTCTGTATGTAGAATGTGATAAATGGTCCCTATATCGACAGGGGGTACACTCGGACGAATTGAATGCCTCAAAAGTGATGTCGTTAAAAATGCTTCCTTTTAACCCGACAATTAATGATCGATGCGCGAAGCAACTCTTATTGAATTGTTTATTTATGTCCATGCACTTACCTCTCAGAGTGAGAGAACCAGCTTCTGAGGTAGCACTCCCATTTTAGACATTCACAAGACACCAATGATTCATTTTATTCAACCATGGCATAACCGTCCTGTGTTATGTGACCTCTCTTTTACCGTCCAAGACTGCAACTACTGTGTCTTGTGCTTCGCATAGGCCAAACTTGCATGTCAGTAAAATAATGAACCTTTGTAACAGTATATTTACAGCAGAGGCTGTGGGAATCGTGGAGAACCTCGGCCCACAATCCCGAGCCGGGGTGCTCTTCACTAGAGACACTTTCCTGTGAAACCGGCCCGGCGCTATGCTGGTTCGTCGCGCCCCGGAGAGATGGTAACACCGGTCCGTGCGGGCATTGGCATAGGCGCGCGGGTGGCGCGAGCGTGTTCGCGAGTGAGACAGGGAGAGTCTCGGCGAAGACCCGGTCGGGGCTGGTTCGGCGGAACATCGCGGCAGTGGCGGATACATGTAGCTCAGGTGGGAACTGTGTCGCGCGCCGTGAGTGCATGCCTCCCGTTCGCGTTCACGACCCGGACGGTGTGATTCGTGAACGCCGTCGAGCCTTGTGCTGGCATGCTTTGGGATTCCCCAAATAAACGGCAGTCCTTCGGCACTATTGTCTATTGTGTTCTCCTAATGGCAAAATTCGCTGGCCCGCGTGGTTTACACGCTGGGAGCTACCGCGGTAGCCCACCCCAGAGTGCTGGCAAGGTCCCTGAGGAACCCCTCATATCCCACATGGCGCCCGAACGTTGGTCTCGGCTTTAGAAGAATTCGAGGTTGCTAGCTACCAGAGGAATGCGTTGCTGCAGTCGCATCCCGTTACGCTTTCTCCGGAAGACTTCGCAGGAAACGCCTACAGCCAGTCTGCTGCAGGCAGACAGTTTTGATGCCCGATGATGATAATGATGATGATGATGGTTGGAGTTTTCTGGCTCAAGGCCAGCTGGGGCAAAGAGCGCCAAACAAAAGTATCTAGAAGAAAATAGTGGCTACAAATCCAGAATAACAATAAAATCAATTAACAGCAATGGTGATGGCTGGTGTATAGGGCCAGGTTTGATTACGTATGATAGGAAATGAGGTGTAAAAAGTTGACATCACACAAATATTTAAAAACGCGTTGGACCGAGACCATGGCATTGTCACCAAAAAGCAAAGAAGGGTGTAGCGGAATGTGTTGTCTGTATAGTTCCTGGAAGTGTCTGTGTGTTGTTCTGTGGAGTGCCTTGGATGTGATTAGGATGTGGACTACAGATATGCCCTCCCCACACGTGCCACACATAGGTCTTGGAGAGCCAGTGAGAAGGTGTGAGTGTGTTACATGTGTGTGGCCTATCCACAACCTAACTAAGGTAACTTCAATGTGTCCGTTGTGCGAGTCAGTTGTGTAACGTCCCAAGTGTAGTTTTATTACATGTAGTTGTCTGTTCGCTCCAGTCTGCTTGCCAAGTTTTACGAAGTTGCTGTCTTACGTGTGGCTTGAGGTCTGTGTAAGGTAGTGTTGTTATGTTTACTGTGTTTTGGAGTGCAGCATTGGCGGCCATTTCATCAGGCAGGTAATTTCCGCCGATGCCAGAGTGGCCTGGCACCCAACACAGAGTCACCTCAAAGTTTGAAGAATACGCCAGCAAATTTGATTTCAAGACAAGGTTAACTACATGGTTCTTCGAGGACTTTCCGGATGACAATGTACGGACGACACTCAGCGAATCTGTAAAAATGATGGATTTACGAATATAATGTTCAACTACGTGAAAACAACCAGAACAATGCTATATGCTTCTGCCGTAAAAATACTTGTCTTTGCATTCATTGTTCTCTATGCTTCAAAATTGGGACCATGCGCTGCACAAGACACTGCAGTTAACGTTTTAGATGCATCACTGAAAGACTCTGCAGCCCTGTATTTTTCCTCCACATACATGAAATGCTGCAAAATCCCACTTCTTTGGGCCCTGTTCTTATTGTATTTTAAGAAAGACAAGTCACATGCAACAGGATGAAGATTCCATGGTGCTACAAGATCAGTGTGAGATGATTTGAATGTGTCTAAAAAGGAGACCGCAAGAATAGTGACCTCGTCCCTCACTCTCGGCGAGAAGAAAATAGGAATGGATGGGCGATTTAAAAAGCGAGCTGTGACGTGGATGTACAATTAAAACCGGTTTAAAAGGATGGTTGTCCATTGATGAAATTTTAGAGGCCTATAACAAGTCAACATAGGTTTTCTGGTGTGATAAGCACCATTTGTCACACTCTGCGTAAAGACTGTACAGGGCTCGTACGGAATGCACCACAAGAGAGGCGAAGCCCCAAGTGAAGCACTGGGTCGAGAATTTTAAGTGCTGCTTTCATCGCTGACCCATACACAACACTCCCATAGTCCAAACTAGACCCCACTAGTTGTCCGTTCCATAGGACTGGTGGGACAAGATTTTAAGAATGTTGAGAGCCTTTAGACATTTATGTTTCAATTGTTTATTGTGAGGGATGAACGTAAGTATTTCATCAAACACCACACCTAAAAAACTTGTGTTCCTTCCTCACAGGAATCGATACGTCATTAAAGGTGAAGTCCCACCCGGATCCCACCCATTAAGGGTGGGATCCGGATGGATCTCACGCTTCCTGGAGACGACAACACAGGTGTTTTTTTCTGGGTTAAGTTTAAAACCGTTCTTGTCTGCCGAGCTGGCAAGTTTTTTGACAGCGAGCTGGACTTGCCGCTCACAGATGGACATATTGCATGATTTAAAAGATACCTGGACGTCGTCTACATATATTGAATAAGAAATTGTAGGTGGCAATGCCTTCCCAAGGGAGTTCATCTGAACTACAACCAGAGTGTAGCTTAGAACTCCACCTTGCGGAACGCCGTTTTCTTGCTCATGAACTCTTGAGAGTGCGCTACCTACTCTCACGCGAAACGTTCTTTCGGACAAATAACTAGCAAGGGTGGTGAGCATATGGACCGAAACAGCGACAGACTTCAGGTCACTGAGGATCCCGTAGCGCCAGGCGGTGTAATAGTCCTTCTCAAGGTAAAAAAACACCGTTGTGGAAAACTGTCTGTAAATAAAAGCGTCCTTTATGTATGATTCAAGGGCGACAAGGTGGTCATTTGTAGGTGACCGCGCTCTGAAGCCTGCCTGGCAGCCCTCGAGAAGACCGTTGTACCCAAGAAAGTACGCAAGTCTCCTGTTTATCATCTTCTCGAGGAGCTTGCACAGGCAGATTGTAAGAGCGATGGGCCGATAGCGGGCCGAAGAGGAAGGGTCATTCCCTTCCTTCACGAAAGCCACTAGTATAGCCTTCCTCCAAGAGCGAGGAATGTGCCCCGAAAGTCATGTTATTGTATAGATGTAGAAGTGTTTCAAGGGTGTCTGAGCGTAGGTGTTGAATCATGGTGCATGTGATTTTGTCTGCACCTGGAGCTGAAGGCTTACTTGTGTTCAGCGCTTCATTTAGCTCACAAATTAAAATAGGAGAATTGTAAGAAGTGTGCGACTTCTTGGCATTACGCAGGGACTTCTTTTCTACAGATGTTTTGTGTTTCATGAAAGTGTTTGTATAGTGCGCTGAACTGGACGCGTGTTGGAAGTGTTGTGCGAGTGTGTTACCTTGGTCTTCCAGTGTGTCCCCTGTTGTAGTAACCAGGGGCAGGCTGTGTGTCTGTTGTCCTTTTAGTTTGCGTATTTGCGTCAGTGTATGAATTTATGAAAGTGAGAAAAGTTCACCAACTCTCCCTTTTCACCTCACGACGCACTCGCTTCCCGAAAGCCTTTGCCCGTTTACAAAAATGAGGTTATCTGACATGGGGTACCGGCGAAGGACACCCCACGGCTTGTTCTGGGCCTCTCGTGCCGGCCTGCAGTCCTGGTTCCACCAGGGCCTCCTTGGGGTGCGGGACGGACTGGAGGCCTGAGGAATGAACTTTTCGGTGGCGTCGAGAATGTGCGCCGTGATGAGATGTCCGGCTTCCCAAAGTGTATGTGTTTTATGGATGTGGGGTGTATATTGAGATGTTTGCGTGAATGTGCTCCAGTTTGCTTTTGATTCATTAAACATTTTATGGGAAGATGGACTGCTCGGGCCTGTACCTATATACGTTAATGAAGTTGGGAAATGGTCATTACCATATGGGTCTGTTCCCACACCCAACTCAAGACACGGAAAGAGAACTGCGGAACCAATAGCCAAGTGAAGATGCGAGAATGCACTGTGTCCTAAGTTATGGTATGCAGGCTGTTTTTTGTTGAAAAGGCATGGCTCGGAGGATGTAAGGAACTCCTATATCAGGCGGCCTCTGGCATCCGTTCTGGAGGAGCCCAAAGTAAGTTGTGCGCATTAAGGTCGCCTGTTAGTATGTATGGTTCCGGCAGCTGGTCAACCAGTGCCTCGAAATCAGAACTCAGAAGTTCAAAACCAGGAGAGATGTAAATGGAGCATACCGTTATCAACCTATTTAATATTATTTTACGGATCGCTACAGCATAGAGGACAGTGTTTAAAGAGAGAGTGTGGCATGCTAATGATTTCCAGTAAAAAAAAAGCCAAGCCTCCTGAAGAGTGGGTGCAGCCAACCCTGTCCTTTCTGAATACCATGTACCCATTTGAGAAATTGGTTTGTTTAGAATTGGGGTGGATTTCCTGGAGACACACGATACATAATACTTGGCTGACTGGCATGCAGAATCTTATACACATCGTCAAGAGTTTGAAGGAGGCCTCTGCAGTACCATTGGATGATGTTTTCTGTTCCCATTATTTAAATTTAAGAATGACTGAGTGCGTGTCCATGTCTGTTCATGTGTCGTCTTTTGGGGCTGTTACTCTTGGATTGGGCTTTTTAGGCCTTTGTGCTGGCTTGGCCGTCGGAGGCCGCTCCTTGCGGGGCGTTGCAGGCAAGAACGGCGTGACGTCTATCTCGTCCTGAGATATCTGGCGGCTGCCGGTCGAGCCGGGCCCCCGAGATTTGGCCCCCTTTCGGGAGACCTTCGTTTGAGCCGCCGCCGTCGTGTGCGCCAGAGGTGGCACGGTCGATGCGGTGGCGGTGCGAACCGACGCTGTTCCCGTGATGTCCATGCCTTCGGCACCCTCCAACGCACTGGAGGACGAGGAGGTGGAGGCGGGAGCGGCACCGCTCTCAACAGAAGTGGTTTGCACCACAACCACTGCTGCCTCAGCCAGAAGCGTGGTGCCGGGTTGAGTTGCGTGAGGCCATCCAGCGGGGGGCGGGGCGGGACCAGGTCAGACTCGCTGAACTGGGTCCCTGTGGACACCAGAGGCGAAACTCTTCCGCGCCTCCGGGAAGGTGATGTTCTCTGTTACCTTGATGTTGATTATCTTTTTTTTCCATTTGGAATTTTTCACAATTGTGGGAGTACGCTGCATGCGATCCGCCGCAGTTCACACAAGACAGGGTATCGGATTGCAATTGTCGCTCGGATGATTATGCGCCGCGCATTTCGCGCACGTCTTTCGGCCACAGCAAGAGTTTTTACCATGCCCGTACCGCTGGAACTTAAAACAGCGCCGTGGGTTCGGGATGTACGCACGGATGGAGCAACGGATAAAACCTGCATTTATCTGTTGTGGAAGAACTGTGCGGTCAAAAGTCAAGATAATGTGCTTGGCGGGAATCTCTTTGTCGTCTCTGGGGATAGTGATACGTCTCACGGCAGTGACGCCCTGATCCTTCAAGCCGGCAAGGAGATCCGCATCACTTTCGTTAAGGAGATCTGTCTCAGATATCACACCCTGCGAGCTCTTTAGGCTCCGATGGTGTGTGATCCTTATGTCGAGATCAGCCAGGCTTGTCTGTGCTAGAAGCTTTGCAGACTGCTCCTTGTCATTTATTTCGATTAGGAGTTCGCCAGACCTTTGTTTTTTGCACGTATACGATTTTCCTATTATGGCTTCTCATACTTGGCGATAAAGAAGACTGACTGAGATGCAAGAGGGTCGGTTGGATTGAGGGACTCCATGACAAGAAATCGAGAGTAATGATCTGGTTCAGGAAATATCAAAGATGGCAATGGGGGAAACGATACTTCGGTGCGGCCCCTTTTAGAGGGCTGATCACGGTTGGTGGGGTTTTGAAAATACCATACGCATAGTGTAAAGCACGGCGACGGGGGTACTTTCTCCTTTGACCTCACCCTGGTAGTCAAAGATGTCCCGGAGCTCCCTGCCTGGTAGACAGGCAGGGAGCCCATCAGATGGAGCTTGACCAAGGCTCTGACGGCCACCGTTTACGGCTTCTACCCTTCACCTTTAAACACCTCGCCACGGTTGGACATGGCTTATGAATGGGAGCTCGGGGTCCAGGGTGTAGCTGCTCAACGTCACCATGAATACTCAAGGTGCCCCGTGCGGGGTTTTGATGCCCGATACAGCTGTTACTTCAAATGTGTAAACCTTCATACACGCACCAGGCGGTACGTCAGAAGGATACCTCCGATCACTGCAGTCACGCGGGTGGCCTTTCTCGCAGCGCCGTCCCCGCGCAGCCACGCCGGCGGCCCCGGTTGAAGCTTCCCACAGGCGCGGCGAACACTACCGAGCGAGGGTGCTGCGTTTGAGATTTCGCAAGCCCCACGGTAAGCCCGCGGCTACTGCGTTTCGAATTCGAGGCGGAGTGTTAGCCGATTTGACGACGGACACAAAGCGAGGGGGATCGCTGAAGAATCAGTCTCGTTTCACTGCGGGGGGAAGCGGGAGCAATGGGACCGTTGCCTCCGCGCTTACGGAGGGCGTACATCTCGATGCCGTGACTTCTCCGCTCGAGATTGCGTTTAGGTAGTAAGAGCTTCGCGCGGCTCGGCAGCGGACTTGTTGGTCGCGAGAGATCGCCAGTCTTAGTAATAGACGGACTCTCAGCGACCTATACCCGTGATGTGCGCCCATAAACCGCTGGTACTGCGGTTTGCGCTGGCTCTGCGGCAGCTTGTATTGCTGCGAGTGAGTTGCAGGAGCCCCGTCTGCTTCGTCCTGACGCAGCGTTGCCGACCAACGCACCAGGCCGAAATAACAAGGACGGGTGTTTCGATGCCGACAACCAGTAATAGTCAGACGAGCTGCGTCAAGGCGGGGGTGGCTGCTGGAGCACAGTTGCCGGACTCGTGATTCCACGAGCAAGCGAACGTGCAAGGGGGACTACCCTCGGCCACCTTTGTTATTCTATTTGGCGACGTCGTCGACAAGGTTTCGGGCACGTCACAGGAGATTAAGGAGTCCCGATGCTACTCATTTCAAGTTTTGGAATCGTTTGCACTAGTCGGTGAGAGCGAGACCAGCAGCAAACGGATACGACCAAGAGCCACGCCAGTCACCACTGCCACGCAGAGCGAGGATGGCCTGCTGAACCACCGGCGGGGCCGAGCGGGGCTCGTGGAACACCGCCAGTTGCTGCTCTGGCCTGCCGGGCGGCAGCCAACCGTTAGGTAGGACCTGCGGTCGAAGCGGCCATGGAACCCAGGAAACGGCGAGATCTGGCAGCTACGCGAGCGGCGCGAGCCTTCGGGCAGCCGCAGTAGGCGCGGCCGTTCCTGTTGCCGCCTTGAGGTGGGAGTGGGGGTCACGTCATGGCGTGACCCCGCGTTCGTAGGCTGCGGCTGCAGGCTACCACCGGGCCTACCAACCTGCAGTGCTGCCCAGCTGCGAAGGGCTCGGAACCTGTGCAATGTGTTTGCGGGTTTGTGAGGCGAGCATCGCGACGACGGCATCGTGTGGCGAGCCGTGGTGTGGACTGGCATGAGAGTGGCGTTTGTTGGCGGCTGTGCTGCCTTGAGGCGTTAGGTCGAGTGTGGTGTAACTTAACTTGGCGTCACTCGAGCTCAAGGGGCCTCAAAGGGGGGAGGAGTGTGGGAATCGTGGAGAACCTCGGCCCACGATCCCAAGCCGGTGCGCACTTCGGAAGAGGCGGTTTCTGGTGAAACCGGTCCGGCGCTCCGCTGGTTAGTCGGCGCCCCCGAGAGATGGCACCACCGGTTCGTGTGGGCAAAGGCATAGACGCGCGGGCGGCGCGACAGTGTGCGCGCGGGAGACGGGGAGAGTCACGGCCGAGGCCCGGTCGGGGCTGGTTCGGCGGAACATCGCGGCGGTGGCGGATACATGTATCTCAGGTGAGCACTTTGTCGGGCGCCATGAGTGCCTGCCTCCCGTTCGCGGTCACGACCCGGACGGCGTGATTCGTGAACGCCGTCGAGCCTTGTGCTCGCATGCTTTGGGATTCCCCAAATAAACGGCTGTGCTTCGGCACTACTGTCTACTGTGTCCTCGCAACGGCGAACCTCGCTGGCCCGCGTGGTTTACACGCCCGGAGGTAGCGTGGTGGCCTACGCCAGAGTGTTGGCAAGGTCCCTGAGGAACCTCTTATATCCCACAAAGCATACGCTATATTAATTGTCGTGAATGACCTCCTCCATTCAACTTTTAACGCCTATCGTGTACACGGAGTTCCTAACCGTTGTACGCGACCTTGCACCTGGAAAAACTCTACAAACTTCTCCATCAATCTTGTTTTTAGATATATTACGTCTGCATATAGGTCTGCAGATGCCTCAAACCTGGAAATAACTTTCTGCTGGATTCCAGACCACTCTGAGATTGAGACCGCTGATGAATACGGTCACAACTAACAACAGTATTCTAATCTGACATCATGCCACAAATAGGACAACGCCTTCGGAAGAAATGGCAAACGAAATGGAGAGAACACACAGATAACAAATTACACATAATAAAACCACAAACATACTGAGCGGCAAAAATACACAACACTCAAGAAAGCAGACACGGACAGGCACTACACTTCGAACAGTTTTATAGCAACGACTGCAACGTACATTTATACACAGATCCCGACATGCGCAATAGAGATGCCCACAACGTCAGCGCAAGAATGTATCTAAAAATCGCCCCACAGCGTCGAACAATACCACCGACGTGGCACTAACACCGTCACTTCCCTTCCATCTGATATGATGCGCCTCTTGGGAGCAGTCTTGGGACAATACAACACCGACAAAATCGACAGATACGCATGTAGCTTTGGCTAAGCTACGGATAGGGCACAACCATGCAACGCATCCTATCTTATCACAGGATCTTCAAGGCCTCAGTGCAGCAGGTGCGGAGAGGCCCTATCGGAAGTGGACATACTCATTCAATGCAAGGCACTGGACACCACTCCACTCGACAACATTTTCCTGGACCGTACTTAGCGATGTCAAGTTTTTACACCTCATTACTTTTTTCTTAAGTTTCTCTTGCTCATTAGGCTTTTCATGCTCCTTCTGCCTAACCCACTTCTTGAGGTCGTCTTATAGCAAGCCTAACTGAGTGCCAAGTGAGATTAACTTCTCCGACTCTACTATGAACAAAAATAAATACTCTAAAAGTATACAACAGACGCTTGCCAAGCGCGACTAGCAGAAGCTCTCTAGCGTGCCAGCCAGCAAAAGGTTCTGTCGCTTCACAGCGCGTTTACAACGACATGTAAACAAATAACTCTGGGGTCGTTTCTGGCTCTAAGCGCATGCTTCCATCAAAGTTCTGTCGCCGCCGCCAGCCTAAATGTTGTCACCCTGTTTATCTTTGTGCAGGCACGCAGCCTCCGACCAATTACCCATCACAAATGCGTCCGGCCTTTGATGCACGGCTGTTCTGAAGCAATAAGAAAACACTATACCGTCTAGTGAAAGACAAAAACACTTGCAACTTGCTCTGTAGGTCAAACTGAAACTGTGATTTAGGACAAGAGGACTGTGATTTAGGCGAGTTGGTGAACGTTCATCATTGAAAATTTGATTTCGAATGATGTGATTTAGGAAGCACGCTCGGTACGTCAAGAGAAACACAACAAGAGAAAAGACCAGTCAAGCTACAGGAACAACGACAGAATTATACTGCCTAATACCAACCGGACTGCAGTCTTTGCAGTCGTGCCTACAACTAAAAGGCAAATGTCCTAGAAAATTACCCGCTCCGCAAATCGGGTACAGCGTAGGTGCTTCCTCAGCAGGAGGCCCAAATGCAGACCTTTGCACTAAGACCCCAGTGGTCTGCTGGTCAGTCAGTAAAGTCTTGCGGGATTACGGTGGCGGTACTCACAAGAATATGGTTCTGAAGACCTTCTGCAGACACATCGGACAACGTGCGCACTGAACTATGGATGCGTACCTTTCCCGTTGTATTGCATCCTTGCCTACAATTTTTTGTAAGCTTTCGCAGTGAAACCTGTCTTTCTTGGTACTTGTTTTTATCATTTTTTTCTCGCCGGCACTACTATCGCGCTCGTATTGCTCCAGCGCAGCCTATTTGGTCCTGTCGACCCTAGGCACCTCTTGCCGGCGCTCCTCTAACTGTTGCATTGCTCCGGTGGCCCTTATGGGGTGATGTTGACAATCGGCGTGCCTCGGGGGACTCAATGTCTGGGCGCTTGGTCGGGGGCAATATTTTTGGGAGACAGTCCCGTCTTTTTGATTGAAAAATAGAGCGCAACTTTGAAAACAGCACCAGGAAGAATGACGGTACAAGCGCTCTTATTTGTGGCGCTGTCCAAGTTACGCTCTATTTTTCAATCATATTGCACCAACTTGATCAACAGCTGTGTTTAATGACGTCCCTGTTTTTTTGCCTGTAGTCGCGTCGTCGGCAGAATAACGCAACCTCGGTGCAGTATTGTGGCACTGAGTTTAATAGAAGAGCAGGATGTTTCTACAAATTTCAAGTATACACCGTATTTAGAAAGGGTATGGATAAAGAAACCCTTTGTGTTCGTCATGTCATTATGTTCGTTATCAATTTTTGCAACCTTTTTTTCAAGCAAAGCTGAGAAATACTTTTTTAAGGCCACTGCCGGCAAAGCCTCCAACATAGGAGTGCAACAATACGCGTTTTGAAAGGGCGGAAAGCAACATTCAAATTTATCAAGGCATTTACTTAAGTGGCCATTACAAAACGTTTCTGTTAGAACTCGTTACATATAGCAATAATATTATGACAGAAGGGCATTATTGGGGCTGCCAACTCGTCTTTTCTTTTTATAGTTTATGACACCAGGCTCAAAAATATGGACGTTCTATAGCACAAATCTCGGCTTTATGGAAATGGAGTGCCTTAACGATGTGGTGATACGTTTTACCAAGAAAGGTATACACTTCAATAGAAGCTACTGGAAATACTGGGGGCAGTGAGTTGACAATTTTATATACCTGTCTAATACTTCTTCTCACCGTTGTTCCTGAACGTTGTTTGTGTCCCAGCTAAACAAAACAATGATGTGAAAATTACACTGTGAGATATATTATTCTGAAAAATGGGTTTATGTAAAAAGTTACCATAATTGACAAGGCACTCTTCAGCAAATCGAATCACTCGTTTATTTCAGAAATAAAAAAGTTGTGACCAATAAGAATTATTCCTTGCGATAGATATCAGTGCAAAGCGTTCGAGGTCATGTCGTGTAATCAACGACTATCCACTAAAAGTGAAAATATTTTACAAGTTTACGGCGGAAATTCAGACGATAGACCAACACACTGAGAAAGGTGAAATAAACCTATTTGCCAATGATTTAGGAAGCACGCTCGGTACGTCAAGATCAACACAACTAGAGAGAAGACCAATCGAGCTACAGGAACAACCGCATCACCCCCGGACATTTAGAGGATAGACTAAGCACACTGAGAAAGGTAAAATAATCGTATTTGCCAATGGGCTATATCCGCCGCATCACGCCTGAAATCTGGGTCAGAGGGCTTGTCGGCTCTATTGTACCAGATTTAAAAGAATCAGCTAATCAGGTACAGGGGAGCGACATTTGGTGTCCGAACTTCTTTTGTGTCAGGGAGAAGGTATGCGTTTTAAACAGACTTACTATAGAATTTGCAAAAAAGATAAAGTGCACAAGGGTACTATCGTGACATCGGTATACTATCGCAACCTCGACTGTAAGGAAGTCATCTCCATTACTTGCGATCAATTTTGTGATGGTGACGTTCTCATAGTTGTCCCTCTTCGCCTTCTTCCCACAGCTCTCGTGATCACTATGAGTCTCGGGAACTTTTCACACAGAACTGCTGCTATTCTCGCCGTTAGCACCAATCATGAGCCCATGATCCTACGTGAGCGCACTCCAAATTGCTACTGTTGCTAACTCTCAGGCCACTTGTATCCCCCCCCCCCTTTGCAGTGCCATCTCCCCCACATCTCGTTTCCTACTCTTCTGACTCTGATCTAACTGCTACGGTGAGTTCTTACCTCCACCCGGCTGGGACCGAATCCTTAATGCAGCTTTAGACCAAACAGAAATCCTTTGTTAACGCTTAGGGCACCACATTCCGTCAGGCGTTGGTAGCCACCCACAGCTTCGAAACCGAAGCGGTTCGCATTAGTCACCACCACCCTTACCATATATCCTCACAACGCAACGTTATCGGGGAAAACGTCCCCGACATGCTTCAGCAGAATATCACTCGGCTGTCAACCAGTCCGTGGTCGTCTCTGGTCGTTCTCGAGCAGAAAAAGGATGAATCGGTGCAATTTTGCGTTGAATATTGCGCACTGAACAAGATACACGAAAAGACGTGCGCCCGCTGCGACAGATTGATGACGCCTTAGATTGTTTACAAGGGGCCGAATATTTTTCAAGTCTTGATCTGCGCTCGGGGTATTGGCAGATCCCCATGCATGAGGCCGAGAAACAAAAGACCGAGTTCGCCACCTCCGACGGGGTGTATGAGTTTAATGTTTTCCCATTCGGGCTTTCCAGCGCCCCTGCAGCATTCGCGCGGATGATCGATACAGTTCTTGGCAGTCGCAAATAGAAATCTAGCTTTTGTTATCTCGACGATATCGTTGTTTTTTCTTCGAGTTTCCCTGAGCACCTGAAGCGACTGGACAAAGTCCTCATCTGTCCTGCTAATGTGGGTATTCAACCTAATACCAAAAAGTGCCGATTTGCTTGTCGAAGCGTTATAGATTTGGGGCATGTCGTGAGCATGGACAGAATTTACCCTGACAAGATTGCCCCTGTCGTCAACTTTCCGCCGCCATTGCAACAAAAGAATCTGCGCAGCTTCCTGGGTCTGGCTTCGCACTTCCGTCGCTTTGTCCAAAATTTCGCTACCCTGGATTCCCCCCTCAACAATGTCATGCACTCAGGAACACCATTTGTGTGGTTTGAAGAATGTGAAGGCGCATTTGAAGAGTTTATACAGCCCTTACTTCCAGTCCCGTACTGTGCCACTTTGGCGAGTCTCGACCTGTTTTTCTCCATAAGGCGCCAGTGTACATGGCCTAGGTGCTGTTATTTTGCAGACTGATGACCAACATAGAGAAAGGGTTGTTTCCCACGCCAGCCGCTCTCTCAGTAACTCCAAGGAAAATTACCTGGTTACCGAGCAGGAGTGTCTCCCTGTTGTTTGAACGGTTTATAAATTCCGCCGATACCTATACGACCGTCACTGTACAGTGTTAACAGACCACCATGCTCCCTGCTGGCTGGAGTCACAGAAAAATCTGTCCGGTGGCCTCAGCCTCTCGATAATTCGACTTCAAGAGTACGACTTTACAGTAATTTACAAATCTTGAACAGCCTCTACCGGCGTCAAGTTCAACAAGTTCGGCTTTTCGGCGGAGTGCCTCACCGTTCCATTCACCACCTCTCTGGATACCGATTGGTTCCTTTTGCGCCGCGCTCCCTCCGCACAAACAATTCTTCAATCCTTGCACGATTATGCAGCAGCAGGCCATTTAGACTTTCTTAAGGCGTGCGATCGTGTTCGCAGCCGGTTGTTTGTTGTGGTCTTGCTACTTGTTTCACCCACTATATTGCATGGTGCGTCTGGTTCCAGCAGCGCAAGTGCCCGACGTCCCCTCCTGCCGGACTCCTACAGCCACGGCCGTGTTCGTGGGCACTGCAGGAAACCGTGGGAATCGAGCTTTACGGCCCTTTACGTTCCACTGGTGCCAAATACCACTCGGTGGTAACGGCCATTGACCACCTCACAAGGTACGCGAAGACAGCTCCCGTTCGTTCCAGTTGTGCTTCTGAGGTTGCCGACATCTTGCGTGCAATTTTATTGAGACATGGCGACCCGAGAGTCATCTTGAGTGGCCGCGGAAATACTTTATCTAATATTGTTGAAGAAGATCTTTGAGCTTCTAACATCCGCCCTTCATTGTAAACAAATGGAATAACTGAACGCTTCACCGTAAACTGTCTGACATAATTTTCACGTACATTCGTCCCGACCACACAACCTGGAACGCAATTCTTTCATTCGTTACATTCGCTTACAACACCGCTGTTTTTAGTCGCCACCCATGTTTTCTTGTCCACGCCACCTTCGTTTCTACTTCCATATCTAGTCATGTTCGTTATCCAAACAGTTTATCTCTCGTCTTGACCACTGGCGTCCCCCTGCGCACTTGCACACTGAAACCTGCAAGACCGAACGGAAACTTCGCTATGACGCCACGCATCATGGTGTTCAGTTGCGCCCTTGCAACAAGGTACTTGTTTGGACGCCATTCGCAAGGAGGACTGTGTGAGCAATTCCGGCATCGATTTCTTAGCCCACAGACCATTCTGGATGAAACCTCCCCGTTAATTATCGCACCGCGCTTTGTTCTCCTCCCTCGGACCGCCATTACAGGTGCACAGAGATCGTTCACGTGTCCAGACGGAAAACGTTCACGTCTCGCAATTCAAAACTCCCAGGCTCCTTGCGGGCGCTTCCGCAGATGGGAGTGGGGGAGTGTGAGCAATAATGCGGGCGCTGCGATATTGCTCGATTTCAGGGCAATTGGAAGGTGCCTGTTACTTTTTTGTCGAATCCACCTTCAACGGTCAGCTTCTCACTACCAGTATCATCATCTTGTCGTACCTCATTTGTTTCTCAATCCCATCCACATCATCATACCTCGGGCTGGTGTTCTGGATGGCCACTCATACTACTTGCGGTGTTTCCACTGCCTCTGCGACGCTTCTTCTGTGTGACGTCTGCGCTTCACGTCTCCCTCAATATTTTGTTTCCGTTCTATTTTTGGTAGCACCATTCCTGGCCGTGATGTACGTTCTTCTCGGGAGAACTCAAGAAGCGTGAACTACGCATTGAAAGTAACGGGATTCGGGTATTTGGCCTTGCCACGGAGAGACATTCTGGCCACGTTTGTAGCCTGATCTGTTCATGGGGTGGCTGGCAGTGCAGGCGTTTCACTCTGAGAGAGACCCCTTCTCTTAGCTGTAATTTCTAACCGAAGATTTTTTCCATGCCCCTCGGATTGCTCCGTTTGAAAGTTCTGTGCATACTCGACCGCAGGATTTGTCTCTCGCCTAGCTATGTAAGGCTTCCCTTGTATAAGAGTTAGGGTGCCTTTCTGACAGCTCTTTATCATCGTCACACGCAGCATCCAGATCAGCAACAGCAGCAGCGCTGTTCTGTGTTGTGCAGCACGAACCCGTCTACGAAACAGGTGCAGTCCCCTATATTTAGTGCTAGCTGAGTGCCCTTTCCCTATGGAAGTTTGTAGCTCATCCGTCCATCTAGTGCTTGGGAAACCACTATTGGGTTTCAACATGTTGTCATCTCTATTGCGCGATCTGATACGAACGTGAGGTAGGTTAGAAGATGTTAAAATTTCCTTGGCAAAAGTACAACCCCTCCGGGTTTTTAAATTTGCGATGAACAAATGTATGAATATCGCAATCTACAAGACGCAACTTCCTTACACTTCAACAGAAAAGGCCCTGTTTGACTGCCATACTTTAGTACAACTAGCTCATTGGCTTAGTTCGGATCAATTTTGAATACAACCATTTAGCTTCTACTGCGCTAGCCACATACATCGTTTTCTAAAAATACATAATCGTAATATGACCAGGAGATCGGATTCATCATATTGAAATTTGCGGCATGGCGTGGTGAAAATTCAACAATCTAGACAAAAGGTTGGGACTTCAGTGGAACATTTAATTGTGTAAATGGGGTTGAGGTACACCTGTTAGTTCTATTATTGCCTATTGGCCTTCTTTTTAATCCTCTCAGCTAACTAGCAGTGATTTTATAATTCGGATTCTTGAGCGCAACAAGCTTTGATTCAAAATTATGTTAACTAGGCAATAGCTAGTGCCAGTGTTGACATGTAATTTCTTAAAGTACTTATAGCATTTGCAGTAACCACATATCTCGTTTCAGCTATACGACTAAACGTATGTTTGGCAAGTATTGGGAAACGATACGCGAGGTGCGCAGCTCGATCGAGGTTAAAGACGCATGTAAGTAACAATTTCAACATCATATATATTTATATACTGCTCATATAAAGATGTATGTGATTGCACCTGGAAGTATTACATATTACGCAATAATTTATAAATGAAAAGTAATAGAATAATGTAAAAAAATAATTTTATTGACCTACACATACACTACGCAAACAGATGGTACAATCGTCACAAACATTCTTTAGAATTTGTACTTGGAGTCTGTGTTTTTATATAGTGCGGTTTCGGCAACAAGAACAGTTCCCTAGAAACTTCGAAATCTATCCTTTCATTTTATTTTTACTTATTCTCACTACACAGACACCATGCGGTCATGTGTGCCGCCTGTCTCTAAACATGCAAAGCACCCTTATCAAACTGATTTAGTAAAACTATTTCATCAACCCAGAATGCTTTTTATTTTGCAGCCTACCTAGCCTGTATACCGACTTTGTCTATGGCCGCAAAGGCGGCACAGAATGTGGAAATTCTTTATTGAGAATTCTATACGGCTCACATGTCCAGATGCAGCGGTGCCTTTTTTATTGGAGCTCGAATGCAGTCCCCGCTGCATGTGTTCTATCCTCCAGCTGATGCTGGGGAGGTAAAAAGGGGTTGGGCAATCAGATATACTGTAGCACAAATGGTGAAGTCAACAGGATGATTCCAATCTTCTCAGAATTAGGTTCGCACACTCCGACAATAACTAGCGCAATCATTACAGTGAGTGTTCAACGTTATCTGTGCCAAGTATAACTTTTTCACGTTCAACAGAAAGCTCACGATTTGGTTGCAAAGTTCGTTGCCTCGTTCTTACTCTTTTCTACGTGTTTTTGGGCTCGGCCCTCTTCCCTCCTGTACGTGATCGATTCTCCCATGCGTGTAAAGGAACCGAAATCTTGCAAATGGACGGCTCTTTCTCGTACTTTAGGCGAACAGAAGCGTCGTCTTCTCAGCGTTGACGGCTTGCGGCGGCGCCTTTGGCTATTTAGCGCTTCCTGCATCACGCTTAACGCCAACGTGTTCATCCACATTCATATTTTTTTTCTATATTTGCACCCCTTTCTTTAAGGGGCGTTGGCTACGCCGACACCATGACGACACGATGGTGGTGCAGGCTTCCGAAATGGCAGAGCGCCTTGTCACACTAGTCCGACAGAGACAAGAACACGAACACGTCTGCATGGTGCGACTGCGTCGCTGGCCGGATGCGACGAAAACACCAATCTGCCGAACGGTTATCGGACCATCATGATTTTATTTTAGTTAAGAAACACCATTGTTGCTCAATAATAACATACCGTGGTAAACACCCGAGCTTCTGCGAGCAATACCTCCGACAGGAAATGGCAAAATGTAAAAGATGCGCTGCAGTGGGTTCAGCCACCTGCCTGAAGTTCTAACCCTTTCTTTGCGCGTTGATGTTGCTATCACTAAACCATGCCGGCGCTTGGTTCGAACCTTATCTCCCGTAAAAAGATAGTCTTTTTGCTGCATGTGCTTATCCGACCACTTCCGAACTTGGCTGCTCCTTGCCTCCGTCACGACTGCTTGGGAAGGTTGATGGAATGCGAGTGTATATTTCACGCTAGGTTGGGGTGAGGAAAAAAATGTGAGCTCTACGTGATCGTCAGACGGCATGAGATGAAGGCACGCGCTTGAGCGGCGCCTAGCCAAGTATTTCGGCATCGCCCTAGCCAGGTAGCCACATTAGCTAGATATTTTAAATGGCGCTTGTAGTTTCAGAAGGAGGCTTCCGTAGTAGCCGGTTTCGTGGGGTATGGGTGTCCAGTGTAAGCGGGCCCGCCGAGTGCTCGGACGATCAAATCTTTTTCTTGTTCCGTCGGTTCATTGAAGGCACAGCGATGGCCTGAGGAACGCTTGATAAATGTTTAGAAGGGATCCGAATAACGGAATGGAAAACTTCAGCTGCTTGTGTACGCGCATGCATGGCTTCACAACAACACGAACAAACTCGACACTGATGGGAACGAGCGGCCAATTAGGCAGTATATAAACCGACCTCGATTGCGAACGCATGAACGTGCAGCTTTTAGCCTGATGGGAGTGCAGGATTCCTAAGACAAATGACAAAATAATTGCCGAAACTGAACGCAGAGACTCAGACACCCCCGTCTCAAAAGCGATGTTGAGGCCCAGAATATCGCAGAAGATGACGATTCGCGCCACCGGATGTTCGTGCAGATGTGACTGAGAAGCACGACATCATCGGCAGTCACGCTCGCACGGTACTAGGGGGTGAACTAAACGAGAAAATTTACCGCGCGGGCAAAAAGGTGCTGTTTAAGTTTAGAATTACTCCACTAACACCCGCCGCTGTAACAAAATTTTTGAAGGTGTTGAATACTAGGACAAAACTTTACGTGAAATTTGGACACCCATGTATCGCTAAACCCCCTCTTAAGAGTTATGCAGGCAAAACATAAGTTCGTTTTATTCGAAATGTTTTATTCGAAAGATCCCCCCATAATGCTAATATTTCCGGTGCTTTCAAGATAATAAAGTGTTTTAGCAGTCCGTCCGTTCCGTAACGTACATTGCTACCGGGTTTTGCGGGGACCCGTCTGCGCCTGCGAGCGCGGAAGGGAGAGGAAAACGGCGAGGAGGCATGGACATGGCGAAGACAGGCCAGCGGAACGAATCCCCCTACCATGACAAATTCCCGAGTGCCCAGACGGGTCCCGGTCAACACGCTAACTACGTTCCAGACGGAACAGACAGACTGCTACAACTCTCTAATACGTCTGTTTTCTATGCCATGCAGATATAGACACAAACGAGTGATTAGCAGCTCCCACCAACTCAATACCAGAGTTTGAACATTGAGAATCGTTCGTCTTTACACTTCTTCACCCATTCCACTGCCTGAATCGAACCTCCGGGATGGGCACACTCGCTCTGAGAAATTGGCATTACGGAGGACTTCGGCCGGTGCAGCACTCGCACCAATCGTTTCCCCACTTGGCCGCTGTATGGACGGCACCATTCCGCCCTACTTGCCGATAATGCTCCACATCGCAATCGACCGCAGTTATCCACCACCTTCTGTGTCTTACCATGGTATCCAGCGCTTCTGACACACGAAGTTAAACAGTGTGGGACTGTATTCATGCCCATGACACAACTACGTACACTGCCTCTTAGGCCTTATCACCATGGCCTATTAGAATTCATTGCTGAGAAAAATGTGCTCCAGTGTATCTTACCCAGCACTTCTCCACAGCACTACACTGAAGAAAACACTCTCTAAATAAAGAAAAATTAAGGTCTCATTATCGCGCTTGTATTATTAAAAGGGCCATACAGACCAAATACAAGTTTTGTTTATTCGAAAGATTTTGTGTTTTATAGTGCCCACAGCGCTTGTCCGGAAGCAAATGATGCTTTATTCCTTGGCCAATCAATCATGTTAAGTTCATATTTTTATTCTCCTGCCAAGCTGTGTGTTTTCAGGACGTATGTAAAGACAGCATGTGTGTTGGGGAGCCTTATTTACCTTTCGTTAACATAGATGTCGCCAGCAAAACCGCGGCGGGCCGTTTTCTGCGTTTGCTTTGTTTTTGACCATATTTCTACCTGGCCTGTATTTATTAAGGTAGAAAATAATCGTTTCTTGAAATATGGTATTCGCATGACTGATATGGCCACACAACAAACCGTCGCTTATGCCAATCGGCCAGTGTTGTCCGAGACAAGCCCAAAGCTCTGCAGCGCTGTGAAGCTAAAATAGCCCCGTGCACGCAGAACCACCAGCCGTATGAATCGGTACTTCCTTGTTTACGTGTAGTTTCATAACTTCCACTGCTTACATCAGTGATCTGACTGATACAAAATGAATGTGCCCTAGATCTAAGCGCAAATAGCTCCTTCGGCAAGCTTACAATATGCCCTGCGAATTTGCGTTTGCTTTTGCTGCCCTAGCCAATCGCAGAGTTTGCACATATAAAATCATAGGTTATGTTGCGGGAAATGAGCTAGTGGGTCGCGTGGACCTTCACTTTTTGCGGGTGAAGCACCTTAAGGCCCACGCTTGTCCGTCCGGCGTCCGTCCAGCGTCTGTGCGCACGGCACAGTACCGTGTAAATCGAAACATCTGTGAACAAAAGGTTCACAAAAGGTTACAAGAAAAAAATTAAAGGTTCGCAGAAGCATAGAGAGAGGGAGAGAGACGCACAGAACCGTGTAAATCAAAACATCTGTGAGCAAAGGTTCACCAAAGGTTACAAAAAACATAAAAGGTTCACAAAACGTTTGAGACAGATAGAGAGAGAGAGAGGGATAGACACTCACAGCACCGCGTAAATCAAAACACGTGTGAGTAAAACGTTCACAAAAGGTTACAAGAACAAAATAAAACGTTCACAAGATGTTAGAGAGGAAGTGAGAGGGACTGAATGACAATTTGTTCGTGATAACGCAATGCATTAAAATAGCGAAAGCACAGAATAGACCAATAAGGATTACTTTCTTCGATATGAAAGGGGCATATGACAACGTAAATGAGAACGGCTGTGGAGAATGCTGAAACTCCAGGGATTAGATGAGGAGATAAAACAGTTCCTTATGGCGATCTCTAAAGACAATCGAGTACACCTTACATGGGAAGGACAGAAATGCGCCCAGCAGGTCAACATCAATCGGGGACTGAAACAGGGATGCCCTTTGAGCCCAATACTGTTTATGATTTACATGGCAGGGTTAGAAAAGAAACTGGAAGAGAAGTCAAGTAGGGTTTAGCCTAACCCATATGCTCCAAGGCGAAGTAGTACAACAGCATATTACGGGAATGTTACACGCCGACGACATTGTTCTTTTACTGACAACCGAACCGATATGCAGCGGCTAATAAATATTGGTGGCCAGGGAGTCACCGAACTTAGGTTAAATTTCAGTGCAGAAAAATCACGAATAATGGTTTTTGAATGACGCTACCACTGACGTAATATCTATACAGCAAGGCAAATTACCTAGAGTGAAGAATATAAATATTTGGGAGTGTGAATAAATGAAGGGGATAACTACTTAAGAAGTCACGAGCACCAACTTCAGGTTAAAGGAAAGCGAAACGCAGCAGTAATGAAGCATAGAGTTCTGTGGGGGTATAACAAATCTGAAGTAGTAAGAGGAATGTGTAAACAAGTAATGGTTCCGGGTCTCACGTTTGCGAATACAGTCATCATCATCACATCATCATCACCAGCCTATCTACGCCCACTGCAGGGCAAAGGCCTCTCCCATTATTCTCCAATTACCTTGGTCCTGTGCCAACTGTGACCAATTTATCCCCGCAAACTTCTTGATCTCATCTGCCCATCTAACTTTCTGCCGCCCCCTGCAACGCTTGCCTTCCCTAGGGATCCACTCTGTTACCCTTAATGACCAGCGGTTATATTGCCTTCGCATTCGCATTACATGTCCTGCCCACGTCCATTTCTTCTTCTTAATTTCTACTAATATGTCTTTAACACCAGTTTGCTCTCTGTCCCACTCAGCTCTCTTCTTGTCCCTTAATGTTACACCTATCATTTTCCGCTCCATTGCCCGCTGAGTCGTTCTCAATTTAAGTTGAACCCTCATAGTGAGCCTCCAAGTTTCTGCCCCGTAGGTGAGTACCGGTAAGATGCAGCTGTCATACACTTTCTTCTTCAGCGACAATGGTAGGCTGCTATATGTTATCTGAGAATGTCTGCCATATGCACCCCACCCCATTCTGATCCTTCTAATTATCTGTGCCTCATGGTTGGGATCTGGGGTCAGAACTTGGCCTAAGTAGATATATTCGCTTACCACTTCCACTGCCTCGCCACCTAACTCAAACTTGCAGTACTTACGAATGCAGTACTATGCTTAAAATCAGACGTTCTATCAGGCCTCGAAGTAGAACAGAGAATGGTAGGACGCTTGGCCTTAGGCGCGCATGGAAAAACAACTAACGAAGCAGTTCAGGGAGATATGGGCTGGGCGTCGTTTGAAGTTAGAGAAGCACAGAGTAAAATATGCTTTGAGATGAGGTTCAGGGGAGTGAATCAACGAAGGTGGGCAGCTAAGGTGTTTAGGTACCTATACTTGAAAAGCGTGGACACGCAGTGGTTAAGAAAGACTAGAAGGCTAATGATAAAATACGGAAAGAACAGTGGAGAATCTAAAACAGCCAAGGTAACCAAAAAAGAGGCAAGGCAGATTCAAACGAATAAATGGAGGGAAAAAATGGAAGCTAAAACGTCGTTAAATATTTACAGGGCTGAGAAATTGAACGCCAGAAAGGAAAATTTCTACGGTAATGCCCAGGGCAGTGCTTTGCTTTTTGAGGCTAGACCAGGTTGCCTGTGAACTAAGAGTTTTGTGGGGAAGTATCCACAAAATGATGGGGTATGCGTGGTCTGCGGAAAAGAAACAGGAACTAGGCGGCACATAGAGTTAGAATGTGAGGGTATCCATCCAAGTCTATTGGGCTTCCAGAAGCCCTAGGTTTTAAGGATATCACAGAGGAAGTTAACTTCAAGACTATCGATGCGACAAAAAGAAGATTAGAATGCTGCTGGACGAAAAGCAGAGGGGGGAATATTGCCTAGTACAGTTAACACCTGTAACAGGGAAAAAAAGTATTTTGTGCCTAATAAGCTTTTTGTGCCTGCCCTAAGCAGCGCTAGTATTAAACCAAGAGTGTAAAACATAGGTATAATAGTCCTTTTTGGTAAGATGACATGTTATCACCCTGCTACAAAGTGGAAACCAATAGAAATCATCATCATCATCATCATCATCATCATCATCATCATCAGCAGCAGCAGCAGACGCACTCCACAGTGTAAAACGAAACATCTGTAGCAAATAGATTCATAAAAGGTTACAAGCAGAAAATAAAAGTTTCACATAGGTTACAGAGAGAGAGAGGGAGAGAGCGACGCCCTCCTCCGTGTAAATTGAAACATCTGTGAGCAAAAGGTTCAAAACGTAACAAGAACAAAATAAAAGGTTCACAAAAAGTTAGAGGGAGAGAGGGATGGAGAGAGATACATACCACCCTGTAAATCAAAACATCTGTGAGCAAAAGGTTCATAAAAGTTCACAAGAACAAAATAATAGGTTCACATAGGTTAGAGAGAGAGAGAGAAAGAAGGACAAACTGTACTTTGTAAATTAAAACATCTGTGAGCAAAGGCTCACAAAAGGTTACAACAACAAAGTAAAAGATTCACTCAAGGGTAGAGATATAGAGAATGAGAGGGAGAGAGGCGCACAGCACCGTGTAAATGGAAACATCTGTTCGCAAAATGTTTATAAAGGAGAACAAGAACAAAATAAAAGGTTCACAAAAGGTTAGAGGGAGAGAGAGAGAGTGAAAAACTTACGCCCACCTCGCCTCGGGGGAACACTGATGTGATGCGACGCTGAAGGGGGTTCCATTGGGCTTTTCCGCTGGGTCGATTACTCGAATTGCGTGAGCAGTCATCGGGTAATGCGAGAGAGAGAGAGAGAGAGAGAGAGCAACGTAGCGCGGACGACCGTCGACTGAGAGACCGGCCGGAGCGCGGCACTCCGCTTATATGCGCAGCGCGCATGAAGCAGAGGAGACCGCGGAGAGCGAGGGCGTTGCAGATGCGCACAGCGTGGTTGCGCCGCGCGCAGCGCCGCCCACCGGCGGAGTGAGAGAGCGCACCGCACTGCGCGCGTTGGGGAAGAGGGCGCGCTATCATGGCGAGAGGAGAGGGGGTGAGCGCAGGAGAGACGCAGCTGTGCGGACGCGGACGACGACGACGACGGACGCAAGCAAGACAGGGCCGCCGGCACGAGTTGCTCCTCTGAGCGTCGCATCTAAATAGCGCTGCGATGCAAATGCGTACATAAGCGCGTTCCAGATAACACAACCTCTGTGTGCAATGGCTGAAAACGAACGTAAGACGCGGCATGTGGCGGCTTAACGTCTATGCCGACAACAAGCTACCTCGGTGGCGAGAGCCCTACAAGCAGCGGCAAAACAGCCAAAACGCCAAGCAGACCGGGAGTTGACTGGTCCGGAAGGTGCGGCTCAACGGCATCGCCGACAACAAGCTAACCCGGAGTATATACTGTACACCCGCGTTGTCACTCATTTACATGCACGAGTCAGCAATTTCACGGATGATTTATGGCAAGAACGATCCCCAGTGCTTGTCACACGCGTCATAATTCACTTCGTTGAGATGCGTGACATTTTCCGTATTTGGTAGCTTATTTTAGCGAAGTTTACGTTCAAAGTAGGGTCGGTATTATTTGAACGAGGCAATCTTTCGAATTAACAAACGTGTGCTTTGTCTGTATCACCCCTGAAGTAGAAAATTTACATTGAGCGACGTACCAATCAGTGCGAATTAAGTAAAGACTCGGCTAGAATGGGAAGGAAACGGATTGTAAACCGTATGATTGTTTTTCACTCGGCAGGAAAGCGTTGTGCGGGGTTTGGTCTGTCTGTGAAGGATATGGTATTCTGTTATGTACCTGAAAATGGCAAGCGGGTGAGTTCCCTCGTGCAGCTCCATAGCCAGGAGGCTAAACGTTCGTTGCTGTTAGTGGGCTTGTTCTCGCGCTCCATGGATGTGTGACGTGCGTCCAATTTGGCTGGTGGAAAAGGCGGGGAAGTACACTATAAGACGTGCTGTAGTGCTCGGGATATCCACCCTGGTTTCTAATTTGAGTAGGCCGGTAGTGAGTAGCGGACAAGGTAGAGGAACCTTGTTTGAGTGAAAACGAAAGCTATGGTTGCTTATATTCTGCAGTAATGTCTTGAGCTTTGAGTTTTCCACAAACAAGGATGATGGTTCTTGTAGTAGTCACGAGGTTGTGATTTGGGTATCCTCTATATAGGCAAGGCGCCTGTGTAGCCAACGATAGCATGATGGGGTGAGGGGGTGAGTGTTGAGGGCTCCAGCTTGTGTTTGCTGTGTTTCTTGTGGTTGTACAGGATACATTTTTCAGAAATGTGGTGCGTGTTCACTTTTTGTCGCCAGCGGTACGAAAATACATTACAAGGTGTGACATCTTGCCATGGCCACACAAACTAGTGATGAAAAAGCGGAGCGAAACTGCAGCAGGTGAAAAGACGTATAAGTGGTGGCAGCCATAAAAGGAAGCCCACTCAGGAATGACAATTTGGAGGAAGTGAAAATGAAAGTAATGCTTTATTATGTGTACAGAACAGAAAGAACCCCACTTTGAGCTATATATGGTAGAACTCTTTGCGGAGTCCAGATCATTTTTAAGTAGAGCAAAGAGATCCTCTTTCCGTATAAGTTCAGCACCCGTAATTAAAACAATACCGTGTCTTGGGAAATCACGCGTGTTAAAATTTATTTCGGGGAAAGCAATCTTCCACTTAAAACACAAAAGTGATCCTTTCGGCCTGGGGAGTGTGGTGTTATAAAAACAATGATGTTGATCTTGTCATCAGTGCAGTGTAGTGCAACACACGATGCTCCCATATGTTCACGTCTCTTCTTTCAAGCCACGCCTCTTCTTAAAATCCTCAGTTATGAGGCTCTAATAAAAAGGTCGCTATAAACCACTTCATGTTTTGGAACGAGCCAGCACGTAAAGATAATTACAACGCAGTTTGAAAATATCCGAGAGAAGAAGCTCCGAATAATTACTAAATGGCAGGTAGACGAACAAAGCGTGGCCAGCCGCAGACACAATGCCGACATATGCACACGGGGAACAGCGCTGCTTTTGAGTATGTTTTGCAGTTCTAAGGGTTAACGTTTGAGAATAACAAGCCACAGTGCAGAAAGAGTGTGTAAGGGCGGCCCAGCTTTTCCCACTAAGCGCATGTCAGTTGCTACCACGAATTGTTAATTTACAGAAGAGGCATCATTGTAGTAATTTTATAAAGTTGAACTGCCAGGATGAAACTAGGTCTCGTTATTTTCGGTGCCCCAGCTATCATGTCGAGCGCAGATATAGATCGTACAAAAATAAAGCAAGGTTTTTTCTATTAGACTCTTTGTCTCACAGGTTACTTTCCACGGAGTAAGAAGAAGCAGTTTAATACGCCGCGCCCCTGGTTGCAGGCCACTCTCACAGTTCTGCATAGCGCGGTGCTCGGCTCCGCGACTCTGTGGACAGTAGGATCTCCACCGCTGGGCACGTGACTTTGCAAAAGCGAGGCATCATCTGTTGTACCGCGATGAACACTCGTTGTCCAGCGTTCTACCCTTTTTCCTTCAGCCCATCTGTGCGAACAAGATGACAGTCTACACGTGGAGCTTTAAAGCGCTATTTGTTTTTGCTTTCCATGTGTTCTTTTCACATCGAAGCAGTATAGCTCTAACAAGCCAAGAAAAGTTTCGTGTCCGCGCAAGCAGAAAAATCCCAGGCTACTCTACTAACAAAAGAAACATCGCAGGCTACTGCTGGCTGCTGGCCACACCCAGGCTGAACAAACTACTTTAAAAAGATACATATACAAGCGTGTGCTGGCTACTGCAAATCTAAGGTTCGGTACAGTACCTTTGTATTGAGCGGTGCTTCTTCAATAAATCTAAAATTAGCTTTTGCCAACTTCCACTTCAAGCAAACGAGACCTCGAGGGAATGGTGTTTTCCAAGCTGCAGCCACTCAGCTTAGTAAAAGTGAATGCGTTCATGCTTTAACGGTTCAAAACAATCATGAATCTATTCTAGTCGGCCTCTTTGTCCAAGCTACTGTCTCTGCTTCGGCGACGTTGTCGTGTTCGTCCAGATAATCCAAATAAAAGTACAAAGCGCACAGTTGCTACTTGGCCTATTTTGAATGTCAGGGTTGGGGCTGAAGGCTAAAAATTTCAGTGTCAAGTACCATTATTCAAAAGATTTGGACCACGCTCTCAACACCGAAGATACGTTTCCCAGAGCGGAGATGACCTTGTCAACGCAAATCTTTAGAAAGTCGAAACACAGAAATGCCGTCATGAGATTGCTCAGAATGGGCGCTCCTTGCCCTTTAATAAAAAACCTTCACATGTAGGCTTCTCGTTCAGTGACTTTACGAGAGGGAGTGCCTGTTCGTGCAGTTAATATATTGCAGCAAAAATTAGCTTTTCGAAGTTCTACAATAATTATTGAATGCCTATAATCGCTTATTCTAAAAAACATGCGAGAAAAAAATGCTCATATGCGCTCTTTTGACGTGCTGTTGAGTGGTGTTATAACACAAACAAGAAGACTTCGAAGAAATAATTTCTGCCGTTGTTCCGATCTTTGGCAAGATAATAAATTGTCTTTGTGCAAGAAAGGGCCGTGCAATTACGCGGTGCGTTTGAAGTTTCGTCCTGGTTTTACAGCAAACCTTTAGACCATTAATTACACATAGAGCGCAACAGTTGTTCTAAAGTTTCAAGGATCTTTCTGGCCAATCCGGGGAATATGTCCCCTGGCTGCTGCAAATTTACATCAACATTATCGAAAAATTGGGCATAAAAGCATTCAAATATGTGTGGTGGATCCTTCTTTTATTGGAATCGGTAATACCCGAAACTGAAATAAGCTTTCACAGGAGCATTTGAATGTCTACTGTGCATTGATTTGAATTTGCGCATCGCATTTATTATTTCGTTGGATGGCACCGTTAGAGGCATCAACATTAGACACTGGATTGCACGCGTCGAAGTATAGCGGAAATCTGATTGAAACCCCAGGCACTCGCAAACCGTGCGAACGAAACCGAACGGGTTGTCAGCAAATCATTTGGTGAAGTCACAGTACTCTACAGCGAACGGAGCATCCTTTGCCGGTCGGCGGCAGTCTTGTGGATGTGATCGGCGAACGACGTCCTGCTGGCGGCTCGCGTTGGAAAGGTGCGACCACATTGGTACTGCTCCGTGACGTGCACGCCAGACGCTTGCGTTGCGACGAGCTCAGTTTGTGGAATGCGTTAGCGGCGTTCTACAAGCTGAGTGGCCTTCCACATAGGCGGCGGACGGCACAGGAGCTTCCACTGCTACAGGACGCCCTGTCGAGGCGCAAACTATCGGCGCTCATTCGCGTATTGACGCACTATTTCGCATCTCCTCTCGTAAACAAAAGCACGAAATGAATGGACAAGTTAGATGGAAGGCCACAAAGCGAGTTCGTACAGTTACCCGGGGATGACTTGATGGCTCAGTCGGTAGAGCGTTCCCCACCTTCCTTTGCGGCCAGAGTGATCGTGGGCTCGAAACCTAGTGCCGCCGCGCCAATGAAACATCTGGTGATGTCATTTCTGTGACAAATATGACGTCGGTGAGGTTTGTGCACTCCGTCATGAAACACTTTCGTGTTATTTTGAAAAGGCAACAGTTTGACGCGCGTAACGTGCACCGGTATCTGAATACGACACATTTTAGGCATATTTGCTAAGACCTGCAGTACAGACCACCTCTAACATGAACAATATCACCGTTGTGAACGTGATATAGAACTGAACAAAATGAGTGTTTCTGTGTAAAGGCCCTTTAAGAGCAATTACATACCGGTTATGATTGAATGCGAGGCTTAGCGCACAAAAGATGAGGATGGTGCAAACGTGACAGGCGCTCCTCATTTTTGGCAAACGTGACCGTCCTCGTCATTTTTCCGCTAATCCTTCTATTCAGTATGTACCAACTAGCCCAACAGCACGTTCTGTTGAAGTGGCAGGTATGACAAAAAGTCAGCCCGCTATCAAAAACTTTACCAAGCGAGGAAAACGAAGAAATCGTTTTCCATCTCCACACTCCCACACAATAAACAGTTGAAAGCGGCTGTTATTACCCCCCTTTGTGCTACATAGGTTAAACCCCCAGTGTTCCCGAAGCTTCCGCAACGTCCGACGACAAACATTGAGGAACTGCACGTGATAACCTACAATGAACGTCCTTGAAAATGGTCAAACTAAAATTATCAGGCCTGGTTGCTACGCTGGCAGCAGAGAAACAGAGGATCAGTATCGCCAAAAACTCATCTTGCTGCCCATTAACATGCACTACTCCCAATGAGACATCAACAATTTATTGACTTAGCCTTGCTGAGCCAAGTATTTCCCGTAGTATGCCTCAGGGTACACAAAACAGCATTTACTGCTGAACCTAGAAACGAGTACTGCGCTATATCACCACGAAACACCAAATCAGTATTGCGTACCATCCTTAAAACGCAGTAATAAAGAGAATATTTGCGCAGTACCATCGCGGATGGGCTGCCTATGAACGTGGAGGTTATAAGACGATATGACGATATCCATGCGTTCCATTTGCCTACAATACATAATAGTAAGAATTCTAGAGAACTGTATTTGATCTGTCGTGCACAATACTACCCAGTATGGTGTTTGGTGCAAAGCAGCTGCACGAACAATAATGGAATGAGTACGTGGCAAGATAACAACTACCAGCAGATACAGCGTGCCAGATTCCTCTCTCTATGCGATGAAACATGAGGCGGAGACTGTAGGTGTTCTAGGCGACGACGCCAAGACTCCGGCTATAGCCCTCGTGGTGAGGTGTGCATTTTGACTCGAATACAACAATACGACGTCAGCAAGAAACGACAGCGAAATGTTCTCAGACAATGCCAAAATCAATGGAGGGTTGGCCAACGTGCTACAATGTTTTCCTGCCACACAAGGCCTGATGGTCCACATAGTTCTCTTTAGGCCCGCCTAGGTAGATACTAAATTTCATTTCCATTAAAGTACTTAATCGCGGACAAGGATGGGAAAAGAAGGGTAATGAACAACGAAAACAGAGCGTTGTTGTGTTTCTTACCTCTTTTTGTCCCCTCTTTGCCATTGTCCCCCCCAACGGTCATTTTGTTCTCTTAACCGCTTTGCTTTTGACATTGGTTTAATGCACTACTACAGAATGTTAATGTTGTGAACTGCCTCATTGAATCATTCTTTATTTCGTACCAACTGCCACACCCCGCATCTCTTAATGCTACTACGTTTTGTGTGCTACAAAAAGGGCGACTCGTGCTCCGTCTGGCACTATTCTGCGTTCATCGATATTGTTAGACAGGGCACGATCGGTGTGGGTAAGTCATTTACCTCGATGGCTTCTTCTTGACCTCTAATTACATCGACCTGAGTAAATATTTCTCTAAAAAACTGTACTGCCGCAAATTTTTCTACAGACCAAGCAGGGTCTTAAACTTTGCGGAATTTATTTTTTAACGACTTTTATACTGCACCTTCGATGTTCATGCTTTCTTCGGTGGTAGTTGTCGGGCAAAAGCGCTAAGAAAGGGACGTTTATTTGCGACAAAATGCATGTGTCGTTATGAACCACGTGACAATATGTGTAATACTTGTATCGACTACGGCTGTAATGCACACAACGTATTGTAAAATTGCGGCTTCACTGCTCAACAACAACAATGTGTTATACATGCTTTCCCATTTTGTTCAATAAGTTACAGTAGCAGCATAGTTACTGACAAATGGTGACACATTCCGGCCATAAAATATAGGTAACACAAAACTTTACCTCCAAAACATCTTTGGGCTTTGTCATGGGGCCACAAATTTAGATTGCATCACACATATAAAACCCCCATTCTGGTGCCTCGATCATAATGATACGGTTTGTAACATGACCAAATGTTTTATTTATTTTTAGGTACAAAAAAACCCATAACTCTGGAAAGGTTGTACTATGCAAATAAAAATAACACCTGTGCGGTCTTCACGGTTACAAAATACAATAGTAAGTTGAGTTTCAAACATAAAATTATTTTGTGTTCGTTCGTTCGGACGACAGTGCCATAACAAGTTTGTTGCCGTCGAAAAGTTTATTTAGTATACCTGGGGCATTAAAATAATAAACCGTATCGGATATGCTAACTGCGTAGATGATATTGTACCAAAACAAGTGTTGTATTTGACATCAGAAAAAATTAGGAATCAATTACGCAGGTATTTGTGAGGACCCAACCTCTTTCTACAATTCCAAGAATTTACAAAGTGTAACTTGGGAATATTTCTCCACAAAGACGTACTTGATGATGAGTGGATTTTTATGGTGCAAGGCCGGCTATGGGCAATTAAAAAGGTTTCTTTCCTGACAGTAGACTCACAATAAGTGCTGAAGCATTTCAGAAAAATAAACGGGAACCTAAACAAAAGGCAATAAACAAGAATGTTTTAATGGGCCAGAACAAAATGTTTCTTTCCTGAGAGAGTGACCGGAAGTGGTAAAGCATTTCAGAAATATCAGCGTGAAATAAAATAGAAGCCAATAAATGAAGATTGGTGTAAAGGGCCAGGTTGTTTCCAAGCGTGGTAAAAAACAACACGTGAAAATTTACTGGCAGTAAGGGGCAAAAAAGTGCGCTTTTGAGAAATCACGGCGTCTCCACGCAAAACGTTTGATAGGCGTAGTAAACTGCGTCGTTATGCAGTTGGTAGGAGCGCTTGCATATTGTTGGGTATAGTGCCTTGCACGAGTGAGGATGTGGATTACGGATGGATCCTGTCTATAACTGCTACAGAGGTGTCTTGAGAGCCAGTGAGCAGGTTAGGGCGTGTTGCACGCTTTTGGCCTAATAAAAATCTGGCTAGAGCTATTTCAGTCTATCTGTTGCGTGTGGCAGTGTTTAATTTTTATACCTTTGGCGTAATTGTGTTTATATTTTCGTTTGTTTGCATATTCGAGTCTCCCTGCCAATTTTTTAGAAAGTTTTCTTCTGATGTGTCTTGAGGTCAGTGCGCAGTACGGCTGTTTTGTCTATTGTGTTCTTGAGTGCAGCGGCACCGGGCCTTTCTTCAGCCACCTCGTTGCAATCGACCCAACACTTACTTTAAAATATTTTCTTGATCTTTTGCCCTGACTACAAACCAAAAGTTGTCTTCCCGATCCCAAAGCATCCTTATGAAATGCTATATTATTTTTATCAAAAAATGTACCGGGTGTCACCGGAAGATTACTGAATAAATCTTTTTTCAGAGAACAAACTCGTAATATTGTTATATGTTTTCGCACTCCAACTATTTCCTGTCGTCATAAATAACATATTTGGCCTCCTCGCAAACCTGCAGTTTTCCATACGTATTAGTTAAGCCGAATGAATACTTGTTTGTCAGAATACGAGAGAACAAAGCAGATGACGGCTGCAGAAATGTTTTCACTTGCCGGTTGCCCTCGTAGGATGTACACAGGTTGAATGAACCGATAACGTGCTGGAGGGAAAAGTAGAACAAATTTCGTGTCTCAATATCTCTCGTCCACATTTTTCAGCATCCTACGAAGGAACCTGGTACGATCTAAGGGTGAAAGATCCGGAACTGAAAAGGTTGCCACCAAAAGATTGTTATTCGAAGTACAGATATCTAATAGGAAAGCATCATACTAGGAGTCGACATGTATTTCTTCAAATATGCAAGGGAAAAAACTATAGCCTGCCGTACAATGATTATTGAGCACAGAACGAACGCAGGCCCTGCTTACAAAACGCTGACATAAAAAAAGTTTGGTTTGCTTGGAGATAACAACAAACCTTGAAATATTTAAAATTTTACAGGAGTTACTTTTACATTATGGTATTGTTTTCAACATAATAAATTATTTGTACCATCACGTGTCTGTTGTACCTTGCTTACAAAAATGTCCATGTTTTTGTGCCGGATTCTCAGTCTATTCAAGAGTAATTTTTTGCAGTATCAAACCATCGATGCCATTCAGACAGCTGGTGGTCAATGAATGACAATGCTCTTACCGATTGCGGTCAAACTACTACCAGACAGAACACATCCTCTTTTTTAGAACAAAACTTTGTATAGTTACAAGCAAGTTGTCTGCTGACATTAGGTCGTTAGCAAAATCTGCATTCTATGCAATAAGTGGAAAGAAAACATGACAGCGCTAACCCTCTTAACTTCGTCTGCTCACGAATGGCTGACTGTGACGCCTAGTGCCAGCAGAGCTCTTTAGGCCGACACAAATCAGTCCGGCGTTGACCGAAAACTGCAAGCTTATGGTCTCCACGTGAATCGTAAAGAGCATCTGGCGTCCACGCGTGAGTCGTCACGTACAAATTTTGCCGTGTCACTATAGCAAAAAAAAAAGAAACACCAAGCGCAACCGTGCGCTTGCCTCGTGGCGGTCGGCCGTCGCCGAGCAAGCTTACACGTTGGCTTACGCCACATGAGAAGCTCCCGCCTTCGTCGTCGTCGTCGTGTAGCGAACGCCGCACCGCGCTTACACAGTCCTGAAGACAACGAAGACGAATCATTCAAGCAATTACTTCGCAATCAGCACGTAGAGACGGCCACTGGACCAGCTAATAAAAAATTGGACATCTACCGAGGCGAGTATGCCCTGCAAGATCATTTTCCCTACGTGGCTGCATCGTCGCAGACGGCGATTAATGGTATGAAGACAAGTGCTGCTGAATGAAACATTGTATATAAGTTATTGGTGTTTGCTTTACAAAACCTTCCAAAACGGCTTTGCACTGCTGGGATCTTGCTACTGTTTCTATTCTGCGACCCAGTGTTAGTTTGAGGAGAACCCCGCACGGGGCAACTTGAATAATCTTGGTAACGGTATTGGCGACACCGCGGACCCCAAGTCCCCGTACTCACGCTGTAAGTGACCATGGTAATGAGATTTAGGTGAAGGGTAGAAACCTCAAACGGTTGCCGTCGGATCCCAGGTCAGGCTCTGGCGTATAAGCTCCCTGTCTGTTTAGCAGGCAGGGAGCTCCAGGACCTCGTTTGGTATCATGGTAACCGGATCGAAGAAAGCACCCCCGTCCCCGGCTTCTATACCTGCTGTATTAGTTTTTCTAAATATCCCAAACCCAATGATCGGTCCCGTAAAAGGGGCCTCACCGAAGTATCGTTTCCACGCATTCCGACCATGACAATCCCAAGACGTGATAACTACGACCACTTCTTGGTAATTTAATCTCTTGAACAAGCCCAGCCTATTGCTCCACAGTTCGTGTTTTTTATTTCGAAGTTTTTTTTAAGTATTGCATGTAAATCATATAAAGCAAAGAAACAAAGAACCGGCGAGATCTCGGTCGAGGCACGCAGTCAACAGCAGGACAAAAAACTCCTAAAGCAGATCCCAATTGCCAAACTTGACGTCAAGGTCGCGCCCCACCGCAGCATCAACCGCTGGCAGCGCATGATCTCGGAGGAAATCTAGAAAACTAGATAGAGGCCGATCTTCTTCAGGACCTCAAAAGTAAAAAGTGACGGCTGTCCGCCACATAACCATTAGAAGAGGCGATAAGGTAGTACCGACTAGACATATCCTGACATTAGATTGGTCCGTCCTTCCAGACTACATCAATGCTGGTTTCATCCTGTGCTCCGTCCGAGCGTACATCCCGAAACCGCGGCGTTGTTTTAACTGCCAGCGGTTCGGGCATGGTACTAACTCATGTCAGAGCCAAATTACCTGTGCTAAGTGCGCCCAACGTGACCATCCCAAAGATAATTATAGCTCACAACAACTCCTCTGCATTAACTGTCAACGCCCACAGGCGGCGTACTCCATAAAATTCTACACGCTTCAACTTGAGAACGAAATAATAAACATAAAGGTGACAGAAAATATCACCATCCCAGAGGCGCAAAAGAGGTTCGCCTCATTCCCCCTGTGGAGGTACGCCGACGCGGCTCTCCGGAGGGCGGAGTGGCGTATGTTTTCGGCGGGAACCCAGGACGGCGAGTCACACGTGGTCCTGCCACCACCCATCATCGGGTTGCCTCAGGCAGCCCAACTAGTCACCACAGTGCTGGCTCAGCCAGCAGTGGCTGTGGTGGCTACGGTGACCGCCGGGATCGATGCCTCTCCGGCGCCTCCTTCCTCAGCCTCCCTGCTTCCCCTGGAGGCTGTGGATGCTATGGACACCGGGGGTCCCGCATCGGCCCCCACTTCTTCCGCACCGCCCGTGCCAGCTGTGGTGATCCCGACTCCCTCGGCGGTATCAGCTTGAAAAACAAAAGGCACCCGAATGGATGTCGCGCCCAGGAGGACTAGTACATCGGGCACCCCTAGGACTTCTAAGGATGAGCTGGATGTGGGACCGTTCCTATCTATGTCGCAGCGGAAGGAATGGGACCCTGCATTTAAACCTGTAGAGAACCCGAAAACGCCCCTACCGATAGTTTAAGTACCGAAAGTCGATACATAAACAACACACTCCCGTCGATCGGAACACTTCATAATGGAAGATAAAGCATAATCCAATGAAACTGCAGCCGCCTTCCTAAAAATCTTGGCGATGTATGCGAAATACTGCATGCGAATCAGCCAAGTTTATTCTGTGTTCAGGAAACACGTTTGAATTCCAATCACACAAATGTCTTCAATAGTTACATGGTTCTCAGAAAGGATGGGGATGGTTGCACACACTCCTCTGGCGGTGTGGCCATTATCACATGGATATCTTTAGCATGCCACCTGTAACTTTGAACATTGTCCTTGAGGCTGTAGCAATTCGCAGAATAATATTTAATAGGATCATAACGGTATGCTTCATATACATTCGTCGTGATATTGCGTTTTCGAGCTCTGATTTCGAGGCGCTGGTAGACCAGCTGCCCGAGCCATACATTATAACACGCGACCTTAATCCACACAATTGTCTTTGGGGCTGTCCTCGCGCGGATGCCCAAGGTGAGCCCTATAGAGAAGTTTTTACATCCTCTGGAACATGCCTTTTCAAAAAGAAACAGCCTACATATTGTAACAATACCCGAGCCGGCATGGCCCACCACTACTGACGACAAGGAAGAAGATGGGTGCGGGGCGCAGCGAGCCCGGGCTCGGAATGGCTGCCTGTAAATAGTCGTGTAAATACATCGCTTCATCGCCTCATGATTCGTGTCATCTGCCGCCACGTTACATTTGGTGGACTGTGCGGGTTCGTCATCCCCATCCTGGCCCCAGCACCGCACCGCATCGACGTGGACGCAGCCGCCAAGGACAATGGAGCCGCGCCGGGCCGCCCCAGCCCAGTCGCGACCAGAACAAGACGATGTCCCCCGCCCCGTGTCCCCAGCCCGAAAGACCCGAGTCAAGACCAGCCGAGACGAGCCGACCCAGACACGCCGACGATGTGTTCCCCCGCCCTTCCGTCCGACGTGGCTCAAGGACTTTGGGTGCTTCGTCACGGCTGACGCCTTTGCTGTTGCTGGGCCAGGCATCATCAACGTCGTCATCCTCATCCGTGGCGGCAAGTGATTCGTCACTGCATTTTTCACCTCATCCGCATTCAATCGCCTATTTGCTTCGTCGTCGACCGGGACGGTCTCCATCGACCGGGGAGGTGATGTCACGGGACGGGACAATACCCGAGCCGGCATGGCCCACCACTACTGACGACAAGGAAGAAGATGGGTGCGGGGCGCAGCGAGCCCGGGCTCGGAATGGCTGCCTGTAAATAGTCGTGTAAATACATCGCTTCATCGCCTCATGATTCGTGTCATCTGCCGCCACGTTACAATATCATAACATCGGACACAACATAAACTAATTTCTTGACTTAGCTATTGGCTCTGTAGTTTACTTTCCTTGTCCGGAATAGGGTGTTGGCACTGCCCCGTACGGCAGTGACCACTTCCACCTCACAAACATATGTAGGTAAAGGCCCACACAGTTCATCTTGAAGGTGGTAGCGCTCCCGCAAACGGGACAAGCAGATAAGACAGACGCGCCGTGTCGTCTCTGTTTTCTACCTTTTCTCCGTGTTGTGCGAGCGCTTCCACTTTCAAGATGAACAGCTATCAACTGGCCAAATTATCAGTTCTACCACACAGTCCTTCTTCTCAAAACAGGTTCAATGAAGCAAGAGCTAACTGGAATACATTTACAGAGACATCCAAACTACACTACACAACCATAACACCTACACCTTTAACAGGCGACCCAACTACTCACCACGCACATCCTTGCCACCGCCGAAACGTCCATACCTTGCACCTGCAGTGCCCCGCGCAACCAGAGGAAACCGTGGTCGAATGAGAACTGAATGCGGTCGCGAGAGGCCCAGAACAAGGGGTGGGGTATGCTCCTTAGGTACCCCACGTCGGGTGACCTTTCATTGTTCTAAAGGGCAAAGGCGTTAGGAAAACTTGTGCACCGTGAGGCAAAGCGAAATAGTTCGCGCTCACTCATAACATCAATAAACTCCTACGCAGACACGCGAAAAGTATGTATACGAATAGGCAAACTGAAAGGCCAACAAACACACATCCTCCGCCTGCTTAGCAAATAGGGGACACGCTGGAAGACCAGGCTAACACACTCGCATAACACTTCCAACACGTGTCCAGCTGAGCACACTAAAAAACCCTTTGATGAAACACACACACTCGGCGGGAAAGAAGTCCTTATTTGAGAACGACAAGTAAGCGACCTCTTCTAACTCTAAATTTTCGCTTCAAGAGCGGAGGGGTGCTCTGAGTGCCTGTAAACCATCTTCTCCAGGCCTAGACAACTTCAGATTTACAATGATACAGTACTTACACGCAGACACACTTGTTACCTCTCCTTCACCTTTCCAACAAGATATGGCTTTCGGGGCACATTCCAAAGCCTTGCAGGGATGCCCTAGTAGTAGCATTCTTGCAAAGTGCGGCCGCTATCATTTTCGTCCACCAGGTGCCACCACCCTCTGCTTCACCGTCGTATCGACGAAGCTTTGCAGTCCGCCTTGGTTTTCGTTGTAATATTGTCTGGTTGCTCGCCCTTGATTACCGCGATGGGCCGTTTCGCCTCCTATATATTCTTGCTTCGTCGTAGAAGGAAAGGAGCAGCGAAGAGCAGGCGAGGAGGAGTGGGGGAGAGGACGCCCCGGAGCGGCTGTTGCGGACGCCGAGGCACCAAGAATTTATATAAACATCCCCCTCGTGAGGGGCACGGTCAAATGAGCATTTTCGGGGGGCGCACATACCCGATTTTATCTGGTTCGAAAGAAATTGACAGCGAGAGAGAATGCCGAGAACCGCCCCATCACGGCACGACCACGCCACGACTACGTCACGATCACGCCACAACTGTTGTTGCTCCCGCGCCAAACTACGACGCATGCGCGCCCCACCTGTTGAGGAACGCGATCCGAGCACGCAGAGAACACGCGAGGAGCAGCGGAGAGCAGGCGAGGAGAAGTGGAGGAGAGGGCGCACCTGGAATGGCTGTTGCGGACGTCGAGGAACGCCAACGCCGGGTGACATCGTAAGGTTAAGAAATGCTCTGCATTTAGAATGGGCAGAACCCTCCCTCTCCCGCTATTTACGGACCCATTGCTCTGATCAGCTGCCTGTGCAAGCTTCTCGAGAAGATTATCAATTGGAGACTCGTTTACTTGTTAGAGTACAATTGTGTTCTCGAGAGCTGTCAGCCTGGCTTTAGGACGGAGAGATCCACCAACGATCAACTGGTTGTGTTGGAATCATATCCAAATTCTGCCTTGATTCATAACCACTTTTGTATAACAGTCTAACTGGTTGTGTTGGAATCATATCCAAATTCTGCCTTGATTCATAACCACTATTGTATAACAGTCTTCTTCGGTATGGCCTATGACACGGCCTGGCGGTACGGCATCTTCAGTGACCTGAAATCGTTTGGTGTCTCCAGCAACATGCTGAAGGTTCGCCCTTCCACACGATTCGCCCCTCCACAATGAAGGAAGTTCAAAGTGTATGGACACCCAGAGGTGATTGACTTAAAAACTTGAGGTTCTTCACGAAGAAGCACGTAAACTCACGTACCGTGGCTCCTGCGATGACAACTGCTGCGCAATCCTTTCTGAAAAAAAAACACATTGAGAAAGCCTGATCTTCCTATGCTTTCGAACACAATCCTTCGCGTGCCGGGAGACCTGAAGCATGTAGAATCGCAAACTCGGTGCGGGATAAAAGCAAACACCTATATTCAGTATTCTTTTTTTTGTTTGGAAGGTGTCTGTTAAAATACATCCGACGTCAACCTAAACCTGTTTTCGGGCCGCATGCACCCATTGCTGTCTATCTAAACATGTCAAATCGTATGGTCTGGGGCGAAAAATTCAAACCTTCCATATTACTCTTTTGCGGAGACGTCAGATGCGGTGTTTACCATCTCGTTAGCTCAAGAGCACCATGAGCTGTTTGAGAGGGCAGAAACGGGCAGCTCCATCATGTCTAGACTTCAGGTCCCCCTCAGCCGAAACACCCACTATTTGTTAGGGGAAATATTGTTTTATATTTATCTATATTTATAAAACATCAAACCGTTAAGACCGGCCAAGGCATGACTCATATGTTCGCTGACATTCGGTGCTTCTAAATAACGAAGGTAAACGCTGTACTTCTCCTGGAAAAGCGTGTTAAGCAAGTCGCGAATGTCGCGGTACGTCTTAGCTCCTAAACTTATATCTCGCCAGCCATTTTTTTCTTTTACTGTTTATTTTATTGTTGTGCTCCAAACATAGCTGAATTCTGTTACGGAAGTGCAAAAATCTATACGCCGGGCACTGGATTCAATAAATATTGTCGCTTTTTAGTTTCTATAATGAGTGAAAAAACACCTTTAAAATACATCATTAGAAACAAATTTATCGGTCAGACCGAATGCTTTAGAAGGCACGGCACATGCTTAGCCGGAGCTATACCACTTTGTCTTTATGTTTCACAATTGCATATGACCTTTATGACGCAAAGAACCTGCCTTTAGTAAAGATGAACGTGTGTCATCCGCTCCTAAGCGCCGCTAGTGTCACAGGAGCTGATCATTGTCCGCGTGGTGGCGCTGCAGTGCATTACGGCCGCTCCTCTCCGGAAATTTAGAATAAGGCTGCATACAGAAAATAATATTTCTAATGCGCGTGTAACAAGAGCACGGATAAAACACAATGGCAGCACCACGCAACACACAAGAAGAGTCACCACAAGAAGAATGTCACAGCGACCGCGTTGTCCATAAAAAGGTAGTGAGGCAAGCCAGGCCGCTAAATATAAAGGCTTCATCTCCAAACTCTTTTATGCTGTAACTGTTGGAGGATTAAACGATGTGTTTAAAATGATTCATCAAGACAGATGTGGCTCAGAATATATAATAATTTTTTTATAAAAAGTAGTGATTATTTCCTGGCAAATAAAAAAGATATTTGCAGCCCTCTACTGTATTCTCTGGCAGTTTTTGACGTCTACAATATTTATCCAAATGAATATTTATTAGTGGAGTGAAGATGTGATGTTCTGTTTTCTGACGTACTGTGTCAATCCAAAACGATACCCGGGCTCCGGTTGACTAGGAAGGATGCTCCTCCAGCCATGGCGTTCAAGTTCTCAGAGATGGTGGCCGAATTAACGAGCTGAATACCTTCGTTCATTTGAGGGACTGAATTGGCACCATAATTACATTGCAGCAACGGAATACATTCAGAATCGAAAGAAAACTTGAAACTCCATTTAGAGTCTAGCTCAATGTGCATACATGTTACTTGAGCAGGTCGGAGGTTAAGCGTAGCTAACGTATGCTCCGAACGTAATTAACCCACTTGATTAACGAAGGCCGCAGCTCTCTCCGGGTAGGCAGGACCTGTATATTTGCCGGACACACCTTCCGATGCGATCCGCAAATTCACCTGTATCTTGAGGAGCTCGCAAATCCGTACGTAGCTTCAACGGGGTACACTGATTGCCTCTCCAGGAACTGCGAGATACGAGAACAACACTATTTTTGGGTACGTTCTGCCTCATAATTACTCGGTTTATCATTCTCCCGGGCATGCCCCTCCAGATTGAGTACATTCGGAAAGAAGGACGCAATATCACGTTGGCAATTCTTACTTAGCCATCCGCTGAAAAAGCAATCAGGCGCCGGCGTTCGAGGGTAAAAAACCTGTATTTACACGCGCAGTCCCGCAATATATATATATATATATATATATATATATATATATATATATATATATATATATATATATATATATATATATATATATATATATATATATATATATATTTATATATATATATATATAGCGAATCAGAAAATGGGAAATGAGGGGCTCCATGAAATAAGAACGAAAATAAGAATTGGCAGTCAAGAAAACCTCGGACAGCGAAGGGGAGGTTGTGGTGGGTCATATAAAGAGATGAAGAATTCCGTGAGTCAAAAGGAAAGTGGTGAACCACTTCTTCACCACTTTCTTCTCGACTCAAAAAATTCTTCATCTGTTTCTATGACCCACCACAACCTCCCCTTTGCTTTCCGAGGTTTTCGTGACTGCCAACCCTTATATATATATATATATATATATATATATATATATATATATATATATATATATATATATATATATATATATATATATATATATTGTCACGGCCCTCTTGACATTTCACATGGCAATGCACTGGATCACCTGGTGGTCAATCCATCGTACATTTCATCTATGGGTACGTGCCACATCAGTGGGTCGCGCAAGGCAAGCCGAAGCGAAGACGAAGAGGTCGCGCAGAGACAGACTGGCTCGAGCTACGCTGGTATCCTCGGCTTCGGACTATACGCCTCATTCTTTGAAAATATATCGCTTTTAAGCACAGCGTGTGAATAGTTCGCATCTGCCTCGTAACATCTTTTTGGTGGAGGTTGCGGTTCCCGTCCCTGTGCCTGTCAACAGCGCAGCAACACCACACCACGGATCTTCGAAGTGGGCGACACATTCGTCGACGCACGATGCCTCCTGCCAACGAGACCGCACCCGTTGCGCCCCTCATCATCGTTTCTCAGCCCCGTGACCCAGGCTTTTTCACCGGTGAGGACGACACCGACGTGGAAGAATGGATTCGCATGTTCGAACGTGCCAGCGCCCATAACAGGTGGGATGGTACAATTATGCTGGCTAACCTACCTTACCATCTAAGAAACACAGCCAAATCCTGGTATGACACCAACGAGCACACGTTGACCAGCTGGGACGTTTGCAAAGAAAAGATGCGGAAAATATTTGGCAGCCCCGTGGGTCGCCAACTCGCCGCATGTCAACAGCTCGCTTCACGCGCCCAGTCCGCCACTGAATCGTATATCACGTATATACACGATGTTTTGGCCCTCTGCGCAAAGGTTGATCCCGAAATGTCGGAAGCCGACAAGGTGGGCCACGTCCTTAAAGGCATTGCAGATGACGCCTTCCATCTGCTGATGTGTAAGAATGCCGCTACAATCGACGCCATTCTTAGCGAATGCCGACGCTTCCAGGAGGCCAAATGCCGCCGCATTGCCCACCAGTTTACTCGGCTGCCAAGGCCATGACCTACGTGCGTTTATTGTCGTGCCCGCCAGTTCCAGATGGTGACTACCTTGTCTCGCCCGTCACCGATATACTCCTTGAACGCAACGTGACCCTTCCTTATACAGTCGTGACTGTCGCGAAGAACGAAATTGGCCTCCCATTTTTGAACTTGGGTTTTCCCACCCAAGTCCTTCCCCGTGGAATGTCGCTTGCTACACTGATCCCCTTGGCTGAATGCGAAGTTTCCGTGGTGACCACTGACGACTCTGAATCCTCTACGGATTGCGAACGGGAGATTTCACGAACTACCGCTGATTTTATGGACATGATAGCGTCGGACCTTCCACCTCCGGAAGCCCATCAGCTCCGTTGTTTCCTAGCGTCATATCGGAACATTTTTGACTTGGACAACCGCCCGTTGTGCCAGACTTCCCATGTGACACATCGCATAAACACTGATGATGCGACCCCTATTCGCCGACGTCCATATCGTGTCTCCCACGCCGAACGTACCGTCATTCAGCAGGAAGTCGAGAAGATGTTGCGGAAAGATGTTATTGAGCAGTCTTCTAGTCCATGGGCGTCTCCAGTCGTGCTGGTCAAAAAGAAAGACGGCTCATGGCGATTCTGTGTTGATTCCAGACATTTAAACAAAATAATCAAGAAGGACGTTTATCCACTTCCTCGAATTGACGACGCCCTCGACTGCTTGCATGGCGCGTCGTATTTCTCGTCCATTGACCTGAGATCAGGGTACTGGCAAATTGCACTCGACGCCATGGACCGCGAAAAGACCGCTTTTGTAACACCAGACGGACTGTACCAATTTCAGGTCATGCCATTCGGGCTCTGCAATGTGCGAGCCACATTCGAAAGGATGATGGACTCTCTTCTCCAGGGATTTAAATGGACGACATGCTTATGCTACCTGGATGACGTTATCGTCTTTTCTCCCATGTTTGAGACACACTTGCATCGCCTTTCCGACATTCTGGCAGTTTTTCGCAGAGCTGGACTTCAGCTAAATTCGTCAAACTGCCACTTCGGTTGTCGCCAAATAAAGATCCTTGGGCACCTCGTCGACGCTACCGGAGTCCAACCTGATCCAGACAAAATACGAGCCCTAAAAGACTTCCCTGCTCCTCGATCGGTGAAAGAAGTTCGAAGCTTTGTGGGGCTCTGCTCCTACTTTCGGCGCTTCGTCAAGAACTTTGTTGAAATTGCCAGGCCCCTCACGGATCTGCTTCGGCACGCCAACCCGTTTTCCTGGGGCCCTGAGCAAGCTTCCGCTTTTTTAACACTTGTCAATCATCTCACTAATCCACCTATTCTGGCGCACTTTGACCCTTCCGCTCCGACCGAAGTCCACACGGACGCTAGTGGACACGGCATAGGTGCTGTACTGGTTCAGAAACACGCCGGTCTCGAACGAGTGATAGCGTATGCTAGTCGCCTTTTGTCACCTTCCGAGAGGAACTAGTCGATCACCGAGCGCGAATGCCTGGCTCTTGTATTGGCCGTGAACCAATTCCGCCCACATTTATACGGAAGGCCTTTTCTGCGGTAACTGACCACCATGCCCTATGCTGGCTTGCTTCCTTGAAAGATCCCACTGGTCGTCTTGGTCGCTGGGCTTTACGCCTTCAGAGGTTTGACTACCTTGTGGCCTACAAGTCTGGTAGGCTCCACAGCGACGCCGACTGCCTGTCGCGTCAACCGGTCGACCAACCTGATACAGCTGACAACGACCTTGATTCTTGTGTCCTTGCACTAACTGACTTTCTCAACATCGCCGACCACCAGCGTCGCGACCAATAATTGCAGTCGATCATAGCACGTCTCACCACCATGCCGTCAGACCCTGCATTAAACGCGTTTTTGCTCCGCGACGGCGTGCTGTTCCGCAGGAACTTTCTCGCTGACGGCCCTGACGAGTTTCTCGTTGTTCCTGAACACCTCCGATCTGACGTTCTCCATCAGCTGCACGACGAGCCGACGGCTGGCCACCTTGGCATCGCACAAACTTACGACCGTGTACGTAAGCGATTTTACTGGCCCGGACTCTACCGATCAGTCCGCCGCTACGTAACGGCATGTGACCTGTGCCAGCGTCGGAAAACCCCTTCTTTGGGCCCAGCCGGACTGCTCCAACCGATAGAGATTCCTTCCCAACCTTTCTTTCGGGTCGGTTCGGACCTGCTCGGCCCTTTTCCTCTCTCTCGTTCGGGAAAAATCTGGATCGCTGTTGCGACCGATTACGTGACCCGCTACGCTATTACGCGTGCTCTCCCCACCATTTGTGCCACCGACGTTGCTGATTTCTTGCTTCACAACGTCACACGGTGCTCCCCGTCAGCTCCTTACCGACCGTGGCCGGTACTTCCTGTCTCGGGTTGTTGACGACCTCCTCCGCTCTTGCCACACGAAGCACAAGCTGACCACCGCCTACCATCCCCAGACTAATGGCTTGACGGAAAGGCTTAACAAGACATTGACCGACATGCTCGCGCTGTACGTTTCCGCGGACCATCTGGATTGGGACGTCACTTTGCCGTATGTTACATTCGCATACAGCTCATCCCGCCATGACACCGCCGGTTTTTCACCGTTCTTTCTTCTCTACGGCCGTGAACCCTGTCTTCCTTTAGATACCCTACTTCCTGATGCGACACCTCTGGCTACCGAATATGCCCGCGATGCTGTCGCTCACGCTGATGCCGCCCCCCAGATTGCCCGTGCCAAGCTCGCGGCTTCCCAGTCTTCCCAGAAACGCCGCTATGACGAGCAACAGCGCACCGCCCACTTTACGCCCGGCTCCTTGGTTCTTGTCAGCACCCCTTGCCGCCGCGTTGGTCTCTCCAAGAAACGGCTGCCTCGCTTCAAAGGCCCCTATCGGATTAAGCGTATGGTCACACCTGTGACGTACGAAATTGTTCCCGCCGCTCCTTCCTCACTGTCACTGGACCCATCAGCTCAACTCGTCCACGTCGGCCGCCTCAAGGCGTATTACTCAACGGCCCCACCTGTTCCCTGACCCTCGATTTCAATAAGCACCGAGACGGCGTTTCTCCGCCGGAGGGGGGCCATGTCACGGCCCTCTTGACATTTCACATGGGAATGCACTGGATCACCTGGTGGTCAATCCATCGTACATTTCATCTATGGGTACGTGCCGCATCAGTGGGTCGCGCAAGGCAAGCCGAAACGAAGACGAAGAGGTCGCGCAGAGGCAGACTGGCTCGAGCTACGCTGCTATCCTCGGCTTCGGAGTATACGCCTCATTCTTTGAAAATAGATCGCTTTTAAGCACAGCGTGTAAATAGCCCGCATCTGCCTCGTAACAATATATATATATATATATATATATATATATTGGACGCCGAAAATTCAGACACGATTGTTTATTCGCACCATTAAGCGGCACAACAGAAGGCAGTTGTCGGACTGCCCAATACGTGGTTGCACATTTTGGCCATCTTCACGGTCACTGCTTTTCTGTGCTTTGTGTACCGTTGAGTCTGCTGCTTGGCGGGCTAAGACTGATCTTTTGAAATGGCTCCGAAACCACCCGTGCGACCACGGCCAGTTGCACCGTCAGGACTCCGCCTTTATGACGTATTCCGAGTTACTAAGAAACGAGACAACTACGAGACAGTCACTGTGGAGAAAAAAGCTGCCATTATCTGTTAAGTTGAAGGCGGCCGACCGCAATGCGAAGTTGCTCGCGAATTTTCCGTTCCAAAGCAAACCGTCTCCTATTACTTGAAGAAAAGGGAGAGGATCCTGCAGGCAGCGGAAAAGTGTCTGCGGTAAAGGAGAGGAATCTCCGAGAGACCAGCTACCAAAATCTGGAAGAGGCAATTAACATCTAGCTGAGCGCAACTTTGGCTAGAAAGGTGCCAGTTTCTGGGGATGTGCTTAGAAAAAAGGCAGACACGCTCGCCCTGCGCATGGATATTATAGACTGCAAGTTCAGCGATGGCTGGCTGCGAAACTTCAAGAAAACATACGACCTGTCCTTTAAACGCATGTTTGGTGAGAGCGGTGCTGTCGACGTAACCCTTGTGACAAATTACCGCGCTCACAAGCTGTGTTCCCTGCTGTGTCACTACACCCCAGACAACATATTCAACTGTGATGAGACTGGCTTGTTTTACAAGATGTTGCCTGAGAAGACGATTGGGTTCTCTGGCGAACCCTGCCACGGCGGGAAGCGCAGTAAGGGGTGATTCACGGTTGTCGCGGGAGCCGACATGTCTGGGACGGAGAAGCTTCCACTCCCCGTTATAGGCAAATCAAGGAACCCGCGATGTTTTAAAGGACTTAAATTGCTCCCAGTTTGCTACGAAGTGAACTCGAAGGCCTGGATTACGCAGTACCTCTTTGAGCAGTACATACGGAAGTTCGACCATAATTACGAGCAACAGAAGCGCAAGGTGTTTATGTTCGTTGATACCTGTGGTGCACACGTGCAAATCAGCAACGCGAAGCGATCACCTTAGAATTTTTGCCGCCGAATACCACAGGTGTGTTGCTACCCATGGACCAAGGTGTCATGAAGAACTTGAAGCTGCACTACCGATTGCCCCTTCTGAATCGTGTGCTGCTGTGTGGACAGTGACAAAAGCTACGCTGTAGATGAGCTGTCGGCTGTCAGCATTCTGTCGGATGCTTGGAGGGCAGTGACGCAGGACACGATCCGCATCTGCTTTTGGCATGCGGAATTTGTGGCTGGCAGTGAGTACGAGGATAGTAACACAGTCTAGAAGCGCACAGCTGACATGCCGCCTCCCACAGCATCCGACGTTTTTGATCAACTCCGTGCTAGCGGTGTCATTGTGGGAGCGGCTACGTTTGAGGATTTCACAAACATCGATATTTCCGTCCTGCCGTGTGCCGAGTTGGATGATGACAAATGCGTGCGCCAGGTCCTCGAACCGGCGCAGATGGACAGCGACTCAGATGATGACGTGCCACCAACGCTAGAGGCATCAAATACTAATCTAGCGCAAGCCCTAACAGTGCTATTGTCTGCCTACAGTGATGGACAAACGCTGGCGGAAATAGAGGAGGACTTTGTCGCGCGTATGCGTGGTTTTGTACAGACGCGCATACATATGTTTTTCCACCCGTTGGGCCACTACAGGTTTTTTTTAATGAATGGTTTTTTTGCGGACTAACGATTATTCGGACTTATGAGCAGGTCCCGTAGAGTCCGAAAAAACGGTCGGTGACTGCATATAAGGGGCAGGAAAACCACTCTCACGCCGGCCTTTCTTCTAGTTTTCACAGGTTTGTGGCGCACGCTGTTGAGGTATGCGTTGAAGACTACTCTTTCTCTTTTATTGTGGAAGGTTTTCTTAGGCCTGCCTTCACAGATTTTCCCAGAACAATTGCTGCGAGGATCTGATCAACCGTTTGGGAATGCCCGCCTCATTGATCCGCAAGTCTTGTGCTTTGAAGCTCTCTCATAGAAGGTGGGGGCAACTTCAGTGTAGGGCGTTCCGCGCGGCACCACCAATAAGCTTTCCAAACTCTGCAGAAAGGTCAACAGCGTCGACCGTAGCTTGCTACGTTGCAACGTGAAGCATAAATGCCCCTACATGAACTGCAGTCTCTCTGTGGTGTACAACGTCCCTTTGTCCTGCGGGAAGTCCTATGTAGGGCAGACGGGGAGTTGTTTCAACGCTCGCCTACGCGAGCATGCTAATTCGCTCAATACCTTCCAGGGGAGAAACCTTGCTACTCATTGGGACAAACAATGCTGCTGGCCTAAGCATGACCACGCCTCGATTGTAACCAGGAACGCCGAACAATGCACACGTGAAGTTGCGGAGGCGCTCGTAGTCTATAAAATGAAGTAGTCATGTGTAGACATGCAATCAATGGCGCTGCATACAAGAGATAAGTTATTTGGGCGGCGTGGCTGCGGTGGGTGACACCACTGTTTAATCATCGTTTTCGAACGTTTTTTTCCTACCTTCTTTTGCCTCTGCTCTTTATATTTATGTATATTTCACTGTTTCTTTCAATAAAGTTTAGTCTTCGTTCAGTGCCCGTCCTTGTAGCCTTTCTAGTCTTGTCCCTTGCAATATTTTTATTATGGATCCTTACCGACTCGCCCAGCTTCGAGCTACTGTCGGTGGAAATGGTTTTTTCCTCGAAAAGCATCCAACGGTTTTCTGTGCGCAGCCTTGACTAGCATCCTAAAACAAGTTTAGCCACCATTGCTTGCACTAACATAAAGTATTTTATTCAGGATAAAAAGGTCCTTGGATAAAATTGTAGACATAAATAGCGACCAATCCGAGTCCGTTTGTTTTGCCGAAGCAATAAATTATGACCAGCATGGTAATGCTTTGACGTTGACTCTTGACTTTCTACTAAAACAGAAATATATTTGTGCCCGTTTAATTCAACACCTGTGCTACGTCTACCAAACGCTCAATGCTTGTAACTAATTTATTTATTTTTCCAATATATCCCTCGTTTTGTACATTTTCTTTATTCCGCGCATTACCCGCTTGTTTCTTAGGACCTAATAGGTGTTATATTTACTCCACCAAAGAAAATGCAAATAACTTACCAGAATATATAAAAAGTTCAGTACAATCACCCATTAAATTTTTGTTTCCTCAGCTGAAACTTTACTGTTTTCTGAGACATATTGGCCAATCCGTGCAAACATAGACAAAGCTAGCACACCGACTTGACGCATAAATGACGAACTTTGCGACTTCGAAACATGACATATATCAACAACACGACAAAGAGGTTCAGGAAAGAACTTACACTACCAAACTGTGCTGCGGCGAAAACATTGGACTTTCACGCTGGGCTACAAGCATTGTTATACAACTTTCTCTCCTGCGTCACCGAGGGATGTACCATTATGACGCGAAATCAATAGTACCCATAGAATCTTGCTTGTTATATTCTTTCTTTGATTAATATATCGGCGTCTTCGGGTTTTTGATGCATTTAGAACTGTACGGGATTTGTTTGAAAAACAGATATGTTTCACAGTTTGAATTATAGTGAGTACGTTCCTACAATAATGGTATTGCGGTCTTTCTTTCAAACATATACACTGTTTTATGTCGACGTAGTGCCTGCTAATATATCGTTACAGACCTGTACGAAACGGAAGCGTGCTGATTGGGGTGTTAAAACTATGGCTGGTCTTACATTTTGAGTGCGTGCCACCTTGCTTCAGCGTGGACGTCATGCTGTGCATAGCAGTAATGACCTTGTGGAACAAGAGGTGGTTTGGTCGATGACTTGCTCGAGTTCTGTCTACCCTTCTGCTTTCTAGCTGCTGCCAGTTTGCTCCATTGATTTGTGGATACATTGGTCAAATTGTAGACACTGTATCACTCGTAGAAGCACTTTCTTTTCAGTATTTTTTTCTCCTGTCTTGCAGATTTTACTGGCTACAAACTACTTTTAACACATGCTAAACTTACCGGTAGTGTCACAAGATACTTCGAAGCAGCAGCAGGTGGTAGCGGCTGGTCCTACATGCGGTATTGAGAAAAAAAACATGTCTGTATACTAACGTGGCCAGCCTTCTAACGTTTCTCCGCCCTTATCTCATCTGCGTCGTTTGTGGTCATTTATTGCTGTCTTCTCTTTTGGAGCAGCACGTTATTGAACCGAGTCAAGCGCGAATTTCCTGCTTTTACTCTGAAGATATCAATGCGTAAGGACGGTGACAAGTACATCCCCAAATCCAAACATGTAGCAACACTTACCATTGTGGCATAAACACTTAATAAACCGATTTCTACGAACGAAGTACCAGATTTCTGAGCGACGTTTCTGTGATACAAACACAAGCATTAAAGTACGGGCACTTCATATCTAGGAAATAGAAAGCAGGTTTTTGTATGCAGTTTTTTTGTAACACACAATAATGCTCGAAAAAGGCACACGATAGGCCACGAACGTGTTTCAAACCGTTTCTTTATAAAGCAACACTAACAACTTCCCCCTATACCCATTAACATTATTCGCATGTCTGTGAACTCTTGTTCACAGTAGCATGCATGCGCAGTTGCGGGGTTAGGTTCGTCGAAGCCATTATCAATTATATCGTACCTTGGTTTTGCTTATACATGTTATGCAAACCGGTTGTCAACCGGTGCATGTCCTTTTTTTAAACCGCAGACAAAATCCCTGTATGGTAAGAGCTAGATAAATGTATACGGAAGGCCAACGTACCCTGTCGCTATCACATGTGCTAGAAAGGTCTGCTCAAGCAAAGTGCGTAGGCTTCTCCGATGGCGGTTTCTAATACCCCTAAATATTCCCTAGAAGTCCAATGCGCAAACTAATGTTCGTTATTCCAGTTAGCTTGGTAAATTATCCCTCGTGGTAATGCATAGTGAAATGATGCCGAGTGCGTCAATAGAGGAAAGGGTGTGTTCATGCAATATACATATTAAAGTTATACACAACCACAATAACCGCTCTGGAGTGTTATACACGATTTCTTTATTTCGTCTATCTTTCCTTTTGACTTATATTGCCGAACACCCCGGAATCTGTATTTGATAGACTTTTCACACCACTGAGCTGCATTGTTTGTGGAAGTATTTATCGTAAGCCCTACTAGCATCAGTGTGCTTAAGTTGTTTACTGCCACCAGAATATCGCTAATAAAGTTAGTGTGCTAAATTTGCGACAGGAATAAGAAAAGAGATACACTTCACGACACAGGCTGTATGCGGGCACGTTGGTGGAAGATAAAATTCGTTATCAGGAATATCCTTTACCGTTTAGGATCAACCGTGAGCAAACTGCGGGGGAGGGGAGGGGACTGCTTTCGGCTCTCCAGAAAAGCCTAGGTAGGTATGCTGACCGAGGAAGGAATTGGGTTTAAAGCCACATTTCTAAAACAAACTAATAGACATTCTCTTATTTTCGCAGTTTCTTCAAAGTCGTTGCTCGACGCAGCACCTTCTTCAACGTATAACTGCGTTCTGACTTGTCGGAAGCTGAGCTTCTGCATCTGCAATACCAAGATATTGAGTTTGATACCATACAGAAAAGGTGGATATTTGCATAATAAAAACCGAGTAGTGGTACCTAACTGGGGTTTTGAAGCCTAAATAGTGATTTGTGCATTAATATTGTATAATCAAGAAAAAGAAGGAAATTTTATGTGAGCATTATTTTTTACGCACGGTGAAACTATCCAAGCGACCGCACTACTCGGGCGCAGCTGTCATTCACCGTTCGCAGCTGGCGCGGGCGGGTGCGCACGAAGTTAGCGATATTTCGCGCCACGACGGGAGCGTATAAGCGTCGTCACTAGCATAATGGCAAATCGCCGGTGGGGCGGCTCGCTCACGTCGAGAAGTAGACCTTCTAGCGCCGCATGAGTAGGCCGTACGTGCATCGTTTCGCGACCTCTAGCAGCATTAGATGAAGTAAAGCCTCCGGAAAATAGTAGAAGCATGACTTTCAAAAATGTGCTTAACATTTGCTTTCGGGTAAAGCTCACCGCAATGAACGGGCTTCATTTTGTTCAAGTGAAGGTGTTGCACTTTTGTTGCGGTGATTCCATTTCGAATTTGGCAAATGAGCTGTTGTTTTACTTTGGGGGTAGTTCTTTTTTATTTTGGTCGTTTCCGTTTCCCCTGAGGTCCAGCTTCTCGTGCAGCTTTGTTTTCAGATGGAAGGGGGTTGTTCATTATTTGCTTATAACTTGAACCGGCCGTATTTCTATTACCAAGTAATATGCAAACATTAGACTATGACGTGGTTTAACAGACATGTCATGAGCAAGATGCAATAGAAAAGAGTGCAGCTCTCACATCTGACAATCAGTATACAGCAAACAAAACTGACATGCACAAAGAGTGCCCCCCATGCGTTCTCACCACAGACATGTTAAACTTTTAGGTCATTCCCGGCTGGCGGTTAAACTTTAGATTGCAAACTCAGCGTGTGAACGCGCTCTGATTGCGCCGTGATATGGTGAAATATCACGCCCTCGAGAAGTATTTATATAGTTCACAATTTAATGGCAACAGCTCACTGAGGAGAACCAAAAGGTGAACTAGTGTTCAATCCCGTGACGAACTTTGTAGGGGGCAAGAATTTCTAACCCACCTTTTGGTTTCATTTGTGCGAGAAATAAACGGCATGGTTGTTCTTCATCAAACGTAGTTGTACGAGATAGTTGAATGGTTTTAAACCACAATCGGTACAAACTGTTTGTAATAGTTCTCGAGCAAACGTTTTCCTTTAGGTCGTCTATTGTTTAGCGAAACATTACAAAGCCTTCAATATTATTCACAAAGAAAAATTTGGACTTCTGTAGGACCTGGTCTTCTGAAAGGACTGGTGCATTCAGAGTTAAGTGTTGTAATCTCCAACGGCCCAAACGTATATCATAAAACAAAATAGCACCTCCTTTCCGACGTTGTCAAACATTCCTTAAAATTAAAAAGCTTCTGAGGAATTCGCTGACAGCAGTGGTATAACATTCTTAAATGTTATACCTTAAATGTACATTTTAGAATTCATCTGACATTCCCATTTTTGAGAACAGTTCAAGGCAATCAGGAAATTTTAGAGGCATTTTTTTGTGATTAAGATGCAGGGGCTAGGAGTTGACAGCGAACAAAAGTGGCGGCCGAATCAGAGTAAACATGCTGACATTTTGCTTTGCCTTCAGAAACGACGTTTGTGATGGGCGCAGCTTATACCAGGCAAGGAACAATAGAATCTGTAGCCTAAATCTCACTACGTGAGCATAGTGCATCGCAGCAGCGGACTAGCATGGTTTCCTGAAAGGTCTTGTTCTCTGCTCGCAGTTCATTTCATCTTGTTTAATATCTCCGCATAAAGACGTACTTATAAATAAATCATATAGCCTTAAATATCAGGCATGTGCAGAATAGAATTTTTCCAGCGGGGTATTCTATTTTTAAAGACGTTGTTTTTAACCACAATTTCTATTCAGCTCGTACAATTCGCTATCACTTTGTGCATGTTGCACAGTTTCTGTCACTGACTCCGGAGATTTAAAACTCTCTTGATAAGGTTTTAAGCTTACGCATCACCAGCACTTGAAGTTTTATTATATAGTCCAATAAAACCAGCTTGCGCCAAAAAACACACAACGGGTTTTCTGCCAACGTGGCATGCTATCAAACGCCACGCGGAGATGCGGAAATCATATACATATATACATAACCCTGAATTCAAGGCTGCGCCTTGGCTGTATTTTGAAAATTCCACGCCGGAAAACGGAAATAATAATCTTTATACGCAGTCCACAATTTTTCGTATTTGTAAAATTTGGTTGGTGATTCCTGTCTGGTACTCCTGTTATAAGCTGATATCATGTGACCTAGCTGTGGGAAGACTTGTAATTATGCAGCCAATCAGTACGCATTTGTTTTTTAAACTAGTGTGTTGAGTCAGACAACAAAATATAGAATGACGTTAAACATTTTAAAATAAGAATAAATGGGTTGTCTCTGGAAACAGAGAACCTAGCAATTTTCCAAGTTTTAGGTTTTAGGTATTCAGATTTTTGTGAATACGCTTAGTCTTAGCGTCAGGTTTTTGATATTTGGTGAAATGTAGGAAACATCGGTATCTTATGAAGGTTGTGTTCAGCAGTTTGCATGTTTTTATAGATTAAACAAGCCTGAGTTTTTTAATCGGAGCAAACCAACATGTTTGGCCGTATGAAATTCACCCGCATTGTTTTAGCGTTTTGGAGGCGTCTGACATAGACAAAACCTAATTGCAATGCATTTTAGTGCCTCAGTTCTTATTTCATTCGTTATGGAAACACCTATTCGTTCATGAGTTAATAAAACGTGTACCAGAAGTTACCGTTCACACTCACAAGCATTACCCCAAATAACGGCAATCATCCATTAAAAAGCAGACAGCCACTAATTATCGGTACAATATACAGATTTCGACAAGTACAAACTAATGCCACAATTCACTTATTTCAAAGAGAGAGTGGGGTCTATGCCTTATATTTCGCAAGTGCGCTCATCACTACCTCTGATTTTTACATTTATTTTAAGAACAAAAAAGCCCCGCAAATTTTACAACTTATATTTCTTTACTTGTATGAAGAAAACGGAGGGGAGTAATTCATACATCTCGATATAAATGCCCATATCAACGATTGGTGATGAAACGGTGCTCCGTGGCACCTATGCGTTTCCACAAATTTGTATTACGAGAAAGTTTGCCAGACAGGGGAATACACTTTCAAAAGTTACTATCGGGAAAGCGGAAACTTTGAACTGGTCAGAGGTTTTATAGTGCTTAGAGATGATGTGGATGTTCCGAGCATTCGGGCGTGCAGTATACGTGGACCATCTGCTGATAGGATGTAGGGGAGTGGCTCGTTGGTGGTGTTGGAATGGAGCCCCTTTATTACCCTTCGAGAAGTACCAGGTAGTGGTTTCAAGTAGGGCAGTACTTCTTCTGTTGTTGCCCCAAGTTGTATAGAGGTATTC